>NC_045759.1:19237381-19837381 GCF_009193385.2 Nasonia vitripennis | reverse complement strand
GGAGCATCTCTTTCGAGCTGCATCCTATAGCCAGTGTAATAGATGTGGCTCGCGATAGGAGATGGGAGAGCGATTGGACACGTCATTTTCTCGAAGGTTTTTTGAAACCGAATATTTTCCAAGAATAAATTTTTCAACAGTTCGTTCACTCTCCACGTATAAGTACATTTACATAGCGACGCCATCAGCAGTGATTGACTGGACTAACGACACCAGTAAAGCGACCTTCGCACGAGTCTCACAGTCGCGCGCGGCTTTGTGCGGGCCCGCGCGTGTTGCCGCGGCTGCGGAACCCTTGACTCTCGTCGCGCGTTTGAACTCTGAGGATCGTTGTTTATACAGAGGAGAGATCAGGGCCGGTCGCGCCGCGTCCGTTTACACTCTGCTGTTTTTCTTTCTGCGGCTCGTTCGCGACGTGATATAGGCGCCAGCATCGGCTGATTTGTTTTTTTCTCTTTCCGGAGCCGTGAACTATCGATCGGTTCGGAGATTGCTATTTGTCCGTAATACTTAAAAAGAGGAGAACACAGTCTATCCCGGACTATCGATTCCTGCATCGACGAACAAAAGCCCTCGCCATATGAATGGCTGTCATCCTGTGTCAAACTGCAGCTCGTACGTGTGCAAGCACCTTTATATACGGGCAGGGTATACACGTCGAACAACTATCAATGTTATCGTACGTTGTTTGCGTCGCGCGCAATATACATCGCAAGTATTATAAGCATCGCAGCGGCAGCAGCAGCGACCAATCATCCCCTGCGCCGCGCATAGTTCCTCTCGCTCGCTGCATCCGCGTGCAATTCCGAAAGTTCGTGTTTACGCGTTCAAGTTTCGCCGATAGTTGGTCGTCGCGTGTCGTGATCGAACGGCGACGTCAGAGAGCTGCTGCGATGTTCGTGCGGCGGAAAGTGGAGGGTTTTTCTTCTTCTGATATGGTCTATATTGGGAACGTTAGGGATTGTATATCCGTTATTATCATCTTGGGAGATAGAGATGGGGCGATAAAGATGTCGCTTATTGGGTCGGACGTTAAAAGGGTTTATTTATAATTTTACGGCCCGCCGCCGCGGCAAGTGTTCTCGTATTAGATAAACTCTCTTTACGATCGCATAGAACCGCTGCGCTCTCTCTCTCTCTCTCTCTCTCTCTCTCTCTCTCTCTCTCTCTCTCTGCCACGGTGTATAAAAGCGATCCTCGCTTTATCTTCGGCAATGCCGTCGTCGCTTATTAGTTCGAGTTATGGTGCAAAAGTGCGGGGGAGTAATCCTTTGAGTAATTATACGAAGGAGTACAGCTCCTGACGCGCACATAGCAGCAGTCGAGAGATATATAGACATATCGGATACCATAGTGTACGTCACATCGTCCCACCGTATTAGAGGCGATTTGCGCAGCGCAGTGTCGGAATAAGGGATATACAGTTAATCCTCCGAGTTCATCTCTCCAGACGCATCTCCCTGGGGACATCTCTCTGTCCCGCGAAAGGGTGCAGACAACAAAAAATCTCCAGCGCGCCCTCACGCAGAGGGATTAAATCGCGCGCTATACACACCGCAGCACCTACTTCTTCCCACACAATACGTATATAATCGAGCGACACGTGTGACACCCACTCGCTCGCCATCATCATCCTCGTCAAGCATCGCGGGAGAATATACACATACTCCCGCTTATAATGCGCGCACGCGTGCGCACATTACGATCATCATCCCGAATTCTTCCGCGCGAGCAGGGGAGAGGGTTAAGGTTAATTGCTTCGTAAAAATTTCACGCTATGCGAGAGAAGTGCATACACACAGTCGGGGGGGATCATTATGAGCGCTGGTACGGGGATCCGACGGCAGAGCGCGCGCGCGCGCGCGCTCGGCAAAACAGAGTAGCACCAAAGAGAGAGAGGAAAGCGGAGCAAAGCCGCTGCCGCGGCGGAGAGTTAGTTCGCCCTCGGCCGGCGTCGCAGGAACGAACCTTCGGACGCGCGCGCGCGCGTGTATTTTACCCCAGTATACTCGAAGTGGTGAGAGAGCGTTTTTTCGTATCGCGGGATATGCTCGAATTGTGAAAATTCTGTTGTGCCCCATAGTGAAGTGTCGGAGATAGAAGAGCTGCGGAGACGCTGCGCTCTCGTGAGTGACACACTGCACGTTGTTTAGGAATTGCTGAATGTAGAAAGGAGCTGCGCTTCGCTGCGACTCGAGAGATGAGCATCGCGTGTTGGCAGCGCGCAAACGGGAATGAAAAACGATGATCGAGGTTTAACACAGCACGTTTCGGATCAATTGCTACACACGAGTTTCGATCCAACTGATTTATCGGAGCCGAGGAAACAATAGGAATATATTTACAAGCATAAAGTCCATCGCCAGTATAGTTACATAACAGCGTGTTAACAAAAACACGATGTGCATAATAATCACGCGGCGGCTCTCTTTCCGCAAAGCCGATGCTCATCTCCGATGGAACACAGCGCGCGATACACGTGAAATAACGAGCTAGTACATGTATCCGCGAGGGACAAAAGCTACACAGTAGTCGCAGCGAAGCTCCGCCTTTATGGTACGGAGGAGCAGTTACGTACGACGAGCAGCATCAGAGGATCATCGTCTCGGAGCTGCATAGCTTCTTCTTCAACGCTGCACACATGCATTCTTTGGCGGAGCGACGCGCGAGAGAAGATCGAGAAGAAAAAAAGTCGATTTTTCAACGATACATGCGCCCGTTTTATCTCGCGACATACGATGCCGCGCCGCCTCCCTCTGTATCCCGCGCGTCTTCGGCCGATAAAGAACACGACGCGACGACTCGAGGGGGAAGAAGCGTCGACGCTGCAGGAATTACACTGTGAGCGCGAGCCGCATACATATTGGCTCTGATTAAAATTTGGGGGCGTGTGTGTAAGTGGGCCGGCTCTCGATAAAATCTCGAGTGCGGCATCTTCCAGAGAAGCTGCTGCGTTTATTCTCGAGGAGAGTCTATACATACCGATGCCGATTAATTCAAATCGCGACGGAGCTTTTTTCCCCGATAGCTCGGCTGCCTCAATGTATATGTATATGCCCGCAGGCGATGTACAATAGGCGAGGATAGCGATAAGAGTCGTCGCGCTTGCTCGCGCGCGGCTGAGGGGATTATCGATTTTCCCCCTTTATTTCGGGAGGTTTAATGGCCTTTTTCGGGCCGAGCTGAAATAATTAATGCCGGACTGGAATTACACGCGTGGAAAAGGGGGATGAGAGAGAGAGAGAGAGAGAGAGAGAGGCAAGTTTCAGCGGCTGGAAAAGTTTGTATGGGTTTTCTCCTTAAGAGCTGTCGCTGTTGTGGTTGTTGTTGTTGGAATTTGCGGTTTCATGCGCGAGAGATACCTAGTCGGAACGGCATTTCGTATGATAAAAATTGCAGGACATCAACGCACGCGAGATGGAATCCACATATGTGCGCTTTGTATGTAGTTGAACGAAAGTTGAATTTGGCGCCCTTGGCTCGACCTTGAGTCATTGATTTTTTCGCAAGAGAAGTAAACATTTGAGATAAAAAGTTTCGACAAGTTACACACACACATTTTAATGACACACCGTCGTCTCCCGGAGGCTAAGCGTAATTATGTTTATATATCGTTCTGTATAATTTGGAGTTATATATAAAAAAAAAAATTATTCGAAACCACACGATAGTTGCGATATGGTACATTTCGTGCGGCACGCACGAATTTCCTTTGATATTGCACAGAGTATGAACTATATAGGTACCTACATGAAGCGCCGCATAGCGGTGTGTGTACGGAATCTCGTATTGTATTTTAATTAATTAGAATAATTACAAGGATCTCGATGCGGGCTTCGCTCGCGGGGGAACGATTCTACGGTATACGCTACTGGGATGAAAAACATTTACCGTATTATTTATTTATCTATTTACTCGTTATCAAGCCGCCCGCGAGCTTAACAATAGTCCAGATAGTGCATATAGTGCGATTGAATGTGGGTTAGCCGAGTCAAATATTATCCCCGGAGAAGAAGTCGAGCGTTTCTCGATCATATCTCTCTCTCTCTCGAGGCGTATTTGCCTTTGAATCAATTCGGACCTGGACGCGATCCAAGAGCATCATAGCAACATTCCGCGAGAGAGTTTCTCTTTCTCTTTGTTCCTCCCCCATCAGCGATAAAACAACGATCGCAAAGTTCCCCCTCCTAATCCTATCTCTCTCGTAAATATGAGAAGAAACGCGGCACATAATAATTAAAGCCGGACGCGCATCGCAGTCTCTCTCGTGCAATAGCCGGTGATTATCTCGGCGACTCATCGTCGTTTTTCGCCATAATATTGACTTTCTAAAAGAAAAGCCAGCGGTCTCTGCAGCAGTCGAGCCATCACAATTAAAAAGTTCCACACTCGCTCCCAACTTTCTATAGGCTATACACTTCGGCTCTTGCGTAACTCCCGCCGCGCAAAATCCCATCGGCGGCCGAAAAAGTATCCCTGGCCCATTTTCAGCCTGCAACTCTCGGGGCTGGATCGGCAGTGCTCCACATTCCGAGAAAAACAGCAGCTCGGAATATTATTGCATGCATATGAGCGAGAAAAATAGATGGAAATCGGCTGCAGTCACTTCCTCCTTCGATGTATATACCTATATGTTATAGTATGCGATCCGGTGCATAGCGCTGGCAATCGAATAGATTGCTCGCACATACATACATAAGAGAGCGAACGGAGAAAACGGGTGGAAAAAAAACGGACGCTCGCGTGTACACACACACACACACACACACACACACACAAACTCGGGTGAAACGAGGCGGTGGACGTTCGCGAGAGTTTCACTCGTTTCCGGCATTCCAATTTCCCGTACCTCCACGAGTATATGTGCAGGATTCGAAGCGCGCTTTTTTAGCACACACCGAGAGAGTATGGCTTCCTTTTTCGCTCTGCTGCTGCGGGTATATGATTTCCCAATAACATTTGGCGCTGCGGTTTGGATCGAATTGGAATTTATTTCATACGCGTAGATACGTATTTAGAAAAAAAAAGAATAATTTAATCGCATGTGAGTATCCATAAAGGAGCAAGGATTTATGCTAATGGGAAATTAAGAAGGAGCTCTCTCGATCGCGCGTATAATGTCGCCTTGAATTATGCTCACGAGAAATAGAGAACGAGAAAACAAAAGTGTGTGTATACCGGAATATCGAGATAATTATGTGCATGTGTGCGAAACGCAGAGCGCTTGCATGTGTGCGAGTTCATAACGGCGTGAATCGATAAGCTCTTCTCACGGGCGCAACTCAAAATTAATATGGGTCGAGAGAGTGATAGAGCCATTAATGTATGAAAGGGGAGGCACATATAACACTGCAGTATGCGCTCCACATACGCACAGCACACAAGATCCGCCGCTCAGCCTTGCGAGCTGTAAAAGCGACGTTTTTTTTTACGCCAGCTTTTCATACACCTGCGCGGGCGGTCGTGCATTCGGCGAGCTTTATATGCGCTGCATCGAGGCTGATGCACGAAATTCGATAAGAGTAGCCCCAGCGATCGAATCAATTTTCGAGTATAATGGATGAAACGTTAGTGTATTATTGACGCTGGTTATACATCGTATTTTGGTGGAAGTGATGGCGGTATGTACACACTTTGAAATTCAATATCAAAAGCGTGAAAATGACAATTAGCGTGAGTAAATAACGAAATATTTCAAAGTACTCCTGGCCAAACTGCAGACTCGCATAAAGCTGTCCCCCAACGCTCCGCGCATCGAATCAAAATATACGCAGTTAATTTCGATCGAAATAGAGAAAGGACTGCTGCTACACACGCGTGGAGATCTCGGGAGACTCGGGAGCTTTTTCTCGCGCACGACTGCGCGCCTCTTCGACTCCCGGGAATGATATCCGGCGCGCTTGTACTTTCGAGGGCTTATTTCCGCGAGATTTCGTTTAATTAGACGCCGGCGCGGCAGCGATTCTTCGGACGAATGCGCGCGAACGCGTTGATTAAAAAAGTACTATACAGCGAGATATAGTGGGTGTATAGGTGGCGCTTGATTAATTAAATAAGAAAAACGCAATTTCCCGGGCAATACATCAAACTCGCGGACCAATTTCATTTTTCCTCGGCGCCCGCGGAGGGAATTTATGACTCGAATTTTCTTCCATTATAGTCGTGTTTTCCATTTCTCTTATTCTGCACTCCGTGATTCAATTTTTTCCCATTGTGCTCTCTCAAGCCCAATCTTGATGAGAATTAATGTCCCCCCTTTTCTTCTCCGCGTGTGTGCTATACCGTAGCTCGCTTCCTCTTTTGTGCTGCCGCGGACTCTAAGCTCGCTCCAAAGAGCTATACGCTAGCAGGACTTTCCCCCTTTTTACACACTTTGTCGTCATCGATTCATCGCGGAAATACCGCGCTCGGGTTCGAAAATCGTTACGCAAGTGCTTTCGTGAATTTTTCAGCAATTATACACACACGCGCGCGCGCGGATAATTAGGCCAATCAGAGTTATAGCGCCGACGTTAAATTTATCGCAAGGAGCTCTCTCGTGTGCATCGTTACGTAAGCTATATGTGTGCATGCGTGTGTCATTGCTTTGACGGCTGCTAGCGCGCGAGCGTGTTTTACTTTCATAAGATTTGGGCTATGACTTTTTGATGAAACGTAAACGCGCTCGCGTCCAGCCGGCTTCCTTATATATTTTCCCGCCGGAAATACATAGAGGGAGTGCAGTGTATAGCTTCCTGCCGAATAAGTTGTCGAATTTTATTAGCCCATGTACACGTACACGGGCGATCAACTTGGACATTTTCTCCGCGGGAACTGCTCCGCTCCTAATTACCGAAAATAAAAAGGAGCCTCCCGGCCCTAAGCCCGAACAAAGCCCCGCGAAATCCGCCCACGACACAAAAGTCGCTTTCCCCCCCCCCCCTTCTCGACTATAGGCTTCCTTGCTCTTTTCGTCGACTGTGTATACTCTGTTCCTCCCTCCCCACGCAGTGTGTGTATAGTTAGCCCTGCGGTGGTCTTCTCTCGGCAGAACAAACTTTCGACCGGCTGTATACACGTCGAGCAAGTGGCCGCCACTGCTGCTGCCTCCCCCACGGTATGATCGCACGCGCGCGCGGTTCATCCGCTGATTAACTCGCGGCGGTGAGGCTGAGCCCTCTCGTCTGCAATTGGCCCTGATTAATCTCGCGCCGACTGCGTCGTGTTTTCGTTCTCCTCTTTTTTTCCTCAGTCACTCGCGGTGGAGATTAATCGATTGCGCACATAATACGCGGTTAATTACCCGACTCCCTAAAAGTCACTCTTCGATCGTCGTCTATATTCATATTCCTTTCGCGATGGATATAGTAAGCGAGGGACGAGTCCCCGCGAATTCAATGCTTGGGCTTAACCCTCGTCAAGGTGTACACAGTGTACACACACACACACACACACACACACACACACACACACAACGTTCGATCGCGGTGAAAAGACGCGCTTATATTGCCATAACTGGTAGCGTGCAATATAGTTCTCATAGCTATACACATACGTACATACACGTCGGCCGCTGCATCGAGGGTTGCGCAATGAGCTTATGCCACCGCAGCGCGTCCATTATACATTCGCGCGCGCGCGCGCCGGCATTATGTAAATCAATTTATGTATCGCCGTTTGATTAATTGCCCCGGGCTCTGCGCTAGCTGCGTTATATACCTTAGGGTCGGCTGTACGGAGAGTTTGCGAAATCCGGACGAGCGTCTATCTATTCCCCTAATTCGCTTCTTTGTCTCATTCATCGCAAACCTAGACACACAATAGAGTATCGCGCTTTTCAAGTGTGCCAGCCACCACACCAATTTCCCGTAAAAACATAGGCGGAGAGGGAGAGCTTAATTTAAATAAATATTTGTCCGGAACGCGCGCGCGCGAGAGAGAGAGAGAGAGAGAGAGAGAGAGAGAGAGAGAGAGAGAGAGAGCTGCAGCGCAGTTTATAAGCGCAGCCCATTAAACCGGAGACGGCAGATTAATGCGAGATTCATGCAAAATTCAGCAAAGTTGCACAGCACAGAATCCCTCTCTCTCTCTCGCAAGTTTCTGATTGCAGATAACTGGCCACCGGGGAAAAGCGCTCGCTTCTTCTTCTTCTCCGCGCAGAGGAACTTTTACACAGAAAGCTCCGTCGTCTCCGGCCGCGTTTTAATTGAGTCTGACATGCAAATTGTTATTTTTCTCAAAGAGTTTTTCTATCTAATCCGATCGCCGTCGCGCCGACAAAGATCGCGAAAAACGCTATTAAAAGCTCACTTTTAGCTGTTGTACAGCACATGTCTGTGTATAAAGCCACGATTTATTAATCAACTCGACGGCGGCGCTATCTTTTCTGCATAAACGCCCGCGCGCGCGAAACTCTCGTAAATCTCGAGCCGAAAACCGCGAAACTTGCCATATAACCTCGCTCTCTCTCTCTCTCTCTCTCTCTCTCTCTCTCTCTCTCTCTCTCTCTCTCTCTCTCTCGTCGCGTTAATTATGTTCAGGAAGAAAAAAGTTCAGGAGCAGACGATAAACACGAGCAGAGCCGATGCAGTGTAAAGTCGTTTTATTTATTAATAAGTCTGGCCGGATGCACGCGCGCTGCGGGTCTGCTTCTCAGCCATCACACTCTCGAGCCACTGCTGTTTTTGTTTGTATGTGTGTGTGTATATAGCGCGTACGGAATTAGACTGCGTCGAACTTTATCCCCCGCGGCGAATCCATCAATCGGGATAATTTTGCGAAATCCAGCGAGTTTGTAAGCATGAACCTCGCTGCTCTTATCTGGCCGAGCACACGTAACTTCCAGGTCCTGCAAATCCCTGCGAAATATCGCCTGTGTCCCTCTTCGTATAATCCGTCATACATCCCTGCACGGTATACACACACTCTCGCATGTGTGTCTATAGGTAGAGGACACACACACACACACACAAGCGCAGGCGTTCTTGATTCGTGCGCGCGCTGGTGGATCGATCGGAGGGACCACCGGCTGCGCGACGCGCGAGTGAGAGAGGCCTGAACTTGAACGGATGCGGCGTGCTGTACACGTCCCCTTTCGACTTCCGAATATCGTCGAGGCTGCGCTAGATGCTAGCTGCTCCTGCTCTTGATGATGTTTGGATCTCCCTCGGGGGACTGGGGGACGACGAGCGAGAGCTGATCGATTCCGAGCTGCTGCTGCTGTGCGTGTGTTTCTTCTTCTTTTTTTTTGCTTTTGAAGGAACAGGACTGCTGCACTCGACGCTCCAGTTTCCTTCGGTAAGCCGATCCGTGCCGTGTACACGTGTTAAAACAAAAGGGCTTTTGGAAAATACATCCCTGCATTCGAAAAGCTCTCGTTTTTTCCTTATCAAAATTTCAACGAGCCATCAGAACTTTCCGCGTGTACATCCGCTGACGCGTCAAAAATTAGAATACACCTCCGTAACTGTGCTGCTGCTGTTCTCTCTGTGAGAACTACACTCTCGGATCCTATTATGGCCTAGAGACTCGACAAAGAGGGAAGCTAACGGGAAAGAGAGACTATATACCCCTGTATGTGTGCGTGTGTGTGTGTCGAGCGAGTCACGCGAGAGAGCATCGACGCGAACCGTTAACCAGATGCTGTTGCTGCTGCTGTATAATAGTCGTGCAGTAGCGGCTTGACCGCGTGAACGAGATGACACCGAGCAATCGGGACTAAACTGCGGATTCGACGCCGTGTGTATATCGGTTTTTGTTGCTCGCGCTCTGTATATATTCAAGTGGAACATCAGCCGTTTGCAACTTTTCCGCATAGCGCGCTCTATCGACGTGGATTTTTCATCGGACAAGAAAAATGCTCCCCTTCGTATATTCTTCCGTCCTCTCGAGCAAAATAAAATCACAATAGGAGACTATCCCCCGTAGGAGACGCAATCCTCCGTCCGAAATATGTTTTCCAGCGGATGACCGTTTCTCCCGAGAAAGTTTCTCTCTCTCTCTCTCTCTCTCTCTCTCTCTCTCTCTCTCTCGCGACAAATCGGAGGAATACTCCTATAGCGTATCGCGGGGATTCCTTCCCGTACACACGCAGGCACACAGATCGGATATCTGGATTTTATTACGGCTCGGATTCTCCGAGTTCCATCGCGTCGACAATAATTTCACGACGACGTGGATTTTTCAATTTCGACTGTACTTACCATGATAGTCGAGCGAGAAGTTCGGACGATATCTGCAGAGAAAGCACTTACTCGTGGGCTGTTTGATTTGCGCAAGCAAAAATACGTTTGCCACCATTCTCTTGTTTTCTGCGTCGCGAGAGAAGTCCATACGAACCGCGCGTTCGAACTTTTTCCTATCTATACGGCTTCCCATATACACCGCGCGCGCGCGCGACGTCGACGAAAAAAAAAGTCGCGCGAGAGTTGAAAACGAGGGCGAATCTCCCATTAATTGCGCGTCTCGGCGAACTTTCATATCGACAGCTCGTCAATGCGCCTCCGGGAGGATATCGCGCCGCTCTCTGCCGTGGGCGGTTATTATTAGAGCGAGAGAGAGAGAGAGAGTCGCGCGCCTTTTAGCCCCCCGAGAGGGATCCAGTTTCCCGTCGAGTCGGCGCTTTTCCGAGAAGACGGCTCTCCTGATATCGTTGCTGTCGCCGCCTTTCAGCCTGCAGATATCTCGCTCTCTTATACATTTTCTTTAATCTCGATGCGGCTATACTATTGGGAGATCTTCTTTTCGCGTGTACGTCAGGTGTGTATTATTACGAGAAAAGAAAACTGTGCAGCACTTTCTCCATACTCGTATCGCTACTCTGGTTTGCATAAGTGAACGCATTATGTTCCGCCGAAAAAGTGGTCTATAGCATAGAGAGACAGAGACAGCGACATGTAAATTCTCGCTTTCGAGCAGAACCAGCTAGACCGATTCTGGTCAAGCGAGAGCGCGCGCTGGGGAGAAAAGAATGGCCAGTTCCGGTAGAAAAAGAAAGCTGCTGCTGCATACAATTCCCAGAGAAAGCAGCAGTAGAGAGATTCTATTTTTCACTTTCGATCGCACGCGCGAAAAATCGAGCCACCTCATGAGTATCCTTATCTGCCCCCGCGTGTACAAGGAGAGAACGCCCCGTATCGTCGTCTCATTTTTTCTCTCTCTCTTTCTCATCGGCGGATCATCTCCGATTTCTCCCCCATCAGTTTCCGCCGGCGCGTATACAGCCCCGAGGCTATATCGCCTCGTCCCGAATATTCTGCGGGTGGATTCTTCTCCTCAACGGCGCGCAGCCGTTATACACACTAGCCGCCGTGGCTTTGCATTTCGCCGATAATGTGGGAAAAATTAGGACGCCGTTATCTCAAGACGCGCAGTTTGTTGCGCGACATGTACACGTCATTGATGTATATCTATGCGTGGGTGGAGATCGATCGCTGCGGTTATACTACTCCCGCGCTGCTCTCTTCCAATAGTCGCTCGAAAAATTGCAATATCGCAAAAGTCGTGCGAAGAGAAAAAAGACGGATAAACGCGAGTACAAAAATAGAGGAAGAAGGAGGAAAAAAACGAGAAACGTCCCTTCGCTCTGTAGACACGCACGCGTAGCCCTCATATCCCAGCCAACTGCCAGCGCGGCGTCTTTCACACCCACACGTCCTGTATACCTACTCTGCACATGGCCCGAGCGCGCGCACGTGCTCGTAAGGGACCTCATTTCCTTAATGCGCCCTGCTGTATTACAGCTTCTTTTTCCTGCTCTCTCTCTCTCTCTCTCTCTCTCTCTCTCTCTCTCTCTCTCTCTCTCTCTCTCTCTCTCTCTCTCTCTCTCTCTCTCTCTCTCTCTCTCTCTCTCTCCCTTCGATATTGCCCGGCGACTCAGCATCAGCCACTTCTCGCGCTCGATTATCGGAAGTGGCGCGGAGAGAATGGAAACGACTGCATTTTTTCGGCGCCTCGGTTATGTCCGAGTTTATAGCTCGCGGTAATAAAAGAGTAGTATATACCTGTATACGAAACTAGTTAAAAAATCCTCCTTTCGGAGCATACAGGATCCTGCACTCTCACGATCGTCCTAATTGTAAGAGAAAATCGAAATCCCACACAAAGCACTACACACCGGCCAGAGACAAGCAGTCCCTTTGTCCTCCTCCTCCTATGGCTCTCGCTCTTTCTCTCACTAAACCGAAAAAGAGGAGCATCAAAGGTCGATACCTACACACACACACAAACACAAGTTCTATACTCTTCGCTGCGCACGAGCGCCGCCACCGAGGACGATAATAATAACAACGTACTATAGTCTCGTCTCCGCGCGCGCACACACACACACACACAGACACACTATATAAGTACTCTCATTCCCGCTCGCGCGCGCACACGTGCGTGCGCTGCAGATGCGCCTCGGAATTTCGTTACGCGTAGATACTCGCAGAATGTCAGAAGACTATGTACTGCCCCGAATAATCATCCGCGCGACGCACACACTCGAGCTCAGGAAGTATGAAAGTTTCATGCGCTATACGCACGTAGTCCGGAGCTGTCGATATTCTTCAGGGCTATGGTGTGTCTTCTCTCTCACTCTCACTCGCTTCTCGAGCTTTACGGCCCAGAAGGAATTATCGTAGGCGGAAATTCGTCGTTTTATTGCGTGCGCAGGAGATCGTCTCGCTCTACCGCTTATATACGTATATAGAATACACGATGGGGTTTTATCGCGCGGAAAGCTAGCTCTCGATTTTCGACACGCGCGCTTTATACTTCTCGGGCGTATTGAAAGTGTCCTATAGGGCTAGGCCATATATATCTTATTCAGAGGAGCCGACGACGCTTTCGTTTTATTGCGCGCCGGCTTCTATATACACGGGATGAATTTATCATCCCTTATGCTTATTCGCTCCAATGTATAAACGTATATGTGTACAATTAATCCGACGATGATGTGAAGTATTGAGACGATTATATTATAATAGCTATAAAAGCGATGCAACTGAGAGCGGATGAAATTTTAATGCACAAGTCGAGTTTCGGCTAATTTTATTACAGCGAAAGCCTCTCATGCGACGTGTGCGCGTCGTCGTCGACGAATCGATACGACGTCGTCGTCGTCGGGGCATCGTCACGACGGTTTTGATGGATTGGTGCCAGCGCCGGGGATGGCTGAAATTTCGAGCGTTTTTAATCAAGCGTGCGTTGAAAGGTTATATTCCTTCTTTCCTTCGCTCCACACCGTAAACGCGCTAGAGTAATTGGAAACGTTCGGTGTGCGCATACGTGATAAGGAAATCTCGCGCAGGTATAGCAATCGAATTGAGTAGAAAACTGCCCATAAACGGTGAAAATCCACTTTCCGCGCTAGCCGAGCCTTTCGAACTCGCGCCTGTATAATTTATAGCGCGCGCGAATACAAAACAGTCGGCGAATTAGCCGATTCGAACTTTCCTTCTCTCATCGCTCTCTCGTGTGTATGTGCACGTGTGCCAGATGGGACTTTCACTCGCGGGGCAATTGGTCTTCTATGCGCTAAAAGTAGCGATGCGGAGGCTGCTGCGTTGCATTGAACTTTGCGAATAATAAAGGACGATCACTGTCGTTAAATACAGTGGATAGGGTTAATAAACGAGCCTGGGAATGGGACCACGCGCGCCGCGGGGGAAGAGTTCGCGAATACAAGGGATCATCGCTGGACAGACCTGCCATTGTGGGCTCCGTAATCCGCATACCGTCGAAGGAGGATGATGCGCTTCTTTCATTGCTTATTATTCTGCGATGTCTTGAATTCCTCCCTGTTCAATTTGCATACATCCACTCGATTGAATCGTGTAAAATCGCATAAAGTGTACCGCAGGCGTTTGAAAATCCCGCACCTCCAGCTCGCATCCACCACAACATCGTAGTTACAGCATTAGCCTCGTCGTGGCCGGTCCTTATCTCTGTAACTAGCAGCAACCTCGGCGGCGGCGGCGGCGGCGGTTCGCATATAAATAAAGCTTCGATTCACATTTAAATTCTCCCGCCGCTATATGCTTTCTTCTCGCGGCGCCGCGGCTAACGAGCGCCATTCCCATCTTAATATTCCGATAAGTCGTTCTTCCAGTTTCGCAGCTCGCAATTACTCGCGTATGCGTATACTCTCCTCGTGCTTTTTGCTTCTCTCTCTCATCCGGAGGCTGTAAAGCGCTTGCGCGCGAGCGGCTATATGGGCTACAAAGTCTTATGCAAATTTACCCGCGCTTTGTACAATGATCTTGTTACATGGGTGCTCGCTGGGAGGTGTGCTGTGTTTTGTTCTTTTTTTTCCTTTTTTTTCTCCTTCTACTTCTCTTGCGAGTTAACTGCGCGGTTGTTGCTTATGAAAACGAAGCTTCGAAAATCCAATAGCCTCCGTAGTCGACTCGTAGAGGAAATAAAAAGTCGGCTGACGGCTTGTAACAATGCCGGACTTTAATTACCGCCATTCGATGTAAGGAATATTCCGGCCGGCGATCGATAACTTAACGGCCGCGGCGGTATAGCCCATTGGGAAATCCAAGCTCGGCGTAAAAGGAAGCTCTATAAAAAAAAAAAGAAGAGCCGACCGATGCCGTTTCGGAAGACAAAAACCGCGCGCCGGCAAAAAGTAAAATATGAAAAATTTTTCAACTTATCCCAAGCGCCGCATTTACATTCGGAGAAAGCGAGTCGAGACACGTACAGTCGCGGAAAAATTTTATTAAAAAAGTTTACACTCGATTTTTCGAGCGAACTGCAAACATCCCGAACAGTATAGGCGTCAGAGACTTTTCTCTTCTCTCGCGAATTTTAGCCTATATACGTTTTTCTCGAGGGAACGAACACGCGCGCTGTATCGATCGTCGCGTAGACACTCTCGCGAAGACGACGACGAGAGAGAGAGAGGATAAAAGGGAGCTTTCTTTTTCTTCCATATTTTCGCGCGCCGCTCTCTCGGTCAACTTTCGCCCGAAAGAGAGCAAGAGTCAACATCACACACAGGTGAGAGAGAATCGCGCTTTTATCGCCGATGGTGTTCTCGAAGCTCCCTCGACGCCGACAGGGTCAAGGTGACACATAGAGATACAATAGCTTACTTTGTCAGTACTGCTGAAAAAACAAGAGCAATAATAGGGTTAGAGGTAATTGAAGTATAGGTTGTGGAGGATGTCCCAGTGTTTTCGCGGTCGCCGATATGTATACGCCCTCTCAAGAGACTAGCAAACTTGCGCGGAGTATGCAGTGTGTGAGGGGTTTCTAAGCGAAAACGAATTGCTGCACGTGTCTATACCAAATAAGGCGTCTTTATGGATTTCGTCGAACAGCTATACCGTGTAGCTTTATCAAACACGAAATATTTCGTGATTGAATTAGCGTCGAAGGGCTGCACGTGGTTTTAATTAATCCCGCTCGTCTCACCTACACACGTGACTTTTCCGAGGAATTCATCAGAATTCAATTTCCGGCCACCGCGTGTGTGTGTGTGTGCAGTACATAAAAAGTTGCGCACACGAGCGGATAACTCTTCCAACTTGACTCTGCCCATACACGCACACACGTCGTGGGAATATCGTGCGCAGCCGAGCTCGCTTTGACGGATTACCCTGTAATGTGATTGTATTACGCGCCGCGCGTCGATGTATACACACAGAATTATTTTCGCTCCTCTCGCCGGCAGCATGCGTATCCCGACTGTAAATTTCAGTTATGCCGCTGCTGCAGCTTTGCATTATGAAATCCACCGGAGGAATATCCCTCGGGTAATTGATTCTGCGTTTGCGGATTATACAATGTATTGCGATCACGGCAGAGCCGCCGTTACGTCTGGCGGAAAATCGTGTAACATTTGTATACGACACCGAGTAGGAGAAAACAAAAACGAGGTGCACGTCCCCGAAATTCAACGGGACGTTAATTATCCCGAGCTTGCAGAAACGCTGCACATCATAAGAGATAGGCGACTGTCGCTTCGCTAATGAGCCCGAGCTCGCGTGGGGTTCGCTATACTGCTGCTGCTGTGAAGCTGATAAACGGAAGGACTTTTCCTTTTAACGACTCGCGTGCAATTACGCGCGTATACGGATGAGGGCGGCGGCGATGATGAAAAAATAAAGTTTCTTCGGAAAGCTTGGAGGGCTGGAATCGTTTGTTTATAAAATGTACATCCTCGGGGGATGAAAAGCGCAAGTCAGTTTTTTATTTTTTTCATCGACTCCTTATAAACCGGAGCACCCTACTGCATCCGTCACTCGCAGACTGCACGCATTACTGTGTAATACGCGAGCAAAAAGTCATCCTCTCGCGCAATTAAGCGCAGCGCTAATGCCCCCTCTCTTTAGCTTTAGTGCAGCTAATGGAAGCGGCGGCAACTGAATTGGAAATTGATAACAACGGTCCGCTACTCTCTTGCGTACATATACACACGTGGGATATTTTATTCCGCCTACGCAGACACTAGAGCGCAAGTGCATTTAGGCATTTTTAGCTTATTCATTTGTTTCTATTATCTCCCTCCCACTCGGCGCGACGCTTCTGCTGGCTGCGGCCCCCTTTTGTGTTTTTATATACGTATGAGCTTTCTCATTCCGCGTGTATTAGGGCGTTCGTGGATTATTCATCGAGATCGCCTTTGCGTCTTCGCGATAAACAAGAGTAGAGGCTATAATAGTAGCGAATTCAAAGCAGGGACGATAATTCAGTCGATCCGAAATCTACTTATATTCCGCAGTGAGAGAGAGGGCTATATCCCCTCATAAATTCCCATCAATTCGCCTACCGCGCCGACATCCACTTGTCATCATCTCGCTCGCTCTCTCGCGTCCATCCTCATTAGCCATCGCGATACGGCCCATGCGCTCTCGCTACCTTGTACCTATAAATCCCTCCTGCGCGTAGTACACAGCAATAATAATATCCGAGCGCGGCCCGTGAACCGCAAACTCTTCTCGAGAAAAAAAGTCTGCACGGATACACACACACACACACACGTTCAGAGAGATCGTTGTACCGGAAGACACGGTTCGCGCGCGCGTCGACTCTCGCGGATTCCGCTGGAAATTGAAATAATTCGTCTCTCGCTCGGCTGAAGAATTATCTCTTGATGCACTCGCTCGGCGGGAATTTTCGAATCGAGAAAAATTTCCTGACGCCCCTTTCGACGGACTGTATATGTAGGTCAGCTCCGCGCAATAAGCCTTCCATTTTCCAAAGTTTCCGGTATAGCAGCTGGCCATTTGCAAACAGATTGAAAAGCGCGCGAGCGAACGAAAAAACTTTCTTCCCAAAGGGAATAATGCGCGCGAGAGCTGTGTGTGTGGGTGTACTCGCTCGTCTTCTTCCAGCCATATATAGACTCAACCTGGCTTGGCGCGCTATTTTAACGAGTTTGTGGAAAGTTCGCGCGCGGCAAAGAAATCGAGTCATTTGCATCGTGGGAGAGTCATCGCGTCATTCTCGCGACCTTGTCAACCCGCCTCTCATCGACATTCATACAAGGATTAATCGCTCGAGCGAGCTTCGGTTTTTTAATTTTCCCGCGATTAAAATCGACTCACTCGCTCGCGCGTGCAAGCTTTCGTTATAAGAACGCGAAGAAAAAACGCTTCAGTCAAAGCTGTTGACGCGCGGCTCTTTGAGAGCGGGATGTGTCGCGCGCAAGGCTCTCTCTTAATTAAAATTTCTTTGTATACCTGCACAGCGGAAAACTCGCGCGCATAGTCCTTCTTAATTTCTGAGTACAAACGCGCACAGACTAATTAAACGCAGAAAACGCGATGCCGCTGCTATACTGCTGCATTAAGTTAGGTCGCGAAACAACTGCAACGACGACTCACGCTCGGAGGCGCACGTACCGTTTCATCGCGGCCGATGCTGCTACTTATCTCCGCTACTGCTGCTGCTGGCGTTGCTACTTTTCTGCGGTCGTGACGAGTAGCGATACGCCTCGACAGAGAGAGAGAGAGAGAGAGAGAGAGAGAGAGAGAGAGAGAGAGCGGCAGCGGCTTCCTTGCAGTGTATTATGCCTCGCAGCCTTGCACGACCTCGTTGATCGAGTGAATCTCTTGTGCCGTCGTGTGTATGGATATCTTATAAATTTGTCATTTTACTGTATATTCAACTTTATTTTCACTTTGTGAAACTTGTAGAAAGCATCGTCGGCTTTCCCTGCGGTTTTTTTCGATTTTCCCACTGTAACAAAAAAACCACACGATCCTCCGAGCGCCACTCGAAAAACGCGATCTTCGATTTCTTCGAGCTTCCCCTCCGCGCACACAAGTGCAGCAGTTTTCTCTCAAAGGCCACAGCGCGGGCTATAAGCGCATAAAAGCGAGAGCGAAAGATTTGCGGCCGTGAAGGTGCTCGCCCGCTGCGGGAAAAATTCTTCCACTCCTCTCCTCGCTTAATCTTCTCGGATTACTCGAGAGAGCGCTGCAGGTATAGCTTTTTCTCTCTTTTTCGAGCGGTCGATTTGTCGGCTAGACTCCCCGTGGACTGCTGTACAGCGCTGCTGCAGCCAGCCACCCTCGGCCTACTGTCCGTCTCAATTAAGATCGAGACAAGGTGCCGGACACTGGCCTATTGATTTCTCCTCGTCTTTGTGCGGGAGCGAGCTGTAACTGGCGTTTTCCCCGCAGTGCTGGGAACATTTTCAAGCTATTCGACTGTGTATTCTTTTCGAGGATATTCGGTCGGATTCGTTGCAAATTATCGTAGCTGAGGATTCGTTGATTCCGATCAGCGCGGCGGCTTGTCCTCCAATCGATAACGCGAAGTGCCTGTCGCATAAATACTCGCCGGCTATTTTTACAAGCCCGACTGAACTTTTTTGCCTCATCGCGCGGCGACGAAACGTCAATAAACCACGCGATTGCTATAAATACATGCACGTACACTCGGCCTCGCAATTTTTTCTCCTCCCCGCGTGTGAGCGTGTATCCGTAGCAGGAATTTCGTCCTCTCGGCTCCCCTTTTGAAATATTCAGCGGCGGAAAAGTCGTTACGGAAAATTTCGCCAGTATATCAAGAAAGAGAGAGAGAGAGAGAGAAAGCCATGAAATACGCGGCTTGAATCTTAAGCGTTTTTAGCGAGAAGGGAATTCCTCCGTTGGCCTTTTTCGTGCAGACGTTTCGGGGGTGCGCGAGAGAAAGAGAGTATTTTTAAACGCGATTCTCGCTCCGTTGCACTTTAATGGCGTGGAAGCCTTTCTCTCTCTTCTCGGGGCGGGAAGAAGCAGCGGAGCTTTATTGCATTACCGTCGCCATGTGTTTTCTGCGCGTTTGGCGAAATTAGCGGTGAGCGCGAGCTCTTTAAAATCGGATAATTCTCTCTCGCGCAGAAGCCCGAAAATTCCGCCGCGGCGAAAGTTAATTAAATAATCCCTCGAGTACCGCATTAAAACGGACGAATCAAAGGTCGCGATATAAACAAACCGCGTAATCCGCCTCAGCTATGATGATACTTCCCTCTCTCGCTCTCTATTTCCCATCCGTTTAAGAGATCGGAAGAGCGGCTTCTCGCGTGAAGTTTATTGGAAAGCAAAGTTGTATCTTTTCCAGGGAAGTCGAGCTTTGATATTCCTCGCAGCCGCCGCCTCGTGTAGTCGGGCTTTTGTTTCCAAACTGAGATATGTCATTCGGCGAGACGGACATGCGCCCTGCTGTGTTATTTAAGTTTCGAACTTTCGGAAAAGATACGCCGGGATTTCACGAATATAATTCCGAACGACCCAAGTTTTCATTCGCGAACGGAAGCGAATTACAAAGGGGTGTAATTGATTTCTAATGGCTAATTTTCCGATCACGTGACCTAAAAATCCTCGAGCGGACGCTATCGCTATCAAAACAGCCTCGCTCCCGTGCGCCGAAATCGAATCAGGCCACAGCGACCTAACGCGATTCTCTCGCCGTCGCTGAAAACTACTATACTCGTAGCGCGATGTCCTCCCCCATGTGGAAAAAGGTAAACCTATAGTCAACGCAATTTCCAGGTCGACTCGCGCGTCATATCGGAATACCGATGAAAAAGGCTGTTCAGCTGCTTTCAGCAATATAAAAGCAAAGTTTGAGTAACCGCCCCCGTCTCTGTTATCGCTTGCGCGCGCTAGAAGTCGATCGTGTGACGGCTTTGACTTTCAGGACGACATATGTAGATTCCTATCGGAGCTGGAGTATTATATGCGCACGTGTGCGAAAGACTTTTTAGTACGAGAGCTGGGAGAGCGAGTCGAGCTTTTATGGCTTTGTCTGACGCGACACTTTGCGCCGTCGCGAAGCTCGAGACATCCCCGTTTTATCGATATTTATTACACGTCCTTTTCTAGAGCTCCTCTCGAATTTAGAATAATTTGCGTTTATTTTCCCTAAGTTTACGCAGTCGATTTTTCAAACCCACGACGGGGGGGAAATTCTCCCTCCCTCGCTTAAAAAAATTCATGCCCCTCTCGAAACAGACGGCCGCGCGTAATCCGTCAGTCGCGGGCTATATCGGCATTTTAAATCCATTAGAGGCCGCCGATGCGTCTCATAACCGAAATTTATTCACCCCTCCCGGGCGCGTCAAAGCCTACATAGAGCGAAAGAAGCCACGAAACCGCCAAAGAATGCATAAGAAGCAGTAACGAGAGACCCTCTGCTGCGGCTGCGTCGTCGTCTTCGTCTTGAAAAAAAAGGAGAAGGTAAGAAGAAGTGAAAAACTTGTCTCTTTCTCTCTCTGTGCAGCCCAGAAAATCTCGTCGCCCCAGAGCAGCGCGCAGAGAAGGAGAGCCGCTGAAAGGGGAGAGAGAAAAGGAATAAGAGCGAGCTGAGCGTGAGATAAGAAAAAAAGCGCGCGGGCTACAAAGAGGCACAGTTTCGCCGCGCTGCAGCCAGTGCAGCGATAAGAAGAATAAAAGCCGCGAACGAAGCTGGGAATAATTTTAGAAGCGTAGCAGCTCTGTGAAATTCCGCGGATACCTACATCCGAATTCTAAATCCTCTTGAAGATTAATTAAAAACCAGCGGCCACACTCCGAAGTAGAAGAAACAAACAAAACTGCCGTCGAGAGGATGTTCATCTCTGGCTGAAGAGATGGCGCTGGAGCTGAGCCTCGAGATCATTGCCAACAACCGAGTGACAACAAGCCCCGAAGAAGAGCCTCGCCGTCGCCGCCTTCCTCATCATGCAGAAGCACACGATGGGCAGCCAGCAGCGCAACCAGCAGAGCCCGGCCTCGTCGCCGGCTCAGCGGGCGCCGGTTCGCCGCTGGAACAGCTTCCACGGAGGCAACTACGCGACCGAGGCCGCGAACGCCGCCGCGCACCAGCAGCTCTACGGACAAGGCGGCGTCCACGGCCCGCCTGGTATCATGTACCAGGAGGCCTACCTGGGCTCGAGATCCGCGGCGCCGAGACTGCCCAGAGCCGTGCAGGCCTTGAGGAGCGAGAGCGTCGATAGAGCCCACCCCGCCAGGGTGCAACCTCCGCCTCCGCCTGCCTTTCCCAGGAGGAGGTTCTCCGTTTGGTAAGCCGAGGGGAGAGTGTTTTTTTTTGGTTTAATTCATTATTAATTTGTAAGAACTGATTATTCAACGATCCTCGACCCATAAAATTAATCACAGGCAATTAAACAGCGACGATAGTTTTTCGCGCATATACCCGCGCAGCTCCCAGCAAATTAGCTCGGAGGAAGCATAAAAATGAACGCGTGTTCCAGCGATAAAAATAGAAACCAAGGCAATAGCGCCTATAGAAAACGCTACTTCCTGCATCCGCGCAGCGCCGAGAATCCGTTCCATTTCACCTTCGGCTTTTTCCCTTTTGAGGATGCGGTCGTCGTCGTCGTCTGGATAATGCGGTCGACTAGATGCGCTACTCGCCCGGATTGCTTCCTGCGATTAATGAGGGATAGAGATTATTTTTTTTCATAGTCCGAGGCCGCCGCGCGGGAAAGGGAGCTGTCAACTGTACGACGACTATTACGATGCTGGCTTTAATCTGCCGTGTGCGATTATACGAGTTTTCCCGAAACAGTGAGCTATACGCTTTTGCTTCGATGGAAAGTACGTATACCGGCTGGAGGTGAAATGGCCAAGCGCGCGAATGTCCCAGTCGCTAAATAGTGAAATTACGCGCGGCAGCTCGATTAGGTATACATCCCGCGCTTTACGAGCCGGGCGCAATTAGGCTTCCGTAAAATCAAGGAATACGAACTTGAGCTGCAACGAGACAGGCTACGTAATTTTCAGAACTGTTACGAGTTTATAACGGGCGTCGACGAAATAACAGTTAGTTATACTCTCGCGAAATTGCTGGCTGTATCTGAAAATAAGAAACGCGCGCGGGAATGATGAAAAAGGCCGATCGGAAAATAATCTGCATAGCGCAAACTCCGGGGAGAAGCATGCGAAAACTCCGGCGCGCATCTGCCTACCGTAAACTCTTTCCTGCGCCGCGCAAGAAAAGAAGAAGCAGCAGCAGCAGGCAAGGTGCAGGAAAAAAAGAAGCCTCGAAGAAAGAAAGATGCGCGGATTGCGTGGCGAGCAGGTCAACAGCCTGCGCGCGCGGCTCTTCCTCTGCGCCTCCTCTCCTTATGTCCTTTTTCTCTCTCTCTCTCTCTCTCTCTCAATAACAGCCTTTGCCGCACGCTCAGCTGATTCCTGGCTCGGCTCGATCACTGCTATTCCGCGCGTGCGGCTCTTCCTTGTTCCGTCCTTGTCTTCGAGCCGATGGCCGAGTTGAGAGTAGTTTTTCTGTATTCACCGACGGCGGCGGCTTGTTTTGTTCTCGGAAGCAGCTCGGAGCTGCTACTTTACGCGGAAAATTTGCATCGGCTGCTTCGTTTTTGCCCGGTCAATCGCGCTCGCCTATGGGAAATTAGAGGAGTGTAACTATTTGTGAGTTTAAACCAAGCTCTATCGAATTGTTTTCAATAACGCAGATGAAGTGCAGCTATGGAAACGGGTCGGGTGAAATATAAATGAAAAAGTTGCAGTACGGCTTGACGACGCGCGAATATTGATGTATTTCGATCTATGGATCTATTGTCACAGACGCACACGTCTGCAACGCGAGCAGCGAAGACGAGTCAGCGATAAGAGTCCGCCGAGTTCGAGTTCCGTCGTCTACTTTTTCGCTTTCGACTCTGTCTCCTCTCTGTTTGTAACACTATCTATTGGATGTCCCGAGAGCTGTTTTTTCGCTATTAATTTCGTTATTTTTGGAGTTTCGCTTCGATCCTCCGAACGAAAATAACGTTTTCCTGAACAATACCGGACACTCGCGGGTGTATATATAAATAAAACTCTAAAGGGAGAGCTCAGCTGAAGTGAAAATTCGATGACTATCGAGCGCGCGCGCGGGGGCTGCAAATTCAGTTTTCAAGCAATCAATGCGAAAGAAATTGAAATCTGTTCTTTCGGAGCTCATTGAAAAATTTCCGTGGACGAGGACTATTTTTTCATTAGCGTTTTTTCGTCCTTTACAATACCTCCCTTCGTTCGAATTTGTATTTGCGAACAATTCTCTTGCATGGTGTATTTTTACCTCGTCGAAATTACGTAACGAATATCCGCGAATGCACCTTACACTCGTCAATTTTCAATAACCAATGTAATCTTGGCCATTCGCACCTCTATTTTTTCCGCTGTTTTCGCTCGCTCGCGTAATCTCCTTCTATTTTCAGTTGGCCGTCTGTCTTTTTCCCCGTTATTTTCTCCTTTCCCCCGGTCCGCTTGACAGTTCAACTCCATTGAAAGTCATGAGCTTACCTTATACAATTTCTGCTCTCTGCTGCGCGTTTCCCTCTAGCTATATACTTTTAAAACAGCTATCAAAGCAAAAGTGTACGATATTACAATCGCGTAAAAACGCATACTTTACGACTTTCTAATTTCGAAACATAAAAATCGTATTTACGGGCGTACGGCTCTCCGCCCCCTTTATGTCGCGCTAGACTCGCGACTCAACGACTCCAGAGAGTTGTATTATCAAACGACACGGCGTTAAAAATCGTTTTTCCGCGGGAAAAAGAGACATCATACGTACAAGCGACCGATTAATCGTACGCCAAACGTCGCCCTGGGACGCGAATATTTCGCAATTAAGTCACCCTCCGATAAAACAAAAAAAGCTCGAACTTCCTTCTTCGTTTCGCGAGCGCGGGGTATATGTGCGCTGCTCTCCAGCGGGGGGTGGGGGGGGGGGGGGGGAGGGTCGCGCATCGCCGGCCAGTCAGCGGAGCGCGATTTCTTCGCCTTTTTCAACGCCGTCTCCTTCCTCATACACATTTATATATATACGAACTGCAGATGCAGGAGGAGGAGGTGGTTTGACGTAACGGAGGAGGATGCGTGCATCGATGCGGGTTTATAAGACGTTGCGGGAACGAAAATATCCTTGCTTATTTCAGATCACCACCACAGCGCGGTATGAGGTTTAAAATGGAAAAATCAGAGAAGCTTTATTATTTCATATGTTCTCTCGTCCCTTTTTATGAAAAATGTATACGTACTAAGCGCGAAAGGGATTTTACGCTTTGTTTAAAGAGCACCCGTATAAATTTCAATGATTAAAATTATACGTCGCATTCTTTATACATCAAAAAGTATAACCACAACTATAACCCCGTTTCTTCTCTGTCGTTGCAGTTTTGGAAAACGGACCGGTGGCAGCGCCCGAAGGCCGAACGAGTGCTTCGTCCTCGAGCCCTCCGAGATGATAGCCGTAAGTATTATTCACAACTTTCTTTCTAGTCAGAGATCAAAGAGCCGACACGTTCCATTGTTTGCGAGATCGGTTTCGATCGAAAGGGTAAATATTTCCAGCAGTTTTTTTTTCGCCGAAATTCACGACGGCTCTGAACTATTCTCTCTCCCTCTCTCCTGCGCTCGCCGAAAGTCGATAGCAGAATTATAAATAGAATTCCATTGGAGTCTACATAGTCGCGCGGCGTCCTTTTATGTATATTGCACACATATAATGGAAGGATGCGTCCTCCGAGAGCTTTTCTCGCGGATAGCGCCAGATCGAATTGAATTAAAGCTTTGTACGAAAAATCCTTGAGTTTCGCCATTGTTCGGATTAATCATTCCTCTTTCTTTCTTTCTTTCTTTCTTTCTTTCTTTCTTTCTTTCTCTCTCTCTCGAGAGCGTTATAGCGCGCGTTTTTCGTTTTTATTTCTCGAAAACGACCCGGCCATCCGTCAAAATCGCCCGGCTGTATAATTTTCGAGGCCAGCAGACGCGGCGGTACACGCTTTAAAAGCATTATGGAGGAATGTCTGTCAATTACCCCGTATAGCCCTCACTTCTCTCTCTCTCTCTCTCACTTGCGCGTGTGTAGTGGTGTGTAGGGTAGGTGTACCAGTAGCATGTGCGGCGCGAAACGCTGACGGTTAATCGATACACGCTCTCTTCCCCTCCTTATCTTTTCTCCCCTCTGCTCTCTCTCTCTCTCTCTCTCTCCTCTCGGTTTCATCCCTCTCCAGCGCGGCGCACGTGCGAATGCCTGTGAAATTACAGACCCGAAGCTGGCGCTGAAAAATTTTTCTTCTCTGCCCTTTGGAGAAAATGTATACTTACGTGCTCGAAGCGCCGCGCTTGCCTCCGCGAGGAAGAGGACGAATGCGTCCATTCACGTAAGCCGCGTGTATTCGAGGCTCGCGTTACACCGGCCGGTAGCGACCTCTGGCGGACGCAACCTCAACGCTTCCTCCTACTTCTCTCACTTGGCGCGCCTCGAAAGCGCAGGCTGTGTGTACCGACAAGGCCGATCCTACTCGATAACTCGTGTCCCGCCGTGCGGTTGATAACTTTTATGTAGAGTATATAATATATACCTACGTTTGTGTAACCTGCCCGCCGAAGAGTTGATCACGAGCGAGGCTGCACCGCTCTGCGGTTTTAATTAATTTTAGGTATTGATTTTATTATACGTGAGAGCTCCGAGCGATTATGTTTGCCGATTAGCCTTTGTTTGCGTTTCATTAAAATTGGATTTCGACATTTTTCCCTTTTCGACGTTCATTTTCGGAATGTCGCATATTCGATTTTCCAATGATTTACCGGAGCTTCCTGTGTATTAATCCGAACAAGCGAGTCGCGTGATTAATAATGGGGCGCCGGGAGTTGGCATGGAATATATAGACCCCGATAGCGCACTGATAGCATATATTTACTCAGCCGGTTCTCGAATATTAAATCCGATTAAAATTCAGCGGTACATCAAAACTCGCGTAATTGCGCGATTCAATCTCCGCGAGTTGAAATCACAGAGAGCGAGATTAGGCATAGAAAATTAAGTCAGCCAAGTCTCAACCCAATTTCTCGTCCTAGCCTAAGCGGCAGCTCATCACGCGACACATCCATAGATCCGCGAAAGTCTGCATCGGCAACTGCAGCGCACGCGAAGAAAAATCGGGAGCGTCGGCATCGCGTGATCGTCAGCGCACGAGTAGTCCGCTCACCGGATCGGCTCCTCTGGCGCGGGAGAGTCAATGGCGACGGAGATTAAAGTGCAGCTGTCGCTTATTCTTGCCGGCGATTTATGGCGCCGCTGACTGCTGACGTATCGATGGCTTTTTGCCGATTATTCGGGCGAAAAAAAAACATCGCGGCGATGTGTACACGTTCCGAGAAGTAGGTTGGCGTTGCTTTTTTTTCTCTCCGTTTTCCTCCGCGATCGATAAGCGCGACTTGCTGGAATTATTACAAGTCGGAAACGTCGGCTCTCAGGAGAGGGTAAATTAATTATAGAGCAATAATGGCGTGTATCGATCCGTTATTAATTTACGCGTCGGCGTAGCCCACGAGGGTAAATAAAATAATGGCTCCGATGACCCAATCCATAAATTCATTTCTAGAGATTCGCACTGAGTGTTTTTTTGTATAGTCTTGTACGTCTCTCTTTGGCGCTTCTTTTGCGTGCAGCGAGCGTAAAACAATATTTTAATTGACTCGACGCAATCCTCGGTCTACGCGACGACGAGACAATTGCGATTTAGCAAAGACGATTTTCTGCGGACGGATCTGCGATTCGTTCATATATTCTTTTTCCATTCTTTTGCAACACACAAGCCTGCGCATTCGAATCTGTTTATAAAAAACTACGCACATGGCGCCAACAACAGCATCACAATATCGACTCGTCACACCGTTATCTCGCGCTTAAAAGCTACTTCGCACTTGAACCTCACTCCCTCGTGCTAAAAAACGTGACTGACGGTTCAGCCGCGCAAATTCGCGCTCATCATCGCCGTCATCACGCGCAATTAATCCCCCCACGTGCACAACGACTGTGCAGCAGCGCAGCGATGCATCGAATGATCGTTCAGGGGCGCCGCGACTAACGAGCTTTCAAGCGAAGGTTGGACTGTATTCGAGTCGAAAAAGGCCGCCGTGTGTGGGACGCGATAACAGCACACGGGTTTGCGCTCGCGATTGTTCGCGCTTCAGTCGAAAATAATGTCGAAGGACGCGCGCGCGTGTCGTTGACAGCGAATTGATAATCGATTTGTCGCCCATAGCAGCGTCGGGACAAGAAAGTCGATGGCCTCCCGCGTGTATTTATTTTACGGCGCCGTTCGTGAAATAAGACGTTCGCATTTTCTGGGTAACGCAGCTCGTACGAAGAGCAACAAAGTGCCGCATTCTTCGCTGCGGCGGTATACCGAGAAAATCAATTAGTACAAATCGCTTCGATAAATTAACCGCGAGCGTTTTTTTTAATTCATCTCTGCGAATTGCGAATATAACACGGGGTAACTGATTTTTCGGACGTGCTTACGCCTCGCTGAATGCGCAGTCAGGCAAAGTTAACATTAGACCTCGCCGGTACACGCAATTTTCGCAGCGAATCAATGTAAATTGCGCTAATGCATTCATTTGTAATACGCGATCCACATTCCGATAGCGCAACGAGCACTTTCGTTCCAATCGGCGCGCGCAAATCGATACGCCGAGCCTTCCAATCCGTGGACCCCATTCATTAACGGCTGATTGGAACTTACAGGCGAACCTTCGATTAGAATTGATTCGTCATATGTTTAATAAGTGCGCACAGCACGGCATGTATACGGGCAACTCGTTTTTCCGATTTCCCTTAGCAAAAATGGTAATTACACCGCAGAGACTCGGATTAATGGTGCCGGAATATCAGCGTATACTTTGCCTACATATTTTCACCGTTAAATCTTGTCGCGCGATATTTAAATAGGCGAACCACCGCATCGACGCTGCGACTCGTTATAAGCGAACTTGTTTACGTATTTTTTCTCGCGATGCAGCATCGCAAGTTTATAGTTGTCTGGCTATCGCTTGCGTCCCTCTCTTTTTCTTCTCCTCGCGAGTTTATATCTCCCGCCGCGCTGCACTGGCGCGTTCTCTTTTCGGTTTTCAATTTGCCGTCTCGTGCGTTTATATGCTTCAAACCGGGTCTCAAGAACGTATCAATTCGGGCTTATTGATTTATTTTCATCTAGTGACTCGTCACTTTAAACGCAATCGGACATTATTTGTTTAACTGCATCGAGTCTTCTAGCTTCAAAGCGAAGGAGAGAAGAAGTCGTCGGAATGAATATTTACGAATGAACGTTCCGCCCGCGAAGGAACCCTTTAAACCGCGTCTCTTCTCCCCCTCGTGCACAAATTCATTATCCCACAGCGCAACGACTCTCTCGCCCTTCCGGAACAAAAACGTATGCAAACTCTTCTTCTTCTCCTCGCCGTCTCAGCCAAGCCCTCTCGAGGGAAAGAGAAAAAGCGCCCAACTTATTTCCGTCTAGTCTCATTTCCCCCAAAGCCTCATTACTCACTTTCGCGGGCGACGATTTGAAAAACGCCCGGCGAATTCCGAATCCAGAAGTGGAAGAAATGGCGACGAGGGAGAGATCGCGTAGCCTCGAAATAAACGGCACTTAATATAGTCGCGAGATTTTTCGTGCGCGCGACGCCTACTAAGTAGTCGTCGACCTTTTACGTTTGTGGCCCGCATGCCTACGTGCTTTTTCTCGGAGATTTTGGCCGATTCTCGATGAAGTCGAGCTGTAAGTCACTTGTCGACATTGATGGGATTCGAAACGTGTGTTATGTTACGATGACTTTCGACCTGAGCGTATAACTTATTGCGTATACACTATCGCCGCGAGTCAGTGACTCACCCCCGAGAGTTAAACAAATGGTCGGCCGTATCAACAACAACAGCCCGAGTCTATAAATAGCCTCGATCCATTAAAAAGCCTCCCTACTCCCCAGAGCGGCGTAACCCAAAACTACTTCAACACAGACCAAACACAACACACACCGACGCGGGAATCGCGGTGTATACGTAGTAAAAGGTTAAATAAAAGAAGAGAGAACGCTCGCGAAACGTGAATCACGCGCTCTCGCGTATCGTTCCGAGAACGTCTCTCCCGCGAGGCGCGAGAAAGGCATACTTGCGGAGAAGTCGTGCGCGCAGATAAGGGACGACTGCGGTGTGTATGTATAATACGCGCAGAGCGAGCGTGTGAGTCAAATCGAGTGCATTTCGGGGTCAGGAGAAACCGCAAATAGAGCGGAACGACGAGAGCGGAAGTCGTGTCGTCATCGTCGACTCTCTCGGCTATTGGTTTTTGCGATTCCGGAATCGGTTGCTTTGAATAATTGACTTTCTGCTATATAATCGATAAGGAATTGCAGATACACACACATATATATATACACTTAGCGGTCGATAAAGAAGGCGCCAGCTCTAAGCGCTCGTCGTATCCTGCACTAGCACGACGGCTTTCTGCCTTATCGACGCTGGGTGTCGATCTGCAACGAATTAAAAGATAAGCGCGTAGCGATTCAATTAAACAAACGCGAATTTATCCTCTCCTTATCGTAACAAGGATCTCCTTTACAGCGAGCGAAGATAAAAATTCAGTCTTTACGTCCGAGAGCTATGATCTCGCGAATAAAATTTCTGCAGCAGCAACAATTTCCTACACACGCTATACGTGCCTTCCACGCGCGCGCGCGCGCGCAAAGTCCCATAAAGTTCAAAACGTCAAGCGGACGTCAGCTGCGCAAAGAGGGCCTCGTAAAAGTCGAGCTCTCTCGTAAAGCTGGCTTTATGAATGAACGCGAGCGCGCGTGAAGAAAAAAAGGCCAACACGCGCGACGACCGTCATCATCTCCGCTTCCGACCTTTATCGCGACCGGACGACCGGCGCGTGTATAGTTGTCGTCACGATATATAATCGCGTCCGCGTCGATTGTTGTATGTATGTACGCGTGTTTCGTCGTTCCGAAAAGGCGTCAGCGATCGAGTTTCAATTGCCGATTTATTACGCTATCGTGTGTATGCGCGTGTGTGTTTCGATTCCTCTCGGTTCTCGATTTCGCCTGCGGGTGGGAGTGTTTGACGCTTTGTCGGATAGGTGTATATAGGGAGTTCGATCGATTATTTCGTCGATGAAGAGCCGCACGCTGCGGTTCGATGAACCTGATGCTTTTGTATAACTCTCCGCGCTCCCTTTCGCGGTTTATCGCACGCTTGGTTGGATGAATTATTGCGCCGTTTCGTAAACGAGTCGAGCTGTGCGTGTAGCGAGAAAATATTTAAAAAGCGATAAAATTCAACGGATGAAATGTTTATTTGTTATAGCACTCGATATAATTACGCTGGTCCACGCAACGACGGCGGATAAAAATTTATTCTTCCTGGACACGCGCGCGCGCGCGGAAAGCTTCGCTCGAAAATCCGTCCAAAAATAAATTAACTATATGAATCGCGCGCCTCCTCTCCGGACAAGCCGAGACAAAAGAAAGCAAATATTGTTCTTGGACGCGATTAGTCGTTCTGTCTCTCTTGTCGGGGATTAGGGACACGAGAGTTGGCCTACAGAGAGTCTCTATTGGGAATCCCGAGGAAAGATTTGCAACCCTACCTGAGGGTAAGAGGCCGTAACGAATTTGCCGAACCACGTGTTGTGCCTCTGTGTGTATACCGTGCGTGTATAGGGACAGCTCCGCCCGCCTCCAGCAGCAGCTTTACCTAACTTTCGTTTTCAAATTCATGCGGGATATGTCAATGGGCTATCTCCACTAGTCAATGTTTGAGGAGATGGATTTTTTTTAATCCTTCAGGAGCGATGCGCCCTCGTGAATATTTGAAGTGATCGAGATACTTTTTTGCGCGTTAATACAATAATATACGCTAAAGAGAAAAATATCAACTAGGCCAGCTCTCTCGGCGACGCTGCCGCGGATGGGACGCTGAAAGTAGCATCGGAATATTTATAAATAGCCACGACTGGAGCGCTCTAGATCTAATTTAATCATAGGCCGTCGCATTATCAATTCAAAACACCCATATAGTGCCTGCTGACCCATGACTCTCCTCCTCTCGCGCGACGGCTTTCAAACCGGAGAGGCGCATCAAAAACTTTTCGATACACGACCGCTGCGCTGCTGCACGTGAGTCGGCGAATTTTCAACTTTCATCTCCGAGACGTTAAAAATTTACGAACCTCGCTTGTTGACGTCACGCTCGTAAAAGCCTCGCGAGCGACTAAGTCATACGAGCGAAACTCTTATTGTTTACGATAAACTATACTCGCTCCTTACATTAAGCGATCATAGCTCTAATATGCGTCGCCGGCGGAACAATGCAGCAGCCCCTCGAGAAAGAGTTAATCCCCCCAATAAAGCTCCTCATTGCCGCCCTTCATTAACTGGAAATTGAAACAGTGGCGTCTTTATAGCCCTGTGTGCGTCTATACCGAAAATAAATTCCTCCGACGTCGTCGTCGTCGTCGTCGAGGCAACGGCTCACACACGTGCTTCGCGTCGCGGAGGCCTCGCTCTCCGCCGAAGCTCGATGCACCGAAAAATATGGAGTAGCGCTTTATTTATTTGCCTCGGCTCCGCCGTGCCGCCGCTCTGTTTTTCTGTGCGCGTCTGTTTCTTTTTGGGAGAAGTTGGTACAGTCGTTCTCTCTCTCTCTCTCTCTCCCGGCTTTTTTTGTGTGCCTCATTGTTACGAAAATAGGCGAGCGATGCAGCGACGGCGGAGAGCAGCCAGCAGCAGGGTTGGAAGCTTCTAGAGAGAGAGAGAGAGTAGTTTACACGGGCTTTTGTTAACAATATAATTGGCCTGTGTATAGCGGGCGTTTATTGCTTTTTCATATACACATCGATAGCTGCATTATATGCCGTGTACGACTGCAGGCGCTCGAATATCCGATGCGACGGAGCTTTTGTATCACGCGCGCGCAAACAATGTGCGAATTTCCCATTATGGCAAATCGTTCAATAGAGCTTGCGCGTTGTTGAAAAATATCTCCCCCACGCACGGGTACATGCTGCGATTGTAAATTACGAAAAATCCCTAGGCCCGGGAAAAAAACGCGCAATAACGTGCAGCAGCAACAGCATGTGTCGCACCGATGCCGCCCGTCGAACACGTGTGCAGCCCCGCGTCGAGTATACAGTAGTCGGGGACAACACACTCCTCTCTCTCTCTCTCGACTGCGCTCGACTCATCACGTGACCGCCTCGCCGCGTGTCCCTCTCTCTCTCTCTCTCTCTCGCTTTGTTTCCTCGTTCAGAGTCTCTCTCGGGGCCTGCGCGCATGTATAGAGAGTGCCGGCGGCGGCGAGCGCTTGCTACTCGCGCCGAGAGCGATATTTCCAGTAGTGAACGCTCGGATCTCCTGCGCGAGTGACCTCCTCTGTCCGCGTGCAGACAATTTCAATCGTTGTATTACGCTGAGCTTTTTGCGAGAGATGCTAACGAGCTTTTTTCTCAGCGGCCAGTTATGTAACCGCCAGTGCGAGCAGAGTGCGAGTGACGAGTGTGTCTTCTTCGGTTGTTCGTTTTTTTTCTTCGCTTCGGCAAAAAGTTCGGAGTGGAAAATATTCAATCGCGAGAAGTGATTCGTAAGCGAGTTGAGTGCTTTTTAAACGAGCGCCTCGAGTAGTCTACGAGACGATGAGAAGCTCGAGGGGAGTGTATTAAAGCTCGGGATGCTGAAGTACCGGAGGAAGGCGACTGCGGCGACGACCCCGGCTGCCGCTCAGGCCGTAACGCGGGGACGTGGTGCCCAGCAACTCGTGCAGAGGAGAAGGAAGAGGGGACGATCCGTGTCCAGGAGCTGGCCCGGGACGCCCAGCACCCTGTCCTTCGTATCCACCACGTCGGCCGAGGTTGTTTTCCTGATTTTGTAACGTGTAAAACGTATTTATCGGGCGATCAAACACTGAGGTGATAGTTCGAGACACTGCACTCAGTCAGAGTATCATGTCCCGAGTCTCGCGGTTACGAAAAGGCAAAATAATAATAGTGCCAGATAAGATAAGATTAGATTAGTAATTTCAGGAGTATCTCGCACACGGCGGATGTACATTCGTTCGCTCGCTTATCAGAAAATTGTTGTCATTCCGAAACAATTAGAACGATTGAGGTGGGCATTTAACAACGGCAAACCTTGTAGTAGCCTACTCGATCGAGCGCTGCTCTTCAGTTTCAATTAACTTCAATGGCTTATTACAGCTTCGCAGTTTTCAACGATGATTTTTAATCGGTCCCTCGCGCCAACTTGCAGGTTTCTCGGCTTTGTTTATGTGGCCTCGAGTTTCGAGTTTATCTTGAAAATTAGAAAAGTTTAAAAGAGGGTTTAGTATAGTTGAACCGCGTTTAAATCCGCCTCATTCAGCAACTTTTGCAATTTTCGTTCGCGCGCAGTAACGATCAACAAAAGCGCTGAGCTCTTTATTAAATTTCAGAACGACCTTTTGAAATTCAATTATGAAAATAGTTCGCGGACGTTTAGCAGCGAATCGATACCGTCCTCCCCATCAGCGGTAAAACCGATGGCAATTTACCTTTTTCAACGACGACGTTGCAAAAATGACTTCGACATTACCGGTAGTTAGTGCAGCGCACTGAGGATAACAATATTTTAACGACCCATCGATTTCGAGTTTCACGAATTTCCATTTTCTGCGCGAATTAGAGTCCTTCAGAGATAAACCGCAGATAACTTTGACGATGTCGAGGTCGTTTGGACGCTGTCAAAATCGAGACGTGACAATTACGTTTTCTCGGTATACTTACGACTGCGAAAAAAAGCTTCGCTCGCGCAAATTGACAGTTCCTCGTAATAGGCATCCGACGATTTATTAAGGTGGTAAAGATCGCAATCTCTCGAGAAGATGACCTCACAAGTATATACAATACAGCTATACAAAGCGGACGATTCTCCCGAGTTCGGTATCGTATACACAATATTATAATAACACTGGCTTATTCCGAGCCAGAATGAAACAGCCCCTAATACCACAAATTTCGAGCCTAATGAACGCAAAGCCAGCTATAAGGCGTCTCTTTAAAAGCCATCAAGCCGTCTGCTGGACGTGAGCTACGGAGAAAAGGGCTTTTTAATAATACGGAAGCTAAGCTGCATCCCCGGCAAAATTGAATTATCTTACGCTCGCCAGAAGCTCCCGCGATTTGGATATATAAAATAGCCTCGCGGTGAATAATAAATAGACGCCAGTAGCGGCTAGACTAGATCCTCCATTTAGCTCGAGCTTTGCAGGAGTCGTTGCGCGCAGCTTCTCGTTTTGCTCTTCTGCGTTTGGGACGTCGCGCGCGGCGGAGCTTGGTCGTCTCGGCAGTCAAGGGTGTAATGCCGGCGAGACTCGAGCAAGTCCAAGTCGTTGTTGCTTTTTTATTCAACTCGCTTTCGAGCTGGGGGGGAGGGTTTATTTCGATACGTGAATCACTTTGAGGGCTCGCGAGAGGATGAGCTGTTCGTCTTGTACGTGTTGATTTTAGAGCCGGCTGTGAAAAATGCCGAGGATTAGCCTAAAATTGAGACATAAAGGAAATTAGGAGACGATGAGATGGGAGAGGATGGGAAAGGGAATTATGGGATGTAGTGTGTCCGAGAATCGAGGTTAACATGCTAATATCGTAAACTTCACTAGCGCATTGAAAGCGGTGAATATACTTTCTAAATCGCGGGTATATAGGTTCTATCAGTAAATCCCACATTATATTGCTTCAGGTGTATGATCACGTTACTTATTTTCGAACCAGAAATACCCAGCGAAATTCGGGAAAACCGATTGACTATCGAAAAATTGATTAGATAAGTATCTTACCAGTGAAAGAAAACAAACATGAATTTTCGCCCACTATCCTTAGAAGCGACGCGACAAACAAATCCAAGTAAGCTATGGAAAATCCAACACTTGAAATAGCCGAGTGTTATTATTGTGCGCATAATTTCATTAACTTATTAAATGGAATATAAATACTTGATTGATATTTTTAATATTTGTTTTCTATCACGGAAATATGTCAAACTTTACAATATATGATTCATTTCGAGCTCATATAAATTTCAAAATTGCAGCGGTTTCGTCGCCAACTTCCTTTTAAAATTGTAAGGTTATGTCTCGAGAGTAGAATGTCTCTAGAATATTATAAATACACAAATTATAATTTGATATGTATTATAGTATTATATTACATTTTTAATATTAGAATAAATTTTAGAAATCAAAAACAAATCAAAAAATTCTAACGATACTTTTGACGCATGCGCACTACATGAGCCAATCATATTGACGCATTCTTGGCTTCACTTCATCCGGCCATGACTTTTTTATATAAGGATTCAAATTCTTCATGTATCTTTAATGCGCCGAATGTCTCGCATTGCACCAACTCGAGCGAATGAATAATATTATAATAACAACCCACCGAAACGATTCGTCCGAAACATTCTATTCTCGCCAAGAAAAGCTTACTCGGCGCAAAAGGACGAGCCTCGAGTTATTCCCCGAACAAAAGCTTGAAGAAGAAAACGGAGAGAATAAACTTCCAATTTCTACCGCGAAATATGCGCGTAGCTGTTTACAAATACCGCAGCGACTTTTTCGGAGTCAAAAAAAAAACGAACTCGAATATACGCGCATACATACGCAACGGAATTTTTGTCGCGTCGCGCGTTGCATTACAAATCCAGATCAATTTTCGCGCGAGTGTCTCGTCGACTGTTCGCAATCGACACAAGGCCAAGGCCGACGACGACGTACCTCGCATTATACACGCGAACTTTTTTTCTCCGCCGTCGATCAAAGCGAGAATTGGCTATCGGGTCGATGATCATATCCCCTTTTGTTGTTGCTGTCGGCTCTGGAAAAGGCTATACGGGGAAGTGATTTTTCTTTATAAACACGGGGAGTAGGCGTGAATATTTCAGGCCGACGCGGATGAGATTCTTGGACGGGGTGATCGAGTGGAAATTTAAAATTTAAAGCTTCGTCCCGGGACTTCGCGTCGCTGATGCTGCGGCGTATATTTTTCTCCTCGATATACTTATCAGCTTGTACAGCATATAAGAGTCAAAAACTTGATCGGCTTGTCTCAGTAAGTAATTATAACCTCGTGCGTACCGTGTGTGTCTTTCGCAAACCTGTTTTTGTTTGTCGGACGTCGAATTTTTCGAAAAGCTGCAATTTTACCGGCATCGGTTATACAGGAGGAGGTCGATATCAGACTCGAAAATAGTATAAGCGGGACTCGATGCAACAAGGACAACAATAATAATCTTTTGCATCACATTTCAGGCGTTGCACAACTGCAGCAGACTCGAGACGTTTCGGTCTCTCGGCGGCGGCGGCGCTTGTTTACGCGTTGCGTCAACGCGTTATATACTCTCCGATATGTATATACGGTTTTGCGCTTTTTTTCATCCACTTTAGCTTTTAATTCGACAGCAAAGAGCCGAAGAAAGAGAGAGCTGTCTCTCAACTCGCGGGATTTCCATTTGTATAAAAAAAGCGTAATTTCGTACGAATCGCCGATAAGAGATAGCGGCGTTTCGTAAGTGTGAATGTATAACAATCGTGGAATTTAATGCGTAGACATGATGCATTCATATTTTCCTATAATTATAGCTCTCGGGATATGAAGTCACCGCTTTCGAGAAAAACCGAGCGAGCGAGAGCGCGAGTTTCGTAAATTTTATAATTCACATTCATAACTATACCTACTTTGCTTTTCTCATTTGGCAGTAGTATCATGCGCGCGGTGGATAAGTGCGATAATGGAGTAATTAAAAAAAAAGTCAGGATATTAATGTCGGGAATCTTGTTATACGGTGTATATACGCGTCGTGTTGTTCTTATTTGCGAGTCGCGGCCAGGAATTATAATATTATTGCGCCTGATTGCCGCGCGTTATTATCATTATTACACTTGCTTAACATGCAGCGCTGCACAGACGCGCGGCTTAAAAATGACCTTTTCAAATATACGCGCGCATCCGCTTCTCTCGCTATGGGTATGCGAAAACTTTCTATTGTACCGAGTGTGATGTATCCGAAAAGAGAATTCCCGGTATGTATAGCGAGAGAGAGATACACAATTTAAAAAAAAACTCGACATTCCAAGAGTGAAATCAATCACACGATCGATCTAGGCCAGCATACGCATCGCGCGCACACACACAGTCGACTTCTCGCTCGCTCATCGAGAGAGAGAAAGACACAATAAAAAGAAGGTGGGGAAGGCACGATCATCACGAAAAAAAGAACATATAAAAGCCTCTCTCGGCGTATGTGGGAGTAGGCTCGCTCCCGTTCCCTCTCCGAATTTCCGAGTCGAGCCACACCGGGAGAATCGTTCGCATGAATCAGTGTATCAGCCGGAAGTCCGGCCCACGAGTTCCGGCCCTCGAGTCGCGCGCGGCGTACTCGTCACTGCGCTCTTTGGTCTCTTTCTCTCTCTCTCTCTCTCTCTCTCTCACTCGCGCGTTTCCTTCTTTTTCTCCGTGACTCCATGCGCACCAATGTCTGCTGTGTGTGTGTGTGAGTACGCAGGGAGACACGTCAGCGCGCGTGTGGCGCTCCCGAAAAACTAATATGACGACGCAACAGCTGAAACGACACTTTTCACGGCTATATTTAATAAGCGAAGCTACGAGGCGTGAGTGTGTGTGCTGAGAGAGTGAGAGAGAGAGAGAGAGAGAGAGAGAGAGAGAGAGAGAGAGAGAGACAATGGGAGGAGTGTTGTTGGAAAAATCTCTGTACTATAGCACAACTGACGAGCGATAAAAAGACGCGCGGTGTATGCACTGAAATAGAATTTTAAAATTAATGTCGTGCATCGCTCAAACGCCTTGGCGAACGTGAAAAATAGCCCGAAGTAATGATTTTTAAACGCTGCCGTTCGTCTGATTGCTGTTTCTGTTGCTTTAATTGATAAGTGCAACACTAGCGAGCGGTTGTCGCGTCCGATAATGGCATTATCGGCTGCAGCTTTTGTTTTATTTAGAGGCCTCTCGCTCTATCTTGATAGATGTACACAGCGCTTCCTCTGCATTCGAATATCGTTCGTTTGTTCGTTTTTTTTTCATCGTGTACACGCGTTTCATCGATCAACGCCGCGGTCAGAGAACAGATGAGTAAATACCGAGTGGTGGTGGCAAACCCTTGCCCCTGGAACAAGCGCTGAATCATTGGAATCTCCCTGTGCTGCACAGCTTCATTTGGTTATACGCATAGGGCCTGGCTCATACAGATGTCACTTATGCATACACGTGTGCACGTCGCTCTCGGTCTGTTGTATGCGCTTTGAAACGAAGATCCAGACTGATCGACTTCTTCCGCGTCTATTATTCTTTTCTCCTCTCGTTCGGCGTTTGTACAGCCTCGGATGCGATGATGATGACTTTTTGAGAGATGCATCGGAGAGCGGTTGTTTTATGATGGAGATCAGCCCGGTGTGATTGATATGCTAATGGGATTTTAATTAAACGGGGGTCTAACGGTTGAATTCGGAGAAGTGCAAGTGCGGAGAATAGCTGTAATCCCTATTTTAATAAAAATGAAACAGTGGAGCGTCATAGGCATATTAAATCACAGCTTTAGCTGTTAAGCAATAACCGAAACGATTAAAACTAACTCTGCTGTGCGAACGTGCTTTGTGTTTCAGATCGACTATCCGGAAGTGCACAGTAGAATGCATCGACCTCCGCAGGCCCATCCCATCAGCGACCATCGGCCGGTCAACCTGGTCTTCGAGGACACGGTAAGCGCTTTCACTCCAGCTTATATATGCCTATACCTCTCTCTTCCTCTCCTCCGACACGAGAGACCGAAAAAAGGTTCCCCGCCGCCTCTGGCGGTCAGCCCTCGAGAAGTGCGAATTTTCGTTCCCTTGGCCTCCTCGTAAATCTCTTTTCCAGATAGTACACTTTCAGGAGCGCTTTTCTCGGCTTCACCTCTTCCAGCATGTTTTCTCTTCGGTGAATATACTGTAGCGTTTTAATACGCACTTTCTTCCTGATGTGCCTCCGTTCCTGTTTCTCTTCCTCGAATTTCGACGCCATCAGTGGTGTGCGCTTGACGGGATGAAGGAGACGGCTCGTTGCGTAAGCCGCGTGTCAATATAAAGCATTTATATGCGATAAGAGACTGCGGAGCTTTTGGAGATCGAAAATTCGCTGAAAAGCGTCCACGTGCGTAACGAGTGTAATTTCCATGGAGAGCCGTTGTTGTTTGTGTAGCCGCTGCGCTGCATGGAAAAAGCGTCCAAACAGACCCAGAAGCCTATTGGAGCGCGAAATCGCCGTCGCGGCGAGAAAAAGTAGTGGCGATTCACTCTATTGACGGATATTTCGGGAAACTTTTGTACAGACTATACACTCTCCCGATGAAGCGTAAAATCGCTACATGCTGCGTAAAAGAAAGCGAAATTCACTCATCGGTCCAGTTAGTCATGCCCGAAGAAAATCGTCATTTCGCTTTTCACTTTCTTTTAAGAGCTTGTCTCGCTTTCTCAAAAACTGTCTCGCTTTCATTCTGCATATTATACGCGTTCACGTAACTCATCACAGACTATATTTAATATTCGAGCTCGCACCGCTGATCGTGGGAAGAAATTAGCGACAGGTCATTCGGCCATAATCTCGGGAAAAATGAGGACCTCACGCGGCCGATCGTGTACTCGCATAAATGCAAATGCACGTATCGAGAAGAAGAAGCGGTGTAGTGTATCGAGTGACGAGGAGTCAGCGTTCCGCTCGTGCGCGCCGTGTCTCTTGCCCCGGAAGCCGAGCTACAGGTGCTCTCTCTCTCTCTCTCTCTCTCTTGTTCGCTCGTCCCCACCATTGTGTTATTATACTCGCTCGAGGTGCGCCGGTTGCATTTTGCGCGCGGAAAATTTTTCGGCGATGCCTCGACTCGCTTCCTTAGGGCGAGGTTTATCCGTCTGATGATGATAACAACCAGGTCACTTTGCTTTCTATTATTCATAAAACGCGTTACGCAATCGACGGTCGTTGAAGGAGATAAACAACATCTCTGTATACATTTTCAAAGACAACTGCAGTATCCTCGTCGTTATTGCAGCTCGCATTAAAATCGAGGGCAAAATAAACAAGCGATCCTCTCTGTCTCCTACTGCTGAAAAAAATACATGAAAAAACGCGAAGAGAGAGAGAGAGAGAGAGAGAGCCTTTACGAGCGAGGCAGCGCCGGGGGCACCTTTAACGACTGTTTACTGCGGGATCCGCCGCGTGGCAGTCATATCTTCCTCATCTCGGGGATATTGCACTTCCTATATAGGATTCACCTCTCGGCGCAAGAGGAGAGAGAGAGAGAGAGTCCACAGGCTTGTCTCCCGCCTCTACTCTCTCTCTCTCTCTCTGCTTCTTAATTTTCTTCGTCTTCGTCTCGCTTCTTTCGTTACTTTATAACGCGCTGCAGCACAGCATCGAGGAGGAAAATATCCGTTAATTTGTTTACACGAATCGTTACGGAGATCGTTAGTGTTATTATTATATACTCAGCGGCGTTCAAATGTGTGTCGTACTGCGAGCAACAATTTCTCTTCTTTTTCACGATCCGACGAGCGGCAAAAATGATGATGGAGCGACAAAGTTCATTTGCGTCAATGTTAATGTCAATTACCATTGCGACATTGTTCGCGCTGCTGTCGAAAACGCCAGCCGTAACTGCTTGTGACAAAGGAAGGAAAAAATTACTCCGAGAGAGAGAGAGAGAGAGAATTTAATGTCGCGCGATTGCGAAGTTTTTCGCGGCTAATTTCACTCGAAATTTCTCGAGTCGCGTTATACGAAGACAATGTGCGGCATTTTTTTTTCAAAAAAAAAAAAACGGGTTTAATTTCTCTTCGCGTTTACGCCGCGTACTTACACAATTTCCAAGCTTCAGTCGACAATGCGCGCGGCTTCTGCATGAATTATCAAGAAAGCATCTCTCGCTCCGCGGCACAGAGAGTTTCAGCTTCGTATACACATCCACCGTAAACTCCATCTTTATTACATTTTTCCGAGGCGCAGTCGCGTCTCTCTTTTGCATGGATAATAAAAAGCACTATACGCGCAGCTCGCGCGGGACGGCTAAAATAAATTCTAAGTCTCGCACTCGCCGTGAAAATGAATTTCTCTCTCGCGAGCTTTTTTTTGCAGGGAAAGACCCTTTTCAATATTCAGAGGAAAGCAGCAGCTTCAGCCTCAAAGAATCAGCTTCGTTACACGGCGCGCGCGCGAAACGATGTTTATGGTATTCTCGCGGCTGATTACGCGCCGTCGGAGGAGAAATTGCGGCGGCCTGTCTGCTGCTGCTCCTAATTACGTGTCATTCAGGCCCGTGTGTGTGCGGCTCGTTAATGTCGCGCGATTCAAATTCCAATTTTCCCGCCTTTATGCCAGCGGAGAGAGAAAAACTCGTAAACATCCCATTTTGCGAATAGGTTTTTACAGAGAATTGAGATAAAGCACACTCGCGCGTTTCGTGTATACAGAAGAGCATCGTGATGGCACACAGAGGGAATTATGCCGCTTAATCGAATCAGCACAGCGTTGAAGCGGCCAATTACTCGCGGCCGCTTCGAAAACACAGTAGAGAGAAGCCGACGAGGCTCGTTAGAAAGAATCCGCTCGATCAATTAAATCGATTTAAATCACCTTTCCCGCAGCAGCTCGCAGCTCGTATGTCCATTTTAATCGCTGCGACGAACAGATTCGCCGTATTAAGCCGCTCTCATCCCACTTTGTATAGCGGATGAACGGACATATGTATAATACGCGACGAGGCGGTGTATATTATGCGTCCGTTCTGAATTAATCAATAAAGCGCTCCGTATAATAACGACTACTGTGTGTGGATGACGACGACTGATTTTCTCGAGGTACTTCGTGCGCTGCCGCTGCACTGTCCCCGTTTCGGAACAATTAGATCCATAACCTCGTTCCTTTGTTTATCCGACCGTCAGAAAATATGCCCTTTCGGCGATCGATATCCTGCAGGGGGTTAACCGCGGAGTGAGTCACACTCGGGCGAATTAGTGCAATCGAGTTATACATCGGCGATTCGATCGCGCCGTGATTCCTCTCACTCTCTCGGTCGCAATTTAGCGCCGGTCCGAGAGACGCGCGAGTTCTCCTTTCTATTTTTGAACGCTGGACGTGTATCTTTATACGACGGGATCATCGGGTTGACGAATCCGCCGGCGCCGAGGGCGTGTGTGTATAGTGTTTCGTGAGTCAGAGCCGCGCGCGAGAGCGGTGTCCGTATCGATTTATGCGGTCACCCCTAAATTGAGGAGTGAGAGAGAGAGAGAGAGAGAGAGAGAGAGAGAGAGAGAGAGAGAGAGAGAGAGAGAGAGAGCGCGCGTATACGGCCTTAGCCTTAAACTGATGCTGTCTCTTCCGCTTTTGCGTTGTGGGTATGCGTAGAAATAAATCATGCGGCGGGGAGCGAGTTTTTATTTATTTTTCGTAAAGCGTTGCGTGAAAACGTTCTTATGCGCGAGGTAAACGGGCCGCCGGAGAATCGTAAATCTCCCGGCGAGCGATTATACAAGCACCGAGTGAGTTGTGTGTAGTTAACAAGCCGATTAACAACAGTAATTACCGCTTTTACTCTCGTCGCGCTGTTGCCAAAATCGACCAAGCCTTCTTCTCTTCCCTCATTCAGCGGCTATTTTTCTCCCGGTCCTTCCCTCGCTCGAGATTATGCACGAGAGAGGCGTGAGTGTTAAGAAATTAACGTATGTTCTACTCTATGGGCGAGAGAGCTGAGTAAAGAAGAGATAATGATTTGTAAGCGCGCCGGTGATAAAGCGGCTGGAATGCGCGTCCATACAGGCGATATTCGGTGGATGCGGGGCCTAACGAGAAAGTGAATTAGGTAACTCGAAAGCCTGCGAGGAAAGTTTCTCTCGTGTGTACCTATGTATCGATATTCTATAATAGCCGCACTGGTCTATATCTTGTATACGTACGATTTTCTCCTCCCGTTATCGATGCTTTTTTTCCCCTCTAAACTCCTCGCGTTCGGTGCTCCCGTTTTTTCTTTCACGCCGCCGAGATAAGAGCGAGTATATATTTAAATTCGCGAATCGGCGCAAATATTGGACCGAGTCTAAGGGGATCGCCGGCTTTGATTTACGACGCTGCAGTACACTCGCGTTATATTTACCGCTCGTAATTCATCGTTCGCGTATATCCATACGTCCTTGTTTACATACGCGCGTAAAACGCGCTTATCTCTCACCTGCGAATGAACTTATCTATCTCTGTCCGCATCTCGGAAATTCGATGTTTTTCGAGGAAAAAAAATTCTCTCACGACACGCTTTCCCATAAGCCGCGGCGCGACAATAATCAGCCCGGCGCATCTCGTACACACGAATTTTCCTTTTATTAATCCCCCGCCTTTGTGCAGGTAGCTCTATACAGTATACCTGCACTATAACCAAGTTTTCCCTGCGCGTTTATAATTTCCTTTCTCTCTCTCTCTCTCTCTCTCGTGAGACACGTTTCACCGCCGCCGCTCTCTCTCTCTCTCCCAACCGAAAAGCCGTCGAGCTGCAGCGCAACAGTACATAAGTAGACGCGGAGAAGGGGCAGCCCCGCTGCTTATTTATCCCTGCGAGAGAGAGAGAGAGAGAGAGAGAGGGACGAGCGAACGGAGCGCCTTTAGCGGTGCGCTCGAGCCGCGCCAGTGGAATTCGCCCGCCAGTTTAGTGTTGGTGCGTGTACGTGAGGAGCGGCGGCGGCTCTCTAGCTTGTAGTATACTCTCGTATACAGTTCCGTAGCGCTGCTCTCGTCTTCTGGATGACTGTGTTGGGCCGCGCGCGCGTACGATTTTTCGGTGTTGTGAATACTACTGTACTCGCCGTTTTTTCCTCGTCTCTGGGTCTCTACATCTGCAGCCGCGGGAGCATCATACCCGAGTGCAGTATGACGCTCGCGGGAAAGACTTGAGTGCGCTGTTTGTGCGAGTGTGTTGTGGAGTGCATCGGCCTGCTGCTGGAGCGATATATCGGTCGCAAGAGGAGATGGATACCTTCGGCGGCATGTACCAAGTGAGGGTCCCAGTTCGTGCGTATAAAGCCAAGGGAGAAAACGCATCGCCGAGCGTCGTTTCGGAGCGAGTTACGAGTTAATGCTTGCCTTGCCTGCCTGCGTCTATACGCAGCTCGCTCTCCTCGCGCTCAGCTCGAGCATTAATTTTCATGGCCGCCAAACGGGCCCCTCGCGCTCTCGCGCGCGCGTGAGAGAGAGAGAGAGAGAGAGAGAGAGAGAGAGAGAGAGAGAGAGAGAAACGGAGAGCCGATGCACGCTCCGCGACCAGCGTCGCGCTTTACGTGTGCCCACCGATATAATGCCCTCGTCGCGCGCTCCGAAATGTATGTGGAAACACCCAGAGCCCCGTATTCTCTCTGCGACCTGCAACAACAATCGCGATAGCTGCCCACCATCTGCTCGCGAATCTCCGTGTGTATACATAATACATATACACGTACGCGCACAGCTAAGGAGCGAGTACGATCCTGGCTCTGATGTTTTCTCCAAAGAGAGGCGGCGCGCGCAAAGGAGTAGGCTGATGCGTGATGTCATGTCGTGCCGTCCTAACCTAATCTCTGCTGCTGCTGCTGCTCTGTTGCGTTCCCCCTCGCGCCCTCCCCACAATCACGCCCATTCCTCGTATATGTTGCTTACGCAGCCTTTACCTTCCTGACCCGCGATACACAACTCGGCGCCTGGGAAATTGCATTCTAGCATAAATGCCTTGATTCCTGCGGGCTCTCTTCGCGATGGAATGTCGCGGTTTCTTCTTTTTTTCCTTTTCGTTTTCGAGCGATTTGCATTAGCATTCTTCAGTTGATGCTGTTGTGGCTTTGGTACACAGCTGTAAGGCTTCGCGACGTTTCTGGCTCATGATCCTGTTTATTTTACTTTTGACTTGGGAAATGCCTTGAACTCCTTCTAAATTAATGCTGGCTTTACATTCACTTCTATAAATGAATGGACTGCTCTTTGTTTACGTAAGGAATGTTGATCTGTTTGCAAGGATCAACAAGTATTTTGGCCTGACTAATTTGCTAAACAGTGCTAATTTGTTTAGCACGGTTGATAAACAAATGCAGAGTTGCACATGGCGTGCTGCTTGTCTTCCTAACTTTCTTCTCCTCCATGCGTATATCCTCATGTATTGCTGGTGGGCAAATTGAGAGATATGATGTACACGATGTCATTGCTTGAGAAGCCAGTGCCAATTGTTGAGACTCTTTATTCCTTTATTGAGAATGAAAGGCCCAGATGAACGCTAAACGATGCCTAGGACAAGCTTCATGGTCAGATTCTTTGAGATGCTCTTTCCTTTTTTTTGTTGGATGAGGAACTGTTTTCTAAGTAGTGCTTTAATAGATGCTGGAAGTATTGGCAATTATAAATTACATTCCTGTCATTGAGAATGGCAGTTGATTCTTGGAAATGAGTAGTTGTTTCATATGATCAGAGCTGAATTATTTTCGTCGATTCCCACTATATTTTTAAGATGCAACTACAATTTCAAAAAATATTTTGCTAAAATGCTCACTCAATCTTTTTTTTCACAGTTTTCACAAGGCCTTACAGGCCGACCAGAGCTCTATCAAAAATCCAACAGAAGTAGTCACTCCAGTGACACTAGTTCAGCGTACAGTGGCTCAGACACCATGACATCTGTACAGAGCTCTCTGGACCAAGATCCAGATGAGGTTGATCTCTCTGGTCTGCAGGAGTCTGTAGTGGACAGTGATGAAGAGGAAGATCTTGCCGAGAGTATGGATGTAAGTGTGGATTTCATTTGAAACAACCAAATCTTACAATCCTGAATTTTTAAATTAATCTTCATATTGTAATTAATCTTGCAGAGTCTAACTGTACGAGACACAGTCAGAGAATGTCTTGAAAAAGATCCTGGAGAGAGGACAGAAGACGATATCGAAGTTCTTCTTGACTTCACGCAGCATCTCAAGGCCTTCACAAACATGACTCTGGCAGTAAGACGGGCACTCTGTGCAGTAATGGTGTTCGCAGTGGTTGAACGTGCAGGAATGGTTGTTCTGACCGATGGAGAAGAGCTGGACAGTTGGAGTGTCCTCATCAATGGAACAGTGGAAGTAGAACACAATGGAACTGTTGATCAGTTGCATGTGGGAGACAGTTTCGGTATTCTGCCCACAATGGAGACACTCTTACACCGCGGGATTATGAGGACAAAGTAAGTACTTGAATAAGTAAGGAATTTTGTTTACTTGACTGCAGTAATAACAAAACAGTTTCATTAGTCAGACTAGAATGATGTTAAACAATACACTAACATAGTTGATAACTTTTGTTTGATACATTGAATTTCAAGTACCTTGAATGTTTACTAGCACAAGTAAACAAAACCTAAATAGCACAAGCACAATCACCAAACAAACTCTGCATTCAATCCAGATACACCACAAATCGCTGCAAAAGAAAAAGAGCAAACAAGCACAATGAATCAACTCTCAAACATTTTCTCACTGATGCATTTATGCACACAGGTGCGACGACTGCCAGTTCGTGTGCGTCACCCAGGTGGATTACTACAGAATTCAGCACCAGGGTGAAGAGAACACGAGGCGACACGAGGAAGACGGCCGTGTTATTCTGGTCACGGAGTTGCGCGGTGCCCTGGACGGCGGGGCGCGACGCGGCCACGTCGTCATCCGGGGCACATCCGATAGACTAATGCTTCAACTAATCGAAGAGAACAGTATTACCGACCCGACTTACGTCGAGGATTTCCTGCTTACGCACCGTACCTTCGTCGACAACTCGCAGTTCGTCGCTAATCAGCTGCTAGAGTGGTTCGAGCAAGCCCAGGTCAGAGACAGGGTGGCACGCGTTGTCCTTCTGTGGGTCAACAATCACTTCACGGACTTCGAGACCGATCCCATGATGATGGAGTTTCTCGAAAAGTTTGAGGCTTGTCTCGAGAAGGAGAAGATGCTCGGACAACAAAGGTTCGTTAATTTTTTTAAGAGTAGCGAAATTTTCGAAAGCAAAAAACTGCATAGATTTGGGTAAATTCCACTGACGGTCGAAGGCTTTTTATCGTTATTTGTTAGCCGTGTAGACTTTTAATCGAGAAAAAAAGATAATGATAACGCTTCTTGGGCAAATCTGTCTGTTTGTACAATGATTGTTGTGCAACTGACGCCAAGCATCGAGAAAAAATTTATAAAAAATGCCTATATCTAGTGAAACAAGGCTAAATAATTTTAAAATTCAAGAATGCGTTTTTTAACAAACTTTATTTTTTCCAAACAGATTGTTAAACATTGCGTGTGCAGCCAAGGCGAGGACGCGAAACGTCGTTTTGGCACGACCAAGTCGAGACGAGGTTCTTCACTTCAGTATCTTAGGAGGCTACGAAAAGAAATATGGTATATTTATTTCTAAAGTAGAGAAGAAATCGAAGGCGGAGGACGTCGGACTCAAGCGAGGTGATCAGATTCTCGAGGTCAACGGACAGAGCTTCGAGCACGTCAATCACGCGAAAGCCCTGGAAATTCTCAGAGGTTCGACGCATCTTAGCATCACCGTCAAATCGAATCTCTTAGGTAAGGAGGCCGTTCGTGTCATTCGCTTAAAGAACTACATGTCTGAGTAAATTTATTGCAATGTCATGGCATTAGAAAACGTACATTAGCAATGCCGTGGAACAAATGATAAAAATCAGTATCGATTAAAAACAAGTGTTTGTTCTTTCAATTAATGGATCAAATATGATTTTTAGCATTCAAAGAAATGCTTGCGAAGCCGGACAATTCACCACGACAGCGCAGCCGACCAAGCAAACCCGAAATACTTCCGAGACTGCAGACTGATCCGCGAATAAGGTTATCGACTCACGTCGATCCACTGACACCTGTTAATCCTCTAAATCCAATGGTTGGCGGAGTGCCACTTCTCATTCCAGCCGACAGTAGTAACGTCTCACCGTGCAAAGACGCGAAAAAGGAGCACAAGGGTTTCATGACACTTGGACCCAGAAAGAGATTCCAAAAAGCTCTCATGAAGATGAATATTTTGCCAAAGAATATGATCAAGTAAATATTTCTCGTTCTGCTTTTCATAAAATAGACATTTTCGTGCATAAAAAATGTAAACATTGTATTATATTTGCAGCGACGGAGTTCACGCGGACGATCCTTTAGGACCACCTCACACACCTCCGGGTACCGGTCTCTCCCAGCAGTCTTCCAACCTATACCACTCGCGCTCCAATCCCGACCTGACCTCGCTTTACTGTTACGATGAGCCGCGAGCGCCTGACTACCCAGAGCACGTGCTCAAGGTGTACAAGGCCGATCAGACTTGCAAGTACCTGCTCGTACACAAAGAAACGACGGCCCATGAGGTGGTCATGCTTGCACTTCAGGAATTTGGAATCACTGAAAGTAGCTCAAACTTCTCTTTAGCTGAGGTTAGCGTTGGCGAAGGTGGTATGATCAAGCAGAGGCGATTGCCTGACCAGCTGCAAAATCTGGCCGAAAGAATCGGTCTGAGCTCCAGGTATTACCTAAAGACAAACGGGATCTCGGAGACTTTAGTGGCAGATGAACAGGCGCCCGATCTGGTGAGGGAGTCTCAAGTGCATTTCCTGCAATTGAATGCAATCGAAGTCGCTGCTCAGTTAACTTTCCAGGATTTCAACATATTCAGGTGAGTGAATATTTTTAGTAATAATGTGAGCATTAGGTTTCCTTACAACATCTGTCAAATTTCGATCTTAACATGCATATTTTTTCAACAGGCAAATCGAATCTACCGAATATGTGGACGATCTTTTTGAATTGAAAAGTAAATACGGTGTGCCAATGCTGAGCCAATTTGCTGAATTGGTTAACCGTGAAATGTTTTGGGTTGTAACGGAAGTATGCTCAGAACATAATATTGTTAGGCGAAGTAAAATCATCAAACAATTTATCAAAATAGCACGTAAGTACATTATATTTGCCCGATTGTACAAAAGGATACTTATAAGCATATTCGATCATATCACTCAATTACCAATATTTTACAAAAAGGTCAATGCAAAGAGTGTAAAAACTTCAACTCTATGTTTGCAATTGTCTCTGGCCTGGGTCATGGAGCGGTTTCAAGACTCAGAGCCTCTTGGGAAAAGTTGCCAAGCAAGTACCAGAGGCTTTTTAGCGACTTGCAAGAGCTTATGGATCCCAGTCGAAACATGAGCAAATACCGACAATTGGTTGCAAGCGAACAAACTCAGCCACCGATCGTACGTTTTGATTCGCAATTTATCATTAATAATTTTTCCGCAGTGAAAAGTATCTTAACTATTACTTACATTTTTTAGATTCCATTTTATCCAGTAGTTAAGAAAGATCTGACCTTCATTCATCTCGGAAACGACTCTAGGGTTGAAGGCTTAGTGAACTTTGAGAAGCTCCGAATGATAGCGAAGGAAGTTCGGACTCTAACGAACATGTGCTCGTCTGCTTACGACTTGCAAACAATGTTAGAACGAGGAGGACAGCCATCTAGCTCTGCTATGGTGGCTCTCAATCAAATGACCACGGGTAATAATCAAGGTAGCAAAGTTGATCCTCGTGTTTTTTGCTAACTAGTTACTTTGCACCTTAAAACTGTTGAATAAAAACATGGCCGTAATCAACCTCCACTCTTTTGGAAAAATGCTCACACGAAAAATTGCACTTCACAGGCGGACAAACGGCAACGGTTAAGAGGCGAAAGAAGTCTGCCGCTGCACCCAACCCAAAGAAGATGTTCGAGGAGGCTCAAATGGTGCGACGCGTAAAAGCTTATCTCGCCAACATCAAGGTCATCTCCGATGAAGAGAAGCTCCATCAGTTGTCAGTTGAGTGTGAACCTCACGTGGGAGCAGTGGCCATGGCAGCAGCAGTGCCACTCGGTGGATCACGAGGCAGAAGACACCCGTCTCCGACTCTCTCAACGACGAGCAGCGCCAGTAGTACGAGCGAAGGAAGAAAGAGTATACAAGGTAAGCTTATCGTTTATTATTCGATTGTAATTCACTTAAAGAAATCATTGATCTTACGAAAGTCTATATCAATCATTCGGGCGGTAAAGTCGCAATAATTAAGTAGAATCCGATTATTAAGCTAAATCGAGTGATATTTATGTTCTTTATTAACCTGGTGATCCTCCAGGGAGTGATTGGACAGTTCGCCCAATTAACCGCAATATAAATATGATTGGTAAGAAAGAAAAAGATGATTCTTATTTATGTCACACTTTTATAAGTCATGTAATAAACGATTATCACCTACGCGTCCAATCATTCCCTTGAGAACCTTCAATTAGTTTTCTCGTAACATAGCATTTTTCCATTTTGTAGAACACTCCGATTCCCTCTATAACAGTGCAAAGCAGAATTCGTGCCGATGCATATAAAAATACGTAGTGTGTTCTGTCGCAATAGACAATTAGCGACAGATAGTCAACATGAAATATAAATCCGCAACAATCTACCCTTTTAGTTGAAAGCTGCGATAGTTAAGCAGCGTAGTATCCATGTTCAAATTTACTTTATACTTGAGTACTGATAAATCACTTCTACACAGGCACAAAGTTCGGTGCGGCATCACCCCAAGCGGTACGTAAGATGTTGGCTCTCTCGGACCCGCATAAGACCCGGCCTTACCAGCCGAAACACTGTGCGGCACCGCTTCCGGTGCCCGGACTCGCTCTGCACTCATCGGCACTGGAGCAGAGCCCTGGCGCACCTCGACGCGTCGGTTCGGGTAGCAACCGCGTACCCATGCACGAGCGTTCACACAGCGATACGCCCTCAGGCCTGCCACCACCGGTCGACCTCAGCGCTGAGAGTAGTAGCGTCACCAGTCTCAGCAATCTTCAGCCGCTCAGGAAGACCTTGACCAGCGGTGAGTAGACACGGCTTGAAACAGTCGATGTGCTCCTCCCACTCCTCGACGTCGTCGTCGTCTCTCTCGCATATTATTATCTATTATGATTATTATTACATAGAAAGGTGCCTGTGTTTTATATTACTTTTTTTTTAATTTTTTTTCTTCGAGAAAAAATGTGTCGTGTGTTTTCTCTCTCTTTCTCGCTCAATCATTTTTATATTTAACGTTTTTTGTATGTTTCCTGGATTGAAATTTTTCTTGAAAGCATCGATATATTAACGTGCAACTATACGTTTGTTTCGTAACCATGTTACTTTATACTTTATAGTGGATGATTTTGCTTGATCTCGTTATAAAAAGAAGCCATTAACAGATGAAAACAGTATTCAGTCAAATCTTCCATCCAGGATCGGTCTTGGCTCGTCTCTGTGGCCAGCGAATGACTGTTTACCTCTTGTTTATATTAGTTATTCACATTCTTGTTTATTGCTCTTAATACAAAAGTACAAGCTGAATCATTTATAGCAAATTGTCTATTTAAAAAAAAATCAAAAAAGAGAGCGAGGATGAGAAGAGTGAGAGGGCTGAGAATGGAAGGAAGAAAGAGAAAATGATTGTACATGTGAGTAAAGGGAAAGAGGAAGTTGACGGCTAGTGAATGGTCTGGACGAATGAGACAGAACGAGTGAACGAAAACAGGAGAAAGGAGGCCCCTTTTGTTTTGCACGCTGCACAGCCGTCACGCAATTATTACTCATGAGTGTTTTCATGTCCTCTCGTTGTTTTTTATAACCACGCGCGCACGCATTATATATTTTACTATACATACGCCGAAGCTCGCGCTTTTTACAACTATATATACTGAATTCACGTCACGAAAATACTTACAAACACTCGGGTAAACTTTGTCACTGTTTTTCACGCTCTTATTGCCTTCTTGTGACGGGAGAAATGGGACAAGCGGAATCACATCGTGAAACTCATTGATATCATCATCATGTATATTAAAAACACTGGCTTTGTAGTAAGATTCGTTTGTGCAAATTGATCATATAGCGTAGTTTGCTTCCAAGTCACAAACAAATTATAAACAATATAAATACACTTGAATCATTGAAATAACACGTCTTATATGATAACTAGAGACTTTAAGCATAACACGAAAAATGTATTACTGATGATCCATTAACATGTTGGTAGTGCTTTTTATGAATGCAAATATTGTTGTAACAAGCTATTCTATCTTTTTCAATTGCTAATACTTTTATTATTCTTCATTTTTATTCTATATATTGCTCTTTTATTTTTGAATTTAAAATGAAACTTGATTTGAACAGTAGATGGTGGAACTATATTAGTGGCTTAACTAGTTTTCAAACGATAGCGTTTCAATCATTTTCCCCATGTGACGTTCTTTTATGTTAGAGTAACGAAAAGCTTTACTGCTCTCTACAGTCAAACGCACAAAGTTAACTGTAGAAATCTGTAGTGGATCATCCAGCGACTCATTTTTTCATCGTTCGCAAAAGTCATCAGTCCGGCGGCGCGTACGTTGTTCTCGAAAAGAGTAAAAATAAACTATATAAATCACCTAGAGGGTGGCGCGTTGACGGCTATGAGTTTTCATATCTTCAGAAAAAAGTAACCATATACCACAGTAAAAGTTGCAAAAAAGAGAGAAAGTATACGTATTGTATAGTAGAGACACGGCGAGAAGATGATGATTGAGAGGCGGAGGCAGCGGGGGAATGTGATACTTACGAGAGCGAGAGCAACCGCATCAGACAGCAAGAGAATAAGTAGTGATAGAAATTTGTGTTGGGCGTCGTGTTTGCGTAGGTTCGGTGACGAGCAGTGACAGTGGTCACAGTACCCAGCTGGACAGCCACAGCGGGAGCAGCGTCGAGGCCGGCGGCAGTCCACCGCCTCCCCAGAGACGGCACTCTGCCATGCAAGGTACGTAAAGCACTGACCAACTCGAGAGCTCAGAGAGAGCTTTCTTCTCTCTCCTCTCTCAAGTGTGTGTGTGTTTGTCTTCTGTCCTCCATACCCCCGTCCGCGCGAGATCACTCGAGCTATTGCTGCTGCGAGACAGCTGCAGTCTATGCGGGAGTTAAACGATATTTTATTGGGAATCGAGGAATGCCTTGGCTATCGTTGTTGTCGTATGCAGATATGGATGAACGGGATCTTCATTTTTGCGAAATTGTACGCATCATGTACAGAAAAATATAGTTACATAATTACAACAATTAGTCGTATATTGTACAACTTCGCAAAAACGAATCAACAAATTCTGTTCACGGTTACTTTACATAAAAAATTAGTTTAATGAATTAAACTCAATTAATTCGGTTTTACATATAATCGCGTCCATTCGTACATCTCGACGATCATCTTATCAAATCTTCGGGAAAATTTCGTTTATTGCTATTTATACAGATCGCAACCTAAACATACATTATAGCGCTATGGCAATAAGAGCATGCTTGAAAGTAGAAGGCTTTTTTTAATCGTCGTGGTTACGTGTTCTCATTCTCGTACGTGTTGGTTGTTGTTTCGATTGAGTAAAGAAGGGTTATTATTCGAGGTATCATAGTTATGCATCTAGTAATGTTTACTCATTGAAAAGCCTTGGATTTAAACTTTAGTCTTTTATCGTAAAGAAGAATACTTAGAAGAACTGTAAATAAATCTGTACATAGTATCGTTCGAAAGCTGGAATGATAATATTAAGTTTTTTTGATGGATGTTCTTCTTTGCATCGATTATTATTATTAAAATTTTGAATTCATCTAGTCAGATAGTTTTTCTAAATATACATTTTTATAATAATAGTATTGTACAGTTAGCAAAAATATTCTACCAAAGAATACAATTCTGCTTTTGTATTGAAAAATATTACTTTTCTCATCTCGGTGTACATAAAGTAGCTAGAGAATTTTACTGTACATAATAAAAACCGAGCTGTCTTAAACCTTCTGAAGATACAGCTTTTACGCGACGCGCGCGTGCATCTTTTATCAATTCAGCGTTTAATTTATTCGAGCTATCACAAATTTTACAGCCTCTCACACTTTAACGTCCCACTGAATTTCTACTCTACACCCGATAAAAGATGCACGTGCTGTCAGCTTGAGCAAAAAAGGACACCTCTCTGTGTATATCTGTATATAGTCTTGTTGCAACGAACTCAACGCTCGCGTCTCGAGAACCGAGGTAAAGTCGACCTTTCTCTCTATCCTTCCCACAACTCGCTCGTATCCATCCGATAAAGAGGTGACAATTTGTAAAACTGGTGAAGGGTGTAGCACTAACTTTAACACGAATTACAAAAAAAAGAACAAACAAACATTGGTGTCTGTGTGCACGTGGAGCAGGCTCGGTAGGTCAGTTCGCGCGCGCCGCTCCGCCGTTCCCGCACGCGGTGGCGGTCCTGCCACCGCTACCCAATCACCATCACCAGCACCAGCTTAAGCACCGGGAAAACGATCATCATTATCATCATCATCACCATTATCATCATCCACCGCCGCCGCCACCACCACCGTTACCGCCATCACGCCAACGCCATCAACCGGTGAATCCCCTCAACGGTGAGTCTCCTGGAGGAGCAACAGGAACGGGAAGGTTGCTGAGTAAACGGATTGCTGTGCGCACACCCTTCGAGAGCACTTCTGCACTGACGAATTGATTTTTTTTTCAATAACCCTCGAGTTTTATACCTGTGTGAACAATACTTATAACGTCGACTCGTGGGGTGTATTTCTAATTCCCGTTTGATCGATTGAGATTCATCGCGGGATATCCTGTAATTTATTACGTATCGCCACGTCGTCTGAGCGTTTGATTTTCTTTTTGTTGGCTGAAGGACGGCGACGCTTTGGATTTCAGTCCTTGTGAAATAAAAAATTCGTTTTATTTTTATTTTTCACTTATGAGAATGGTGTATTTTGCAGGTTCTGAAATTTATAGCGTCCGAGGTAAAAACCACGTCACCCTTATCACATCATCATAATGATCACGATTGTACATGAGAAATGGGCGTATTCAGCTGCTGCTGCTACTGTTTTGTTACGATCGCTTTTGTCTATGGCTTGGTGATGGCTTTGTGATTGTTTTATTGTACTGCAAACATGCATGCAAACGCACGTGAATGTTGTGCGATTGTGATGCTTATAATTGTAGGTGCATGCGCGAGTTGCAATGGAATTTTCTTGGATCTCCACTTGTTAATATTTCTTATATTAGCAGAGACAAAGGTTCACTATGACAAACTGCTTCTTCGAAAGATCAAAACAACAGTACTTGGTTGGTTTAGTGCAGCATCTGTTGGGGTTGTTCTGTTATACTTATACCAGGCTTAGAGAGTGACGTATAACGGTGACTTTGTTGAGATGCACAGTGCAGAGTATTATAACATTAGCAAAATGATTGATGCCAATTGAATTGAAAGCATAGAGATCAATCTGCACTGAGTCATCTCGCTGAGTCAGTTCCCTGCCATCGAATTGAAACTTAACCCCTCACAGAAAGAAACTCAACAACATAATCGCGACTTTCCCCCTAACACACGCAAACACACGCGCAGCCATAACAAAAAAAAAGAGAACGAGACACAAGAACGCGTGGAGCGATTTTCAGGTGGAGCAGTATCGAGCGCGGGGATGAGCAGCATGCCGCCTCCACCCTTGCCTCCGCCGCTGGGCAGGCGACTACCGGGGCACGAGTGTCGGGTGCCGCCAGATTACAAGATTGCAGCGCAAATGGCCAGACTGCACAGGCTTGGACGGGCCCACAGTCACGAGGGAGTCACCTACCGCAACGAACACGAAGATGGTATATAACGACATTGACAAGCGATTAACACAACGGGGAAAAACGACTGGAACCGCGAAACTTCTTCTTTTTTACTTGTGGACATTGGACGACTATGTATTTGAGAGTTCAGATTGACGAGACTGACGAACTGGTTAGGCTGACTGTGATGTCACACAATATCGCTGCAGGTTCTTTTCTTTTTGATTTGTTTTTTCTTTTCTTATTTGGTTCGTCGTATTTGGAGTTGTCGATGCTCTTGGTGGGATGATGATCTAGGTATCTAATTTTATCTGTTACGTGTTGTTAAAAATTTTACTTCTATACTGTTTATTAATTTTAAACAAGTTATAACAATGAAAGTAAATAATCTTCGATACAAGATGTTTCACCAAAGCATTAAACTCAAATTTTTTCTTGTGTTAACACCATTAACTCACCATTAATCACATCACACGAAATTCACACAGCGATCGAAAGGTTTAAAGTTAAAGTTCTATACGTATTCAGTATTTTTTAATCAACACAACAGAACAATCGTCATCACGAAATTCTAAATATAAAACGTTTATGTGAGATGAAAATCTGCTTGGACTATCGCATTTGCCATGCGCTGATGTTATCTGTCTATTGCAAGTATAATGAAAGAGTCGATGTTCAAAGGAAATCGAAAGTACCAAGAATATAAATCGTGAATATTCTGTCAATTGATATGCAGTGAATGCACACACACACACACACACATATATATATATATATATATATATATATATATATATATATATATATATATTTATAGCGCTGTACCTTACGTGTTGTGTGACTTATATTTATGATACTTGATATATGAGAAAGAACCAGGAAAGTTATAGCGAGGTGATTATCTATTAGGCCTTATGGAAAGACTGCAACTATTATAAATATATTACCTTTACTATTTACTTTATGGTCGTATCTACTTTTCTATGTAGAACAAGAAAATAATTCATGAATATCGCATCCAAACCCCATTGCACCTGCTCGCTTGCTTATGTCCAGAATCATTGTCATGTTGCATTCATAATCGTAATTTATTTTCAGTTATTTTTTCATTTCAAATGACTCAACATACCTTTTATTTTTGCTATCATGCGACTGCTTATTGCAACGTTTTATTTCGCACGTTTTTTATTTTGCTTCAAAAGATACATCTATATTTTATTTTTCGATCATAGTCTACGATTTTCGGAAGCATACGTAAAAATTAGATTACAAAGATGTCCCGAAAATCGCACTAAATCCAGACTCTGCTTTATTTTATTTATAATATTATATTTATTATTCGAAATAAGCTTTTAAAATAGTTTCTTTTTACCGATTTTTAAGTATTGAATATTACCATAATTGCTCACGGATAGAAAAAAGATTAAGTCACTTAAAACGAGCATGTTAGATACTAAATTAGGTTTCCAACATTTTTGATATTCAATCTGATTTTTCGATATTTTAAATATTCACCGAAGAAAATCTAGTTTTTATAGCACCGTTGAAATTAGATTCTTGTACTTATTTTGCAAACAGTTGATATTCGCGAAATAGAAACGTAATTCTTTCAGGCGCAGTTTTCACCATAATCTTACTAAAATATTAACAGTGTTTCTACTAAAACTGAGGTGTATCCAGGTGTCGGAACACAGTAAACGCGAAATTCACGTTTCGCACTCCCCGCCATGCAAATTTTAGTAGCTCCTTCAGAGCGTTGCGTCTACGAAGTTTTACGAAAATTACCTCTTTTAAAAAGAAAACTAGACTTCCCTAACTTGATATTTCTGCTGTTCACAGACGACGAGGACGCACAGGTGTCGGCCGTATAGGACATGCTTCCGGGCCGAGTCCCGGATCATCGGTCAGCCTCAATAACCAGCGGCGAGATTAAGCCGAGGCTGCACTCGTCGTTCGTGGTCCGCGGCCCACGAGGCGTGAGACCCACGCATCCTGGCCAAGGTGGCCCCAGAAGAAGCCACCAGGGACCTCTCTAAGAATGACCAAGACAGCAGTTCTCTGTGTAGGCGATATTATGCCACAGTAGGGTCCACTGTATTAGGCGTCAAACTGACGAGTGCTATTCCTCGGACAGAGTTGGAGTGCTTCCTAAAGTTACTGCGTGTTTTTGTATTTTTTTAAAAGACTTTTTATGATTGAGGCATTGTATTATATTGTATTGTAATTATTATTATTAATATTATTGTCATGGAATGATACTTATTCGAGTGAAAGTATATTCGAGTCAGGGGTTGATCTTGTAATCAGAAGCTATTGCTTTGTTTTAATGCGAATCGGATCCGTTGAGTATTATGAGTATTTTAATTCGACTGTATGAATACTTAGGAGGAGCACTTCAACAATGTAGCTCGCGTGCGTTTTCGTTCTTTTTGCGAGATTGTTCGAATAAGGACGAAAAAGCCATTGGTGCGAACGAGGAGTTCACTAAGATTTGGGTTCAGTCTCAAAAGTTTAGCATGACGAGTGACTTTCATACGTCGCGAGCAAATTTTTCGACAATTAATCAGTTGAAATAGACAACAAAATTCAAAAGTAAAAGAGCATAAAAGACGGCGTTGAGAGTCGTAAGTCGTATTATTCTACCTACGAAGAATGTGTAATAAATCAAGTCCAAAGATGTTAAATATCATTTCAGTGTCGAGTTAAGGGGAAAGAGGCGGCATCCTGTATAATATAATTTTAGGCTAGCCCATTTCGCAAGATATCTGTAGTCTGTAAGTTGGTGTAAATAGCGTTAGACCGTATATTTTAGTCGTTGTTCGTGATAATAACCGAGTACCGAGAGACGAGGATCGCAATCTTTAACTTGGGAGGGCGCATACACACAATGATTAAACCGAATGATCAGTCGAAGCAATGGATCGAAGTAGCTGACTGGAGAGATTAATAATTCTTAACAAGAGAGAAAAAAATAAAAAATACGAAACCGAAACTCGCGTTATTTCACTCCCTTCAAAGTTCAAACTATTGTGTCGTCGATACAATTTATATATATATTATATATATATAAAGAAGAAAAGACCGATATCTATATATATATATATATACAAGCATCGATATAATTATATAAATAAATAAATATATATACATATATATTTCACGTATACGTGAAAACGCGTATCTATGTATATTTTTTTCATGCACGTTCGAAAAAGGAAGAATGCGAGGGACAGAGTGAACGTAAGGGGATTGACATGCATTGGAAACTTTTTACCAGAGCCTAAACAAAATAATAATGATAATATAACGGTTACTTTCTGCGCGAGGTTTGTGCGTACATGTGGATAGTGGAATTTTCTTTTTTCTGTCTTTTAGTGAGGTTTGAAGGATCCCTCAAAGGCTTGCAGTTATATAAATATAGTACATATAAACACATATGTGAAACCCGCGTATATTTATATCACATAGATATATCTATATCTTTCATTGTACATATCGTAAATGCGTTTTAAAATCTGGAAAAGTATTTCAAACTTGGAAATTCGAACTTCAGTGTGATTTTCGTTCTACTTAAACAAAAAATTAATTTGTTTATTTATGCTATGGTTATAGGCAAATAACGTTTGATAAAACTGAATGTTACGATGTATGAACTATATGTTTGAGCCAATTGCGTTATCATTTGAAAGCGAAAACTTTTGTGAGGCAAGAGTATATCTAAAGCAACGACAAATTGCTTAACTTCTATAGTTAATTTTAATAAAACTTTTGTTGCGGTCTGATATTAAAATACGTAACTCTATGTAATGGTACCTTTGATAAAATCACTAATTTAGACAAGAAATATGGCATAAATAAAACTAAAATCAACGCTGATGTAACGAAGCATGATACGATGCCTGATATTTTTCGTCGTCATTCCAAGCGCATTTTTATCGTTACTTTTTAAGTCTTGTCTCGAAGCCTTCTGTATGAAGATATATATGCATATACATATACATGTATGTATGTATGTATGTATGCATATATACGCATACACTTTGAATATCATTCGCCAAACGCTTTGCGGCGTTTGTTTTTCGAAAACAACTTTATACACACACACACACTCTCCTTTGCGAAGCAAGCGCACAAGTCGTTGCAAGTATTCACCGAAAATGTATTTTAACCTGCAAGAGAAAATTTAATTAATATTTCCATAACTTTCTATTTTCAATTCTTTTCTTTTTTTACTACAACGATAGAGAAAGATGGGCGAAAGAAAAACGAGCATGTGTTTGCGGAAGACTGCAAAACTATTGTTTATCTTAATTCGATCTTTCGTCATTAACACGTTCATTGCTCGTAGATCGAGCGGAGATCAAAGAGAGAAGATAGATTGAAACTTTCGGAAACGAGCTCTTTCTCTTTCTCTTTTTTTTATTCTGGTTATATGTAGATGAATTTTTAAGCATGCATTGTCGCAACGACGATATGATTTATATTCTTCCGTATACATATAAACATAGCGTTGACTTTTATTTATATTAAATACATTCGGAAGCGCATCTCCATTGTAATTTTCCTTCTCCTTTTTTAGGTAATTTATTGTTCATTGTAAAACGCGAGGAACCGATTTTTTTGGTAATGTGTAGTGGTTATATGCGTCGTGAGAATAGAAGATTCGGAGAGCAAAGAGAATAAATCTTTTGTATTTAATTTGTTTAATAAAATTCGAATGATAGTACAACTTGTGTGTGAATTTTCATATTGTTATTTATTTCTTTCCTCTCTTTGTTTTATTTCAGTTTGCAAATCAACGAACGAATAGCAAAGTTTACCTAATCTTAGTTTTCCAATGCGCCATAAAAGGAAACTTTATTGCCCTATCAAAGCGCTCCTCATACGTGCAGAAAAAATCATCTCTCTCCGTAGTGCAGCAGCGACTGTGCACCTGTTGCGCAAACCCCGAGCGCGTCTGTATAATAGCAAGGTTGCCTCCGCGCTGCGCCTCTCGCGGATTCGGTGAGCTCGTCACGATATTGCGCGAGTCGTGATGCGTTTTGAAAGGTCGATAATGCAGCGGCAGAGCTGCTCCTTATCGCGTGGAGATTACACGTTGCGCTCACTGCTTTTCTCTAAACTTGCTTGGAGGAAAAAAGGTATAGGTATAATACAGTGGAGCGAGACTCTGTAACGTGGCCGTGATGATCGTCTGGCGAAACGATCGAAGAGCGGTGATTGATTTTCCCTCGATGGAACGTCGGATCGGTAATCGGTTGGTCGCTTAATTTTAATGGGACTATCGGTTAACGATATTCCCGCATTTTAAAATTTACGAGTTTCGGCGCGTTGCCCAAGCGACGCTTTGCTATTGCGAAAAAAGGAAACAATAATAAGGATCTATACAGCGGAAGACAGTTCATTCAAAACAAAATCCAGCACAATCGTGCAATCTATAGCTTGCGGCAACTGTAAAGCGAAAACCGATTCCGCGAAATCGCGCTCGCAACGATTAAGCGATTCCCTATGCTTTTGTTCAATTATACGATGCGCCTATGTATATCCCACCTCTGCATCCTATACAATCGTCGTCGGCGCGGAAACGCGAACCGGTAACAGTAAACGCGGCGGTTTTAATAAGGCTAATTAAATCCGCGATACTCCACGTCATTCGTATTAAAATTTCAAATTCTCTTGCGGACAATTTGTCTCATAGGCGCATACAGGGTGTTCGGCGCGCACCTATATAAATCCATCAAACAATTAAGCTTCTAATTACGCGCGTGCGAGAGAGAGAGAGAGAGAGAGAGAGAGAGAGAGAGAGACCAATTAAGAAGTCAACACCGAGTCATTATACGCGTGTTTCACCCACTTCCTCTTGACGCGTGTCGCTCTTTCTCTGTTCTCCGTTGTCTGCAGCGCGGCTGTGTGTTTTACTGTTGCTCGATTACGCGCTTTTTCTTCCTGCTTCATATGCGCTCTATAACGCTGCTCCGTGTGTTTGCGCATCAGGACCAAAGTGATAAGCGCATTATATGCTACTCCTTTTCTCGCCTTATAGAAGCTGAGTCCCCGCGCACGGAGAGGTGCTCTCTCGTACATATAAAACCTTTTCCTGTCTCTCTCGATCCAGCAGCGACGTACACAGGTACAACACACACTATTCCACGCACCGGACGCTCTTTCACCGTGTGTTCTCGCGGCATCAGTTCTCCAGCTCCTCCGCGTGTGTGCGGTTTGGCTCGCTCTCTTCCCTCTCTCTTTCATGCCGGCGCGAACTACTGCAGCACACTGACTGCAGCACGCGAGCCTCGGCCAACAGCAGCAGCAGCCGACGACCAGTTGCTGCTCGACGCCCGCGAGCGCTGCGCGCTTTCGATTCTTCATCTATCCGTCTCTTCTTCGTCGTTGCCTCGTATATTGTCCTTTGTAATTATCGCCGTCACGCGCGAGTGTCTCGGCGAAGAAATTTTTAGCAGTGAGTTTTTTTTTTTTTTTTTTGAAAGTGCTGTGGGGGTATAATATTGTAATATACGTGTACAAGGGCGCACTTGTTGCGTTCGAACGCGTGCGCGTTCCCCATTGTGCCCCTCTCTATATCGGTGTATGCCTTCTGCCGTCCGTCCGCAGGAAGTCGACTCGGCAGTGTGCATAATACGCCTTTTTTCCCCGACCGGCCCTTCCTTTGTCCTCGCTATTTTCGGCGCAGTGTGAGCGCCTCTGCTCGTGAATTTCTTTTTTTTGTTTCGAGCGTCGCTTCTGCACTGTGCAGTGATAAAAACATTACTCGACGCGAACGGCGCCGGGAGATAAGGCGCGCGTTATTATTAACTCGCCGGTCATTAAAAACAGATCGAGGGAGAAGACACAATACTCGAGACTGCGCCGATTCGAGAAAAGAGTTGCAATCATACTCGCGGCGCAATCACGAGAGAGAGAGAGAGAGAGAATAAAGCCTCCGCCTCTCAAGATGGATTATGATCGCGAGGAGACGATAATTGGATTGGAGAAGGCACTGCTGCTGCTGCTCTTTCTGCATCGTCGTTTTGTCCTGGCTCTGGAGCGACGCTTTGCCGAGTGAGCCGCCGTTTGTTCTTCACTCGCTAGTGCAGTGTGCTGCTCCAGTGCGAGATTGACGAAGGAGAGGAGCTAGTGCAGTGTGTTATACACAGTGCGTTGTCGGAGAAGAGGACGATTTCGGAGAGATCGAGGTAGGCAGCGACTGTTTTTATATAAAGTATATGCTTGCATACGATATTACGATACGAGGTTCAGGCCCATTGCCTTTCCAGCGGTATAGCACTTGGGCTACATTTCACTAGGAAACGTTTCTTTTTTAACGAACCGGCCGATTCGTTTCAAATTGGCCGCGAGGAATTATACGGGCCCTAATTAGTGTCCGGTTATACGGGGACCTCGCTTTTTACCCCACTTAACGCTCTGTTAATTTTTCCTCTTCGATGCGACACTGTTCCGATAACGAAAATTGCTGTTTTCTATACGTCGACTCCATTGTCGCCACATTAGATTTCGAAAGACTGGCTCAACTACTCGAATTGAATTTTTTCCCCCAGAAACGTGAGCGTCGCTCGACAAAAAAGCGAGAAACAATTTCTTAAAAACGATTAATCAGCTCTCCTAATAGAGCCAAAGCCACTTGCGAAACTCGCTCGGCCGAGTAAACATAATCGAGCTGAGCGCGATGTTGCTTGAAAAAAATTTCTCTTCCTTATTTACCCGCGAGGAACTAATTACAATTACAAAACGCGTCGGCGTACCGGGCTAAACTACGAGCCCATAGCTGACTTGGCGCAAAAGCGCTCGATCTCTTATAATAACAATAACAGTTTTCGCTTTCGCGCGACCCAAAAGGCCGATGGAAAAAGTTGCGCGCAATTGCAATATTGCAGCCGGAAAAGAGGCTCTTTGTATCGAAGCGTTGCGCCGTAAGAAAATGGGGAAATCGTGGAATTTCATCAATATTATGATATCACAGCTCGATTAATAATCGAACGCGTATAAGTTGACGTGAGCGAGGCCGTACCACTATGTATAGTTTCAAAACTCGACTTTTGCATGACAAAAAAAAGAGTATAATTTGGAACGAATCGAGATTATCATTCAGTCTGCTTTTACTTTCGTTTCGTTAATAGCCCCCTCATCGTCGTTGCGCGCGCGTTCCCCCTCGATCTATTAACGCATGCGATATGTCATTTCGAAAACGAATACCCGCTGCGATTTCCGTCTTTCGCATTCCAGGAAAAAGCTCTACAACAAACACGTGTATAGGGATCAACAGCCTCTGAGGAAGCCGCTGAAAATCTGGTTAACTCGCGTAGTCTCTGCATCGACGCGGCCGATATTATAAGTGGAGCGAAAAAGTGGACCAGCGCGCGTCGCGAACCTTGACCGAAAACGAGAGTATACAAGCGCGGTGAGAGCCGATCGAAAGAGCAGCTGCGCTGGACCGGTGACCGTCTCTTCGCTGGGGGCTTTTTTTTCGGCCTTTCTATAGAGCTGTGTGCCACAGGTAGTCGCTGAAAGGCGGGATGCTGTCTTTGATGGATTTTTTTTCTTTGTTTTGGTACAACCGTCGCGGTTGCGTAAGAGCGTAGAATTTAAAAAGCCGATCGCTCTGGATGTGACGTAATTATTCTCGCCGAGGTGATGATGGGTTTTGAGAGCGGATTTACGAAATTTTTAAGAAACTCGGACGCGGTTCTGGATGTACTTTTCAATTTAGACCGTGAGTCGCTCTTCGGTCAGGCTGTCTCGAGAGAGAAAGTCACGTGTAAAGAGGTATACTTATACATACTGATCAGATCCGAGTGCGCAGAGGGCTTTGTAGCAGCAGATGTGCCAGTTAGGAAGCGCGACTCCGTGCGAAGCCGTATCATTGACGGTAATAGTATAGCGTATAGTCTCCTATCCGATGTGGAGAAAACGAGCTATTGTGGGTCTTTGCGAAACATCGATTTTTCATTCGATTAAATTGAATTCTAGTACAGAAGAAAAAAACTAGGCTCTCGCTCAGTGGGCCAGTTGTAATTTTCCTTATACATTATTTTAATGAAAACAACGAACGAGCTCGCGCGAGTTTCACCTGCTTGACTGCGATAAGCATCACGTCGCTTTGATCGTGTGTCAGGACAAAAACCTCGTCAACCAGTCGAGATTTATTTTAGGCTTTTCATAACGAGCTTTGCCAGTGCGTCGCACATGTATACTCGCTTTTAAGATAGCGCGCGTGAAGCATTACCGAAATGATGCTTTCGGTTTAAGTGCTTTTGTAAAATTATGGCTAACTGAACTGAAAAGTGAATTTCAAGCGTCGCCAAGATTCAAGAGTCTCTCGCGCGCGCAGAGCGAGAGTTTGAGAGAATAAAACTGTCGTCGCGCGCGGGGGAAAACGTTATCGCTCGCTTGTACATACTCTCGCAGTTTCAAGGACGCGAACTTTTCAAGTGACGCTTGAGAAAGTCGCTGAATTATTTATAAAATTTCGCGCCGTCATCTCGAAGGATCTCTCTCGTGTTCGGGTCAAAGGTCGAGAGGTGAGAGAGAGAGAGAGAGAGAGAGAGAGAGAGAGAGAGATTCCGTAATTTCAGTTTCCCTCGCTGCTCGTCGAGCGTATGCACGTACACGCGCGCGGCTCGCGTTTCTCCTCGTTTTCTAATTTGCCGCACGTCGACTCTCACGATTTCGATGAAACTGCGAATTTCGGTAAAAAACAAAAAAAAGAAACTTTCACCGGTCACCCTCGTACGCGCCCTCTGAGAAAGACAACCCTCGAAGGACAAAAAAAAAAACTCGAAAGTCATCCCAATTTCCGGAAGACAAAAGGGCGCGCGCTCTCCTCCATTCCCACCATCAATCAAGCAGCCAACGGATCGGTCGGCATTGCGACTGGAATAATTACGCCATGCCCTCCTGCTCCTTCACCCGAACCGCTACTGGACGGCCAAAGCGAGTGAGAGAAAAAGTCGTTAGAGCGAGGCTTTTAAAAAAGGTGCGCGCAGGCACGTGGAACGCCACCTGCAGGTGTGGCGCAGGTGGCAGCGATCGGTCGCTATCGGCAGGCTGCGCGCGCGCGCAGGAAGGGGCAGTTTTCAGGTGCTGCGGAGGGGCTCGTACCCTGCGCTATACGGCAAAGTCGATAAAGCCCGAGTAGCCGGTAGACGAGTCAGTCTGTTATCGTCGGTCGAACAGAGCTGCGCTGTAGAGTACTGCAGTCGGCTCTCGAGTCCAGAGTCGATTTATGGATTTGTGCGCTGCGCCCGAGCTGCGGCGAGTCGTTTCTTTGCCAGTACGACTAGTCGGTTGGCTCTCGTCGAGGAGGAGGAATAAGGTTTGTTGCTCGTCGCAGTTTCTCAAAATTTTACGTAAGACTTGTTTTTATACTGCTTATATCAGAGAGGTAATTTGATTGAATCGATATGCTGGGTAAAAATAACGCCTCCGTTCGTTCCGCCCACGCGCGTCTATAATAATAATTTTTCGCCGTACTCTTCGCTCGCTCGATATCAACTCGCGCCTCCTCTGTTCCTTCCTCTTTCTTTTTCGCTTTTTTTTCGCCTTCCGGTCTCTTGCACCAAGGCCGCGACCGATAACCGCGCGTCCGCCCAGTTCGTATAACGCAAAAGCACGAGCGAAAGAGAGATCGGTATCGCGTTGCTCTGCCGATTCCGCGTAATTACGAAAGTACGATCGAAAAGTACATAGCTATACCGAAGGAAAAATTCACGACACGAGTCGCGTCTAAATATAACGAGAGGGGAAAAAAAAAATATTCAACGTTCGCAGCAGCGGCGGCGACATGTGCCGGCCGGCACGCGAGCGAGATCCCGGGCGACGATAGGGAAGAGTATACACACGGGCGGCGGGAAAGCCAGGTGGAAATTGAAATGGCGCGAGGTGGGAAAAATGCGCGCGCGCGTGTGTACGTATACGTGTGTGGGGGAGGAGGGCTGCTGGCGACTGCGCGCCCCGAGAGCCGCGAGCCTATAGGGGTGGGGGTGGAAAAATAAGGGAGTCGGAGCCAGTCAGAGCCGACGTTAGTGGCTCAGTCGTGGCTCGCGCGCCGAAGTCGAAGTTGCCTGCTCTCTCTCTCTCTCTCTTCGGTAAGCTTTTTGCTCTCGTCGACTACGTGGACTTTTCGGGGAGGAGGTTTTCTTTTGCTATACTTATTCTGCTTGCTTCTATCTTTTTGAGTTCGGGGGAGTGTCGGGGGTCGATTTGTGATTCGGATTAATCGGGGATTTTTTAATGAATTTTTCGGGCTTCGTTTCGCGTTGACAATTTTCATACCTCGTATTTTTCAAGAAAACGTCGCTTCCTCCTATTGTTTCAGTCGTTCACAAGCGCCGATAAATTTTCGTTTGTAAAAGATTACGAGCGCAGAGATAAAAGCTCACGACTTTAATAATTCGGTGGATACAGCTAGTAAGTATAACAAGCTCGAAATTAACTGTATCATCGCACGATCGCCTTTATCTCGCACCGCAAAAATACACAATTGAGTGTTTTCGCAAAAAAATTTCCATTCTCTCTCGTACAAATCAAATTTATATCCTCGCACCCACTCCGGCCTGAGATCCAATCCCGTAATAGCCTAATTCACTTAGCAGAGCGCAGCCCACCTCGAAAACAGAGGAGTCGACTACCCCCGATACGGCAAAGGTCAGGAAAGGTCAAACGCGCAGCTGTCGCCGAAGAGAGCTGAGAAAGAAGGGAAACAAAGCTCTCGCGATAAAACAAAGCGAGACTCGGAAGTATATCGCGCGTCAGAAGAAAGAAGAGGCTCGAATCGATAGCCGCGGCGCTTACGTACGTATAAGTGTGTATCTATGTATGTATATACGGCAGAGGCTTTATATACTTCCTCTCGATGTATGACGAAGAAGAGGAGGAGGAGGAGGAGGAGTGATATCTGCCGCAGTGGAGTCGAGGTTCTGGCGGGTCTTGGCACTGGAAGAATTCACAGATGTGCGGTTGTGTGTAATCGTGGATCTTGCAATGCCATTACCCGCTGGGACTCTGTACAACGGGCTTTTTTCTTCCTCTACACACTGGACTATGAACTATGTATATTATTCGAGTGCTGCGCTACACGGAGTGACAAAAAAAGTGTGAAATTATCCATAATACATGTATTAAGTATACGAGATTTTTCGCGGCGAGCATTGAAATATTCATCGTGCGCGTATAACTTTAACGGGGCGGTATCACGTAGATACGCGTGCTGCATGAAAACCGCGCGAATGCGGCATATTTGTACAGGGGAACACACACTTTGAGAAACTTTCTCGGTAGAGCGGTAAACGAGAAAACTTTTGTAACGCGAGTATACTTAGCGCCACTTTTACGTGCACGCGAATTCGGAGCCTCTTCGTCGTCTGGCCCAATTTCGCGCGCATTGCGCAACTATCTCGAGGAGGCCACTGTACTCTGCTCTCTAATCCGCGATTTGTCAGCGTCCACCTCTTTGAGCTCCAGCCATTAATTGCCACCTAAAAAGCGAGTCCGAGAAGAATCGAGCGCAGCGCTGCAATCGGGCCCGAAAAGGCCCGAGAGAGAGAGCTAATCTCGCGCGTATAACGACTCTCTCTCTCTCTCTCTCGAAGGGGAGCTGAGCAGATGTGTATGTGTGTGTGTGTGTGTGTGTGCCCTTGTCGAGTCTCGCGCGTGGCCCTCACCCTTTTCTCTTCAATTCAAATTTCCGCGGAGGGCTTTCTATTTCGAGGCCGCCTGCGGGTATAATTAGCCGCAGCGCGCATCGATCACCCTTCACGTATAAACACCGTGTCTGCGGCCCACGCGAAGCTCGTAAGATCCGCGCGTCGATGTTGGACTCGACTTCCGGCTTTTAGGCCTCAATAACACGTAATGCGCGAATATCGCGAGTGTGATAAAGTGAAAGCAGCCGCTTATGTTGGCACAGGTGCCGCCAAGCGAGATGCTGCTGCTGTGTATGAGTGTGTGGGGGGGGGGGGGAGGTCGTAATATGCGGCCATTATTCTTATATTGCGGTGCTCGCGCGGAGCGGACTTTTGTCGATTCCGCGGATAAATATAACCAGCGCGCGATGGCTCGTCTCTGTGTTTGCGCCGATGGGAAAGCGCCTGAGCGAAAATGCGCGCCTATATTGGAATTATTGATAATGTTTATTTTCGTGGCGGCAGTACACACACGCTCTTGCTGCTGAATATATTCGATTATGTAATGTTGTGTTTTAATAAAGGATGAATAAATCTTGTTTTATCTCGTATGTGCGCTTTGTTGTGTGATTCGTTGCCCTTTCCTTCCTTATTCCCGAAATAAATTGTTTTTACGAAATTTCCATTTTCACATCCAGCAAAGTCCGAAAACAAAGTTCGATTTACATCTCGAGTGTTACACAAGGATGGTTCAACGAACTCTATACATCAAAATGTGAACCCAAGTCCGAAATGGACGAGGAAGCGCGTTAATAACGATTCCTGCACTAAAAAAAAAAAAAAAACAGTCGCAGCCCTCCGACGCGCCAATCGCATTACTATATAGATACACGCATCCGCGACTCCTGGAATACATCGGGCCACCTCACGTCAGGCATATAACAAACAGCGGCAGCGGCGCAAGTGAGAGAGATGTGTATCGGCGGCACACATCGGAGCTGCGAGCCACACGGCGCTATCGACCGCGTTGCCATGCCAGCCCTCGTCGGCGCGTACACACAATACAAGACGACGCGCGAGGCGTCATTGATCTCGGCCTCAGTCAACCCCCCGCGCAAGTCGAGCTTTTTATTGTGGCCGAGTTTCTTTGATTTTCTTGTTCTTTTTTTTTTAAATCCAAGCTTGCGATTAACTCGCGATCGGTCTCGAAGATTATACTTTTCCATGGAGCAGCGCTTCCAGCTTGAAAAGCTCGAGTTCTCGGTATTTTCCTCGCGCGTTGTATAGCGTGTCGGAGGTGAAGTTCGTTAGGTAGTTTAAACTTTTATTCCTCTCTGCGAAATTATGACAGAGTTACGTGCACGCTGATAGCTGCTCCGCTACTCCTTCGCGGAATTTCCGCAGCTGGAATAAATTACGATACACCCTGCACCCCTCCAGAGAAGAGTTATATCCGCTCGTTTCGCTAATTTTATACGCTCAGCGCTGCAGCCGTCTCGAGAATACGTAATTCCGGTCTTACTATATACCAGAGGTCCGAATATTTTCTTTTTTTTTTTTTTTTATTAAAAATATTGCGTATACACGAGCCATTAACGCTGGGAGAGAGAAAGAGAGCCGCTGCCGCGCGCGGAAGCCGAGCGTAAAAGCGTCGCGCGAAGAAATAATTGGACGAGCTGCATCGACGAGCATAATGGAATGAGAAAATAGACGGGAAAGGAAGACACACACCCGCGCAAAAAAGAAGTGTCAGGGGTAAAGCGAAGAAGGTGCGCAGAGGAGGGCAAAAAAGCACGCTCGCTTAAGTATAGCCGTATATTACATGGAATCAGTTGAACTTTTCGGCTCTCTTCTAGGCTCTGGCCAATGGCGATAGGTGGCGCACGGGCATTTTTTCCTTTCCCTCATCGCAGTGAGGCGCGCGCATCGCATATACAGCCGTTCGTGCTATAACTGCCTAACATTCGAAAATCATGAATATCCATTCCATGACATTGATTGATAAGCAAACAGCGAGACGTTTGCGTTAAAGAAGCAGTCGCACCTGATGCTCCTCGTAATACGCCGACGATCGACTGGCTTCCGCCCCGGGCCATGCGAACCGGAAAATTTGCCAACTGCTTGTCTCTCTCTCTCCTTTGATTCCTGCGCTGTATACGCGCTAAAGGACGGGAGGAGAGAAGAGAGAAAAAAAAAGAGTATTGCACGCCAGCAGCGGCCACTTTGCCTTTGGGCTCGTCCCCGGGTAATTGCCGTCGGATGCGACGTCCTCTTATTGCCGCTTCTTTTGTTCGGTCTCGAATATTAGAGCGCAGCGGCTGGAATTATTTACGAACCGAATAACGTAAGTTGATTCTTCGCTAACGACGCATCAGCAGCTCTCTTCGATTTTAATCGCAGTCGAATAAGCCTCCGCAACACGAGGCAGTGTCGAGAATCACGCGATCCGTAAAAAATGCAGAAACAGTCCAGCAAACCAGTCTTCAAACCGGCTAAAAGAACACCTCAGTGAGAGACATATTAGCGGATGTTTACCTGGGAGGAAACAATAAAGCCAGCGCGGCGAACGATCAAAAAAAAAAAAAAATCAGAAATCCTCCCCCGTAGTCGTGTGTAACAGCCTCATAAAAGAATCACGAGATAATCCAGCAAGAAAAACACAAGGTATACACACTGCAGTAGTCGAGGCGTAGTCGCGCGAAATTCAGGGGAGAAAAATGATAAAGGAAACGAGCTGGGCGGAGACTCGGCCCCTCTCTCGCAAACTTCACCGCAAAAAGCTCGCGCGCTCGGTCAACGATCAAAACGATTGTCCTGCATAATTCAGGCTGTATAGACACGCGGAAAGCTTCGTCTCTCTGCTATTACGACGATTAGAAACGGGGAATTTTTTTTGCTGCATCGATTTTTTTCGCGCTATCGTTATAAACATTCGCGCACGCGAAGGCGTCGTTATGCGTTTTAAAAAGTGTATACACACTGCACATAAATCATGCCCGCTGCAGCGCGGCCTAACGCGGTTTTTATAGTTTCCGCGTAAAATCATTTCGTCGCTGCGGAAGGAAAGTTTCGAAACTCTCTCTCTCTCTCTCTCTCTCTCTCTCTCTCTGCGAGCTAGCTAACTTTCGGAAGCTCGTTTTTCTTCGCGAAAGCTACACGCACGCGATTGTTCGTTCTCCCTTTCGCGAGCTTGCGACTCGATAATCACGCGCTGACTTCTATAATAAGGGCCGAAAACACGGCCGCGTACATAGCAGAGTAGAGCGGGAATGATAACAAAAAAATTACAGTCGGCCCGGCTAACCGCCGACTTCAAAGACATCCATCCATCAAAAGAGAAAGAAACGCGCGGGGGAGTCAAAGAAAGCTACCCCATCCTCGATATCTCGGCCGACGATCGGCTCTCTTGCGTGCGCGAGCGGCTTTCGTCTGTGTATTCGTGTATACCTGCGAAGGGCGCGTGTGCTCAAAGTGTAGCTATATTCAGGGGGGAGGTGGGTGCAGAAGGTGCCTCGGACTTATTGATCGCTCGAGTTCGGTCACGCGATTCCCTCGTAGAAACGCCACTCAAGCCTTTCCTGTTCGCTCGCGCTCGCTCCACAATTTTCTGCAGCGAGCAGCCTCCTTTTTTACTCCTCGGCTTTTTTCTTCGATGCATAAGCGCAGACTCATTTGTATGGAATAGGCGGAGGCCCATATTGCGCCCTTTTCCGGCCGCGAACACTCACTGGAGGGAGTATACCGGCGACTGCTTGATTTTGCATTTCTGCAGCGTCAGCAGAGCCGAGGTTGGCCTGCATTACAGCTTTTTCCTCGCAGCCTGTCTGCTTGGGAAGGCGCGATGGATTGCTTTTGATTTTGTGTTTCGGCCTTTATACTATACTATAGGAAAAAGTATAACACGCCGACGAAATTTCGCCCTGCGAGCTTGCGAAGTCGGCTCCGAAAAAAGCTCGCTCGCTCGCACTTTTATACGCGCCTCGGAAACTCATCAGAGGCCGCGAGTTTTAAGGACGTCGTTCGTCGGTGTACGTCTGTAATACGGCTACTCCTTTATTGCGCCGCGGCCTCGTAAAAGCTCCCGCGTATACGGCCACACGTACACACACACACACACACACACAGGCGCAGCTTTAACGAGCCGCGGATCGAAATTTCGCGCGGGGGCGCGCCGAGTGTAATTAGAAATGCGTTATATTTCAGTTGTCCGGAGTGCGCCGCGCGGTTACACACACACACACACATACACCGCTTCCGAGATCTCACGGCGCGGGATGGGCCGTAAAGCGGTAATTTATTCGGAGCTTGCGGTTGCCCTCTTCCGTTTTTCCTTCAAGGATTTGCATATTCGATTCGGCGATCCAAAACGCGCAACTTTCTTTGCTCGAATTTCCGATTAAGAATTATATTCATACGACTACGCGACGACGGCGTAAAAAGCACAGCGCTCTCACTGTAGCTTGCACTAGAAAACCCGTAAAAAGTTTCTGAAAAATTCAGGCTGGCCGCTAGTCGAGCGATTTAAAGTCCGGCAGTAACCTCGCGGAAAAAGCGAGCAGATCGCGGCTGCCGATACGAGTTGTGCAGCCGCGGCGTAATATACGTACACGTCGATATATGGTCCCTCTAATGACGAGCTAATTTCCAGGTTTATCGGTTGCTAATTTATGCGCAAGGCTCACGTATATAACTCTGCGCATGCGCGACACGCGAGCTTCCTTCTTTCAAAAAAAATTCTCGCCGATGAAATTCCCGCACGTATTTAACCGTCGCAATTTCACCATGTAGGCGAAGCTTCTTAGCTCTCGCAACCCCTACACACACACACACGCGCGCGCGCGGTAGCCTCAGCCCATTTCCCCTCTGCTTTATCACCTGCCATCAGCACCTATATCGCCAGGGCGCTCGCGCTCCCTCCAACGGAGTTAGTGCCGGCGCTAGCCCGTTCACCGCGTACACCGGTCTTATCGGTAATGGTTCTATTTTTGGATCTCCGCTCCCTCCCCGCCCATTCTTCGCGTGACGCCGAGCCATCGCGCGCGGTTTTGCATTTTCTGACTGTGCGCGTGTGCTTGCCAGGGGGGGGGGGGGGGTGATGGAAGGCTCGCGATGGGTGGGGTGAGATTTCAGAATTTCGACTAAGGGTCGACGACCGCGTGTGTGTGTGTGTGTTACGTATATAAGTGCACATCGAAGTGGGTCCGCTCATCAGCCGCGAAATTCTCGTATCGCATAAACACAAATCCCCTCAAACTGCTGCGGATGATCCCATTACTCGAGAGACCGCTAGCCGGAGAGAGCATCGCGGCGGGCACTTAAGCCCGGGCTGCAGCGTCGCTTTACGATCCGCCGAGGCATCAGCGGCTTCCGGCGCTTTACGACGCTTAAAAATTAAGCAGCGACCCGGCTTAATCGAATCGTTATCGTATCGCGTATATACGACAAGCGAGCAATTAGACTTCGCACTGAGCTGCAGCGGAGAGAGAGAGAGAGAGGATTTATGGCTGCGGGAATCGGGAGAGAAATTTCCGGAACTGGGGCAGTTTTTCAGGCCGTTATCCGCTTGTTAAATCCGCGAGAGATCGGTATTATGATTTATAGGACCGATTTCGCGTTCGCTCCGTCGAGAATCTAAATTTCTTTCCCTCGATCGAAAGCGTATTCTCTCCTCTCGCCCCCGCACTGTGGAAGAGCAATCGTCTAATCTCTACTTCGTAAGAGCCGCGCTTCGCCGTCGTCCCGTGAAAGCATCGGCCACGCGGCGCACCTCCGATTTTACGATCCCACATCCTCGTGCGAGATCGTGACTCTGGAGATCCGACCGAAACTCGCAGTACAATTCGCGCGAAATGCATGCACACACACGTGTCTCGCTCGGGCGCTATCTCGGAATAATGGCGTCGAGCATCTATGGCGTGATTAGTTGTTTCCTGCGACGTATAGGCCGCTGGACACGTGTACGTATATACATCGCCGCAGACGAGCCAGGGTATACACGTATGCGCGCATATAACGCTCGGTAGATGTATAATGTTGCGCATTGTGTGCTGGTTTATTGTACTCGGAAATCGCGCCGCGACGCGTGCGGATTGAAATACGTCTCGAAACTCAAAGCAACGCGACGAAGAAATTTTTCCATCGTGTAACGTAGCGACGCGTTCGCCGAATGGAATCAGCCGCCTCGGGAGGATATTACCAGTGGCGCCAGGTATACCGGGGGCTGCCGTGACTTTGCCTTCCGCGCCTGCCGATCGATATATCCTACGAACACTTGCACTCGCCGCGGCTCTCACTGTGTATGTGCGCGCCTCTAATTTCGTCGAGCTCTTTCCGCGCCGCGTGTATACGCTCGCGCGATGGTCACGAAATATCGAGGAGGAGAAAATTCGTTTTTAATTCCAACACATCGCGGGGAATTAAGTTGATTATCCGGAGTAGTATACACAGCGAGGAATCGATGCAGTCCGGAGTAATTTAAGATGCGCCAGCCGCCGCTCGAACGTTCAACTTTGCCGCGCTTATACAATTCCCTCCGTGTCTGCGGGGAGGGGGCGAGCGGTTCGGGCTTGTCGGACGGGAGACTTCCGGTTTGTCTGGAGCTCTCGGCACGAAAGTACGACCTATGGCTATGCGGTGAGGATTTTGCGCGTGTAAGCCTGTGCTGTGCGTTTTGTTGATCGGTTGGAAATCGGCATGAAATGGCTTTTAACCTTTGAACTTTAAACTCGATGTGTAACATTAACTCGATTCTCCCAACGCATCTCTGAAAACACACACACACACACACACACACACACACACACAGATCGCAAAAAGCTCTCGCGTCGCGCACATGCCGTTCATTAAAACTAACTCACTCCTGCGCTCCCGTTTTTCCTCGGTTTGGCCTGCTTTGCGCCGAAAGAAAGGGGGTCGAGAAAAAGCTAGAACTCATTATCCAGCTGCGCTCGGCTTTTTCGGCCACCCCCCACAACAATCGGCGTCCATATGCCGCTCGCTCGATTATTCGGACGGCGCGCGCGTCCAGCCGATATAATCCACTAATTACGGGCATTAGGACGTTTGTGTTTGCGCGAGTCAGCTGCCAACGCGTAATCGAGCAATCGTCGCGGGGGCTGATACTTTGCCCGCAGTGGGTCAGTGAAATTTCATTGGTTATTGCTGTACGCGTGGGAAAGTTTTTTACGAACTGTAGTTATACCTCTTGACTATAAACAACCGCATCGATGTATAAACAAATAAATTTTGCGTACGCGTCCGCACGACGCTTGACGCTCACCTGCGCCCGAGCCGAGTCCGAGTCGTGTGTACAGTCCGGAGCGGCAGCGCAGCAAAAGGAAGAAGAAAAGAAAAAGCATAAAACGAAACGAGAGAATAAAAAGCCGAGTGTATGTATACACCTATACGGCAGGCTACTCCGCAGAGACAGCTGATACGGCGGGCTTTGGCCAGCGGAACGACGCCTCGGGCCTTTGTTTGCGCCACTTCCGCTCGCTTTTTCCTAGTACTCTCTCCTCTCTCTCTCTCTCTCTATCGCACCCCGGGGACTTTACTATACTTCCCGAGAGCTCTAATTTTTACTTCCGAATGAAATTTACGCCGATTAAAATTATCGCGCGTGTAACGAGAGCAGCCAGGCTGTACAGTATAACTCCGCTCCGCGATATTTCAACGATTCTCCCGGGTACTACACGGGCCGAATTCCCATGATATAGTGTAGCCGTCTCGCTCGCGGTACATACCTAAGTCGAAAAAGAAAAGCCTGTAACATCGCATCAGCTCTTCTCTTTCACTCCGCGAAGTAAGTATGCACGAGTGTCGGCGAAAGTGCATCGGTTAATTGCGCGCGATCGAGCGGCTCGAGATAGTAGCGCTCGCGCTATGTGTGTGTGTATAAATGTAGCACGTGCTGCAGCTATATAGAGGGCTGCTGTGCGGATCGTAGAGACTAACGGAGATGGATGGTTAAGGACGAGTCGCGGTGAAAGAGAGATGCGCCGCGCGCGTTTTGGGAGCTTGCGGATTTCGAGCTTTTTTGATTAATCAGCGCTGCGGCTCTCGGTCGTTAAGCGAGTAACGAATAAAAATATAGCATTGTGCTTTGAAGAAGAATCACAGGTGTAAAGAGTAAGAGTCACACGTGTACCTTATGTTTCGATAGACATAACCGCTCGCTTTACGAATTTTAATCGTCCTCGATAAATTTCGCAGTTTTACAAGCGCGAGAAGCACGAAATTGCCGTTCGTCGACGGCAGATGAATAATACATATCGGGAGAAAGGATTGTAAAACGGCACGAAAACGGCTTTCAGCACGCTCGGCTTTTCCGGGAACGATCGACGGCTGCAGAGAGCGAGTGTATATATATATATATATATATATATATAGCTACTGCCAGCTTTTAGGTCGTTTGGGCGAAAATCGCTCCCCCGATTTTTTTTCCGCAAATGTTTGTTGCTTACCGACAGCCACGCTATCGATTTTCCTATATATCGGTAAATCGATACATCTTCGAAGTGAAAAGCTTCCTCCTAGAGTTCATCCCAAACTGCATCTGTGCGCAAATTACCTCACCGCGCTGCAAGCAGAGGAAAGCCGATATCCCATGTCACGGCGGCCAACAAGTGTCGGTTAACGACTTGTTCGCTCGCGGTGCAATAAGCCGCTTAAAGGAAAGCAGCCTCTCCGATCTGCTCGTATCGAGTGTGTTGCGCTGTGTCACGTGCGGCTGGAGATGGTTACGTAAGCGCTGGGGATTAGGGAGTGTATACTTATGCCGTTCGAACAAATTACCGATGTACTACACACGGACTATTGCCGAAAATCGATCGTATTGAGCCAACGTGTCCGCTGGGCAGAGGGACACGTATGGCTGTACGTACACCGGCGCTGCCTTTTTCTATCGATCGTCGCAGCTCTGTATGCTCCTATACATAGCTGTGCGCGCGGCTAATGCCACCAATGCTATATATGCAGAGACACTCTTCTCTGCTCTGTTTTGAGGTCAGGGCGCTGCGCCACCGGCGGCTTCGGGGAAATCGGCTTTTTGTTGCCGCTGCTATTGTATAATCGGCCTGAGAGAGGTTCATAGGAGGTGTCGCTCAGGGTGTATTGACGGAACGACCAAGTTTTCCCTCCTCACCTATTCCGCTCATCAGCACGTCGATTAGGTCGGAATTCGACCTTCTCTCTCTCTCCACACGACGTACGTCGGATGCACTTCCCATCATATTTTTATTCCAAGAGGAGGAGCAAGCCCTCAAGCCTGGCTGAGGAAAACAATTAATCGGCCGCCGCGGGTAGATAAATCCGAGGAGAGGGACGTTTTTACGAGGCAGTCGCGCGGCGATAAATAACTAATTACGAATAATAAATGTCAGCCGGCGCCGCGCTTACGCCTAATTTACGGTGTTGCACGTGTCGCCTTATATAGAGCGCGAAGCCATTGTCGCCGAGAGACGACGATTTTTTTCTTTTCTCCTCGCAAATCTGCACCGCAGACGCGAAAGCAATTACAACAACGTACACACGGAGGGGGTAACAATAAGGCGTTTCGATTATTCGTCGTGCGGTTTACACGATCGAAAAATGCAAACGCCGTGCAAATCACTACGCGCTGAAAAATGTTTAATTAGCCACCGCGCGTACACGCAGAGCCTAATTCGCATTCAAATCCACGCGCGGCGCACTTTCACGTCTTCAAAACCGCCGCGGCGGTATATCGTAGCGTCGCAATCGGCGGCGTGTAAAACAAAACGCGCAGCAGCGCTAGCAGCTATAGAAGTAGGATGAGCCAGTGTATGGAGGAGAAGGAAAAGCGAATCCGCAAATTAACCGCGGCTCGCGCGTATGCATAATAGGAAAGTTGAAGAGGCCGTATAACCGGTGAATCGCAATCGCGAGAGAGCCTCTCATCCGCTGCGGGTAGTGCAGCATTGACAAGGTCGAGAGATCGTTGCCGAGGATATCTCACGCTCTCTCGCCGAGAGGCTCCGGCATTTTTCGGCAAGGGCTTCGCGGATTTCACCGAGTTCGTACCATCAGTGTACATCGTGCCCCGTTGTACGGAGGAGGATATCATCGAAAAGCGATACGTTTTGTTTAAAACAGTGTAAGAGCTGCTCGATACTCCCCCGCGATATAAAAGTTTCTCGCGACCCCTTCTCCGCCATCAGCGAGAAGGTCAATAACGCCGCTCTCTGTTTTGGCATTTAAAGCGAGTCGCGCGATGCGCCGGAATCTCAGAATGAAATACGACCTAGTTCGCTATACCACGAGAAGGCGACTTTTGGCGCGGATTGATTTGGGACACTGACTGCTTTGATAAACGATGTTTATCCGGAAAACAAAAGCAGCTCGAACCGACCTCTCCCTATACTCGTGAAATTTAACAGCCGAAGTAGAGACACTTCCTCTCTTAGCCGCGAGAATCCACTCGTAAACATCCATCTGTAAAGTCGGATAGTTCGCTTTGTTATATGTATACATATATAATGCACCGAAGAGGGCCGTGGATTCGATCCGCTGCTGAGCGCTTCGTGCGAAAAAGATTCGAGCGATAAATGTACGAGAGACGAATAAATTATTATTTATTATCGGAATCTATACGTGAGAATTCATACACGGATTGTTCTGTCAACGGTTACGCAATCGGAGGCCAGTAATATAGTCGAGCGGACGCGCTTTTTCTCGGCGTAACACAACTTCGTTCACGTCATACCCTCGGATTATTAATTAATCTCGATGATTTACGCGCATCTCGCGAAATTGTTCACTCCACGCACACACGCGGGTCTAGGTCGAGGAGTTTCCTTTCTTCCCGCTCGTCTCTCCTTCACTTTCTCGCTCTGCGCTATATACAGTCATCTCGTCGTATGCGCCGCCACACTGACCCACTTGTCGTCGGCGGCGGCCATCCGTCAATCGGTCTCGCTGTGCTGTACGAGCGCACGTGTACCTACAGCGTGTTGGTATCGCTTCGGTTTCTCTAATTTAGAGGGACGTCGTGTTCGCGCGTGTGTGGACAGAGGCTCTAATGAGGACTCGGGCGTAAACATCGGGCGGCGATCGATGCGGCCGTAATAGTTTTACGACTCTGTGTATACGCGGCCGACCGGATTGTGGACGGCGAGTTTTACGGCCATGTGAAGATTCGCTAATTACGGTTTGTTGCTTCGAGTGAAATGAACGCCGATCGATTTTATGTAGAAAGCGAGTGTATGCTTAAACAAATTCGTCCTTTTCTTTTTAACGCTGCAGCGTCGTAAACAACTTTCTAATACATTAGAAATACGCGCGTAAAGCTGCGTTCAATTTACAAAAGTAATTTCGATTTTTACCACGAAAAGGCGTGTCCCGGCGGCTAGTACAATTTATTCCTAAATTGCAGCCGAGTAAAAGTTTAAGCTTCATTATACTCATACTTTCCTGTATATACAAGAAACATATAGGAAATATGTACGCGCGGTAGCAGCCATTCGTCGCCCATAAACAGCGCAACTTCATTACGTTATTACTCACTCGAATACATGCACAGCTCGGCTACCGAAACCTCACTTTCCATCATCTCGCAAATAGAAACATCTTCGAGGAAGCTCACGGCGGGGTATAATTTAGCGTAATATAACGAAGAGAAAAAAAATCGAGAGATCGATGAGGCGTCGCGCGCAAATTACGTGGCATTAGAGGGGAAAATCGTTGCAGGCACGAGTTCCCGGTAGACACGCGCGTCGGCTTGAAAATGCAAAATCAATTTCGCTGAGTAAACGTCGCCGCTTTGCTACGACCCTGTTTTGACGATTATATGCGATATACTCTATTTTTCTTCTCGGAAGCGCACGCACTTCCAGCTAAATATACTATAATTCGCTATAAAAGCTCTCGCGGCTATATATTCGCGCGAAATCGAGAAGAAAAAGAGCGATATTCAAAGTCGCAAACAGAGCCGCCGAAAATACACGAGCGAGTATGTATATATAATGGAGAAGGTGTTTTCCTTCCTGCGTAAACATGCGCCGAGGACTGGATTCGTCGGGGGCGAGCATTTGCCGCTGTTTATGTGCGGCTGTGAAAATTCGCTCGGCTGGTACACGTCGCTGCAGTGCAGTTCCTTTGGAGGAAAGCGTAACTCGAATGGCGAAAATAAAAAAAAAAATATTACCGTCACCGAGTTGGAATGTAGGTCGAGGACGGCTAATTTTTTTTCTCGGTACACACGGCGCCCGGCTTATCAGATAAGAAATTGGCCTCACCGACGAGAGCAGAATTTTATATAGGGTCGCACGGAAATTACGAGCTGTTATTACCAGCGATGTTAAAAAAGCCGAGGGAAAATGCGGCAACCGATCGTCAAAGTCCTTAAGCGGTATCAAGGCGAAACTGCAGCCGGATTACGCAGCGCGCGCAGAGCTAAATAAATGGAAAACCGCAGCGGCAGGCTATAAGGTAAAGGCGGGAGAGGAGAGTATATGTATACTATAGAGTAGACTCTCGACCCAGATCAAAGTCAGCCGTAGAGCACACCGGCGGCGGCTATACCTTATAGGTGTATACCGAGAGAGACGCGGAAATCAATGACCGGAGTCGCGTATCTCTTGTTCTCGCCGTATGAATTTTTGTATCGGCGCAGAGCTAATGGACGAGCTAACTCTCTCGCGACTATGGCTTCAAGTTTAAATCGTCGCATCGCAGTCGCCGCGACTGTTACCCAACGAATTTCCACATAGGCGGTCAGTCGGTTCTAAAACTCGCAGCTCTATTGCCTCACACACACACACACATGGATCTCGCTCGATTTCCCGGCGAACTCGCGGAATCCTGCGTCGTAGCCACAGGTGAAAGACGCCGCGCGGCCCTGCTGTAGTACTCGGAGATCGAGAAATCGGCCGCGCGCGGCTATATTGCGCGGCGGCGCATATAAGATAATTAACGACCGACTCGGGGAATCTCGCGCGGAACGAGGCGCTGTTGTTATGGATTCTACGTAGAGTTTCGAAGGGACGACTCGGTCGTTGACGCGGCTGTGCATAGCTGTCGAGAGCTTTATTCTCACGGCGACGAGTGTATCCTCAGTCGATATTTCAATGCGTCGTTCAATTTGGATCACATCATACAATACGCAACTCTCTACTCTCTAAATCTCTCAGAGTGAAAAGTCACTCTAAGCTTTCCGCCAAAATTGAGTCACTCGGCTTCGAGTAATTCCTAACTTTTGAAAAGAGTGATATTTTCACTCTTTGCCATGGGTAGGGTGATTTTAAATTTGCAGCTTATGGTTGAGATGTTAGGTATTGCAATTACATTCGAGATGATAAAAAATGTTGGAGTCTAGAGCATCACACAAAGTATTTGTTATTATTGTTAATGTCCTAACCTAACTTCTTTATATGTATGCACGTATACATGCACATTGCACATATATGTATGTACATACGAATCGTAAATATATATTTTCATCTCACCTCCGGCAACTTTGATATCATTGTCGAGATCCTATATTGTTAAAAATACTGCAACAAACACTTTTGTACATTTTCTAACGAAGCACCTGTTGACGAAGAGAGGGCTCCTTATCAAGTGACTTTTACTCTTTAAAAAGTGATCGAACAAAGACAATAGAAATCACTCTACAACGAGTAACCTATAGATAGGGACTTCATAGTTTTCACTCGAAGGCGAGTCATTCTATGAACTACACTATTTTAGAGTGAAAAATTCACTCGAAGAAATTTATAGAGAATGGTTAACATTATCGAAATATTTTACTCTCATGTGATTAAAAGAAATAACCATCGGCAGTGTAATAGCACGAGTGGCCCAAGCTGCAGGTGTAAACAGCTAAAGTTTCGCTGTAGTAGCTGGCACACCTGTATGTATGTATACATTTTCGGGGCAGACTGTGATGCGGGAAACGAAAAAGTGGCCGTGCGCCACCTATCGTCGCAGCGCGGAGACTGATTTATCGCACACGTACTGTACACGCATCGTAAATTATTAGGACAACCTCGTGCGCCGCACCAGCTGTATAGGCATACACACAAGCTTTCGAGGCTTTTCGCCGAGTATCCGCGCGGAAATTCGCCGGTCGTTAATTAAAATTTCACGAGGCGTATCGACAGGATCCCGACAACCTCGAGCCATTAGCCTGCAATATTCCGGGAAGGATTAATAAGAAAATTGCGAAAGACGCGGCGTATAATCGATTTCCCGTATACGCCATCCACGTATATAGGCAGCTACTGTTATGCTTATACACGAGTGAAAAATTAATCTCCCATTCATGTCAGTCGAAAATTTCAGCTTACTCACATACACACGGCCGATCGATCGATCTTAACACTCCATTTCATTAGCGCGAAAATCCTTCCACATCTGCGCCTCGGCGCAAACACAGAGCTCGGACTTTCCGCGAACACGATTCTCGTATTTTTACAGCGGCGGTTACACACACCTACGTATAAACGGCGCTAACGGTCGAAGCTCCTATACCCTGAGCAGCAGAGACGCGAATATAGCGAGCATGCAAGAGGCGCCGATGCGCCTCGCGTGTGTGCGCGGATACATACATATAGCTATATACATATAGCTGAGCAGCGCACTGTTATTACGATGCGTTGCGAAGATTACAGGCGGCCCGTTGTGTTGCTGTTTTGTACACAGTGTGTACGGGTTACGGCTGCGTGCTCGCGAGAGATCACGCGGAAGCTCGATCATTTCGCTTGTGCCTTTTTTTTTTTTTTTAAATACTCACCGCATGCGCGAGGGGGATTCGCGCGAAGGATAACGCTCGAAAATCGCTCGAAAATCCGCGTAGCTGAGCGATCGCGGAAGAAGAAGAAGAAGAAGAAGAAGAAGAGGAGTAGGTAATGCGCATTCGTAGATTCTCTCGCGCGAGCAGACGCTGTTTTAACGGGATATCGCCGGCTCTCGCGATAGCGATCGTTATAAAGCCGCCGACGCTGCGGAGGAGGAGGAAATCGCGCACGGGGTTACACTCTCCGTAAGGAGATGCGCGCGATTTGGCGCAGAGAAAGAGAAGAGCGGAAATTGTTGCGTCTCTGATGAGAGATGTATACGAGCTTGTTTCGCGGCTTGACCTTTTCGACGCTTCTTTTGAAAAGCTATATACGTAATAATGGCACGTCCTTGACCCTGTCGCGATCGAGCTTATTGCGAAACCGACGAGTATACAATGCGCTGCGAACGCATCCGGCCATTGCATATAACGACGAGCATGTGTACAACCAAGAGGCGGCGGTATACGCTTCAAGGGCGAAGCTTCGTTCATTCATCGACTCGCGTTTCAGCTCTCCCATCTCCTTTGTTCCCGCGAACGCGGCCGGGGATGCAGTTAATTAGGATTTTATGGCTTTCCGAGAGAGATCGAGTGGTGTATAATTGGAAAACTGTTTGATCGGGTGGAGGAAATGTTAAAAACTACTCGCCTCGGCTTCTCCCAGATCGAAAACGCCGTTAAGCTCTCTCTCTCTCTCTCTCTCTCTCTCTCTCTCTCTCTCGCGCAAAACTATATCTCGCTCGGTTTCTTCGGAGAGAGAGAAAAAAAGAGAGAGATTTTCACACTGAAATGTATACGCGCATCGCGTTCCTCCGCGCACTTTTCATTATCTCTTCCTCTTCTTCTCCTGCGCTTCTTACTCTACCCGTATTACGGAATCGCAGAGCACAATGTAGCATTGTACAATGAAAATCCGCGGTAACCGTTATCTTTGACGCGCAGGCACTTTATTGCCGATCGGCCGATAGAATCTCGCTCGCGGCAGCGGAATTGAACCTTTGACGTCGCGGCCTATACAGCTCTGTGTGTGTGTGTGTGTGTGTGTGTGTGTGTGTGTGTGTGAACGCGATTGTTTAGGAGAGATCCTATCCGTTGCAGCAGCCAAGTATCTCGTTTTTCGACTTTTTTCGGCATAGCCGTTGCGTCTGGAATATTACTGGATGCCGCTGTACGCTGAGAGAGAGAGAGAGAGAGAGAGAAGGTGTAAATATAGCACAGGCCGGATTTAATATCGTTATTGGTATAACAGTCGGCAGCGACTCGTTCGCTGGAATCGTTCGTCGAAAATAGAGCCTCGGAATGTTGACGCGCTGAGATCCGAACTGCGGACTCGTCGCGGCCAGCTCGAGAATTATTCGTTATAAATAATCGACCGCCGACGTGGCGCGCTATCTCTTGAGAAAACGATAACGGGACACAGATGCACCCCGCGCATTGTTCACGGGAGCCGCCCACGCGATGCATGCGAGGAGAAGCAGTTGCTCCGTGTAAGAGCGAAAAAATAATATTCCGCGTCACACACGTCCTATACGATCAGCCGAAAAGCCAACGCACGCTATCTCGGCCTCGTTGAAAACACATCGCATTACATCTCTTCCCGGAACGTGACCAGACTACCAAAATCTTGAAAAAAAAAAAAGAACAAAATCGGGGTCACATCAACACCAGCATTATCCGTCCATCCCGACACACACTCTTGGCGATTAATCGCTCGGCTATCCCTCAGAATGACAAAAGCAGCTCTGGTAAAACGCCTCAGCGACACGCGTGTAATCGGCGCTACGTGTCCCGCTCGTTGATTTAAGGTGGATTTCGCGCTCCTAATTGGACTCGCGACCGGACCGAGAGAGTTTTGCCTCTAATTAAGCGCGACGCCCGGCGCCGGTAATGAGACGCGAGCGCTCTGGGCACTGTATGTGTGTGTGTGTGTGTGAATTCTCTGGAAAAGTCGCGCGACACAATGTGTGTGTGTGTGCGCGATGATTCTCGGCTTTTATTTTCTTCTTCTTTTTTTTTTTACTACGCCTCCGGCGGGATCGCGAATGCCGCTTTTTTTACTTTTATCTCAGCGACGAGGAGAGAGAAGTGCGCGATGCAAACTCGCGCACGGAGGGAAGTTTAGGGGAGAGGAAAGTGGGGAAATTTTTGACAATTAATGCTCTGCTGCGCGCTGGAGTTTTTGTACGCAGTATCGTATGTTTTTGGAGCGTTTAATTTTCATAAATTTGAACGACCTGACCGCGGTGCAGCATAGCGGGATATTCTATCGCAAAAAGTTTAAGAAATCGTAAAGCGCGCCGAAAAAAAATTGAAAACAGCGGTTGACGCCCTTCGCGCTCGTTAGGGGGCGCGTCTACTCGACGTTTTGGCGGTTGAACGGATTTTTTGCAGTGACGCCGCGGCGGCCGTTCGCACCGGGTACTTATTCGTGAACGCCGGTTTATTAGTGCACATATCTATGATCACCATGGAGACGACTGTCGTAAAATCGCATTATGTTGGTCCAATCGCACTTTCCGCGAAGACGCTTTGTTGACAGACGCGAGCGTCCCTCCGCCCGAGACACGAACATAACCCACTTCCGCATATACATACCTACATATAGCTTGTATTTTCGATACAACCTCCCGAAAATATTCACTCCCCTGATATTGACTCGAGCTGTGTGTGTTTTTCAGTTGCTGCAGGACTCCAGAGCTCGGAAATGGGTCTCGTGGAGCGAGGCAAGGAGATGCAAGATTTGGATGCGCCGAGGCCTGGAAAGTCGAGGGATCTCTTTGGCGTGCAGCTCGAGGTGAGACAGAGAGCTCTCTGCATGAGATTGCTATAAATAACGCCCGAGAGACGCGGCGTATGGACGGTGTAGGAAAATACGCGAAAATAGTTATACTTACCCTGTTCCCAAGGGGGAATGTGGGCCAGCGGCCAATATCGCTTGTATCGTTTTTAGGTTATGATTGTTTTTCTCTCGCGATGGGTTATCAATTACGACCGCGTTTTGCAAGCCGGAGGCCTATAAATCCTCCGCAGGGAGGAGAAAACGCAAAATCCGATCGTATTCTCTTAGCGGCGGATACTCCTCGTAGGTAATTCTAGAAGCAAATTGCATTAAACTCTCGCGCGCTATCACTTTCTCCTGTATATACCTATACACGCGAGTATTCGAGCGTAAGTACGTCGGTTAATGCTGGTCTCTTTTTTGTCGCTGCCGCGGCGCGGTTATAGAGCGAGGGATTTTATTGGCGGACGAGCGGAATACCGGGACTTAATGGGCTACAGCTTCATTCGAAACGCTTTATTACGGATGCGCCGCCGGCGCAGTGCTTTTTTTCGATAAATCGAAGCAGAATCGCGTTGGAAAATTCATTCGAGTGTGCGCTTTTACGATAAAAGGATTGACCCGGAAAATGACGAATTCGCGCGCGATTTCTCGAAATAAGCATCGGTACGCATTACGAATTCATCCGCTCGTGTTCGATGAAGCAAATCAGCTCGACGGGCAAAAAAGTTCTCCCTCCCTCTCTTTTTCTCCCCTTTTCCGCTCTTCGCGGTATTAAACTAATTTCTCGGAAAATCCTAGCTTCCACTCCATAGGCACGCGACTCACCTGTAATAATCCGATTCCCTCGCGTCGCGCTTTTTTTCCCTCTGTTTATTTTCGTCCTGAAACGTTTTCCCCCCTGTTTCCTCGTTTTTTTGTTCGCCGACTTAATTTAATAACCGCCAGTGCATACTTAATAACTGAATTTTCAAAAATTATAGGTGACGCAGAGATTATGAATTTGAATATGGAAATTCCACTATCCCACATCGGAGAAATTCACCCGAGAGCAAAAAAAAAAAAAAACTCGAGTCCGAGTTTCCCATCCGGTGCAGTCATTCCATCATTACTTCCGCTCTTTCGTTTCTCTCTCGTCATTTTTCTCTCTGCTTCTACTTACTCGAAGAGAGGACGTCTCGTATTCTACGGCTCTCGTAAAACCGGACTCTGCTATCCGGGATGGACGTGCGGCTAAAGCGAGGTGCATAAAAGTGAGAGATGAAAAAGAGCGCGCGCAGAGCCAACCGAGGCGACAAGTACGGCGCTCTAAGGAGCTGAGAGAAGCCGAGTGGCTGCGTGGGCGGACGACCCAGAAACGACGCGGGTGGCGCTTCCGTGGAGCTGATGGCCCTGTTATTGTGGATGGACCTGTTACCGGCTGCTATTTTTTGAGAATTTATAAGGATTGCTGTGGGACTGGAAACGTTGTATGCGCGCATATTAGTCTTGAATCTACTTTGGTGTTCTTATCGACGCATTTAATTACGCTCGTTAGGAATTACAAGTTTTATACATCTCTGATTCCTCTTTAATGACTCGACCGGACGATTAAAGCTCGTAATAAATCCTCGGGACTTTCATCACTCCCACCTCGGAGTAAACAAAAGTTTACGGAAAAATCACAGTTCTCACGTTTTCTCGCGAGAGAACATCTCGTACACCCTTTCCCCATAAGGCCTCGCTAATAGGAACATCAGCCCCCCTCGTCCGCGCGCAAAAAGTGTCCGGCGCGCATGCACACGCACACGTGTAACATGCCTATTACCCACTACCTGTCCATCCATCTGCCGCAGGAAGTTTCTTTTTCTCCGTGTAAAACGCTCCATTAGACGCGTCTCTCGAAAGCCGGCGCGCGGGATACAAATTGTCTCCCCGGGACTACGAAACGTTTTTGCCTCGAACGGTTGATTTGCTCGATTTACTAGCTCGCTGAAGCTTTCCTCGTCTCGTGCTATGCGACTTTAATGATTGTCATGAGGATGTTTAACAAGGGATATAGTTGTTTTGGAATATTGAATCGACGACGTCGCGTTGGAGATATTTTCACGCGCTTACACAGCCGTGTTATTACACGTCGTCGGCTAGGTTTCTTTTTAATGAGGATAACGACACGCCTCGTGGAAAAATACAACATCGACGATCGTCGATCAAAAGCGCGTATTTTTTTCAAAATTTCGAAAAACTGCTCGATATTTCTCCATATCGGATGTGACTCATTGCAGCCGATACCGTTACTCCAAACCGAGAGAGAAGGCAAAAACGAAAGCGTTGCACCTTACTCAACAACCTGTGCGCGCTCTGCACACACAAAGCCGCATCCTCACGGCACAAAAAGTACGCGAGACAAAAGCGGGAGACGCGAGAGAGAGAGAGAGAGAGAAGAAAAAAAAGTCAAAGAGGAGCAGACGGAAGACGTCGAGTGTCGCCATAGACAAAGACAAAGCGCGGGTCCGGCAATATAGCCGTGGCGAAAGCGAAACGTAGAAAGATTGTATATAGGCTCTCTTCGATATCTCGTCATCGAGTCATCCTCATCGTATTGTCGCCTTAATGGTCCTCTTCTCCCTTGCTTCTCGGAGAAGGTGCGAGATACCGGTGCGATTTTGAAAAGGTTCTCAAATCGATCGATGCTCTTACCGTTCTTCATCCGAGTTAAAGAGGCTTACGGTTGGAAAATAATGCCGAAAGGATAAAGCGCATTCTAGCGCGCTGATCTCGTCATGCTGACTTCGTCCTTGCCGGTACTTTCGTTTTTTTCTCTCTCTCTCTCTCTCTCTCGCTCCTAATCAGCTTATGCTCGGCAGCGTTTTACAGTTAAAGTCGGGATTGCGCGCGTTAATTGAACTGTGATTTGTAAGTCTTTCATAATCGTAATGGCTTTTCAATCCGGGGATTATTACCGTCGTTTTGTCCGCAGCGCATTGATACGCGCGCTGCGCGCAGGTGAAAGTTATCGATTAAAACAAACAGCGCCGGCTTTTCCTCTGCATTCGCCCGCGGTTCGCTTATCTCTATCTCATTTATATCTGGATATCCTTTTTTTCTTTTCACGGACTCGAGGCTAACCGCAGACGATAGTCACATCTGATACGTCGTCGTAATTATATAAACACATCGATTTCACAAGCGTTAGTCACAAGATTAACTCTCTGACATTGATAAGGGGATTAACGAGCAGCAGACATACGTATCCCGAGTTTTCCGAGTATAATCTAAAAACAAGTTTTCAGTCGTCGCGATCTCTTGCAGGGAATAAAAGTCACACCCCCAGCCGAATTCGTCGCGCACACGCGATAATGAGCCCGGGCCTATGAATAAAAAATCGAAATTACTAAAGGGGCTGCTGTACGTACTGCGCGAGCCTTAAAAAGCGAAGCCCATGATTAATTCACCCTACGCAATCTGTTACTCGTCGACAATACGTACTGCGCGCGCGCGCGTGATGCATGACACGAAAAAAAGCGGGCCCCGGGAGCTGTCACGCGTTATTGATACAACTTGCGTCTAGGATACGCCCAAATTGTGTACACTGCACGCGAGCGGCTCGCTGCGGGGATGTGTATATAGACAGTATATATAAACAGCAGTCGTGTGCGCCTTCTAAACGCATCGGTGCTGCTGATGGACGTCGGGGGGCGAGCCTTTGCGTCGATAAAAATTGGATTGGTTCGCCGCTCTGTATTTTGGAAATTTTACGAGCTTCGCTATCGAGCTGTTGTTGGGTTTGAACATTGCAAAAGAAAACGAGAAATGCTCGGTCATCGAATTATTCTCCTGCGCCGTCAAACCACCCCATCAAACAAAGTAACGCGCACTCCCTTATCAATTAGACAGCGCTAACAAAAGTATATAGTTATACTATACCATCCCAACGAGGCTCCTAAACGCATCCCATTAATAAAGCAACGCCCGCCGATCGATAACCGAGTGCACTCGCCGAGAAGCAATAATAATCGAGCCGCCCCATAAAGCAAAACAAACATCAGAGCCGCGGCGACCATCCAGAGAATTCGATCCGCGCAGCTAGCGCAAAACAGCAAGGGAAAGGTGTCCGTCGGCGCAATTTGATCGCGCGCGGATACCACCCGCGGAAATTATACCGCCGCCGAGCCATATTTACACTGCGGCGACGTTCTTTTTGTTTGCTCGCTGGAATAGAGTGGACGGTATATTAATTGTGGAGCGCATTTTTTTTTTCGCGGCGGAAGTTTGCGATGACGACCCGAGTTCAGCCCGCCTCAGCTGTCCTCGTCAAATATGAATGAGCTACCGGTTGATGGGGTTGAGCTTTGTTGCTTCCGTGCGAGGAATAATATAGTCTATATCGATCGCTCGCGTCGCTGCATTTCTTTTTTCCATCTCTTCCTTCCGTTTTCAAATATACATTCGGTGCAGATCGTATCGATCGATTATCAAAGCAAGCGGCATATCGGACGATTATCTCGCTGAAAAATTCACACTATCAACACCTGCAGCGCGAAAAAAATTACATCGCAAACAGAGGCGCAAAAGATTCATTAGGCCGCGCGCCACTCGTCGATCAATCAAGCCCCCCCCCCCCCCGACGTCGCGGGGGCAAAAAAGCATACAGCGGCTCTATAATAAACCGTCAACTATATGTAGACGACAGACTGTGCAGCTATAGCTCGAACTAAAACAAACTCGCGCCGGCGATGTAATAAACTTTCTCGTGTCCGCGATGCAGCTGCAGCGTCATGCTGGCCTAAACGATTTTCGCTAGTCAGCCGCGCGGGGGCGCTGCTGCTGCTTGTTTAGTGCGACGGGAGCGCGTGTTTGGGAACCGTAAAGAAGGCGCGTAATCAAGCTCGCTTCGTAATACTTTTATGGGGCTTTCCTTTTCACGTGCGCGCGCGGGAAGGTTTATACGCCGATAGCTGTGCACTTAACGAGCTGAATCGAGCGGTTCACTGCGCTGCTGCTGCTGCTGGCTATAATATACGCTGAGAGAAGCATTTTTAATGATAGAGCTTTTTTGGATTTATTTCGTCCGATATAGACATGCCTTATGAATAGTCTTCTTAATATCCAATTTCGAGCTTCGTGTGTTCCGCGATCCACTGGCGATAATTAGGAACTTAGGTGTAAACGCCAAGAGTCCTTAGCGATCCGAAGACTAGACCCCAAGATACGATTCCAACTAGTCTGTTATTAATGACGGCTGGACCTCCTGAGTCGCCCTGGCATGTGTTGTCTCCTTTCGCACCAGCACAGAACATGTTATCTGTAATTTCTGACTCTCTAATATATGAAATATTCTTCTTCGAACATATCGGAACAACGGCAGCCTTTAATTGCGAAGATTTTAGCTTCCGTTCTTGTAGAAATTGAAATACGTTCACGCCTGTCCAACCGAACCTGTATAGATTACATAGTTGTATGTGAACTTACGCCTTTTTTTCCGTATCCAGCGATGTATACCTTATCGTAGACCTTTAGAACTCTATTATATTTGTAGTTCATTAAACTTGATGGATTCTTCGAGCTATAATGTATGCAGCACGTTAATTATAGTATAAATCTTCAGTGGATATTCCAGTAGATATTTATTTTTAAATAAGCCGCTTATGGCCTGATAGAATCGTTATTATACTCAACCTGAATCAAAGCGATGTCGTTATCGAGCGTTATGTTATCGAAATCTAAGTGAATAATAACTTTTTCGACTCTGTAATGTTGTTCTCCTACTTCACGAGCACTTGATCCGGTAATAACGGTGTACTCCCCATTATACCTGCGTGAACCGTTTATAATTTAATAAGCAGGTATTTTCCTGTCAATGCTGATTAATCAATACCGCTTCATGAAAAATTACTCATTTCACGCAATGAGCAGCAGTATAACGACCCAATATTCAGAGAGAATCGCTTCCCCACAACCTTAAATTTTATTTCAAAGAATTTGAGCCTGTAATTAAGTTTTCAGTACAATAAAAAGTCATAAACAAAAATAATTATGATAATTTCATGAGTACCAAATATGGCACCGTATTTGTTACGTGAATTCTCCTCCGATAATACCACTTTTTGATGTGCCGTCTTTTTCTGAACAGCATAAACATTTTATATCAAGCTATTAGTTGATAGTTAATAATATTTTACATGATCTTATACAAATCTGAATTAATCAAGGCGCGCGGTAGCGCCCCGATGTTAACCAGCTGCATTAATCAATAAAACATAGCTTACCTAATTTGAAACAATTTATAGTGACTAGCGAAAGGCTGAGACACAAAATTTTCTTCATGACTATTAATGCTGCTCAAGTATAAAGCATATGCTTCGCAATCAATATTGCAAGCAAGCTTTAAATCGTTTTTCAAATGCAATTTCTATCATTAACAATTATAGATAGGCACGCGCTTCTTACCACAAACAATTTAATTCTGAAGAAAATATTTGTTTGCAAACGGCAATACTTCATAATATTACCAACTCGAGGCTTTGAAATTTTAAAATACACTAGCATAATGAACTCTCTTGACTGATACATCGTTATGGTGGTCTAAACAATTTTCGCTCTTCAGCCGCTGCTGCCAGCTCGAGCGCGTGTCTGGATACCGTAAAGAAGGCGCGTAATCAAGCTCGCTTCGCAATACTTTCATGGGGCTTTCCTTTTCATGTGCGCGAGAGAGGGTATGTCGAGCCGCGACTTAACGAGCCGAACCGAGCGATTCACTATATAACTATGCACTACGCGCGGAGAGAAGCATTTTCACCGGTAGAGCTTTTTGGATTTACGATGGTATGCGCCGATAAGTTTAGGACGAGTGAATAACAATCGAGCTGACCGATAAAATGCCGAGAAAACGAAAACGAAGGCAATTAAGTTTCTCCGAATCAATCATAAAAATACCTCGACTGACGTGTAGAATACACCGAAGTTATCCTCTATGGTATACAGGCACGTAGCGCGATGGAGGAGTATATGTTTTTCCCATCCGCCGCGTGAAATGCACTTATGAAGTCTAAATTCTTTAGCGTGTCCGATCTCTCGATTATAGAATGGCTTTTCACTTTGCTGAAATAGTCGAGCAAACAGCTTTCGTTTTTCAGCGGCCCGATGTTTGAACTGCAACTGAAGTTGCTCGCTCCCGCTTCCGTATAAAAGTTTCCAAATCGAATTACTCCTTGAAACGTCTGTATTTTCCATCAGTCGCCGTTTAACGCTGCGGTGTGACGGTCTCGTATACTCGTCTGCTTTTTTTTTATTTATGACGCATTTTCCTTGTAGTTCAGTACAGATGTAAGTTTTGAGCACTGAACTGTTAAGGTAGTTCACCGGCTGCAGTGGTGCTCAATCAGGGTTTTTATTAGAAAATTCCTTTTTTAAGATATTATGCAGTGTTATCTAATGTCAAAACCTTACAATTCATAGTATCAAACATTAGAATGGTGATATAAATTCGTATAGAGTACAAAATACCCTCAAAACTTGTAAGAGAGAGGAACACTGCGCAGCTATATAGATATACTGATAGCAGTGGATGAAAACTTTGAATTGTTGTATCTTAAAAAAAGGCCCGCTTGCCCTATCCAACTTTTTCTCCATGATTTGTATTGCTATTTTACATCATAAGCTAGATTTAAAAAAAATAATTTAATAAAACTCGCTTTACAATTCAACTAAACGTCCTCAAAATTCGGACTCGGTATAGGCTTCCCATGTTAAAATACAAAATTTCAAGGTTCAATATCTCAAAAAATAATGTCGTTTGGGGGGTAAAAAAAGACCACGTTGTAGAGGACACTTAATTGAACATGTAAACAAAGTTTGAGCGATATCCTAAGAAAATAAATATTCCCGTGAACTACCTTAAGCAACTCCGCGTATGTTCGAATATCCACACGAGTCGGTCGAAAACCTTCTAAACAACCGCCCGCAAGCATCGACGCAGCGAGAAAGTTCATCCGATCCTCGCCGCTGCCCCCTTTCGCAAGCGCAGCAAGGCAGGCGCGCATATATCCGCTAATAAATACAAAAGCCTAGCTATATAATTGGCTGCGATACGTGTGTGTAGCCCAGGAAAAGGTCCGGCAAGCGTAACGGATTATTCCGCCTAGACGTACTACCCACACACCTACGGTATATTATAATCAGTCATATAATATCGCGAGGAAGAGCTCCGAGGAGTTTTCAGCTAATTAAGAGTGAGATATAGGAAGCTTGGTTTCTTTGGACAAGTATAGGCGGTTCTCGGCTCGGTTGGTCTATGGCGCGTGTTACGCGAGCGATATGCATGATTATTGCGCGTCGATGCGCGGACGACGGCTTATGTAGCCTTTGTTGTGCAGCCGCTGAGGAATTGCGCGGCCAGTGGATATGGGTTGGTTATTGGATTAGGATGAAATAGGCCTTTCGATAACCGGGATTTCGGCTTTTGTTCGGCTGCCTATAATGGTCAAGGTTCACGGGGATCTGAGTGAAGGAAAATTTCGATACATTAATTTGGATCAGATTTGTTGGAGAAGTGGCAGGGATAATTTCATGTTTGTGTACGAAGAAATAAGCAAGTGAAACATCACACGGTATGCTTTAGTATACTTTTCTGCTTAGATATAAATAATGAAGGAATAATATATACCTCGGCCTGTATTATTCAAACATTGTAGTCTGCGCAAAGGCTTGAGTGAGCTAAGAATAATCGATAAATCAATGCAGCATTAAAATCCATGATTTACAACTCGCGTTTCTATCGTTTCGAGGTTATCAAATCAAAGCGCAGCCGACTTGCAAACAAATTATTCCAGAATAATTTCCATCCCCGTTTATCATTCTAAGCATATAGTTCCGGATGAAATTCAAGCCGTCGAAGCATCGAGAAGATTCCCGCATGTCCGACTCCGGCTAAGGTAGTAAGCGCACCTCGTCACGCTTTCACCGGCGGCAACGGCCTGCGTGTACTCCGATGAAAAACGAAGCGCAACCGCTGCCTTATCGACTCCTGCGCGACTAGCGGCGCGTGGAAATTTCAGATTCAAAAGGAGCAGGAATTGATTTTTCAGCTGGATATCAGCGTTTCGTTGAAAATAGGAGAGAAAGCGAGAGATGCGGGGTATCAACGTTGAAAATATACATTAAAATCAATCGCGAAATTTCTATCATACTTCGCTTGAACTACAAAAAAAAATCGATTCTCCCCCGAAAAAAGAACTCCCCGCGATCCCAACCGTCGGTAAAATCTCTTTCTCCCTCTCACCTGAAACTCACCCTCGCTCCATCACTAATTTCTCAACGCAACTTTGCAGGTAACGTCGCTGCTGCTGGAGGCGGAGCGTCGCAAGCTGGCGGTTCTGCAGCGCGAGCTACAGGCAGCCCTTGCCGAGGGTGGCAGCGTCAAAGTCAAGGAGAAGCAGCGCCAGGAACTGCTGCACGCCATATCGTGAGTCTCTCTCCCCCAACAGCGCTACGCTATCTCTTCCTGTTTCTCCCCTCGGGACGAGATGGAGTTGCTATATATAGTACACGCTCGCGAATATGTACGCACGCGAACTTGCCGTGCCCGAATCGATGAACTTTCGCGTTAATGGAGAAAGTTCGCGATTTGCCATTTTTTCACTCGCTGGCTGTGGATTTTTCGAAGAGAGATGATGGCTTTGATGAGTTTGATGGGCTGTTCCGCGCCGAGTAGTCGATTATATCTCTCGTCGGGTACGCATTGCCACCGCAGAGCCCTGAGAGTGCTGTATGTTACGAAATTTATGTAAATAAAGCCGCAACTAATTCAAACATTTGCTCTAGGAGGCGGGCTTGCGCGTGTGTGTGCCAAAGCACGCAAATATGTACCCTGGTTATAGGGAGTAGGACTCGGCTGAAATTAAGAATTTCATTAAATCTTTCGCCAACTCGATGTTTATACGCGAGAGTATTCGGTTTGCGCGTTTTCTGTTATGCGCGAAAGTTCGCAAAAGTTGATTTGTTCGAGAAGTATTTTTGCCACACGTGGCAGCTGAATTGAATTTAATTAAATTACGTAGTGTAATACGTGTAAACATATCCGGGGATCGCGAGATATTTTATGGATACGAATAATGTACATTTCTGACTCGTTAAATTATTAATGCCACGCGATTTTCGATGTCGATACGCAATCGCGAGATCCGGCGGAAATTAAAATTGTGCGGCGGCGCGAGGCCGTAAATTCGTATAGAAAATTCAACGCTTATCTCTATGCCTTTTTTTTTGTCCGCAGAAAAATTCAAGCGCAGCATCAGCAGCTGGACAAAGAATACCGCATCCACGCAGCCGGTGTCCTTCTCTGCAATTCACGGGCCTCGGGAAAGGTCAGTCTCAATGATCACATATATTTGTATAGTATACTCCGTATCTTGCGCTTACGCTAGATTTCACGAGTTTTCGTGGCCAGAGATAATGTTAGATTTGACATTGTGCCGATGCGAGTTTCCACGCATCACACAATAACCCGCATATCGCGCACGAAGTCAGTCGTATACGTTGGCTGCTGTGCAGCAGCGCAAACTCGACAACGTATTGTGTTTATTTGGAAATGGCTCCGGCGAACAACGCAAACAAGGGAGGGGCTGTGTGTAATTGGATAAACGTGCGCTTCGGACGCATTCAAAAAATGTTCTCGGCCGTCCAATTTCCGAGTTGGATTTCCAAAAAGCTCCGGCTTGTCTGGTTCGCATTCACCGGTTCGGCTAATATGATTGGATTTCAAAAGAAATTCCGAACGATTAGTTCGACTTTTGGTGCGGCTAAGTGAATTTTTTTGTTGTTGTAGAAAAAATAAAAACTACCCTGACAGTTGCGCGCTTCATAGAATTCGGCTGGTGTATTCGCGCTTTAATTAAAGTCCGCCAGGTATTTGTCCGTCAATCGCGATAGTCCTGCTTTTAATTAAAAAAAAATCTCGTTTGACTTTCGCCGAATCGTCCCCTGCGCGCGTTTCGTTTCGCCGCTCGATACACCGCAGAGAGCCGCGCTGCACAAAACTCGCCTTATCTCGTCGCATCGCCACACGGCAGCAGCGAAGCTCTGTCCTCAAAGGAAACGCGTACAGCACCTAATCCAGCCTGTATCTGCCCATCGATCTGCTGCAGCACACACACCCACACACACACACACACACACACAAATATACGGCGGGATATTTCAGCGCCAATTTTACACGGGCCAAGCGAAAATTAAGCGGGGTTTATAAGCAATGGAAAAGGTATTACGCTAAGTAGCCCGCGCGAGGAGATAGGCTGATGCGTGAAATTCGCAAGCCCGAAACGACGCTCCAGGTGTACGAGGCGTATTTATATATCTGTGTATAGAGCCGAGTTATACCGGCGGCTCTCGGAGAGTAGTGCGCTACAAGGCTGCAGCGCTCAGGGGGAGAAAGAGGAGATAGTCTGAGAGCTTTTCATTTGCGGGCAAACTCGATTCGAGCTCGAGATCTGGATCTTTGGATTGCGTTTTTTTCTGCGCTCCGTAATTACGTTGCTGCTCTCTAATGTATCTCGCGATTGCGTCTAGTGTACACGGTTGATGGCGTGACGCGACGCTAAGTAGTAACAGACGCGCCCGGCAGGGCCGTCGTCGATTTCTCAGTTCGAAGCGTGCGCATTACGTCAATTAAAGTATATCAGGCTCGAACAAAGCCACACGAGGAAGAAATAAAGGTACGGGGCGTTTTGATAGAGCAGCCATTTGGATCCATTAACTCGCTCCGCGCGGCACGGCTTCTCTCGTAAAGTTTCACTTCCCAATATTAACCTCCCGAGCGGTGTGTCTTCCTCTATAATACACACAGCCGCTCGCTATACATACACTGTCCCTTCGGCTTTCAAGCAACGCGCGCTCAACTTCTTATCGAATAAAGCACTTTACGCTCGCGGCGAGCTGTGCGCAGCTATTCGTTATTGTCGAAATTCCATCATGCAAAAAGGCTCACCTGCGGGGATATATTGCGCGCGCGAGAGAGACCGATCTCCTCGCGTGCGCCGCGGAAGGAGTTTGACTCGGGGCAAAGTTTGCGAAGAGAGCCGCGGCTTTTTGATTGACGGGAGCTCTCGCATGCGTTTTGTAATTTTGCGAAATTCTGCGCTCTAAATCCGACTTCTGCCGCGCTCGTGGAAAAACGTAAGGGTATTAAAGGCTTTCGGAGCAGCAGCGCCGAGCAAACATTACCCGGGATTTATGCACACTTCAGCCGTATCAAAAAATCGCGTCGAAAATCCCTTCCGCGTACACTTTTCCAGCAAACTTGGCCGCTGAAAATGAGACGACAAAAAGTCCGCATCAGCTTCCTCGTAAAACTCGAAAAGAGCGTTTTCCAACTTACTCCATATCCTCGTCGTCGTCCTCGGTATCAACTTCCGATACTTCGATCAAAGCGGCTGTTCCTGCCGGCGCGAAAAAAAAGCCAACGAAAAAGTCCCCAATCAAGCCGACGGATCTCTTTGTCTATACCGCGTTATGCTCGCCGCGCAATCATGGTTTAGCGGTGCGCGCGTAGTCCCTCGTGGGACGGGCCGCGTGATTGCATATCGCGGCGAGATAAATACGCTGGGGATCGGCGGCGCCAAATTATTTTCGCGCTCGGTCCCCGCGCCAGCTTTTTTTCTGCCGAAGGTTTATCGGCTTCGCTTAGCCCCCTCGTATGCTATATGCTTTTTGCTGTTAACCGCGTCGTCGAGCGAGAAGGGAGTTTTTGAATTAGCGCGCGTGTTTTTCCGAGGGACACTACGCTTTTTTGCCGATCTGCTCTCGTCGATACTTTTGATAACGCACGTTTATGCGAGTATAAAGTTTTTGCGAATAAGCACCGGCTGATGCGAGCGAGGGGAGCTTTTTGTCGATTGGGCCGCGATGTTGTTTTCGATATAATTTACGGAATTTCGAGAGCGGGATGCATTAAACGGCCGATCGATTCGCTCGCGAGCGCGCGCGCGGAACACATTGACACGGCCAGAAAAGGAAGGATAAGAATGGAAGAGCGTGCGAAGGGACAGTAATGGATCGCCTTGTCGGAGATATATTACTTTCCTCTCTCGACGAGCTCCTACATACACACACGTATACAGACCGGAGACGATGCTTTTAATATTAAAAGCGACGATCGCCTCTCGCCCATTATTTATGCGCGAATTTTCCCGACTCGCTTTTTATGCTTTTTACGACGAAACTCTTTCCCGATGCCTCGGCTTTACACTGTAGGGATATACCCCCGCAAAATTGGATTGATCGTGCATTATGTAGGGAAAGTTCGCGCGTGCTTTGAGGGGGGGGGGGGAGGCTCGATGAAGTTTTCAAGCTTGAGACGATGAAAAAGTAAATTTCATCGCTTTTCCCTTGGCAGCGGTCGTGCGTCGGTTTTGTCTCGATTAATTTGCACGTCTCGACGAAGGAAACAACGTTGTAACAACGCATTTCTCTCTCCGTCTTTTCACGAATTTGAAAATGAAATATCTCGTCGTGTGCGCGTAACGAAATATATTCCATGCGCACAGTGACAAACCAGCGATCTTTTGAGGAAATGGACTACATGAAATATTCCGACGTCGGACTTTTATCAAAGGCTTCTCTCTGAGCGACATCAAAAGATCCCCCGCGGAAAAAAAGAAAGCGTAACCTATTGAAATACTTTAGTTGTACGGGAGGATATTTTTCTTTCAGCTTCGGCTCGGCGGAGAGCCAGGCTACTCCAATTATTTATATTTTATTCTTGCCCACGCAGTTCTCCATAGAATTTGCTGCAGCAAGATTCACCGGCGATGTTTACGCTTTTTTTCCCGAGACGCTGCGCCGCCGCGATGCCAGAATTATTCGACGAGGGAGAATCTTGTGCAAGTCAAGTGAATATACGCGCCGGAGACTTTGTGAATTTTTAAACTTGTTTGTAAGTTTTCCCCATTTCCTTCGGAGCTACTGACGCTAGAATGAGATTTTCTCTCAAAGACGACGACGACGAAGAGACAGAATTTTCCGATACACGTCGAACAAAAAAAGTCTCTCTATCTGCCTGCGATGCCCCGATGTCGATACTTTATTGCTTAATTAACGGGATACCTCGCGAACTCTTTGCTCTTTTGCTTTCAAATTCTACAAAACAATTATGGCATCTACTCTGGCACACTCGCACCGTCCCTCAATGTTAGATCTATCGCGAAGCGACAGTTCTATCTCTCTCGTCCCGACAACACTCTTGAGAACTGTGAAAAGTAAGTTATAGCGCAAAAAAAATATCGTCGCGCAAAAAAGTTTTTCAACTCTCATCCGGCGCACATAAAACACACCTTTATCCGTATCCACGTCAACGGGCCTTTAAGACAGTTTTCATGCTGCAATCGAGTTCGAGAAAGATATCTCCAAGTTATAACGGCTCTGCAAAATAGCAGAAATGTATACGTCGCCTCGACCGAATACGCCGTAAAATCTACTTAAGAAGTTATCGCGGCCGACTCGAACAGAACAATAGAGAGCGTACGTATCGTGAATTCGAAATTCCATAAATTAGCCCCTCGTAGCTTTGAGTCCCTCTCAGCTCTCATCTCGCACTGCACTCGATCGCGAGGCAAAGGATCAAAGTGGGTATTATCGAAGCCCCGGCTCTTCTCGCCTCAAACACTGCGCTCGCACCACTTTTCACTCGTCGAATGCAAATGCCGCGATTATACTCGGTCGGCTGCGTACGCGCGCGCCGGTAATGTCATGTAGAGGGTTGGCAAGCGAGTGAGAGAGAGAGAGAGAGAGAGAGAGAGAGAGAGAGAGAGAGAGAGAGAGAGAGAGAGAGAGATTGCAGCTCTGGGTAAAAGGCAACGAGTATAGAGACGAAAGGCGACACAACGGCCGGGCGCTCAAACAGCTCAGACAAGTGTTGCACAAAGCTCGGAGCCGGACTCATTTTAGGAAGTGGTTTTTCGCTTCTTTTCTCAGCTGCATCAGCTGCTGCTGCTTTTTCCCTCTCTTGTATATGCGTTTCTAGCGCTGCTGATGTGTAGGGAGTTTTCAGTTTTCGGGGATATTCGGCGGATCGATGCGCGATGGGGGTAGAACCTGTTTCTCGGTTATTAGCGTCGTCGTCTCGAGGGGAAGTATATAGTCGCGTGCGAGTAGCCGATTGTTTCACGAGCGAAATGCTTTTTTCAAAGCCGGGGCTCTTCTTTATGAATTATATGCTGCGCTGCACTGCCTGTATAGCCTCCGAGTACACGCGCTCGTTAGAGTAATAACGGAGTTCACCGTTTCTCTTTGTGCTGATATTTTATGTAGGAGAACATCATCTCTAGCGTATATCCCGAAATTAACCATTCTCTTTGCTGCCGCACCGCGCGTTAATATGCGAGCTTCGGAGCATCGAACGCGCAAACATTTCAGCGATTCGATATTATTTTTCCGAGTCAATCGCAGAGAGTCTAGCTCTGTTTGCGCGGCGGAGCTCTGTAGCCAGGCTCTCGATTACGGCTATCGCTCGAAAGAGTCAATGGAAAACTCTCGCGTTTATATAATATGCAAAGAAAATACCGCCGACAGAGATAGATAGAAAGAGGCACAGACACACAGAGCTAATGGAGATGAGGATCGCGCGTCAATCACTCGCAGCGCCCGTTTCAGCGCAGCAGTGTCAGTTTCAGGGGTTCGGCTGATATTTCAAATGTTGATGGAGCTTTGCCGTAGCTGCGCATCGAATCGCGGCTATTTATTCTGTTTCCGTACGAGAATTCAGAGCGAAATACCGGCCGGGGAAGAGAAAGAACGTTGAGGGCTTTATTCCGAAACAATCTGCGCTCACGCTTTTCTTCGAGCAGCTCGCACGGCTACTGCGAGAGATCGTTAATTGGCCTCGAAATATTATTTCTCTCTCTCTCTCTCTCTCTCTCTCTCTCTCTCTCTCTCTCTCTCTCTCTCTCTCGGTTTCTCGCTCCATCTCAAATATTATTTCTCCTGGCCCGCGGCGCGAGCAATTATCAATTTTCTCCACTATGAGGGAAGGCAAACCTGCGGCGACTTGTGTAATCTTTTAAAATTGAACCCGATGAGAGCTAACGACGATCGGGGACTGTTTGGATAATTCTAATTAGCCAGCACGGCGACACGAGCTTTTTCTTCGCGTTTTCATTTGACTTTATTATAAATGCAAATTTTTGTAATAGAAGGGCTTTCTCGTTTCCCGTGGCGGCGCCTTTGTATATTAAAAATAACCTTTTGACTAACAAGAAAAATCAACAATTTCACTTTGAAAAGCTTTCATACATTTTTAACCTAATTACTTGCCGTACGCGCGTTGATGTTGGATTGACGCGAGTATAATTAGTTTTTGAACACGAAGTTAAAAGTTTACAAGAACTTCGCGCGCGCGCGAGCGCGACGCCAGCGATTTTTAATAATTTATAGTTCTCGCGCGTACTTGTATACTTTGACCCGATTTTAACGCACCTGTTTCCGAGATTCGTTCGCTCTTGAGAGACAGTGTATTAATCCAAAAATACGCAGGACAAACAAATCACCCCCTAATCCAGTAGGCAGAGAGAAGACACGCGCAATAATCCTCTACAAACGCGATAAATCTCGGACGACCCTCGAGAAAAGCGAATTAATGATTGGTCGCCGCGCTCGAATCGACGTCAGCTTGCTTTGCCTGTCCCTCTCTCCTTTCTCGCATACATCTCCTGCTGCTGCTGCTGCACGCGAGAGAGAATCCCACCAACGCCTCGAGTCTCCCACCGCGCGCGACGGGAGGAGGAGGAAGAGGGGGAGGGATGATTGATAGCGTTTTATTATGCTGCAAGTTTATTGGGCCGTATTCGCGAGGTATCGGCGCGTTATTGCAATATCGAGCAGGTGTATCTGCGCAGCGCTGGCTTTTAGAAATGCTTTTAGCTGCTTCTTTTTCCTCCTGCTGCTGCTGTTTAAATTGTGAGCGATGGCAGGGAATAAAGAGACGCTTATTTTTATAGCTGAAATAGATGCAGCAGCTCTCGGATTCGACCCAGATTTTTATAGAGTTTGCTCAACAGAGATGCCTGAAATATTTTCGTGTGTTATAATAATGTTACTTTTCGAAACGACGAAGAACACGTACGAAATTAATTTCTCGTATAATGACCGCGAGTTTTGAGTAAGAGTTTCAACACGCGAATGTATAACGGATTCCCTCTTAATTAGAGTAATATTTCGCGCACCGCCGTCGGGCAAAATGATTTTGGCACGTGTAACAGAAGAGGAGCAGACGAGTACGCGGATACACGGGAGAGATAGGAGCTGCGAGTATGCAGTAGCAGTGCAGCGGATGGAAAAACAAAAACTGGGAGAGGGGAATGAGGATTGATGCGAAGGGGGGTGTTCGAGGAACGACACGGAGAATAATTTTGCGCGGGAGGAGGGGGAGGGGTAGTAGTCGCGAGGATTTGGCGAGAAAAATGCTGGCGTGTAAATTTTCTTTTGTGCGCGCGCGAGCTGGAAAATGGCGAAAAAGAGAGAGGAAATCCCCGGGATCTGAAAGCAAGAGAATACATACATCGAAACTTTGAAGTTACACAATGATCCAGCTCTCTGTTTTCGGCGCCGAGAGGAAATGTTGATTTTCAGAGCTCGCTTTCTCATTAGCGAAAATACCGCCGCAAAAACACGTGTGTTTGTTTGTGCTTGTTTCGATGTCTACCCGGAATCGAGTGAAGGTGCAGCGCGCCATTGACGTTTGCGCAAAGACCTTACGAGAGCTATATATACTATTCGCGCAAAAGTCGCGAATCTCGGAGGAATCCGGGATAGAGTATCAAGGCGATAAATATTCGTCTCGTCGCGAGCCGTGTAAGCATTATTAATAGCGCAAAAATCGTGTCAGCCGATGTGTACGCTGCGCTGCAGTAGAGCACTGTATTTGCCGCGTGTTTGCTCATTGTAACGAGGCGCGAACTTTGCGAACTGTGTCTCGCTCGTTTAGCTCTCTGAAAACTGCCGCTTTATTAACTTTTATGGATGACGCGCGATATCGACGTACATCTCAGTTGCACAAAATTTCAAACCAATTTTTTTATCTTCCACTTCCGCTCGCGCACCTTTCGGCCTAATGAATTTCACGATAAAACAATTCTTACAAAAGGCGCGGACGGAGGGGGGCGAGAGCGGGACAGCAGGAACGGGTGGAAAGGGCCGAGATAAGATCTGCGAGGATGTAAAGCGCGAAAGACAAAGGGATCGGCGGAGCGCGATACAGTGCCATTCCTGAAGCACCGACCGGAAAGACGGAGAGAGAGAGAGAGAGCCATATAGCGGGTGGAAAAAAGCGAGCGTATACGGGAAGTGAGTAAGGAAGAGGAAGCAAAGGGGTCCGAGGTCATCGACGACATATACACGTGAGTCGCGCACTGCAGAGCGAGAGAGAAGGAGCGTCGGCCACATGATGAAAGGCGAAGGTGGTGCGCGGCGGCGGCAGCCCTCGCGTGCACATAATGGACCAGCGAGCGCAAGTGCTGCGCGCGTTACCCTTTCATGCCTCAGCCCGTACCATCCCCTCGCGCTCCTATACGAGAAATTCTCTCTTTTACATGCGCTCCAGCGCCAGCGCCCCCTAGCTCCTTCAATCGAATATTAAGCTAGTGGAGCTCTCTCTCTCTCTCTCTCTCTCTCTCTCTCTCTCTCTCTCTCTCTCTCTCGGATGCTTGCTTTAATAATTCGAGGATTCCGAGAGGATGTGTGTCTGAGCTTCGCCCCAGCCAATTGGCCGGAGCTGCGTCGCCGTGCCGCGATCGAGCCGAGGCGTCTTATATTGGAATTTTTCCACGCGTGCGGTTTTATGCGCGCCCGGCTGTTTTGAATTTTCGGAGCTTTCGCAGCCCTTATACCCCGCGGAATCCGGGGTATATTGTTTCTTTTTTCTTCAGGGCGTGAAATATTCGTGGAACGACTTGATGAAATTTTTACGGGAAACAGGAGCGAGAACACGTTTTGTCAAAATTTACCGCCAACACTGAAACGGAAGAGGAGGTTCGCCGCTGAATAAATAACGCGTCCCGCTACTCCGTACGAAGCAACAATTCGGAGCTTTATCCCCTCTTTTTTCGCTTTTCCCTCACACAACACTGCTTGCTCGATCAATTATTCATTCCCCGCGACCGTGAATTAGGCGGAAAACACGCCGTAAACGCCAATGAAGAGTTAAGGTGAGGCAGCCGCTCTCGTAATCGGGTCGATACATTTTTTAGACGGCTTGGCCCCATTCCGATGGAAACAAACGCGCGGGCGGGAGAACTATTTTTCAATAAAGTATCGCGAGCTCTTATCGTAAACACGGTAAATCAAGAGATTCTAAGTCGAAGACACAAATCACGCGACAACGCGATCGGAACATCAGACCGCTGTCGCGTTCACCGACTATACTCGGACACGCGCTCACTACATCTTCATTAATACCACTATCAGATGTGTACACTTCGTTCGAGCAGACTTGATTTATCGCGCGGCGCAACATATCAACGCAACATCGTCCGGGCCGGACCGAGTCGCGCACTTAAAAGCTAATTCATCAAAAAATGCAAATCGAGATTAATATAGCGAGCGCATACGGGGGAGTAAACTTTCGCCAAACTCCGGCTTAATTAAAGACGCCTCGTCGCTCTCCTCGATAGCAACAAACGCCGTGGTGTCGTTTGAAAAAGCTCGTAAATCATCGGCGCCTGCGCCGCGAAAATTAACGAATCTCATCAGCGCTTCGTCGCCTCTAATAAACTAGAAAGCCCCGCGGGCTGTGCAGCGCGCGCTTAGCCTCGAGAAAAGTAGAAGCGGCGACGAAGAAGAAGAAGGAGGAGAAGAAGGTCTAGGGCGTACGTCTCGCCGCTGCCCTTTAGCCTCGCGCGCTTTCAGGTCGGCTTTTCTGCATCTCGCTGTGTACACATACACACAGGTGTACGTAATTAGCCTCGTTCGCACGTTGGGCCGTCTTTTCGCGTTGTATTATACGAGGCCGAGAAAAGACCGGTTTGACTTTAACGCGCCCGACGGTTTAGGGCTTATATTTATATACGCGCCGTTTGTGGTTACGGCCGGCGATAGCGGGAGATGTGATGGGTTTCGGGACGAGGGGTTTTCAGGGTCCTCGCGGTGGTGTGTATAGATCGCTGTTAATTTTAATGCCGCGTGATTTACCGGGCCGATAAATTGCGAATACATTTTTTTTTTAAATATACACTGCACCCTTTGTTGATTGATCTAAAAGTCATAGCTTTTCGTGCCGGTACAATGATTGAAATTCTCTGCGATTGATCTACAGCGAGCTTTTTTTCGAAAACATACACGGCTATGCGGCTCTGAAAAAATTGCGCAATTCAAAAAATTCCGTTCGTTTCCATGCGAGGCGACTCTCGTAATTCGATATTACGCAAACAGCGCCGCCAGTGGGGAAAGAGCGAAACACAATACACGCGCACTCTTTCGCTTATGTAAAACATAATAAGCATGAGCACAGCTCGGCAAACGTTACTTGAACAAACTCGATGTACAGGCCGGGGAAAACAGTTGGAATTGAGCGAGCTTTTTCCCGATATATCGAAAAACGTCCGCAAGCTCGTTTTCGAAGAGGTCAGAGCTTTACAACTGCGCGGGGGGCCGAGTGTGCATAATCCGGGCCATCGTCGAGACCCTTAACGCCCGCTCGCTCGCGAGATGTGCCTAATAAAAATCAATTCTCGGCTATAAAGCTCGCTCTCGGCGAAAGACACGCCGAGCGAGAGAGAGAGGGAGAGAGAGAGAGAGAGAGAGATAGAGAGAGATCCCAATATCCGGCATTATTTTATTACGGGCCGAACGATAAATCGCGCGAGTTCTCGACGTCGGGAATGTAAAGTAGCGATTTTCACGCGGGCACGTCCAGACTTTACGGACGCCGCGAGGTTACTCCCATACATTTATATCCATCACTCGCTATCGAAGCTGACCGGAAGAAGAGCAGACGTTGTGTGTTGCCCCGTGACAACGCACGAGGTGTATAGAGTCCTTTATTTTCTTAACGCACGTTCGCATCTTATAGTTTTTATCGCAAGCCGTACGCTATCTTCATCTCTCTCCGGTTACCTCGCCGGCACACAGCGCGCCGCAGACGACTACTCCCACCCGTAATCGGGAATTCGATCGTCGTCGGGCTAGTTCTCGGCGGCGCCGCCTTGCGTCGCTTCTCCGTATCACCCTCGCGCGTAAACGGAGCGTTGGTACGTGCGCACCTGCAGCGCGAGTCTGACTGGAATCTCGAGCGTATACGAGAAGCGATGTATTGGCCGTGAATGGAGTCGACGAGAAAAATTCGCCGACGGATATGACGAGGGGGTAAGATTCGATCGACTCGCGGTATTGCCGGGTTAATTTGAAAGAAGCAAACACGCCGGAGAACAGTGAAATGAAAGAGACACACGCGATAGTGATGGATGCGCGCATGGAACAGGTCTATGCAGATGCACGGTAAACAGCGCAGTATGGGGGGGGGGGGGCGGGATCAAGGGAGATTAAAAGGATAGCATCGAGCGCTCGCTCGGGAACTTAATAGGAAAGTCGATGCGCTGCCGAGCTGCAGAGAGAGAGAGAGAGAGAGAGAGAGAGAGAGAGAGAGAGAGAGAGAGAGAGAGAGAGAGAGAGAGAGAGAGAGAGAGAGAGAGAGAGAGAGAGAGAGAGAGAGAGAGAGAGAGAGACGACTGCATAATTCAGAAGAAGATTTCGCAAAAGTTTCGAGACAGAATAGAGGAGCTCCGTTGTGCAGTGCGAGAACAAAACACGCCGGGAATTGCGAGTAATAAAAGGAGCCGCCGCAGCGGGAGAAAAATGAACCGGCCGGCGGCGCGTAAGAAATAGAGAGATACGAGAAATAACTGCGCGACTGGGCTGGACAAAATAAACAAGAGCGAAAATAGTCGAATGAACGAGGAAATTTAAGAGCCGAGCTTTGTTGTCAGGGCTGGATTACTCTCTACTACTGCGGGGCTGGGTTAATCAGGCGTGAAATCAGCGTGCGAGGAAATCCTCGCGTCTGCGGCCGCAAAGGTACGCGCGCGGCGGAGGAAAAAAATGCAATTAAAACATAGCCTCTGCTGCCCTCGCGTGGCTAGTTTAATTAAAAGTTTACCGGACGACGGGGGCATCCTCGAGACTCGAGCGCGAGAAGGAATCGTGCAAGCTCGAAAAGATTCTACGGTCAGCGGATAATCCGGACGAATTCCATCCATTGACCCTCGCGAGGCCGTTGCTTAACGAGACCGGCTCCATTCTCGTGGCCACTTGACCCTCCTCTCCTCGCTCCGGACTTTCTCTCTCTCTCTCTCTCTCTCTCGTGTTTTCGGCCGACGCGCTCTACTGCTGCGGAATGGAACGAGAGAGAAGATCGCAAACGAGGGACAATACTCGAAACGCCTACGTTTAGTATTGCGTCGTCGAAAGCGATAACGATAAAGCTGCGCCGCAAAACGAAGAGGAGTACGTGCGGGGGGATAACACGCTCGAACATCCCCTGTCTGCGGGGGTTGAAAATTTCACGCGACACGCTGCTTCTCGCTTTCGCGAAAAAATAAAGAAGCGCGCAGAGAGAGAGAGAGAGAGAGAGAGAGAGAGAGTCTGGTACGGGGGCAAAAAAGACGCAGAGCCAGCCCGCAAAAAACAGCTATGAGGACAAAAGACAGCAGCGGCGGCAGACGTCCACCCCCGTGTGCAGTAGTAGTGGAGAGAAGACGGCCGGTGGCGCTGCTGTCGGCGCGCACGCACACATAGAAATTTCTCTCTCTCTCTCTCTCTCACGCAAGGCAGCAACCCCCGGAGGGTGGAACGTCCGCGCGGGGTGAACGTACCGTTGGCGCGCGCATGTCTCTCTCTCTCTCTCTTGCTCGGTCGTGCGCACGCATACAGCGGCGGCGGCGCTGGCGCCTAGTCTTCGAGAGTCTCGCTCGCGGGAGAGAGGAGTGCGCGTACGCGCGACGACGAGGACGCGACCGGGGCTCGCGCTCGGCCTCCAGGACACTCAGGCTTGACTCTCGGTGCGGCTACTGCAGCAGTTATTCGAGCGCGTCGTTCGAGCGTCCCAGGAATCGGATCGGCTTGTGCGAGAGGAGGGGGTGGTGGTGCTGCTGCGTGGGGTCGCTCCGCGGGGGCGTGGGTCGATTCTCCCCGACGATTGTTGCTCCGCACGTGCGAAAAACCATGTGTCGTCGGCGACTCACGTGCGTCACACCCTAGGCCATATCGCAGCGTGTCGAGAAGGAGAGCCAGACAGGCCGGCCTTGCGGGATTCCCGGCTGCCGCCGCCGCTTTCGTCTCGCTCTCTCCCTCCCGGTGGAGCTTGTGACGATAAAAAGCCGCCGCCGCCGCCGCCAGCAGTGCCGTACACGTGGCCCGCGACACCCCCATAGCTGCTCTGCACGTCAGACGACAACAAGTGGATCTCGCGCTGCTGCCGTGGCTGTGCTGCAGGTGACGCGATAAAAAGCGAAAGGAGTCGTCGTGCAGCCAGACAAGCCCCGCCCGTCTGTCCGAGTCGTCCTCCACCAGCTGCGCCTACTCCCGATGTAGGCGCTGCGCCCGCTGCAAGCTCTGGTCCGTAGCGACGCTGCGCGCGATCCGGTGAGAGTGACAGTGAAGGTGAAGCACAAGAAGCGAAAGTGGAGTCACGTGGTCTCTGGTGGAACAACAGAGTGCCGCCGATGCTGTGCTGTGAAGTGCGTGTGGTAGAGTGCGCGGGTCTCCCATCGCGAATGAGAGAGAAAGAGAGAGAGGGAAGAAAGCTGCCAGAGGGAACCACACCTTGCTTGCCAGCAGCAGGAGGCTATAGGCTCAGCATGGGATCAGCGTTGACGTAGTCGCGCTCTCTGACGTACACTCGCACTCGCGCGCGCAGCGCGTATACTCAGCGCAGGAGGAGAAGGAGGTGAGAAGGTGAGGGATTAATTGGCCGAATCAGCGCGCATAACGAGGACTGCTGCTGTAGGCTGTGTAGAGCGCAAAACCGAGCCAGCGGGTCACTCTCGCTCCGATTATCCCCGTCGTCGTCCCCGGCGCTTTTTTGCCCTCGCGGCAGAAACTCGACGGAATAATGGGAGGGGGGGGGGGCGGTAAACAGGGATAGCCCGCTCGTTAACGATGTTCCTTTTTGCCATGCACGGCCTGTTTTCGGTGACGATCGGAAAACGATAATTCTCTCTCGAGCTCTTCCAATTATTCCTCGTGGCGCGCGCTCACTCGCCGGACAGATTTTTCCTCGTGAATTAATCAATGAGCGGCACTGATACGCCGTTTTCATTTTCGTAATGTTACGGAGATTATACGTATACATACGAGAGCTTCCGATTAAATTAATTACAAGACCAGAGTCGACCGCTCGAGCGATAGCGGTGTGTGAGCACTATAACGCGTAATTATGCGAGGGATGTGGATCACCGGGACTTAGGCTCTTGTTGGCTGAACTTAAGCCTCGCGTGTTCTACGCGCCCGTCTCGACGTTGTCTGCTCTGCTCTCGTCGAGAGACTTGATGAATCGTCGCGCGACTTTTTTTTCACTCGTGCGGCGTATCGAACCGAAAAGCAATGATGGACAAATCCATATCGATGACACGTATAATACACGGGGAAACCTTCCCTCCGAGCTGTACAATCCTTTGATGAAAGGGGATCCGCCAGAGACTAATTTCTGTAATAAATCTGGCGCCCAACGAGAGTCCCTCTCTCCTTCGAGAAGTCGCGCCGCCTTTAGAAATCAAGCAATGGGAAATTTTTCGGATTCCATTTATTTTCGCGAAATGGATGGAGAGAGAGGATCTCTCGAACCTTTAGCTGAAAATTTCCTCTCGAAAGCTCACTCGCGGAGGATTTTTTCCCCGTGCGAAAGAGGATTCGATGTTAAAATTTATGTTGGATGTCGGGACACGCGGGGGGCGGCAAAAAAAATTGATCGAAGAGCCGCGCCAAAGACTGCCGCGCGTATCGGAGATTTCGAATTCCGATAAACAGGGTTTCTCTTTCATAGAATTTTTTTTTTTCATTAAAAAATTACGACTGGGAATTTCTCATTTCACCGCGGAGAAAATTCATATCAGTTTCAGATATATAATTTTTTCGGTGCTGCTGAAAAAATCGCGTTCGCGAATCCTCGTTGCGAATAGTTCGAACGTTCGGCATTGTATCGCGGATTGATTAGGAGCATAACTGTGCGAGCATGAGCAGGGAGGGCTTTTATAGCTGCGGCATCAATTGCGATTGAAATTATATATATTAGTTTACAGTGCTCGAATTCCGAGACGGATGATGATTCGCCAAAGCCGTGCATCATCGTCGCGACTATTATAGGTACTGTCGTGATTTTACGGGCAACTAAAAATCATCTATGGGGTAGCGTTACCGCTTTATCGCCTATAATACTCACTCTCTATGATGTGACCACTTCGTGATTGCCAATCGCGAAATGGCTTCGATAATATACCGCGTCGGAAGCTCAAAAGCGTATAAGACTTTTCGAAAATTAAGCGTAATGCTGGTATCCTGGAACTTTTAACTGCACCGTTAAATCAAATTCAGAGACGTTATGGGATGCTGTAAATATCTTATAATTCCGCGATCGTTAATTAAATTAACGGCTGCAGCAGCACAATGCCGCGGCTCTAATAAACTTGACTCTAACTAGCCATTCGCGTACAATTCCACAATTAGCAATTCAATTAACTGCATGCGACGCTATATAATCACTGACAAAGTGCATCCGCGTATACGGCAGAAAAAAGCAGCGGGCGCATTTTGCAGATTCCTGCGCGCTCTCTGCAGAATTCTGGAAAAAATATTTTTGGAAAAATGCAGCGCACAGATAGTAGGGAGGATAAAATATGGGACGCGGAAATGCGCATCCGAGTTCTTTGAACGCCGTTGAATCATCTCTCCGAGAATGCAATATTTGTCAAACAATGAAGCTCGAGACTTGCGCTGGTGCGAAACATTAACCCGGCCCCGAAGAAGACCCGTAGACTTTAACGAAAAGCTGCATCAGCACGGCAGACAAATCATCGTCGCTGACAAACGAGCCTCGCGACGAGGCGATAAAAAGCTGCAATTTATTTAAACTATTAATTAAAATTACGCGCTCAAAGGAACGGCGCGACGGCAGTTGCTGTAAATTTGAAAGTACAATGCAACGGGCCAACTGGATTTTACCTTGGTAATTAAGGTCCGCGAGCCGGGCGCGAAAAAAAAAGTGGCGACGGAAAACTCGGCGCATTAATTATACGAGGCAGAGGCGGGAGGCAGAACTTGTTTTGCACTTAAATTGCCATTCATTTGTGTTTTATGCGCAAGCCTTGCCGCTTTTCTTTACATCGAAGCTTCCTGCGGGAAGGTCAAAGCGAGAAGAAGTTTCGACTAGGACTACTTGATAAGCGGCATTGTTCTTTTGACGAGCGAAATTCGTCAATTTAGTCCTCTCTCCACGTCCAGCAACAACGAACCAGCGGCCAATATTGGATAATAAACAGGAAACTTCGTCGAAAAAGCCTCTTCATCAATTTCAATCAGACCAGAGCCGAATTCCTTTCTCTCTTTCTCTCGCGCGCAGTAGTACAGCACAGCGATCAATTATTTTTGCTCTGGCGCCTCATCCGCAGCGATACATAATGTACCGGTAAGCGCGTCGATAACTTCCAGCGCAAATCCGGCTCTGTAAATTGGTGATTCAAAACTTGCGCGCGCGCAACGGTTTCTTGTACGCAAAAGCTCGGCGGTTAATCCAATGCGCGCGGCACTTAGCTATAACAAGCCGCTTTTTACCGCGAGCAAAGTTGCGGGAGCTTAGCGCCGTCTCTGGGGAGCTGCGCTTCGATTCAGTTTATAACTTAATCGCGTGTATTAAGCAGTGGTTGCGGTGCCGCCAGCTTTTTCCGTATGTTCGCTCCTGCGACTGCATCGCTGATTGATGTTGATAGGAATCGGAGCTTGTTTGAACTATTTGTTATCATCGTAAATACCCCCCGATAATAATTACGCATCAGCTCGTCCTAAAGTAAACAAACGAAATCGAGGGATGAAATCGAATCCGTTGACGGATATACCCGTTGCGTGTCACTAACGACAATCAAATTCAGGGAATCGGGGCCATTAGGAAGTCAGGCACAGAGAAGCAAAAGACATTCCTCGAGCGAGTTATCATAATCAGAGTACAGCCACACACAATTGAGCGCGCCGTTGCGTAGATAGCAAGGTTATGCACTCAGAGTGAGTGAGAGATAGAGAGATAGAGACGCGGGGGGAAGAAATAGGGCGTGTTCCCGCAGGTATCCGATCGAACTAGTTCATAGCTGACAGGAGCAAGTCTCTCCCGCATACGAATGTTCCTCCTCTCCGGCCGTTTTAAAGGTGAATCGCGGAGCTATTTTCCCTTCCACTCCACCGAATGCGCCGCTGCCGCATCTCATCCGATAGTTGAAATAGTTTCCCGCCCTCTCCGCACTTGTCAAGTTCACGCCGACTGCTTAATTCGTCTCGTTGTGTAACACACAGCTCGTCCGGCGCAAAGACAATTAAATTTTCCGTAAGCTTCGAGTTCGATCGTCTCGCGAAGACGAAGCTTGAAGCCTTTAAAAATTGTCTTTCGCCGCGGCCTAGAACAGCCACAGCGTTGCACACATGCAAAGCGAGCCGTCATTCACGAATTTCGGACGCTTTCACGCTACACAGCTCTCCGAGCTAGCTCTGTGTGACCTCGTTTCTGGGCAGCACTGGCGCTAGTTGCAGCTCCGCTGGTCGCGCGTCAATGCCGCGTGGCTCAATTTCCTTTGAGCAGCTGCGCCGGGAAATGAAATTGAATAAGATAGCAGCCGCGCTGAAAAGAACAAATTATGTTTGCCCGTGTAATTACTGCCATGGCTGTGCGGATTTTTCTAATGCGCCCGCCTTTTCCGCGCGACTAGATTATGCGCAGTGTACACACATCGCGTATAGGCCTACGTATAATATACCGCTCGCTGGCATTGTTTGTAAATTGCTTGTGCTTTTGTATACGCTCGATACGCAATTTTACCCGTTTAATAGTGCCGCCGCTGAATTAATTCTCCGGGATGCATATAGCGTCGGGGAGTGTATGGAAGCGGAGAATGGAGCCCGGGAGTGGTCTTGATGGAATTTCGGATATTAAATGATATCGAGGTATACGCCGCTCGAAGTGCGTTATAGTGCTCTGTGGAGGGCCGTGAAAATTGTAACGCTGCCGAGAGACTCACTCTCGTTGTTGACGTTGATACGGCTTATTATTACGCCGATCGAGTCGGCTTTCGTCTTTAATATCGCAGCGCCGTCGTATAGTCGAGGATTTTTCGCGAGCAGTGTGTTGGTCCTAGTTTTTCAAGAGCCGTATAGCGTAGGAAAAGTTTCGCGGATACACACACGTGTGAGCAGGCCCGACTCGCTACTTGACCTTCTTTGCCCGCGCGTATAGTGCAGACAACGCGAAAAGTATGCAAATTTGTCCAATTAGTGCGTTCTATTCCAGGAATTTGCGTTTTTTTTACACTCTTTCTCTCACGATCGATAGTGCAAGGGCTTGGAATAATTCCGAACGTTTGACGTTTGCTGTCGTAGGCTATCGGCGTGTCGAAAGCGAGGCATTAAAAAATTCATTGCGGAACGTAAATTTTTGAAATTTAATTAAAATTCATGTTCCCTTGCATTATACGTTACTCTCTCGGGTATGACAACGAAATACACTAATCGTAACAACGCGTCGCTGCAGTATCGGACATAAAAACACAATCACTTTTTCATCAGCTCGGCCGTATTTCACAACTGGCCGATGTTGATCGTTTACTCGACAGGAAAGCATTAAAAACACAGCAAATTAAACATTTTCCGCTCGAATCTCGCTCGAGCAACACCCAACGATAACTCAAAACTGCAAGGTACACACACGCACACACAACGAACAAGCCCTCCGACCAAAATCGAAAAGCTCTCGCCATAAATCGCAATTTTCGCAGCATCTTCAAGACACCTCCCCTTTCCCGTCGTAAAACACAAGGAGGATCGATGTTGGAACAATATTTGCCGAAGACACTTCGGTCGCTGCAGCTGAAAAATAACCGAGCGCGCAGTTGTTTTCCTTTCGGCTGTACATGCCACGTTGATGGTTCATAGCGCTGCGTCCGTTTGCGGTTTCTTGTTCCCCCCGCGGAGGTGCCGGATGGAGAATATAAGGGAGAAAATGAGAGAGAGAGAGAGAGAGAGAGAGAGAGAGAGAAAGAGAGAGAGAGAAAGAGAGAGCAATAAAGCGGGAGATTGATTACTTGAATAGTTCATCAAGCGCCGCTTGCTGATGGGGATTGCTCTTTTTACAATCGAAGATGTTGGCTTATCGGAGCGACGCGCGCTTTGTTAGTCGGGGGGCTGGTAATTTATTTGCGATTGCGAAATGAGTTGGCTCGCGTTGGAATAAATAGGGGCGTCGATTGTTCGCGGGGCATTGATTTGTAACCGCTCGTAAATAATACAGCCGCCCACGCGGTGTTTTAACCGAACCAGTAGTAATGCGCGGAACCGGTCAGACGGGACGGTTCTAGAATTATTTCCTAGAGGATATCTTCCGAAGAGCAGATATTTTCCTCCCAAGTTTCCCGAACTCTCGTCGCGCGAGCTCTTGAGCGAAGTATTTCCAAGTCCATCCGGGAAAGTCAAAATAAAGCCATTAACAAATTCGAGGAAATCCCGAGTCCAAAAGTTTCGGAGTTGATAAAGAAACTCGACGCTGCGCAGTGTGTGTGTATGTGTGCTCGTTTCAAATATTTTAGAGACACGAGTAGGTGAAACTCGCTCGCGCGTGTATAACCCAATCTAACTTTCGCCAATTTCTTAATTTTCTGAATAGATTAGCGCCGCTCACCGCTGCCACCAAAAAAGCGCATCCACTGAAAAGTTTGCCCCGGCCTATCGTGATTTTTTAATCATATTCCTTTCACACAGTTAACGCGCGCTGATCGAATGAAAATTGAGCGTCATAACCATATTCTTCGCTCAGGATATCGGTCATATCCTGTCGGCGAGATCTTGGGCGGGGCTCGCGCGCGAGCTATACACACACACACACACACACACACACACACAAACAGAGGTAGCGAACTCGATTAACGCTCCTGGGGCCGAGGCGACTTAATTACTCCTGTGGAGAGAACGAAAAGTTAAATTTAATCGGTCGTCCTGAAATATAGCGCGAATTCGTTAACCACGCGCTGCTGTAGCTTCGAGTCGTCCTCGTCAACATTGAACTTTCCATTCGTGTGACTTTGAGAAAAGTTTTGAGAATTGATTTTTCTCCCAGCACTTAGAGTCTTTCTCATCGACACTCGTAATGAAACAAAATGAGCAACGTGGGTTAGCATCGGGTGTGCGCAGACATCGCCGTGATCAAACCTTTGACGTTATGCAGACCCTCCGAACCTCGACCAATAACTCGTAGAGAAAATCAAGCCACCATTAAAGCCACACATAGCGCGCGAGCGACTGTGCACCCCAATGCGCAATTTACCGGCGGGTCTAGCCAGTGTTTACCCAGCAATCGGCCAATTACCGCCTCAAGATTCCTCCCTCACTAGACCACTTATTAAACGACAGCCGTACATTAGTATACACATGCATATACACACAGCCTCGTTCGTCAAAGTTCGAAGCTGATCAATAGGGGCTAGCCGGTGAATATCTTAGGAACGACGTCGGGCAACTCGATTGGATTTGGATTACTCGCGAGCGCGAGAGGGAGATCATACAATTGAACGTCCGCGCGCGCTCTCTCTCTCTCTCTCTCTCTTTGTTCGGTTAGTTCGAAAACACGGCTCCGCGCGTGGATGCACGTACGATCGAATCCCTTGAATTTGATTCGTCGGCGCGACGACGCCTCGGCATAAGCGCGGATCGAATATTCCATTTCTCTCTCCCGCTGGCAGAAGCAGCAGCGGCTCCATATTTCGGAAGAGCCTCTGAGAGCCTCGGCTCTCTGCTGAGCAAACAGTGCTTCGAGACAATTCGGGAGAATTTGAATTTTTGCCGGCTACGTTGGTCCTTATCGCAGCCCCTGATAAATTTATATTCCGCGGCGCGCGCTTGGAAATTCAGATGAGAGAGAGACCGGTTACACCGTCGCTCGCTAATAATACCTGTACTTCTTTTTTCCGCCGCGTGACGCCGAATGCCGATAGTTTTTTCCGCGCGCTCGCAGCATAGATAAGGTCGCGCGCGTCTTTGTTCTACGTGCGCCGTCGACGGGATCGGGGATTAAACGCGCCCGACGGGTTATCTATACGTAGGTAAATTTTTCACTTCCGATAGCAGGAGAGAGCTGAAGATGTGGATGAAATTTACGATTACAGCTGGAACTGCCCCCGTCGCGACGCCGGGAGTGTGCGGACTGTCGATAGAGCGGTAAATCAGAAGCGAGCGAGCGACGTCGTATCGGCACTCGACCAGCGAGTCTTTATCCCTTATATTCTCTGCAGAGTGTGCACACACGCGCGCGCGACTTGGGCTAATTTTGTGGAGAATCCGATCGCGGCCTGTGTAATTTCAAAGCCGAGAGTGCACACTGAGTAATTAGAATCCGTGTGATATCACTTAGCGGCTGTTTACCAGCTAACTTCCGGGAAAGCTGCGCCAAATCGGACTGTATTTTCTTTTTCGGCGGAGTTGGAATTTATCAAGGGCACTTTGCGCGGTTCATAAGACATGTTGCTGACTCGCGGGCTTCGTTACGCGTATTATCTTGGCAGGGATCCCAGTCGCGCAGGCTCTATGTTACTCTGCCGCGGTTCGATTCGCCGCTTCGGATCTTCCGCTGAAATTTCATTTCAAGTCCATCGTCGACGTTGTTATTCAGATCGTATAACCAGAGCGTCTTGCTCTTGTTTATATACAACTAATTAAAAACTTTGCAGGCGATTGGCTCGCCAATGTTTTTAATTGTGCGGACGTTCTCTTTGATTGACGACGGAAGAGGTTTGGTTTGCCGATAAGGGAAGATCTCTCCTGCCCCGCGGATGAATTGAAACCAACTTTCTTACAGCGTTTTAAAAAGGCTTCGCCTTTTTGATTAGAGCCTTCGGCTTTACTGCCGAATAAAAACTTTTTACAGCGAATTTATATAAGTTGGGATGAGGTTCCCGGAAGATTTTATCTCGTGCATAAACTTCGAATTCTCCGGTTAATAAGCTTTAATAAAGCTCCGCTGGGCTAAATTTTCAGGATGCAAAATATAAACAAAAAAATTACGAGCATCCAAAATGAAGCTGGAAAATTTGAAATCACCGCGAATTTCCCAGGGCTGCGCGAAAAAAGTACTCTCCTCGGCAAACTACTCTTTTTCTCTCTCTGGCCCGGCGTTCAGTCCGAAAATTGCCAAAACTCAGCGCTTCCCTCCATCGTCGTGCGAAATTCCGCCGAAAAAAGCTCGCTCGCGGAGAGAAGCCTTCCCTCCTCTCCCAGTATATAATTTCTTCCGAGAGTGGCCACTTCCCTCTACGAATAATTCGCGGCTGCATCGGGGCGGCTCTTGCTGATTAAGCAGGCAGCTTCGGCGAAGGAAAAATTTCGCGCTCGGACGGAAATTAAAAGAAAAGGATAATAAAAGAGGCGCGCGAGAGGCGGATGGATCCCATGATTGCCGGTGTGGCTTGTGAAAAAGGGCGAAGGGAGTTTCTTTATGGTGAGTCGGACGCGCTGGCCTGGCAATTATGCAGGCGCGAAATGCGTTTAGGTGATTGCGCGCCGCGCGCTAATTAATACGCTGGATGTTAAGCTTGTTTAAAACGTGGGCTTATCACGCAAGCTGTAATTACGTATCTCGCGGTATTCTAACTTTGTTCGCTGTAGATTTTTAACCAAGCCAAGAATTTTCCCCCGAGAAGTCAACAATGCGTAGAACTATCACCTCGAAATCAAAACGAAAACAAGAAAAATCGGCGGCCAAAGAACGTTTGTCTAGCTCTATCGTTTGATAAGCCAATGTATATGTATATCCGCAGACGAAGCTCCAAGTGCAGTACACACCGAGAGAGAGAGAGAGAGAGAGAGAGAGAGAGAGAGAGAGAGAGAGAGAGATGAGCGAAATAGTCGCCGGGAGAGATAGAGCGAGTGAGTGGAAAGGAGAGAAGTTTGCCGGGCCCAGCGCCACGCCGTTCTAACGCACGTTCTAATTAACTCTCATTGTTAGTTAGTCAGTCAGTTGGCTCGTAGCTAATTAGCAAGTGGCAGCGGGGGTGAATAGAGGAAGATAGCGCGCGTCGCACGGGCGTGGCCGATTTTATACACGCAAGCTTCTACGCCCGCCGAGCTCTTATTTTGAGAGTCATCCCCGTCTTCTCGTTTTCTTGTTACTCGCATCGTTTGCGAATCTATTTAATATCATCATCAACTCGTCGGATGTACTTAAAGCCTCGTATCTAAAATGCGATGATTTACCGATGGCGATCCTGCCCCCGTGTTATTTTTTACTCCGGTCTAGCGCGGCTAAAAGTTTTCCGGAGAAAAGCGCGCCGACACCGAGCGTTTACTTATTCCAGGCCGCTAGGAAGAGGGTAAACTATATATTTACGAGGCTTTGATGCAAGTTTCGTAATTGCTTTGGGTTAACTAACGCTCTGCCGGTATAGCTGCATGTTTTAGCACGCAGCTGGGCGTGCGCTGTATACCTGTAGGGTTTATCGGCTGCGCGTATAATCGGTGTCGAAAGAAATTCAAAAGTCGAGAGCTGCTTTTTCAATTAGCGCACTTTGACGCTCTCTCGCTTATTAAACGAAAACACGCTGCTGCTGATGCAGTTAATCAGTGTCTGAGCAGGACTGTTTGAAAGTTTATCGAAACTATGTCGTTATTTCGAGTATTAGTGCGTTATCTTTTTTTTTTTTTTTTTTTTGCTGATCGAACTGAAACAAACTATTCGCTGACGTTTTGCAGTTGCGTGCCTGCATCGTATTTCGAAAATAGTCGTCGTTGAGTAATTGATGGTCGGGGCATCCTATAAAATGCATGTAATTTACAATGCACGAATCAAACGAGAATTAATGACAGTGTTAATCAGGAAGTCGATACAAAATATATGATTTACTTTGAAGTTAAATAAGCGTTTAATCATTTGTTAGCACGTATTGTAATTATAATTTATTCGTTTGAATTTCAATTTCCGATGTCATGTCATTCCATTTTCATGATCGTCATACGCACAAAAGTAATTTAAAAAAAAACCTCCTTTGAAAGGACAACACCACAGTAGCAGTAGGAGCAGAAACGAAGAAAGCGCATAAAAATTTACAGTCGAGAATCTACACGCGATGAAACGCGAGATGCCGCAAAGCTCATCTCTCAGCAAAATTCGCAGGCATCCGGTTTTACAAAGCTCGTGTCCGCGCGCGTCCGCGTCGCCCCTTTGTACGCACTTCGCTCCGCTTCCAGCAATTAAATTTCATAGCTACCCTCTCGATGCCCGCTAGACTCTTTTCTCAGTCGAGGCATAAAGAGACATGGTGAGTGAGCTTTTCTCCCCGACCGCAAAAGCTACGAAAATCACTTTTGAATTGAAGTACGCTACTTTGTCCGTTTTGATGAATCCCTCCTCCTCCTTTTTTTTTAATTAGAAAAGGCTGACCGATACGCAAAAAAGCGAAACTTGACATAGCGAGTAGATTTTTATGCAAAAAAAAAATTAGTGCATACAAACTCTCAGGGGCGGAAATTTTCCGAGCAAGAATAATTATTCGGAATTCATATACCGTACACATAATGCGAGATTTATTCATGATTGATAATTCAATGAGCATTGTTTCTCTCTGCATAATCGACAAAATAACTCTCCAGGAAGTAATACTATTTGACATTGTTGAATTTACCAAAAATCCTACAATAATCAAATTCATTCAATTTGTTATAAATGAAAAAACCTCAATATTCAGAAAATCAGGCTCCCTATTGTAATCCTCCGAAAACATAACTTTCTAGTCCCGTCAGATTTCCCGACTCATGCCGTTCAGCGGGTGGAAGTCCTTATTTAGCACAATCGTTTGCCACACCCACAGAGACGATGAAAAAAGGCTGCACTTCCGAAGAGTCGTCGGGGCGGTTCGCCGCTCGCACTCAAAGCCAAACTGATCAGCCGAAAATAAAAAGCAAACGCGCTGCGGTGGCCGTTAAACCTTTCACGAGCTCTACGCGTACACCCACACGCGCACAGATCTAGTCGCGAAGTAAAAAGCCGAATCAATATTGAATTTGTACGTGGCTCGACAAGCCGCGCCCCGCTGTCGAATAAACGGACGACATTTTAAAGCTCCCCGTGACCTAGTTTCATCACTTATTAACCGTCAAAACACACACCGCCGCAGGTGAATGTGTGTGTTTCTACATCGATATAGTGTACAAACAGACGGACTATATATGTGGGGCTTGTGTGCATTATCGGGGGAAAGTTTCGCTAGACGCAAGATTTCCAGTTTCTGTTTCCACTTTGTGCCGTAGCTTTACTCCCCCGCGATATCTGTCTGCCTGTGCTTTGAGCCCCCGGCTCGAGGAATCTTTCGAGGGAGGCGAGGCTGTGCTTTGCTCGCAGTCGGCCTCTTTGAGAGCAGCGTATTGTCCGTTGATGAGGCGGATTTTTTCTTTTTCTCTATCTCGCTCCTTTTTGTGTTTGTTTCGCGTCTGATGATGTTTGCGAGTTATTGCGATTGGCGGCTCTGTGCGAGAAATTTCTCCGTTGATTTATGTAATGAATATACATTCGAAAGAGAGAGAGAGAGAGAGAGAGAGAGAGAGAGCGGCGTTGCTGGACTGCTGCTCGATTCTTCGCATGATATTAGATATGCGCGCGCGTGTATCGGAATAATTGAAGTACGCACGCATCCAGCGTTCGATTTTTCATTTCCGCGCGAATTCCGGCTCTGCATTAACATTCGAGCATTTGATATTGGAGCGCCGCTGCTGCAGCGGTCATTTGAATTCTGATGATAAGCTCTGAAACTTCCTCTAAAATATACACCTACTTTTATGCTAAATTCCCCCCGGCATGGATACGTATGTATTATTCAAATGGAACACGTGGCCCATGTGCGGTTCGAAACCATGTGTTAAAAATTTGATTTTCAAAGTCTCCGCCAAGCCGATTTGGTCAATCTTTTTCATGCGCTTCGTTCTTTGTAAAAGACTCTGTTGTAATCGCACGCTTTAATTTCAAGCAACATGACATAGTTAGCGTGATGTACTGCCAAAAGCTAACAACTCGTACCGAAATTATGTCGTCGGATTCGTTAGCGAAATTAACATTGTGTTACACGGTGCGGTTAAATAAACTCTCTTGCTCTCTAAATGCATGTCTGACCAGTGACAGTTATCTTCTACTTCGACGCGCGTATTCTCGTCACGTAACTTGCTGAACTTTTTAAGCTCTTAAACCGCCTAGGAAGATTAAACTTTTTTGTTCTTAATTTCGTACTTTTTACCGCGGCTCCTCTATTGCACTAGTTATACCGCTGCAATTACGTTGACAGCCCAATTAAAAGTACGTAATTGTCGCCATAATCAACGATCAGCACATCCACACAATGCGAAAGCGCACTGCAGAGAGAAGGAGGAAAAATAATTAAACCCTGATTCCACTAAGACGAATCTCCCCTCTTTACACGGACAAAATGCGTACGCGGTTTCGAAAACTATATAGTCCCTCCTAGCTATATTAGCCGACACGGTCAAGCAGCACCGCAAAACCATTTCTCCCCCAGACCAATCCCCCTTCAGCCGCAAGTTACAATCCCCATATCGACTGCTGTTACTGCTGCTGCTGCAACCTTTCGCGTATAAGCCAGTGGCAGAGGCAGGCTCTTCTTCGCTGCAGCAGCAGCAGCCCCAGATCCGTCAGCGACAAAACCGAATTACGCGTAATTGGGGCTTGACAGGAGGCTATGCTTCCTCGCGGGCTTGCAAGCTCTCCCTCTTGCTCTCTCTCTCTCTCTCTCTCTCTCTCTCTCTCTCTCGCGCGCGCGCTCGCCACACCCTGCCGTTAGCGGAACATCGATCGAGCAGAGCTTGCAGCTATTGGATGCATGTGCCGATGCCACCTGTGTCCGTATGAGCGTGTCTCGACGATTGCTGCTGCGCTATCTCTGACCTTGGCGTTTAGGCCGACTGCAGATGTTGCGTGCTGAGCTGCGTCGAGCTACGACAGTCATTTCCCCCGAGCGAACCGAGCTTGAGATAAAAATTTCAGCTAAACTCCGGGGGAGAGAAAAAGTCCGCTGGAACAATAATAGAGTTTCGTTAAAAACTATAAATGCAAAGGAAGCTCGCGCGGCTGAGTTCAATTTGAATATTAAATTCTTATGGCAAGTTCTTTCGTATTTTTAGTAGTAACCGAAAGAAGTTTGCGAGGGAGTTAGCAAACAATTCGGATCTGCTTTAACCCGCGTGGTCTTGTTTCCAGGACACGCTTTACATATGTTCGCGAAATCTCCGCGAGAAATTAGTTTTTAGTAAGTATTTAGTTAGTTTTTAGTAAGTATCTTATATACAGCCGCCTCAGGGCCTGCGGAAATCCTCGAGCACACATACCGAATGTTTACGGGATAAGGTAGCGTTTTGCGCGTTGTTTTGACTTTTTTATCGGCAAACTTCCCACGGGGCCTGCGGAAAGTTTTAATTCCCAACATCGGCGATGTATCTCACACGCGCGTGGACGAGGGCGAAAAGGCAATTAATCGCATCGTAATTTATTCATAGAGACTTCATATTACACGAGAATTTTCCAACCGATCGCTACAGTGACGAACTGGATTACCCCGTTGTATTTATGCTTCGAAAATCAAGCGGCGGACGAGATTAATCAGCATCATGGATTCGAAGAACTCGCGAAGCTCGATATTTATTCAGCGCTCCGTTATCGCGGATAAACAGGCCGTTCGAAAATCCGAAATGCAGTGCCGATGGAGCGAGGAAATCTCATTCGAAAAACAAGTGTTACACCGCAGCTGCGGCGGCGGAAGTGCGTAAAAAAGTCCAATCTCTTAAAATCGTTTACAACCCCGAATCGACTGCGTCGCTTTTTCGAAAAAAAGCCTCTCTCTCTCCCGCACGCTCGCGAAACGACTCTTCCCTCGCGTTTATGTCCGCTCTTTCTCGCTCTCGGGGGCGAGAGAAAAAAGCTCTGGCGCGTGAAACATCGAAGTGTCCCGATTGATTATGCTCGGCTGTGCAGCCGGTGCTTTTACGCCGCGTAAACGACTGTGTTTCCCGTGCTTGTTAAGCTTTATTGGCCACGTGCGGACGCGGCGAAATGGAAACGAGCTGACCGTCTACTGTTTTTTCTCGAGCAGTAGGGATTGTCGTCGTCGTCGGCGCTTTAATCATTCTAATTGGCGTATATGTTTTTACCGAGCCGGGTGTGTAACGACTTGCGCGCGCATGTGGCCTTTTTGCGGGCTGCTCGTGTAAGCAGCAGGTACACAGGGATAGAGATAGAGGTCGTGGGATAGTTTTGAAGTAGGTATTAAATGCTCGTTAAAAGTTGGTCTAATTAGAAGCTTTCATCGCGGAATGTTTTACAAGGTCGAAACTGCGATACCCGCCGCGCGTTTTGCGCGCCAAAGTTGCAAGGCTTAATTATGATCTAATTTGCGAAACTAATAATTGTGGCGCTACGTGATTGTTTACGCCACGGATGCCACACTTACAAAGCGAGCGCAGTAGTGAAATCCAGGTCCGGTCAGACGTGATTTACAATTGTGGCGCCCACGGCGCGGGCGCTATCATTCACTCGCGGCGGCAAAATACGATTGACGTTTTTCGAACGCTCGCAGTAGAAAAAAAATACGGCCCCCTTTATTTTATTGAGTAAGGGAGGGAGAGAGAATGGAAAATTCTCTCGAAAACACGCGCTCGAATGGAAAAAAAGTCCTCCCCTCCCCGAAAGAGTCCAAATGAAATTTCCCACAATAAACCCGTTCCGCCACAAAGAAAGCCACGTCGAGCGACTTACCTTTATCTCCTCGGCTCCTTGCATAAATCGCAGCTCTCTGATCCCCCGAAGATCCCTCTCGGTGAAAAAAGGGCAAAAAAGCTCCCAACAAAAGGCACACGTACGCCCCGGGCTTATTAAGCGCTCGGCGATTATCGTTGACACTGTAAATCCCGTCGGATAAGCTCGCTCGCTCGATCCGCGATTAGACAGTAGAACGCATCGTTCGCCGGCATTTCTGGCCGAGTTCGATTCAATTTGGCGCCCGCGCGCGAGAGTCGTGCCCACTGCAGTTTGTATTACGCGGGATTTCGATCGCGCGCGGTGTACCTACGCGTCGGATCGTGACGGGCAAAAATTCGACTGTGGCGTTCGATATTTCAAAGTCGCAGCAATGATTGTGGCACGGCAACCCGTAATAGCGATTACGAGAGCTTCAACTCTAAACTGCTGTTCTAATGTAAGCTTGCGGTACGTCTTGATAGCTATCCGACGATTCGAGCGTATACGTTAACTACCGCGCTGCGCGGAATGTTTCCTGCTCTCGCATAATAGTTCTATGGCTATGGAGAGAAACTCTCTCTCGGGTTATAACAGTTAGCAATAAGTGCGCCTACGCGCGCTCGGAAGGCGGAAAATTTGACAAAAACCGCGCGACAAAGGAGAAGCGAAGCAATTTTCCGGCTAGTGAAAGGACGTTTTACATTATACACGCGTCGCGCGAGCTCCCGAGCCGGAATTAAATATGGATTTTCAATTACAAAGTTTTCTCACGAATACGGAAGCAGCGTTCGAACGAGGTATAAGTCGCCGATATAATTTCTCGGCGCGAGGACTGGGAGATTTATTGTACTTAAAGCGCCGGCTGCTCTCTCGGATAATTTAATATTCCAGCGCGCGGCAGTCCATTTGCCCTGGGCTGCCGCAGCAGCGCCGTCTTATCCCGAAGTCCCTAATTGTCAGAGATTATCGTGAATACATTCGCCTGGATCCGGATAACTCAAATATGGAACTATCGGGATCTTGGCCGGAGGGTTGCTATAGGTTACACAGCCGAGAGATAGAGGATGGATTCGCTGCATGACCCCGGGATATCCGGATTCCTCTTCCCCGAGCGAGTCACAGACTGCAGAGAAGTTTGCGCGGAGCGCGGATTAATTGCCTTTTAATTCGCGATGTTTCAAGCGAGCTAGTTCGCTTAAAATGTGTAAAAATTGTCGATGGACGTGCGCGTTCGCTTCATTCGCGACGGAATCCAAATTTCGCCCGGATTAAATTCCTCTCGCATGAAAAGATCCTCATCGAGTTTTCACATTCACTCGAAAATCCTTCAGGTGCTTCAATTTGCAAATGCGAGTATGGTATAGCTGCAGCAAGCGAACGGAAATCCGGGATAAAAAAACATTTTGAAACCAGTTCTACCCGACTAATTAAAACATATCATCTATAACGAGCTTGCAGCGTATGAATTCGTCGAGAGGCTCCCCGATATATCCCTTCTCGATTTCCCGCACGGCGGCCTTTATTTTACGCCAAGGAAAGTGTTTACTTCAAAGCGACTGCATGCATTATGCATTTCCGTCAATAGCCCGGCGGAGCCGCGTCCTTTTATTAAGTATGCTAATGCGCACATATTGATTCACTCTCTCTATCTCTCCGGCAAGCGCAGCACCGGAGGGAATCCCTTTCGCGTGAGCGCCAGCCCGACGCCCACTTTTATTATGGTTTTTCGTATCGACGCCCCCCTTTTTTCCAGAGCTGCACGCTTTTATAGTCCTTTGGTTCGAAGTCGCGCGCGGCTTCTTATCTGACGCAACATTACGTTAATGGATGTTTATTCGCCAAGGGAGAGCCTGTCTCGGAATGTATATTTCCGCGCTTCCGACTGGGGAGATGGACTCGCTGTTGCTGCATTTTTATTTATGCTCCGCGTAATGCCTGATGCAATCTCGACGTGACGTCGCCGCAGAGCTAAGTTTGTTTGAGAAGAGGAGGCGATTTACTCTCTTTTCTCGCTTTTCGTTCTGTCGTCGGGTGTAAAAGTATACGGATTCGAATTATTTAGCTAGGCTGCGCGCAACAATCGATTAATTAACACAATGTGTATAATTTGAATTACGCCGTTTCCAGCACACGCTTCGATTATGTATTCGCAAACAGTTGCACGGCGCCGAGCTTTACCGGAAAAGCCGCTGCTGCCGCCGTCAAATCGAATGCAGCTCCCTCTGCGCAACTAATTTTTAATACAGCTGCTGCACTTGACGTGCTCCGCGCACCTATTATGTTTTCGAAAAACACCAACTCCCGGTGGGTAATAAGCTTGCAAATATCATCTTCGAAAGGCCGCTTCATTTTAATTTCCCCCGAAAATTGGGTCATCGGTCAATCCGCGCCGCGCATAAACGCGATTCAGCAACGTCCGATAGCCCGTAAAACGAAGTTCCGTATAAAATATGGTTGATATCTAAAACGCGCGAGCTTTCGAAATTTTCCGGCGTAGGTATAATAATATTCCACCTAGCGCGGAATACATACATCCGGTCTTTATAACATCCGGTAAATAGTTGTTGTTACACAGCTCCCGCGAGGAACTTTTCGGAAGGCAGAGCACGGCAGTAATCTTTTATGTTCGTTGTTTGATACCTAAGACTACGTGCAGAGCGAGCTTGAACTTCCGTATAAGCTTCGGCATTTCACGACTACTCCCGCGCCGTGAAACTTTCAAACGGCTCGTCCTTTTGTGTTCAGCTCAAGTAAAATCTTCGAACTGCGCGAGGCTTTATTTAATTGAAAACAATCGAGCTTGTCGTCGAATTTTGAAATAATGATATATCAGCCGCACGCGCGCGTGTGTATTCATAATCGTCGAAAAATTCCCGAAACGAGGCCCTGATTCAATTACACTCTATTCAATTTCTCAATTCAATTACACCGTGAAAGCCGAAGCTTTCGCGGTGATCGACAAGCGTCGCGCTTTTAATAATGACGACACGACGACGCCTCGTTATTAATGCGTTAGATCGTCGCTTGCGCGCAGTCGGTCTGCTGCGGCGTTGATGAGAAAGAATTCGCACGGCACAGCGTAATTAATGAACCGATCGGGGAAGTAGTTGGCAGAGAAGCGAACACGACAACTACTTTTCGCTCGATCTCGGCTATCCGCTAACTCTCTTTTATTTATCCCGGGGATGGAGCGACTCGATGGACGACCGATAATTACTTTTTTCTACTCTCCGCGGTGCTCATCCTCTCTCTCTCTCTCTCTCTCTCTCTCTCTCTCTCTCTCTCTCTCTCTCTCTCTCTCTCTCTTTTTCTCGGCGTAATAACTTATTTTCTCCGCCGGAGCTTTTCTTCATTTCGGCGGGCTGCTATGCTTTTCGCTGGAGGCCAGAGAGGAGTGGCGAGTTTCGCTCCTAATTTACGCCGAGCGCGCTTATCGCGCCTCATTTCGGGCTGCTTCTGCCGCTGCCGCTCTCCTGGATGAAAAGAGAAAAAGCTGGACGCGCTTTGTGTACAGCAGCGGTGGTGGAAAATGATGGCGCGATATTGAGTTTCTCAGACGACGATGGGCTTCTTCGCGGCAGAGGGAAGGAGTTTATATTGTTGATCGTTTCGCTGCTAGGGAAAGTGGAAGCGTCATCGTGAGATTGAATTAGTTGACCGAGTTCTTCTCCTTCCTCGCGATCCATCATCCTTTGTGTCCTTCGAGAGCCTCGTGCGAAGTGAATATGCCATTTCTATAGGAACAAATTAAAGCGTCGGACTCGTTCCACCGCGCGTATACTGCAAACGAGAAAAATACAAGCTAGCATAGCTGCGGCTGGAGGCGAAAACGTCGCACAGAGGCAAGTTTCAACAATCAAAAATAATTATATCCCACCAAGTCCCATCATCATTTTCTCTCTCTCTCTCTCTCTCTCTCTCTCTCTCTCCCAAATCGCAATTCATCGCAGCAGGCACGTTCCGCTGCAGCACCTCCCTTACAAATTCTCGCGCGTCGATTTAGCGCGCCCCTAAACTTTCGCCCGTATAAAATGACGCGCCGCGAAATCCGCCTCCTATTTTCATAATACCGCGACGACGACTACTGCTTGGTGAAACGAACAATGCCGGCGCGACTCGTAATTTCGTTGGTCCCTGCGCGAAACGTCTTTGAACTTCTCGAGAGACCGCATCAAACCGGAAAAACTTTCTCGCGGAATAAGAGTCGAGAAACGACGCGCTGAATAACAAAAATCCGAGCGAGATGGCGAGATGACGTCTTCTTACTGCTTGGAATATGGGACGGCTGGGCGTAACGACAGAGGCTGATTATATTTGAAGAATTAGGAGATCGAAGCGAGTGACGCGTCGGAAAATTGAATCGAGATCGAAGTTTGGAGAAAAAGCTGCAGCCTCGTAATGATTAGTTGCTCTAACTTCTAAGCTTGTTCCGCAAAGTTGCCAGGTATGAGTTTGCCAAGTTGTAACTAACGCTGGTCAGGAGTTTAACGCGTCGAAAGTCGATACTCCGCGTTGTGTGTCCAGTTCTGCTAATTCCGTCATCGTTCGTTTGCCCAACGCGGCTGATGAGCGCTAGTATAATTAAAAAGCTCGGCGCAGAATTGTTTGAAAAGCTGCGAAGCGTTTTAATAACGAAAGAAGAATTTCTCCGAGTAATTAAAAGGAGTACTTTAAGCCACGCAACTAAAGCAACAAACACGCTTCCTGACGATGCATTCCTGGAATTCACGCGCGCACGTACCGCGCACATCACACGTCTGGGGCTTTAATTAAAGTGAATGCATTATAGTGTAAGAGTCATTGCAAAATTAGCAAAATTAACAAATCGGGGCTTATGGCATCCAGTGCGCGAGCTTTTGTCAAGCACTTAGCTCTCTAACGATCGCGTGTCGCGCAGTTTTTAATTAAACCGTTTGACGCAACAGCAACAGCGGCGATTGTTGCGAGGTTTGTTAGCCGCGAGCTTCTCCCTGCAGCTCTCTCTCTCGCAGATATAAACTCCACCGCGAAATTGAGATTGAGAGATATCCCTGCGCGAGTCGAAGTTTCGGGTTACGCCTTGCGCGCACAGAATCTGCATGAAGTTAAGCAAAGGCGCTGCAGGTTAACTCCTCCCTGTTCTGCAGCCGAGCGCAACGATCGCGCGCATTCATCATCGCCTCTATCTCTTGGTCTCGAGCTGCAGTTTCGACTAATTCAAAACGAGGGAAACTCGCTCTCGTCCGTTGCGCGATAAAAGACGAAAAAGCAAGGCAAAACTTCCAGTCCGGTCTACTCCACTCGCTTTTGTGTTTTTCAGTCGGTCGTATATGTGTATGTACGGGCAGAGCGTTAATTGCGACTTTAGAAGGGAAAACAATGCCGCGACGTTTATGCGCTGCGACGCTTTAAAATTTTCATTGTGTGACACACAGGGAGACGAGCGAGACGAGTATATGCGGGGGAGGGAAGGAGAGAGAGGGAGAGACGGTCCGGAAGATTCCGGGGGTACCGCCCCGCTCGATCCCCCACTCGCAAGGAATTTTACGAGCGGAGGTAATTCCGTACAGCGACGAGAGAGCGTTAAATTATAGGGATTGTTTTTTAAATGATTGACGAGCTTTTAAGATGGACTTTATGGGCGCGAAGTTTTCGTGTTAAAAAATACGCCCGCAGCTCGTCGAGCTTTGGAGGTGAAAAACTTTTCTTTTTCTTAATACACACCGTAAATAAAAAATATAATACGCTGGTTTGCATAACCGACAAGACAAATAAAGTCGGCGGATATAGAACACAGAATAAAATGCTAGTGCGACGCGATCGCCGCCCGAGTTTGCTTTAGTGAGCAGCGGCGGGAGAAGAAGCGAACTTTAGCGTTTGGCGTTAATGCCTTTTTAAAGTTGTAAAAACAGTCGTGCTCTTTCTCCCTCGCCTTTCTGCAATGAATTTCAAGAAAGTGCTCGAAAAATATATAGTGCTCGAGTGTTTTTCAAGTCGATATAAAGTACCGCACCGCGGAAACTCGAGAGAATGAGCTGCGGGAGTCCCTTTTTCGAAGAGAGTATAGTTTGTTATTTTAACCGCGGCACGACACCGCAAAGATTTTAAGAGGATTCCAGGTAATTCGACGTCTTATATACGCACCAGCTCTCGAGCTTTTTCTCGAGTATCAATCGCGAGCTTTCGTATATCGTAAATTGAAATAACGCGAATTGCGCCTGCCTCTATACCGCGAATCTTTACGTCTGAAAAAAGCTCTCCATTTGTATTCCGCGGCCGCGACGATAGTGAGCGCGAAAACTCGGCTAACGGCTTCTACAACCGTAATAAAAGTATTGATTAAACTCGCTTTGCGGTTCTTCCGCAGACGCGCGCAGATAAGCCTCTCTCGAAAAAGACTTTTCTATATAAAGAACTTTTTATCTCGAGTTTGCGATCGTCAACGAAAATAAAAATCTCTCTTCAATTATTTTTTTCCCTGCGCGCGCGAAAGCTCCAATTACGCCGTAGTATAATGAACTATCAAGCGGGGGCTGCATCCCACTTTTCGTTGAATATAACCACACCGAGAGGACCGGCTTTGTTGCGTTGGAGGACGACTTTTTTACAATTACAGCGTCCATCGATGTTCAACCAATGAAGTTATTAGTCTCCTATTTCGGCAATGTAGCGATCCGCACAACGACTCTACGGAACGATTGTTAATTATTCCTATATCAATTCTCCGAGCCGAGCATAGCGGAATCAGGCGTTCGTGCCCAGACGTCGTAACGGTTGCCAAGGGTTAAGGTGCGCTTGGCATCTATAGGGTCGTATATTATAAAGCCTCGATATAATACGGTACATAGTAGTCCTCCTCCCCCAAGGCTCTATACCCCGCGCCGCAAATTTCAATCGCACAAAGAGAGACTTTATCGCGCGACACGAGACCGGAAGGAGAAGGTTAATTGAAAATTCGGAAAGCAATTAAACTGTGCGCGCGCGCTCGGCAACAAGAGAACGGAGAGAGAGAGAAGAGTTTTAATTTGAATGTTAAACGAGTTTTCGAAAAGTCACCTATTTTCCCGTCCTCATAACTTTCCCTGTCGATAGGTTCGGCCCGCAGTAGAGAGAGAGAGAGAGAGAGAGAGAGAGAGAGTAAGTTATTGGATCGCCTTGGAAAAAATTTTAATATAGAAACGTTAATGAAAATACGTTTTTCCCGCTCTACAGCTGTGCACCTGTAGAGATAGAGTCGCAGCGAGAGAATTTATTAGACTTGACGCGATCTCATGATTCCGCGCGCGAGCTTTTTGCCGCGAGAGAGGACGTATCGATTGTCGCGATAAAGCGAAAAAACTGAGAGTCGGGGGCGGGCGCCGTTATCGTGATTCGCAAAAACAGATTTCCACTCTCGTATACCTTTTCGGGATCGACAGTCGTAAATACCTCTCCGCCGACGAACTTTCGCGAAATATTCCCGCCATCAATCTCAATGGCCCTGGATTTCTCACCCTCCCTTTTGGCGCCCAAGAATATACCCGAAATAAAAACCGCGAAAATCCATAAATCTCACTCTGCGAGCTCTTCGCGAAAAAAGAGCTGCATATAGTAACAACAATGTCGCGGTACAGCCCCGTGTGGAAAAATCGATGAAGGCATAAATTAATTCACACGTACATATAACGTGCATGCACCGCCACAGAGGGAGAGGCGAACGCCGGTAATATAATTTTCGCGCAGGACTGCAGCAGCCGAGGCTGCCGATGGCACATATGCTGTCTATATGCGGCGCCTGGTAAATGTCGACGACGACTAAGAGGTCGTGTGTGCATGTGTCGCTGGCAAGTGTGGGAGGAAAAATGCGCGAAAATGTATACGTATGTGGTTTATGTCTCTTGCTCTGCGGTGCACAGAGCGTGTATATAGAAGCGGAGAGAGAGCACAGGGAAATGGCTGTAGTCTGGGTGATAAAGTCGAAGAGGATGGATTGGGTGATATTCGGGTGTATAATGGCCGGTATTTCGATTTTGGTTTTGAAGCACGTGCGCCGCGCGAATTCCATTTTTCTTTCGCGCCGCGGCCTACGCTTCCGATTTCGTATTCCCGCCGAGCTTTCGATCGAATTATTATCTCTCGTAAGTAGGTCGTTGCGGAATAGCGAAAGTTAAACGCAGGATAGTGCGCGGCAAGATCCACACAGCCGAGGTTTGGTAATTATACGGGGGGAGAGATAAAGTAGGCTCACGCGCGAGCGCCTGTTATTGAAGCGCGCTCTGTGTACTCGGGAGAACTTATTACGCATAATATTATGCTCCCGGCGGGAGCGAACTGCGAAATCAAGACGAGTTGTAAGAAACTTATTGAATGGCAAACAAGCGGCGCGCAATGTATAAGAGTTGCCGAACTGGTTTACCGGACTAATGGGGATGAAGGGGATGTATACGCCGGGGCGGGTTTGAGTGCGAGAAAACACAATTTGACTAATTCCTCGAGCTACTATCATCTCCCGGATAAGAATCCGTTACACCCCGATAAATTCAAAAATACACGTCGGACGAGAGCCTTAGAGTCGTGTTACAACGCGCGTCAGAAGCATATCGCGCGCTGCCAAAACGAGCGAGCTGCAGCAGCCCCTCCAGCAAATTAACGCGGCTCGAGCGCAAGTAGACCGTAAAGCCTGGAATTCGGCTGGTGCTTTATGCTCGGATATATATACATCGGCCATAGAGCTCTATATGGCGGGCCGTGCGCAAACGCGATATTTCGAAATCCGCGCGTTTCGACCTCTATTACCCCCTCAGCGCCAGGCGACAGCTCGTTACGCTGTTCCTTCTCTTTCGCGGACGCGATTCACACCTACACACAGAGAGACAGAGAAGGGGAGGGGGGAGAGAGCCTTTGTACCTGGGATTATGCAATTTTCGGTATTGTGAGGGAGAGCCGTAAGGGATTATGGAAATGCGCGCCGTTCGAAAATCCGATTCGTGAGTTTATGCGTTCCGAGAGAGAGAGAGAGAGAGAGAGAGAGAGAGAGAGAGAGAGAGAGAGAGAGAGAGAGAGAGAGAGGACGAGGGCCGGGCGGCGTGGTGCCGCTACCGCCGAGGGCCGTAGCTCATACACGTGTTGTTTTCATAAGAAAGCTCGCGAGTGATTATTCTTTATTTGCGTTGCTTGATTATTCCTTTACCGCGGTTCTTTTTTGAAATTTGAATTAAAACTATTGCCACTGTATTATACGCGCGTAAGCATGAATGATTCATGAGAGCCCCGTTTCTTTTCTCGGGAATCACTCTCGGAAATATTCGCTAAATGTGTAAATCGAACGGCGATTGACGGCCTTCTTCGTTTCGCGAGCGTCTCTCGAGAAAATTTGACTTTGCATAAACTACACTACGGGCGTTTGTCGGACTTTATAAAATCGACTTGAAATTCATATCGGAGAGGGAGCGGCTGCATAAGCAGCGCTCTGTCATCGCGCAAGCTCTAAATCACGAGTATTCTAATTGCGCGTGGCGCTCTCTTTCTCTCGAGGATCCAATAAAATTCAAAGGCGCTCTTGTATCGGAGCTTTGAAATTTCAACGAAGTTAAATTTGAGTTAACGAGGTTTCGAGAAAAATGCATTAAAGATAGTTGGGCGTATTGTCTCCTTAATAAAAGCCCACAAGAAGACAGAACTCGAGAGAGAGAGAGAGAGAAAGAGAGCAAAGCTGTTTTCGTTCAATTCAGCCCACACAGAGGGAGAACAACAAACCCGCAGTGTAGCGGCGCTAAAATCACAAGCTCGCCGGTGTACACACGGCATCGCAGATCAAGAGAGAGAGAGAGAGAGAGAGAGAGAGAGGGATAAGTCTTCGTCGGTTTAACGATGAAATAAGAGCAGAGCGGAAGCGGTCGCCTCTCTTAAATCGCGCTGGACACGTAAGCCCGTACACCGGAACGAGAGTTCGGAGGTTAAAGCAGTAGTTGGCTGCGGAAGGGGCAAAGGTGTATACGCCCAACCCAGAGTATACGCGAGGGGGCTAAGGCAAATATGTGCGCAGCCTCACCTGCGCGCACTTCCGCGGGGCACCGGTGTGCGCCGGAAATTCAGCTAAATAAGACGCTGCAGGGAAAGCGCTCGAGTGGAGGGCCGCAATTTTCGCGCGCGGATGTCGTCGAGTTGATTGTGCTCGGCTCTGTGTGTGTTTGCGCGTTTTTTCGCCCCCGCGCAAGGGGAACGATTCGAGGCGTTTATTAAAAATTAAGCGAATAAAAGAGAAACAGAATGGAAAATAGCGAAGAGAAGGAGAGAACATTCCCCCGGGAGGCGGAGAGGAGAATTTGTTTTTCTTTCGGCGGCCTTGCCCCGGATTCTTATATTTTTCTTTCGGCCCTCGCGCTTGCGCGCGCGTTTAATTACCACGACTGCTCGGCCCTGTGTAGCTCTCCTTTGCATTTGAATAAATTAAAATTCATACTGCTCATTTGTGTAAGTTATTCATTCCCGGCCGATTCGCGCGAGCTCTCTCTCTCTCTCTCTCTCTCTCTCTCTCTCTCTCGCTCCTTTCTCGCGATTTCTCCTCGGTATCCATAGTAGTGGAGCTTTCCCGCGACTGACTGCACTTAAAGTCGGCATTTTTCGTTCGCTTGTTTCCCTTTACGACGCCCTTTTACGCCCTACTGACATGCAAATTCCCTGCGTGTGCAGAGGAGGTTTGAACGGAGGCGTACTGCGCCGCTTGCAGCAGCGTACGGTTATGGCATTTTTGCCCGTGTGCAAGCACAAGTCGCAAGCTCTTTCACGGCTGAGCTGCAGCGAGGAGCTCTTTGAGTGCTTCGCTATCTCTCGCTCGGTAGCTTCTTGTAGCGGGATTTGTATTATTTATCAGACTCGCGAGCTACGTGGATTTCCTCTCCTTCCCCAGACATGTTTTTGGTAAATGCCGAAATCTCTCTTGAAATATCGCGCTGCGAAGTTTGCAAATGCACTCGGCGAATGCAATTATAAAAAGCGACTCCCTCGCGCGCTTATTACACGCCGTATTTGTGCAGCGACACGCGCTCGTAAACATTTTCCCCTCCGCTCGGCCGAAAATTCCGGGTCCCAATGGCTGCTACGACGACGACGAACTGATAAATATGCAAATCAGGGAAAAGGCCATCTCTCGATGAGCCGTAGGACCGACTTCTATATATCATCCCCCGTCGCCACATCGAAAGCTCGCTCGCCCATGAACTCTCCCGTCCCTTATTAGTTCGATGAAAAAACCGGCCGCTCTCTCGTTTCTTTCGGATAGGCATCGGCGTCCGTTATACGTCGAAAGTTTGACCGGGACATGAACCAGCTCGTTTATTCTTCTACCGACTGGCCGCACGATCCGCTTTCCGCCAAGTGAATATGGAGAGCCGGTTCGTTAAAGATGTGTTATTGGACAGTTGTTAACGCCGATATTCGAGTGGCTGTACACACACAGAACCACCTCGGGGTAGTCGTACGAACTTTCGTAATTTTATCAGAGCTTGCAGCTCTCGATAAACAAAACAAGCAGTTTAACGTATAAACTCGTCCGCTTGACGTTGCCTTGAGAAAAAAGCTGCCTCTCAATCAACGCGCGCGCGTCTTCGAATTAACTTTTTAATGGCTCGCTGCAAGCTGCTAAATTGGCGCGCAGAAAAAGGCGAGCGAGAGAGTAAGTAGGTGCGACCGGAGCGCGTCGTCGGCTACAATTAATTAGCGCCGGGAAATTTGCCAAAGGGAAATTAATTAATCACGGAGGTGACGGTGTGTGTGTGTGTGTGTGTGTGCCAAAGCTTTTCCGAAGAGTCTCGAAAAAACAATCAAGCGCACGCGACGATCGATTAATTTTCCCGGAAAATCATGTTTTCCCCGGGCAACGTGTAGCAGTCTCGATCTCTCAATCAGTAGGAGATTCGATTACGCCGGCTGCAAGACGGCTTCGTCGCTCTTTGGCAATCGATCCGAAAATATCACCGCCGTGCCTTGAGCTCGTGCTAACGAGGAACTAGCTAGAGATGCGCTCCTTTTTTTCCGCCGCTCGCTGCAAGCTCTTTGTTCCCCGCTTTGAGATACAAGGCGGAGCTTTGATTCTTGATTTTCTCCGTATAACGATTCTTCGATTGGATTTCGATGACAGTCAGGAATATCCTCGGAAAGTAGAGCCAATTCTGGGAAATACACACCCCGAAAGCCTTTGTTAAAAAAATCATCGACACGGTACATAACCGAGCAGAGCCAGAGCCACTCCCGCGGGCCGTTTGTTACCTGCCAGCTATTTGTTTCTATCGACGCGGCATACCTTTCAACTCGCTCTCCGTGGCACACACGCGGGACTGCTGGCAAAAGGAACGAGAGAGAGAGAGAGAGAGAGAGAGAGACAGCGGCAGCGAAGCACAAGTCGACATAAACAGACGAACGGACGGACACGCACTCGCGGGCCTCATTAGCTGCTGCAGAGTTGAAAGCGCCAGAGTAAAGCTTTCGCACCGGAGATAAAATAAGACGAAGGAACGAGCTGCACGTATACGAAAAAAAGAGAGAGACACGAGCCAAGGATGAGGCTAGAATTTTCAGCCCTGTCTTTTCGCTTGTAGCGGGCACGTGATGAGCGGATATTACCGACTCTCTCGGCGCGAGCTTTGATGGATCGTGGCTTGTTGGTAGAGTCCACTGTGCTCTCTCTATATACAGGAGACTCGGACGCGACACGCATTCGGAAATGTCCTCGCCGATACGCTCGCGGATGGTTGGATTATAGAATTTAGAGGCTGTAGCGGCGGATTTGGAACGAAAAATTGCGTAACGGCGTTATTTCGCGAGAGAGCGGCGTTATCGTGAATCTTTCCTCAGTACTCGCGTGCGAGTCGATTTTCCGTGAAAGGGAATGTACGTTATTCGAATAGTGGGCGTAATCTTTTCGAACGACGTCAGCCCTGGATTATCGGGAATGATATACCCCGGGCTTTTCGCGTTGATCCGATGTAGCGCAGAGAGAGAGAGAGAGAGAGAGAGAGAGAGAGAGAGAGAGAGAGAGAGAGAGAGAGAGAGAGAAAGAGAAAGAAATCACTCAGTCTTCCGGGGCCAATAATCGCGTTAAACTGTTTACCTCCAGTAGTAGGAGATCCCGTAGCAGCGATCGCTTCTCGCGATCGACTATATAAGGACATTAGTCGCGCTCAGCAGCCCTTTGCCGGAAGTTGAGCAAAGCCAAGAATCAGAGCTGCGCAACTTTGCCCATTAATCTCGGACGCCTCGAAGTTGCGCCCTGTGTAGCTATATAGATCGACAGCGTCTCTCGAGTAGGCATCAGCAACGAGCCGGTGACCGATGAGTCGTATACACAAGTTTGCCTGCGCGATGATGGAAAATCTGTGGAGGTATATAGAATGTATATCCATCCTGACCGGCGCGGAAAAGATTATCCTCCTCGTCGCTCTTCGCGAAATTGAAACGGCTCCGAGGAGGAGAAGTGTTTCAATGGCTTTTTGGTCGAGACGAGAGCGAGCGAGCGAGCGAGCTTTCTTCTGGCAAATGCCTCTTGCCGTCGTAGATTCGATGACTGGCGGAATAGATTGCGAGATCCATATCGTCGGCGCGCTGAGCTTTTACTGCTCTCTCTCTCTCTGGAAACATCGATCGCTGGCTCTCTCTCTCTCTCTCTCTCCTTCGTTTTTCCTATTATTTCAGTCGGAACGTTCTTATGTAGGTTAAAAAGGCCGACGGGGGGGGGGGAGTAATTGCACGAAATATCTTATTGTCGCAATCCGTCTCTTTCTCTCTCTCTCTCTTTCTTTTTCTCTCTCTCTCTCTCTCTCTCTCTCTCTCTCTCTTCCCAGACGTCTGCGTATTTTCCTTCTTCCTTCTTTCTCTCTTCCTCGTCGAGAGAGAGAGAGAGAGAGAGAGAGAGAGAGAGCCGGCCGAGAGTTGGAGGCAGTTTTTATTAAGGAACGCAGTCTGTCTTTTTGCCCCGTCTGAACTGATCGCTCGACATTATCGGAGATGCTTTAGTTAAGGCACTTTGCCTGTTGCTCTCGCTTTCCAGCGCCTTGCTTATTTTCGACGTGCTTATTTCGCAATGAGATAACGACGACGGATAAGTCCCTATCATTAACCCCGATGATGTTCTCATATCCGTTAAATTTTTCAATCTCCCGACGAAAAGCGCGCGGATATGTAGAGAGTAATCAGCGGGAAAATTTTGCCCCGCGCAATAAAAGCACACACCGCTATCCATTTCAAGACTTACAGATGGCCGGATTATCGCGCTAGCGAACCCGCTTTCGGCCACAGCAGCAGCTCTCGTTTCGTCGCGATGAGCCTGGCCTAGCCGGCGCTCGTTCACTAAAGCACGATTCGTTTGTTTCGCAGGTAAACTCGTTCGGGCGTGGCTCGCGCTTAATTGAAAGCCACGCGCGAACATAAAGCAGCGGAGGAAAGAAGAACGGCGAATGGAGCCCCGCTGAAATTGGATCGGGCCGCGGGGACGACGATGGCAGGACGGCGACTCCCGGATTATGGATCGTCGCATGGCCCGACCACGGTTACTCAGCAGCGGTGACGATCGGCCGCCTGTGTATACACTAGAGCCTAAGATATTCTCGTCAGGCCTGCAACGGAGAGCCTAAGAGCATTTTTAGAAGTCCTTTTTTAGACGAGCTTACAAGTCCAGGATACACGTCCCCGTTTTTTAGCGCGTAGTCACCCAGTCAATTACTATAGATGTCCCTGGCGGTGGCGATCGTAGCGCTGCAGAGGCGCCGTGAATTCCGCACCGCCAGTCCCCAGTAAACCCGTCACGGTGTGTGGTCTGGGGCGCATTCTCGGCTACATCGGCGCCAGGCCGGTGGGCGCCGCCATGTCGTCCCAACAGCAGCAGCAGCAGTCCGGCTCGGGTTTCGGCATCGACGGCAAGCCGGAGGAGGGCAGTCGACAAAATGGCCGCGCATCGGCTGACATCATGGCGGACGTCGCAAAGGCGGACATGTCCAACGGCTTCGAGCGTCGCTCGTCCAGCCAGACTCGACAGCAGCCAGCGGAGAAGGAGTCCAACGCCAAGAACGAGCAGCAGAACAATCACCACCACAGCCATCAGCAGCAGCAGCAGCACTTGGAGGAGCGACCGGCGTCGGTGCCGGTGCTCCTGACTCACCAGCCCTACCACGACAACATCGTGATCGACAGGCTGCAGTTCGTCCAGCAGGGCGGGGCTCAGCCGATACCGGTCCACGCGACCGCACAGTACGCCCCGGAGTACGTGATCGCCGCGCCCGCGGACTCCTTGCAGTACTCGCAGATCCACGGCGCCGTGTACAACGCCCAGGGACAGTACGTCTCCAGGGATCCCAGCTTCAGGGACTCGGCCCTCTACACTCAGATAGCACCCCAGGGTGCCACCTACGTCCAGCAGGCGCCCAGCGGACAGCCTCCGACGTACTACGCCAGCAAGGGCATGTCGGCCCAGCCGGTCGCCGGGGGCTACGTTCACTTCGCCCCGCAGATCCACTACAGCCAGTATCCCCAGACGGTCATGAACACGGCGCCCTACGGCTCCCAGAAGAGCATGTACCCGCCGCCGCCGCAGTATAGCCAGCAGCCACCTCAGCAAACCGTCTCGGCCCAGCACTCGCCGAACCCGCAGAGGTTCTCCCACGAGCTGTCGCAGTACCAGGCCCAGCCGATCATTCAACCCATCGCCAAGAACGTCGGCGGCCACAGCGCTCCGGCGCCACCCGAGAGACCGTCGCGAGGCCCTAAACCCATGGTCCCGCCTCGCATCAACTCCAAGATCACCCACGAGTCCGGACACCGCAAGTCCGCGAGCGTGGATGTTCCGAATGCGCAGAAATCAAAAGGCTCGGCGGAGGGCAGCAACGGGAACGAGCAAGGAAGCCAGCAGCAGACGACCCAGGAGTCTCAGCAAGGGGACAGTCGCTTTGTCCAGGTTACCGTCAATCAGAGCCCGCGTACTCGCCAAGACGGATTGTTCATCGACGCGAATGGAGAACCGTTGAAAGATCAGTCGCAGCCGCAGCAGCAGCAGCAACAGCAAAGCGGCAACAGCGAGGCGAGTGACGACTGCGGAATCTACGTATCAAGACCGGAGCACCGCAAGTCCGTTTCGGTCGACGTGACCAGCAGTTTCCAGCGTCGCAACGACACCATCACCTTTACGTTTCCGGGCGATGGAGCCGCCAACGCCCAGCCCCAGCAGGAAGCTCCGATCCTGCTGACCGCCCGTAAACCCGTGCAAGTCGCTGCCACTAATGCGCCGGATAACAACAAACCCGTGCTAGAAGTGAATTCGGCTCCGGTCTTTCCACCGGAGCAGCAGCAACAGCAGCGCAGGATTGACGTCAACGCGGCCATGCGGATGTCGCCCATGCCGGTCCTGCCAGCGCTGTCCGTGGTGCCCAAGGGCATCCTGGTCAGCGGCGAGCGCAAGTCCGTCGAGTGGAGCAGTCTCAGCCCGAACCAGCGCATCGTCGTGCCGCAGGAGAACCGGCGCTCGGACTACTTCGAGGAGCACCGCCGGTCGCCCATGACGGTGGACGGCAAGCGTTTCGAGGAGATCCGCAGATCGCCGATGGCGTTCGTACCGATCAGGGACGCCAATCCGGCCGAGCGCATCAATCAAAAGAGCCCGAACAACCTGGCCAACCAGGCCTTCGAGAAGACGCGGGCCGAGCTGGCCATGTGGGCGGAGCAGCGTCAGCGGCAGGAGATCGAGAGCAGGATCTCGATGCAGGGCCGCGAGATGTTCACCACGAGTCCTCGCTCGCGCAACCCGTCCGAGGAGAGGCGGCCGGACAGCAGGAGCTACATACAGGTGGACAAGGAGACGCGCATGGCGGTGCCGTCGTCCGCGTTCCAGCCCATCGCCAACATCACTCCCAGCTCGATCATGGAGCAGCGGCGTCACCTGCGTCACGTCAGCGCGGACCTCACCAAGCACATGGATCTCACGCGCAAGGAGTTCGACGACCAGCACCTGACCGGCTCGGTCATCAACCTCGGCACCACAGCCACCTCGACGGCCACGGCCAACGTCATGTCGCAGCGAGCCAGTCCCAGTCCCAACATCTGCTTCCAGTACCCGGCGCTGAGCGAGGCCAAGCTGGACACCAAGATGGCGCTGAGCATCGTGACGGACTTCAACGAGCCGGCGTCGAAGCCCCTGGAGCAGGTGGACCACATAATCCACAGCCACCGCAAGAGCCAGAACCATCCGCAGAACATCCTGAGCATCGCGGGCAAGGGCCACGAGAACTCGCAGAACCACTCGGAGCAGGCGAACGACAAGTCAGAGGGCCAGCCGTCGCACAGCCAGCAGATCCTGCACAACCAGCAGAGCATCGACTTCATCTCGGAGAAGCTCAGCCAGTGCGAGCGCCAGCAGAGCGACCTCCAGGCCAAGCTCCAAAGCCTGCAGAGCCAGAACGAGATCCTGGACAAGGTCGCCCAGTACCAGTACCAGCAGAACGACCTGCAGACGCGCATGCACAGCCTGCAGCTCCAGAGCCAGATCGCCGAGAAGCTCAGCCAGAAGCAGAGCTCCGAGTTCTCGCAGTCGAGCTCGCACAGTAGCAGCGACCAGGAACAGACGAACAAGGTCATCCTGAACCAGTGCATCAACGCCTCGAGGCAGCTCTACGGCCAGCCTCTGCTCACCACGGTCCCGCCCCAGATGCACGCGAGCTACATCAGCGAGCGCGTCTCGCCCAGGCTGCAGTTCCAGGAGGACTCTGACTGCGACTCGATGCAGATACCGAGCATCTCGCAAATGCCGCTGCCCAGTCTCACGCAGTTCGACAGGGCGGACGTGCTGAGCAGGGGCTCGTACACGCAGCTCCAGCAGCGCGGAGACAATCTCGACAGCATCCCCTGCTCGCAGATGAGCCTGGCATCTCTGGGGAGCCTCAACTTCACCGGGACGCTGAAGAAGGTGCCGCCCGAGAAACCACCGAGGACCTCGCTGATTGTCCAGTCGCCCGACACCGAGGTGACTGCTCCGATATCGCATGGATGTTTGTTTGACGTTTTCCGTTTGCGTAGCCTTTATAACTTTTACGTTTGCATATTGCCTTTCGATGTAGCTTTCAGCGCCTTTGCGGGAAAAATCGACGAAGCTAAACAAAAGGGTATGTTCTGTTGCAGAGCAACCGGAGCCAGCCAGCCATAGGACTGAAGCACACGTCAAAGGCGCGGGTGAGTACCTTACTGCACTATACCTCATATACACATATTCAATCTTAGCCTTCAATACAATATTACGTATATTCAACTCCGAAGGGAGAGAGAGAAAGTTCTCCCGACTGCAAAGTATTCCGTGTGTATATTTTGCAATACCCCGCTGGCAAAGCCGGCGGCGACACAAAGCCCGCGCGCGGCGGCGGCATGCAATCTAAAGTTTTTAACGCCCGCGCATCGCTCCTTTGCCGCCGCGGCTGTTTGAGATTCAGCTTTGCCTTCGATAGGATTTTCTGACCGGAATACCCCTTTCGAAAAGTAAATTCCGCTGCGCCGGCAATGCTTTCCCTCCTCGGGTTTGCTCGCTGAGGAGACAAAGCGTCGTCGCGATTCGACGGCTGCTACCGGCTATAGAGAGTGAGAGAGACGTACAGAAAGGCAAAAGAGCCTTTCTCGCCGCCGCCTACGCTGAATACCGGCGTAAAACACTTCCGGTTCACGTACGCGAGCAGAGCTTGCCGCTGCACGTCCGGCGGCGCGAAATTCCAGTAGCAGTTAGCTCCCCCTCGCGCATCCCGTAAAATGTGCGCGTATCTCTCTCTGCGGCGTAAAAAATTATATTTTCGGCAAGCGCTGCCGACGGGCTGTATATACTCCTTCTTTTTCCCGCGCGTCTAGTTTTTGCCGGCGCCGCTGTCACTTGCAGCGGAAGAATCTGCGGAGAATTTTAATGGAAACGTAATTCCCGGAGCATGAAGTGAAAACTCTCGAGTTGCGGCTGCGTGCGCTTGTCGTGCCATAACGCACTTGATTAACACACACACACACGCGCGCGCGCGCGTGCGATCGCCGCAACGAAGATAATACGATTCGCTGAAAGTTGCCTCGCCGATCCACTATAGTGTATTAAGCACTCGACTGCGTCGTTTAAAGCGCGACCGATACGACGACCCCTGTATACTCCGTGTATGTGTGTATGGCATTGTCAAATCCAATGGCATTCCGCGGATCGCGCGGCCGTATTTTCCATAATTAGAGGTGTGCGCATGCATCTCTTGCATTATTGAAATTTCATCTATTCGAGCTCCGCGGCGAAATACCTTATCAGTGTGGGTGTATATGTATATAGCCGCTACGGGCGGTGGCACACTTATTAAAGTGTCATTACGGCCAGGCTCTCGCGGTCATTATAATTCGTCCGGCGTATAATGGCCGGCAACTTTTGGAAAACGATAACAATGCAGCGAGCGACAGAGGCTTCAATTTTGCCCCGACGACAAATTCGCGGATTATTTGAATTTCGACCTGAGCATAACGAACCGAGCGTGAAATTTTCAATAATTATCCTTGTGCGTGCGCACGTTGTCGTATGTATTTTCGAGAATGTATATAAAGAGAGCGACTTTTACGGGAATTTAAATCTAATCCGATCGGGGATCAGCCTTCGGATATAGAACTTCGGGGATACACACTCTAATCCCCTGCTGATACCGAAGCTCCGCAAGATATCTCGGGGCCGGATAAATGAAACGCTTGTATCTCGCTCTACGTGCACATCGACTAAATAAATAATCGTTTCGGGTTGGCAGTGGTATAAGCTGCGCTAAATTTGACAATTAGCCTTTCGTTCGGCGCAAGTATACGACGTGGCAAACTGCTGTTTTCAATTATTCGCGGCCATTCGGAATTCAGCTTGCGATTTTCAAACGCATATTTGAATCGATTTGTTGACATTATTCTTCCGCGTCCCTTTTACGTGAAACAGCAGCTATAAAGCTACATAACGACGTCCGAATAAAGCCATTTGGATGCCGGCGCGTCGCGTGCTTTTTTTCGAGCTTTTAAAAACTTTCGTTTCAGCGAGGGGCGGACCAAACTTTGGGGGTACATAATTTTCGAGAGCTTCCCGGAAAAAGTGCACGAGCTAAAAACGCACATCAAACATTGAAACATCCGCGATTAAAATGCCGAGGTTGGACTTTTTTTTTCAATCCTCAAAGCCGATTATACCGTCCCGCGACGTATCAGTCATTTCCGGTCTCTGTTATATTCGCGTGTATTATACAGAGGGCATTGGAGAGCCGGAAAAATTGAGAAACATCCACTGGATTAAACGCGTTTAGTACGATACACGCAAAGCGCAATATTGTTTGACTTTCATTTCCAAGCCGTGTGTAACAACGCGTTGAATACAACATGAGAGCAGCCCCTGCTCTCATGAATTCCATTTGAATTTTATACTCTCGCGGGCGAAAAGGGCGCGTAAACAATTCGCTCTTCTGCATCCAGTGTACACGCAAAAAAAGGGGCAGCTAAACATCGCGCATAATTAGGAAACTTGACCCAGTGCGCTGTAGTCCTTCCGAAAAAACCTCAGCCCCTCGATCAATCGACATCAAAGCAGTCGCCGCGCGGCCTCTCCACAATAATCCTCGACTATGTGCATAGCAGCAGTGCAGGGAGCGGAGGTAACGAAAGCCCTGGCGATGTATATCCACTGGCCTCGTTTCCACTGTGGTTGCAGGACAAGTGGATATACCATCGAGGACGCTGCAGTAGCGACGAGTCCTTCAGCATTATATTCCGTGGCGGCCGCGTTAATCCCCAGCAATGGCTAATTAAATGTACGCGTTCTTTTTATACCCCTCCCCCTTGCGACCACGCGCGTGTGTACATATGCGCGCGTTGGGCTCTTCTTTTATTTCCGCGGGCTTTTTCGCTCTCTTCCCTTCGACGTCATTAACGTTTACGTTCGCTGCTTAAAGAGTCGCGCCCGAGCGAGCGTTCCCTTTACGAGCGCCGGGGATTTGTATTTTTACGCGAACGCGTGTAGAGTTTTTAGTCCGTCTCTCTCTCTCTCTCTCTCTCTCTCTCTCTCTCTCTCTCTCTCTCTGTGCTGAAGCGGTGCCGCCGTCGCTTCTTCTTCGTGCGCTGCTGTGTATAATGGGGCGTGTGTACTCGAAAAGGGCGGTGGTCGCGATGTGTAGCTACCCACTGTTTTCCGGCTGGCAGAAATTTACAGGCGACTCGACGTCGTATATTATACACGAGCCTCTATCTCTTTGAGAGTTACTGTAAAGTGGCTGGACTGTGTTGCTGCTTCGATTTTCGAATTTTCTCGTTTCGCGTTCCGTTGCGGAATAGAGGATTTGAGAGAACGCATCCGTCGCGTGAAATGCAAATCGCGTTCGTTATTACGACGCTCTTTTAATATACTCGGCTATTCTTCCGTTTTCAATTTTTGCGAATTTGCATGCAGCCGCGTACACCCTATCGCGATCCAAGCAGCGCCTCGTTAATGACTGTTCTTTATGGGAGTGAAAAAAAAATCAACGCTCGCTTACAAATGAACGTAAAAATATAAGAGTGTCATTCCATGGGACGTAAAATGACTTTACAATGTAGCCATAAAGCAGCGGTCAATCTTTTTCTCTAGGGCCGCGTTTTTTTCCGCGGTGTATAACGGCCCCGGCCTGTAATTACGCGAGCGGAATAAATAAAGGAGGCGCGGAGATGAGTGAACAAAAAAAAAAAAATACACCGGCTAATGACTCGCGGATGCTGTAGCATTGACATCGTTTCGCGAATTGATAGTTTGACTTGTCACGAAACTTTTTTTTCATTTGCTCGGAGAATTCTCGCGAACCGATGCAGATTTCAATACGCGTATGTGTATAGAGTAAACGTTGACGCGGATATATCGTCAGTTGGCTGTATTGTATTTTCAATTACGCGCCTTCAAAGCTTCGACGGCGGCGGATTTCGACGAGCCGGCATAAAGTTCGCAGCTTTTTTATTTTCCTTTAAAGTGTTTGATCAACTGTTTCAACTTTCGCAATGTTTCATAAAACTCGACGAAGCGGTGTATACGCGCGTATACGTTGTACAGCCGACGCGATTTATCGCTGCGAAAGTTTGCTTTAATTTTTTCCGCTCATATCCGATCCGCAAACGCGCTTAAAGCGCGAATACAATACTATACACTTTTCGTCGCCTTGAATAAGTACGTACGAGCCATTGCGCCATTTCAGCGAGCAAATAAAGTGCTCGTCGTCGGAGCCGGTGTAAAAAAGTCCAATTTCGAAAAACCAACACACATACACACACACATACACACATATACATATTCCCCGATAAAAGTGAGCCGTCGACGACTCGCTCTCTCGTCTCATCCAGCAGCAGCTGCACAGTTTGCATAGAGCCACCTTAGCTCTCGCGCCGCCGCCGACATCGTGCGTGTCTGCCATACAAACCAGCCGCTGCTCGTCGTCGCGCCTCGATAGACATCCGCGCGCACAGACGGGCGAAATCCCGCATCGATTTTCCCCTTTGTTTTCACTCGCTTCGAGAGATAGAGAGCCCAAGAGTCACGAACACTTACTGGAGGCCCAGGAAGGAAGAGCCGCCGCCGCCGCCGTTGCATCAGGAAGAAACTAGCTCGAGAGTTTTTCCTGGCTCTCGACGTCCTCTGCTCCCGTGTACAGAGAAGGGACGACCCGCGACTCGGGAAAAGTTCGCCGAGTCGTACATACATCCGAGTGGAAAAGTTTCTTCTGCTAGTAGTAGGTATACACAGTCGCGCGTGTGCCAAGTATAACGCGGCGGCGCAGTTTTGTTTCTCGATTCGTAATCGACGCGCCACGCGCAAGAGCTGCAGGGAGAGTTTAAAGCCCTAGAGCTTTGAGCCGCTTCGGACGACGACGGCCTTAAGTTCGACTGTGTGCGCGGACGTGCGCGCACGCGTACGAGCATGCAAAGTGCTTCTTCCGCGCCGGATCTCTACTGGCTTGCTGGATGCGAGATTTAGCGAGCTTGTAACGCCCCTCGCGTGTGAGCAGGAGCTGTAAAGAGATACGAGAAGAGAGAACTTGGCCATTTGATTATTTCGATTGCGGCTGTGCGGTCTATCGATAATGCGCTGGATTGATTGGTTAACCGACTTCGTTAAAATCTATTTCTATATAGGTCTACTAGATAAGACCATCAAAACAAATGACTCCAGGTCATCACCGCTGCAGGTCGGTTAATGACACGTGTATGCGCAGACTCGGGCTTTAGGACAAGCGCTTCGGATCCGTCTTAACGATCGCCGCGAGCGAACTGCAGCCCCCTCGGCTGCTGGATATACCCGTATTGTGTATAGCCGACATATGACACTGACTGGTTCAAGTACCCTGATCATGTTGGATTGCTCGCTCGTCGCGGCGTAAAGGATTAAGAGCGATATCTCGATAGTACACCTTTCACAACGCGGACAAGCAGCTCTCTTTCCGAAGGGCATCATTAGCGCTCATCTCGTCGTCAGCAGCAGGAATATACGCGTTATTCTGCTAATCTCGTTGAAATTACATCCGCGAGCATTTTCAAAGCTGTAGAATCCATTAGCGGGGGGGGGGGGGGGGGGACACTCTGGAAACGAAATATATTCCGTTTTTGGTTAAGCAAATTACCTTCGTTTAAAACTCGAACGGAATTACGCGCGCAATACGGTGAACAAAAGGCACTTTCAAAGAGGCCGACCGTTGAATTTCAATTAACGACCGACAGCTCGTTTCCCTATATTCCAAGAAATATTATTCGCGAATTTCATCAGCGAATGGGAGTCTACTGCAATGCGATCAAAGCTCTACTACTACGCGGATCTTCAAAATCGAAGCGAAAGGAAACAGCGTGTGTAATACCGGCGATGGATTCCGGAAAAAATTGTTAATATCGAAAAGAAGCTCTTCTTTAAAGCCGACGTTCCGTGAATCGATTTTCTGCCCTCTACACTATACACACCATGCACATGACGCGGCGCACCGCAATATAGGGAAGTAGCTCGGGGCAAAAACGCTGGGTTTTGTACGAGGCCAGGCATCGGTCCAGCTAATCTGCATCTCGTAACTCGTTTTTGTAAAATCGAACGTCCGCGCGCGTTCTATTTTTTAATTCTAAAAATTCAAAGCCCGAGAGTGCAAAAAAAAGAAAGAAGCAACCACGCCTGTTCAGAGGCGATGCGTACCACGGGATCATCATTTAAACGAGATTAAACCTTCAAACGCAAAAAGCGTACGAGCTTCATTCACCGTTCGCTCGTCAAAATATTTAACCAAGCCCCCAGCGTCGAGTATAAACCTGCGATATCCTCTCTGCCGGTGCATTGAAGCTCTGAAGACGTATTATGCGTACAAGCGGAGTCGGCTTCAAAGCGAATAAGCATTTTTATAACGCTTCTTGATCCTGTCGCTTCCGGATCGTTTATATTCATCCCTCTCTCGGGCGCTGCACGTCGGTAGTTTATAATCCTTTCGGTTCGATCGACGGTTTCCTCGCGAGCCTTGGATTTGTCCCCGGGGCTTAAGGTTCTTATGATTTCATCCTGTTCCTCCTCGATTTGCTTATGCTTATGTGCAGGCTGAATGCACGGATTCGACGTTTTGAAGATATTTCAAGCTTCATCTCAACAGCTGATATAGCTGGTGAAAACTTGAAGGACACACCGGGTAATTCATTTCCAGCGTTCATATTTCTCGGCAGCCGCGCGCGAAAATGCCATTTGCCGAGATGAGATATTACAGCGAGTTTCATGGATTTGTTAAACCCCCACACTCGAAATGTATTATTGCACTTCTTAAGCTTACGAATCTGTTGAGTCAACATTTAAAGCTCTGAAATGTATTATTACGCAGCCGCGCATAAAGAACACTTTCAAACGCTTTAGTCCGCGCGCTTATAGCGAGGCTCGCGCATATTTCATACGACATCTGTTCTATAAAGATCTACGAGGAGAACCTGCGCATACGGGAATAATATCGCGCAGCGCGTAAACTCGTTCGCTGCAGTCGAGAATTTTTTTTTTTTTGCATCAGCGAGATCGCGGTTATACCGTGTATGGGATTTATTTTTATACGCGTATGTATAGAAATGTTGGAAGCGCAGTCGGGACACGGATCGAGAGAAAATTAAAACACCATCGAGCTGATACTTCCATTTCGCTTCTCCAATCGGATGACTATTTCAATTCACTGCATTGTTTCGATCGCCGCGTGTATACCGCGAGATTAGATGACTTCTCGAAAAACAGATTGGAATAAGCATTTGGCAAGCTATAGATATTGGGATTCGACTTGGGAAGGCAGTCGCGACGCCTGCGATAAAAAGTTCGCGCAATTTCTCGATAGGAAAAAGTTAATTACGATCGAAGCCCGAAGGCTAAGAGACGGCTATGAATTCCAACAATAATCATTTCCGGGGTCAGCGAGCAATTACCCAGCGCGAAAATGAAGTCATAATATCCACTTGAACTAAATTCGGCTAAGCGGCTTAGCCGTGCGGGCTTGATGCAGAGCCGACGACGATGGCAAACGAGTCGCTAGAGCCTTCGTTCTCTGCTTACGTCGATTTTCATCTACCAAGCTAACAACTAATTTCTCGCGGTCAAAGGGAGTATTTTGCAAAAATACTCGCCGGAGAGGACAGAGAGCTCAATAACCACAAACGTTCAACGCATACGCAGCCAGCAGCAGCACAGCTCGGTTGATTTATCGACTCGATGTAGCGAAGCCAGTCGTGTACCGCCAACACTTGCAACGCGGAGGCGACATCGGGCATCTACTCGCGCGCTTTAATTAATCCAGAAACGCTGATCCGCGTCTGTCTCCGAGGCGACTATAGCGCAGCTTTAATCGAATGAATTCCATAATCGCGCGACCCGACCGCTCTGATGCTCTGTTCTCGCTGAATATTCATATTTACACGCGGAGGGCCCACACACGCGAGGCAAAAAGAATGGGATTAGGATTTGCGAGTTTTTACCCGGGTCTCCGTTCTTTTACTTATGAATCGTAAAAGCTCACGCGCGAGCTGAATTTTTTAATCAAAGCCGTGAAGGAATTCGCGTAAAAAATTTATCAGCGCGGCGAAACAGCCCGCATCTCGTGTGCGCACACGCGAGGTATGCTATGCGTGAAAAGGTGTTTTCATATGGAATTCTAGACAGTCGCTCTGATGATTCTGACATTAGGACGACCGAAATGTACTCACCAATAAGTGTAATCGAGGCGAAACAGGCGCTACATCCTCACGTTTGTTTATATCAAACAGGAGCCTCGGTGAGTCGTCGCCAAAGCGTACGACATCGCCACCTGTCGAGCATCTCCCACAAGCTCCTTCGAAGCCGCCTACTCCACCCACGCTTCGAAAGATCCCTGCCGTACCGGCGATCGATTCACCTATGGTACAGTAGAGAGCCAAGCACGCGACTCGATCCATAAAACGCGCGCTACTTTTTCGTCCCCTGAGAGTCTAGCGCCAGAGGGATGAAAGCGAGCGAAAGTAGGTATGCGGCACAGCTTTTTCGGTATGGCCTTACCCTGTGCATTTGCATTCGAGAGAAAAGCACACAAAAGTATACCTACACAGAAGATGAAGAGGCGTAAGTTGGAATGCATAAAACTGCGCTCTTTATTAGGGCCGGAGGGCTAACAATGCCGAGGCATTATGCCACAAGAGGCCCGCGCGTTTTGACTAGAAAAGAGCGCAGTCGTTTCTCTCCGGCGCGACGTCTGCTCTCGTTTGCGAATATGGACTGTCTTTTCGGAGTTAGCTTAGTTGGCTTTTATTCGGGTTTATCGCTTTTGGAAAATTCGACAGGAATGCGGCGTTTGCCGACCAATTGTTTTGATCATCCCTAATGCGATCGAGCTCGCGGCAACGATACGAATTCGGTTCGATTGGCAAAAGCAATCATTTAATTAATTAGTTTCTGCGGGAGCGGTGGGATTGAAATGCATACACCGGAAGCGAATTAAATCTACTTATATAAATTAGTTCGAGAACGATCGATAATTTTAAAAAAGTGCTCGCTCGAACAGAAGCAATAAAAGTTTGAATAGCTCACGAACTCTGCGCGACTGCAGAGCTGTTGTTTCGAATTAATTGTTGCACTTGGTTTTTTATTTCACCTTCGTTCCGTTGCTCCATCCATCCGGCGCACACGAGTTACACAATGTAACTCGTTGTAATCGTCGCTTTATCGACTTTTCGCAGCGGAATCGCCAGGCCAGGAATAATTGACGGACAAAATAGAATGTTTATTATTACCAGCCGCTCTATCGTATGTGTGCAGTAACGAAGGCCCGCAGTATAGAAGAAAAAGCCACAAAAATCGATTGAAAACCAGCAGCAGCAGCCACGAGTCTATACCTCCCCAAACTCCGGCTATATTAAATAAGCCAAAACGAAATTGCTCTCCGATCGACCCCCCATGCACCGCAGCACACACCATAGCGCGCATCGTTTCCCTCGGCTCCCCTCGTGACCGTCAGGCGGCGCTGGGCTCTCGCGCAGCCGAGCGAGATCGAGCTATCCCACAACAGCCGCGAGCGCGAGAAAGAGAGAGAGAGAGAGAGGAGAGAGAGCAACGCAAACGAAAGGTGGCGGCGCTCAGTGGGAAACCCATCCGCGACGTCCATGTCAGTCTGTGTTCGAGCGTTCCAGCGCTCGGTCGTGCGTTTACCGTACACTTGTCTGTTTCTCATCTCAGCTCTATATACATACAGTACGCGCAAATAAAAACACAAGGCGTTAGTGCGACGGGAGCGGGCAGAAGGTGTTTTAACTTACGAGGAAAGTTCGCGAGGAGAAAAGGATAGGAAAACTGAGTCTGCAGTGTGTGCGCTGCGTCGAGAGGAGGATTTTTACGGTAATTACAAGCGCGGGTAAACAATGTGCGCGTGAGCCGGAGATTTACGCGCCGCGAGGGAAACCTTGACACACACACACACACAGAGCAGCAGCAGCAGCAGCAGCAGCAAGATAAAGGAGAGAAGAGGAAGAAAGTTCAGTGAAGTGAAAAAGTGTAGCTAGCTGGTATCTCGCGGAGGCTGCAGCGCGCGAGTAAATAAGGCAGGGCGCAACATTCTTCGAGGAAGGAAAAAAGGAGGAGGATCCACGTAACCGGCTACGGCACAAAGAGGAGAGAGCGAGAGCTGTGTGGTTCCTACTACCTGTTCGCCGGTCCATAGTGCCCCTTAATCACGAGAGCGCGCGAGCGCTGCTTGCGCAGGGCCCTCCAATCTCGTCAGTAAGCAGCAGCAGCGATGCAACCGGAGCCCGGTGCGCAAGATGTGTCATTTCGGAGCCGCGACAGCAACACTGCCAGCGCTGATTATAGCGACGCTGAATTATTCTCATCAACGCCGGGACGCCGGTCGTACGTTGTTCTCGCTCGGCGCTGAATCGCCTGTTGGCCCGATAAGATAGAGCGAGCTGAAAGTGCCTTCTGCGGGCTGCTTCGCGATAAAGGGCTGAAAGGTGTACGCGCGCGCGCCTACCAGGGTCGTTGTCCTCCTGCGAAGGAAGATTCTCCGGCGATATAAGCTATACAAGAGGAATCGTACTTTTGAATTTCCCGCCCAAGTGCTAACTCTCGGTGCTACACGAATAAAAGAGCGGTGCTGCAGTGCCGGTGTTTGTAAACAGAGGCTCTTGAATTCGGCGCCGCTGTCACTAAGTCATAACAAGGTAGATATTCCTCGCATTAGCATCGTGTGTGCACAGCGGATAAAAGCCGCAGGTGCAGCGCTGTGGATACACACACACAAACACGTTGACCGTGTCCTATCTATCTCTCCTCGTTGGATGCCAGCGTGTGCGCGATTGCACTTTATCGCCGTGTGTGTTTTATGGTCTGTTTGGATGAAAAGAGGCGGTTTTTATGTTGCCAACGCACAGCGAATGTCATGTACTACTCGTCTAATCGTAAAAAGGGGAGTATTTTTGAGCTAAGCACTGTTGCTTCGAAATCAATTTTAGTCACGGAGCACGAGCTTTTGTATTCCGAAGACACCGAGCGGAGTTTTGGGATTCGTGCCAAAGTAATAAACGTATAATGAGCGTAATTCAGTTGGTGGAAATGAAAGTCGGAGAAAAATGCCCCCGTACACTCGTTGCCTAATGAACGATAAATAAACTCGCTCTCGCGCGCTGATGTGATGTAAGCTTTCCTCTCTGTTTATTTATATTCACGGGAACGATTCTCAAACATTCTCGCGTGGCAAAATAGTACGAATTAATTTTCTCTCCTCGCTCGGAGAGAAATTCTCGAAATACTCGAAAAGTTTAATCGATGCGGGGGGGGGGGGGGGGGATTCTCCCGTCGAAGAATTTCAAAAGCACGAGCGGCGGCGAGCCAACAAAGCTGCGCAAAACTCCCAGACGAATCGAATTATCTATTACAGCGACTATACCGTATACACACAGTCACGTGCCCCCAAGGGGTTAACGTACAAAGCCCTCGCGCTTGCGCAAGTTCCCTCGACTGTCTCTCCACCCGCCGACACACTGTACACACTGTGTGTACAATGTCGCCGATAAGAAGCCGTGTGCGATTTTCAATGAGAAAACGCCGCCGTCTTATCGGTTCTGTACATGCAGAATAGAGCCGGCCGGAAGTCGGCTACTGCTCGCGCTTTTCTCCCTCTCTCTCTCTCTCTCTCTAGAGTATACGCGTCACGCTGTAGCGAGCCATGACATAACCCGTCCGTCTCCGCGTACACCCACACCGAGGCGCGTATACTCACGTACATGCGCGGGAGAGTCTGTCTTTTAAAGGGACGTACGACGCGAGAGAGGCTGAAACAACAAACCCAATTGTGCGTTTTAGCGCGTGGCCTTGTTTCTTTCTCTCTCGCTCGCACGCGCGCTTCTTTTCTCCTTTTTATAATGGCTATGGAGGAGGAGGAGGAGGAGGAGGAGGCAATTGAGACGAGAGCCGAGTTTATGGAGTTCGAGGCTGCGTCGGGGTTTTGACGGCTCATTATGCGCGCGTACGTGTCGGATGGGTGCGAGGTGTGTTCCGCTGCTGCTTCTGTTATGCTGATGACGATGATGGCGCGATGCGCGTCGACTTGGCTTCTGGATTTTGTTTGCAGGGCCAGAGAGCGAGGGAGTGATGGATGGGCGGTGATTATTTTGCTTCGTGATTTCTGGGAGGCTGCGGCCGCTTTATGGCTGCTTCTGTATACAAGTTATGTTTGATTGAAAATTCTCTTCTTTTTAATTAAACTTTTCGATTTTCCGGGAGGAGGAATTTCAAACACGCGGCTGCAGCAGCGACACTTAACCGAATTACCGCGCGGCCTAATGAATTCAGTAGCAATTTCAGCGGTGCTAAAAACCGAGATGGCGCCTACTTTTTTTAAGCTTTTAAGGTCGTTTCACGCGGCTTTATATCAAAATTGAATCGTCGCTATGCGTTAAGTAACACGAGAAAAATGCCTCTATCGCGCTGATGGAATACCAGATGCAGATACAAGGACACCATTGACTCGTGTGCGTATTCCCGCGTGATCGACGAGCTCGAGAGAAAGAACACACGAAATAAACAAATACACCGAGCTATAGTCCGCATAAGGTCTAGTATACGCGTGTAAGAATGCAAATCGATGGGAATCAGGTATTCAGCGAGCTTAAACTTGCAAATGCACTGCCATCTCAATTCGCTCTCTCTCTCTCTCTCTCTCTCCCTCTCTCTTGTACGGCTTCTTCCGCGGAGAGTTCGCTTGTAGGACGAATCCGCGAGGCGTTTTTTCCTTCGCTTCCACGATATGCGTCGCACAATGGAAACTAGCGAGAGCCGAGGTGCTATGCTAATTATCGCCGGCAGTGACCCGATCGCAACCTCAGCACGGTTTACTTCTCCGATCGACGCGTATGAGAGCAATTTTATATGCCGTATAGTATATACTGCGTATATGCTAATGGAGACTCGCGCTGCGCCGGAGGAAAGAAAGAAAAAAGCGCTTCTCTCTTCTCGCGGTTTTTACAAGTGATAACAATGTAATCGGGTTGCGTAAATTGCCCGATGAATAATTCAGGCGCTGATTTGTTGATTGTCTCTCTGTATAGCGCAAACTCGCCTGAATCTAATTACGCTTTTTGCTGGCATTTTACATATGTGCTTTCGCCCACGGATCGCGTTTCACTCGCTGCTGCTGCAGAATATTCGGAGACGGCGGATTTCACAAGGCTGTCGTTACGCGGAACGACTTTTAGCGAAATTCGAGCATCGCGATCTTTTTTTAATGCTGATATAATTGCGTTGCGAAACGAACGATAGTGTGTGTGTGTGTGTGTAACGCTATCCGAAGCGACGAATATAGGCAGGAATTGCAGCGCGTCTGCTTTATTGAGGAGCGAATGTGAGAAGAGGGACTTTGTATGCGAGCGCATTCTTGAGCTGGAAAATCGTTCCACAATGTTGAGAGAGTCGGGATATGTATCTACTTAAATGGACGACATTGTCTGCTGAGGCGAATTTTCCTGTGCTCCTGAATTAGATGATAAAAAGTCAGCCTTTAAATCCGCGCCGAGCCGCTTACAAAACCATAAATTACGGGCACACGCGCACTCTCGACTCCTCTCTTCGTATACACCCACACAAGCTCCGCTCGACAATTTGTCAAAAAAAAAGAATCTCTCCTCGCGTCGCCGCGTGAAAAGAACACGTACACCGTAAACAAAGAGAAGACGCGCGAGGCGGCAAGGAACGGAAAGTGAGTTTTTCGACTACTGGCTTGATTTATACAGGGACGAGTCTCGGCTGGCTGACCGGACTTTCGTTTTCAAAAATAGTGATATAGCAGCAGAACGAGTTTCGCTTTCCGCGCTGATTTTATTTCAAGATATAATTCGCTTCTCTCTTGGTTTTTTTTTTTAATAATAATAATGAGGCTGCAGGTTACGAAATCCGTCGAGGTATGTCGGAAGAAAATGCAATGTTTTAGGAGAAAATTTTAATTAATAAATGCTGTCTTAATTGGCAGCGCTTATGTGGACGCGGTACGTGTATCTCGATCTTTCCGCTGCGGCGCGATAGCGTCGGAAAATTCATGCAGAGAAAGCTGGACGTTGGTAATACGTAATCGCTTCCTGGTTAAAAATCGGCAAGGCAAAAAGTACACGTAATCACCTTAGCTCCATCGAAAACTGTCCACTGATACTGCTTGCAAACGTCCCTTTCGTTCGCCGTCCATATATGTATGCACCTGCCTGGGAACAGTCTCGACCGCAGTGGCGATCACTCGTCGTCGCTTCTTTTTCTCTTTTGGCTCAAGGCGTCACGCACACCTGTTGTCGCTCGATGCCGCAGATGTGTTCGGCTGTTTTAGTGTCGCGATCGCAGCTCCTGATTCCTCGGGAAGCGATATGTGTGTGGAGTATCTTGCTCCTGGTGGGCGTGTGCTAGAGAGGTGAATGAGGATTAGAGAATTAGATTTTTAGAGCTCTTATTGATGCTAACTTGACATGCGAATTGAGCGATAAATCATTGATAATTGCAGGAGTTTACGTAACGAGTGAACTGTGTACATTGCATTCTAAAATTCTTACTTTCGTTTTATTCTATCGTTATTCATCATTCATAGAAGGCGTCGCGCTTTCCAAGTAAATCATAACCGTGAATTAACGCGACGTAATTATTTCCCCTCCCGACCGTCGAATAAAATTCCTCGTGAATTACACCCACGCACATATTGTATACAGCCCTGATAAAGATTTATCCTCGCGCGAACAATAAGGAAGTCGGTCCGCGTAAAAAATGTCGCGTCGAGCGAGAGAACAGTATTTCAGCACGCGTAGCTCGTACTCAAGGCAACGACCCGATAAAACCGATCTCCGGCGCTACACTTTTCTTGGAAATGGATTATAATTTTCTCTCTCCTTCCATGTGTACCGTTACGCGCCGGACAAGCATCGCTTTCGATAAACGACAAATTGAAGGTTGGCTCGTTTATTGTGGTCTGTCCAACACACTCACACACGTGTGGTGAAAAAACAGAATATCAAGACGACGACGTGCGGTTTTTATATATCTGAGGAGTTTACGCTTTCTTGTGGCGAGATTTTTAATACTGGCTCTCTCTCTCTCTCTCTCTCTCTCTCTCTCTCTCTCTCTCTCTCTCTCTCTGTGTAGTGCAAATTCACATATACTGCGCGAGTCGACGCCGTGGAAAATGACTGTGATCGAAGATAGCAATTTCGCTCAGCAGAGCAGATATCATTTCGCGACGCGTGTTCACCGTTAACTGCGAGGTCGTTACGTTTTTTTTTCTAATTTCCAAATGGATTTTCCAGTCACTGCTGCTGCTGGAAGAGAAAAATTAACTCTAATGAGGAAAAAGGCAAACAAGCAGGTATGGCTATACCGAGTGCGCGGATTCTGAAAATAGCACGTATACCGCTTCGATATCTCGATCTGTAAAAGTACAGTTTCGCAATCGCGGAGAAATAAGAAAATGTTAAAAATACATACAAGCATTCAGTAGAAATAGTCAGCTGCGGTGAGACGTATAAATTTAAAAAGCGGCTCTAATCTCTGCGGTTTAAGTTTCACAACAGAGTAGAACTATAGCCGTCGATGCACATCGCTGCAGAGCCGTAAACTCGCAAATCAATCCCGGCGGCACAAAAAGTCGGCGCCTATGCATCCCGCCGGACGATCTCCGTATTTAATCCGCGATTAGACTCGAGCGCGATGAGCTCGGAAGGATGGATTACGCAATCGCGGCGCGACCAGAGCGATTCTCCGAAGGAAAGAGAGAGAGAGAGAGAGAGAGAGAGAGAGAGAGAGAGAGAGAGAGAGAGAGAGAGAGAGCCTTGGCTGCGTTATTAATTCTCACTGCGTACGTTTGTTTACGTTTTTTTTCTTCTCCGTCTATGACTAATGCCGCGGACTTATTGTGTCTTGCGCATTGTATGTATATAACACACAGGATCTACACGTAAGAGTAGATTCAATAGCGCGAAAAGGGATTATCGCAAGAGAGGAGGAAGCGCGAGGTTGAGCTGCAGCGCGACAAAAGCCGCATTATGCGCTGCTGCGCGGCTTTGTAGGTTATGCGCTCGCGGGACTGCAAGTAGGTTAACGTCGTGTACGTATACTGCATGTACGAGCGTCTTATATACTCGGTAGCTCGGATAGTGATTTTGATAAATATCTCTTTTTCAATTCGACATCCGAGAGCGACGCGGCGCTGCGTCGTATACGATTCTTTAATTAACTACTTCCGCGCGACACAACTATGGATCTTACCTTCCGCCGAATGTGGCAAAAAAAAATTACCATGCATAAACTGCCGTAATTGCGTCTCGCGTAATATCGCCGTGTTTGTGTGTAGGTATATCGACGGATTCCGAGGCTCGATATAGAATCCGCGCGCGGTAGCGGTTTCACGAGCTGTTTTCTGAAAAAACATGCACTTCAAAAGCGGCCGAGCGCACTTCCGACAGATTTTCTCTCGCGCGATGCGCGGCCGCCTCGACGTTTAGCTCGATATGAGAGCCGGCTTTGTGTTCTGCGAGCGCGAGAGGATACGCTCTCGACTCTTTTTTTACGTTTTCCCATGGGAAAGGGGAGACACGGCGACGCTCTTTTTTCGGGAAAACCCTTTGGGATTATTCTTCGTTTTAATCAATTCGACGTGCGGCTCTCAGCGATCGGAAAAAAAGAGTCGTTTTCTGCGCTAATCTAACGCGAGTTTCGTTGTAAAACACTGCGCAGCGCTAATCCGTTCGTAAATTGCGCGAGACGGCCCGAATAGCCGTGTCGATATCGGCCATAACTTTCGCGCAAAGCTCTCGGCCTTAGACGATTAGATCCTAACGGCAAAATACAGTGGCGGCGCGTGTGCGGCATCGGAAAAATCGCAATTGCGACAGGTTTGAAGATATCGATGAGTAGAAGCGATAGTGATCGCGATAACGAAACTGCTGCAAATTTTCAGATCTTTACAAACCAGTTCGTCGAAGATAAATCTTCTCCTCCGCGTTATTATCTCAAGCCGTCCATCCCGCGCACAATAGCAGCTCTCGATATATACATACGGAAGAGCCATCGAGAGGCGATCGACGAGCGGGCGCCGCTCGGGAGATTAGACGCGACCATTACTCTCTCTCTCTCTCTCTCTCTCTCTCTCTCTCTCTCTCTCGGCCGGCGGTCGCATACGCCCACGCGAAATAATGCAGTCGTCGCTCGCGCGCGGGCACGTAACGAGCGCGCGACCGATATCGCTCAGATATAAGCTGCGCACACGTGTGCGGCGTACGCGCCGTAAGTGAACACTTTTTTTTATCTCGTGTACTTTGGAGAATTATGGATTTTAAATAAGCGTTTAAAAATAAACGCGGTTTACGTAAATTACGTATAGATCTGTTTTACATACAGTAGAGCCATTCAGAGAGAAGCGCGTCGGGGTATGCAAATTCCGCGAAGCCAAGGTGAGGCTATTCAATCCGAGTTGGCGCGTATAAACTTCGACACGTGCAGAGCCGAAACAATCGGCGAAATCTTCGAGAGACCCACATCCATCCTAGCGCGCTGCCGCTTATATGCTATATATCTTGCTTTTACGCCACTCGCCTACTTACGGATTTAACTGCGCTGCAGTTATAGAAGCGCGTGTTTATGGCATACGGGCCGGTTGTCTTAGCGAATATGCGTATCTATTTGTGGGACACGAATCTGAATATACAATGCGGGAAGCATACGTTTCCGCGATCGTCTTTGACTCTGTGTTGATCTATTATCGGTGCAAAAAGACCGTCACTTCGGCTCTCGAACGATCTCGCAAATATTGTGTCACACAATGGACCAAAGGCATTCCTGCGCTGTCTAGCCGCTTAATCCCGGAACGTCAAAGCTGCCACGAATTTCCCTCTCTTCGCCGCACTAGGCGCGAGCTTTCGAGCGCACACGTGTTTAGGTCACGTATGCAGACAGTCTGCAGCAGCAGTTCGGAAATGCAGCGGAGCGTTGGCGATTTGTTCCTGCAGTATATATACGTATATGCGAAACGGAAAATCCTGACCCTTTAACCCCGCGTCGTTTGAAAGTATGATGCGAGTGTGCAGAGAAAGAGAGATCGTGTATTGTGTACGCAGAACCGTGCGGGGGGTCGCTTCTTTTTTCACGGTCGACACCGTTATGCGGCGCGATTTCTTTTTTATATTTACGACGCCGCTTATTGTGCGCTTTTTTCGCCGAGTGCAGCTTTATCTGCCGCCGCCGTGATTTTTTTTTCGGAGTGAGAGAGAGAAGTGTTGGGGGAATTTGGGTGAACGAGCGTGTGGAGAGCCGATATTGTTTCGAGCGCGTCGAGCTTTAGGCGGCTTTTTGTTTGGCGCCGGCGATTTTTTATTTTTTTTTTTTAAGTGGGTCGATTCTACTACGCCGTTTCTGATACTGGGAAGTTTGATACACTCCGGGATTTATGAGCGGTGATAGGGTCTTATGGGATTCTTTTTAGCGTAAAATTTAATCTCCAAAAACGTTCGCCTGCAACCATGCGAATAAATCACGCGGCTAATAGGCAAATCACCAATATAACGCCGAAAGCACACGACGCATCGCTTGCGCAACGAATACAAAAAAGTTTAAGCTGCTTTTTTGCGTGCGCATCAGCCTTGAAACGCCTCTCATGAATCACACGCGCGCAGCCGGTAATTCGACTCTAAATCAGCAAAGCAGTGCAGTACCGGCTCTCGTGCCAATATCCATACACGCGTGACGTTTCCGAACGCGCGCGATTATATTTTGACTCGGCGCTCGCGCGCGTGCGCGTAAATCACTCGCGGCCACTTCTCGGAACGCTTGTACGGCTATAATACCGGGAAAGAGAATTCGCGAACTGCTCTGTTTTAGCCCCGGCCGCTCGCAATCAAGTACACGGATTGATTGCGCTGCCGTGCGGTAGAGCCTCTCTCGTATTATTAGGCGAGGTAATCTGATTTTTTCCTGAATGGCGGAAGAAAATCGCGCGCGCTTATAAATATGAACGAGCAGCGTGATCAGATCCTGAGCGCGCGCGCGAGTATTAAATTTTAAAACCCGCGCCCGCGCGCGAATTCGAATCTGATGCGTCTGCTCTCTCTCTCTTTCTCGTGGAATCGATGAATCTCAAGGCGGAACCGTGGGCCGCTGTATGAGGTAAGACGTAGTCTTTCGGGAGAATTTTGCCATTTAGATTTTTTTTCCGCTAAGCGCGCATTGAAAACGTCGAGATCCTTGTCTTCGGCGCATGACTTAAACATGCTGCTGCCGATTGGATCGAAACGAGCTCTCCTAACGCTAAACATTCAATTTGCAAGCGTAAATCCGCGGAAGATTCCTCTCTCCCTCTCTTGATCGGCACTAAAATCAACACGTGTACGCTGCGTGTGTTATACACCTCGAGACCGCAGCGAAACACAACACAGGCATACATCCTCCGGCGCAGTATAGTCCCCTATAAAAATCCCGAGGCTGCAGCTCTCCCGCAATAATAAACACCGCCGACATTCGCAACTTCACGTCCGCCGGCTCGCACCGAAAACGCACTAGAGCGAGACCGTCACGCAGACCTCTCTCTCACTTACTCACCCCGGGCAGGATACTTTTTATTACTTTCAATATCGCGCGCTCTCGGGGCGACGTGCTCCGACTGCGCAAACTCTCTGCACCCATGGCGTGCTGGAGTTGAAAAAGAAACGGTGAAAAAAAAACGAGGGTCGCGCATAGAGGGCCCGCATGCTGAATCATATGCGAAATGATAATCGTCGCACGGCAGTAGTAGGCATTAAATACGGGAAACTTGCGCAGCTCTCCCTGCGCCATTAAAATTTAAATTCCCTATAGTGTAATCGTGCGCTCTCTCGCTTGGGCTACTGCTCTTTGTCCTCGCGCGAGCGCGTGCATTATATACCTGCCACCTTTTCTGTCTCTCTCTCTCTCTCTCTCTCTCTCTCTCTCTCACACAAACTCGCTTACTGTACGCTCGGATGATGGTAGAGAGAGAGAGAGGGAGTCTGGCGCAGCAGACCAGACGCTCCGCAGGACTGACCCGACCGGTGCGAGATTGTGTGCGTGATGTGTGTGTATGTTGTGGATCACGAGAGCGCGCGCGCTGGATGTATACAGTGTGGCGAGAAAGTACGCGCGCGTTCGTATAGCTGTAGGTGCAGAAATTTTTTTAGGAGAAGAGCTCGGGCTCTTGAGATACGACGCTTATAGCATCGATCGGGCGTATAAAAATAAATTTTTGCTCGATAGAGTATTTTTGAACAGGAACGAAAAGTTAAGCCTCTTTCGATGATACATCAAACCCGCAATCAATCAAAAAAGCGACGTATCCACAGTAAAAAGAGAAAAAATCAATTTCGGTGCGATCGAGTTTCGCCCTATCGAAAACCAGCTCCTTTTTTCAAACAAAGGAGCTCTCTTCTCGACGCAAGGGTATATTTCGGACGCGTCTTTTCGCGGCTCTCCGCGGCAACTAACAGGATCAGAGAGAGAGAGAGGGAGACGCGCGCGTCGATGATGACGAGGATAGTAAGCGCAGCGCGACGACGATAATTACCGACACGTGGGAAAAGAAGGTGTGTATGTGTGTATCGGCGTCGTTAAAAGCGCGGGGTTAACGAGCCTTTCGCTGCCGCCGGAGGAAGTGACACTCTCTCGGCGAGGCTTTTTGCTTTATTAGTCGATTTTCGAGTTCGAGTTTGTTCGAGGGCCCGCTGCGTATGTACAGCGCAGGCCTTTGAAGTGGAGATTTTTTGCTGCCGCCAGTTTCGAGGGCTTTTTTTCAACCGCGGAGCTTGCGAAGCCATTAAACCGCGTATGTGTGTTATTAATTTGTACTATCCGAAAAGTTATCGCTTATCCGCCGTACACGCTGTATTTACTCTCCGTAAGGCGAGGAGATCAGAGGAGATCAATTTTCACACGTCTTATCGCGCGTTTCCGTTCCAAAACGTTTCCCAAGACACAGAGTCTCCAAGACAAACAGCCGTAAAAGAATCATCCGTATCCGTCGACAAACACGCGCGACGCGAGTTATACATACTATTTGCGTATCTCATCCGCGCATCGAAAGCTCACGACGTCTCCGATAGTTACGAAATTATACCCGCCTACATCAATACAGAGATACACGCGGCGATAATCCATTGGACAAAGAAACAAACAAATGCCCCTAAACCTATCTCCATTATCTCATCGGCATTTTACGCGCGACGCGTGTCCACGTAACGCAAGCAAACACACACGACGACAGCGAACAGAGAAGCAGAACGGTGCAGAGAAGCCAAAAGAGAAAAAGTCGAGGAGGAGGAGGATCCGTGCGTCTAGACGAGAAAAGCGCGCGTTTACGTTGGCACAAGACTTTATATAGGTGCGTACGGCATTGCTGCATATAATATGCACGTACTCGCAGTTCCTCGAGGCGTCTAATGCCCACTTGCTTACGCCCGCGGCTATAAGAGATGGGAGACGCTCTCGGAAAATGGCTGATTTGCCATGCGATCGCAGTTCTCGATTTTTCAGATGGGAATCGGAGCGCGCTGTTTCACCCTAGAGTCGGCTGATTAATTAATTAATTAGTTGAAACGACGCAGTTGTACGTTAACACAATGGCACTGTATAACGTATATAATAAAGCTCGCGCAGTAAATTACAAGCGAACGTGTAGGATAATTCACCGGAAAACTCCCTCGCCATCATCGTCTCTCGGTAAAAAACTCGTCAGGCTCTCTAGCATCCCCGAAAATTTCCGCCACATCAATTCCCGCCGACACTTGGCGTCTCAATAATTTTTCACTCCTCCGTCACGCAGCCAATCCGAAATCTCTCCCTCCGGCGATGCGCGCCACAAAGAGAGCTTCTTCTGCAAGCTCTCTCTCTCTCTCTCTCTCTCTCTCTGCGCCCGAGAGAGGAAATCCCCGCGCAAAGGATGAGTCATCTGGAGCCGCGTCGGCCGGCAGATCGATATCCGCGCGTGTACGTGTATACACACAGCTTCGGAATTCCAGAAGGGCTGCGTGTACGAGGGCGCGACACCCCCCGCGCCGCACCGAGCAGACGGAATATTTCACAGAGAGAGAAAGAGAGAGAGTAGCCCCCCTGTGTACTAAAGAGCCAGGGGCTGACAGAGGGGTCGCATTGCGCACACAGTCGGATGGAGTGCGATAGAGAGAGAGAGAGAGAGAGAGAGAGAGAGAGAGGCGGACTTCCATTACTGCCTGGCTTTCTGCGAGCGATAAAGAATTTAGGGGCTGCTACGAGGCTTATGCTTGTGGTCTGAGTCGGTGGGTGGACCGCTATTTTCCGCGGGGGTGGTATTTTCGATGTTTCGAAAAGTACCGGCGTTTAGCTGCTTGACGGACGTATAAGCCGGATTATCGATCGCGACGTGCTGAAGTTTCAGCGGCGTGAATGACGAATTTCCGAGAAAAAAGCTCCTCAACTCGCTCCGAGAACAAACTTTGCACCTGGACCGTTAAATAATTAACCCCTCGGAGTCACTCCAGAGTTCCGCGCGCGCAACTTCGTCCTTATTTACAAATCGCGTTAAGGACCTCGAGTCTCCTAATTATCGCTGCGCGCGCAACTTCGAAATTCGAAAAAAAAAAAAAATATATATATATAATCCCGCTAAACCACTCCGCGTTGCACAAAGAGACGGAAAAAGAGAAATATTCCACTAGCAGGCCTCCTCGAGAAGCCCTTCTACGCTCTTCCCGAGAGCCTATCAGTCCGCGGGCATCTATGAAGTCTCCCTACGAGCACGTAGTCTCTTTGTCTCTCTTTCTCTTCGCTCTTCCTTCCCTTCGTCTTCTCTCTTATACGCGCGCGTAAGTATATCTCTGTTTACCCAAGCCGGTGCGCTCGTCTCCATTTCCCTATTTGTCTCCGTCCTCGAGAGCTGCCTCTACGCAGCTCAGACCATCTGCACGTCTCCGACGTCCCTTTCCGAGTCGGCGGATTTTTATTTATACGGCGACGCTCTTGTAATTAACGAGATATCGATCAGCCGGCTGCTGTCCGAGCGAAGCCAGCTCTCGCCGATTAAACGCGGCTGCCGTACACTTCCGAGAGCCTCTGCTACTCTCGACTCATTGTATACACTGCGCTGGGGCTTTTTGCGATGACGCTGTACATACTGTATACGCCGTATATAAAGAGAATGGACGTCCGAGGAGAGCGGGATTTCGGGAGCATAATGCGAGCGGGGATGAAAAGGAGCTTTGTGCTCCGCGCGATCGATGCTGTACACTCTATTCTCTCTCTCTCTCTCTCTTTTTTTTATACATATTCTCTCTTGTGTATCGCACCGATGGTCGTTTTTATTTTTCGGAAGGAAATATCCCGCGATATTAGACCGGGAGAGAGCCGTGGCTTCTCATTTCGCTCGGTTTGCGCTGATGCTCTCGACGGCGGGAAGAAAATTGGAAAAGTTGCTCGCGGCTCTGATGCGGCTCGGCTTGAATATTAAAAAATCTCCACGGCGCTGCTCTGCCTCGTATCCGCACTGTGGAGTCTCTATTTTAGCCTGCCGATAATTAAAAACTCCTCGATCAATCGCATTGCGGCTGTAGAACGTTGGGAAATAAAAGTCGCACGGGCGGCGTGGAAGATCGAGCGGAGGAAGAAGGAATTTTAGGAAGAAAAAGAGGATGGAGAGAGAGACGGTGTAAGAATTTCTTGATAGACCGCAGACTCGTCTCTCTCTCCCGCTCGAGGGAAAAACCTATAAAGGAAGTTCTCCTCGCGAAGGGGCCTTTAATGCATATGTATTAAACGATTCGCTACCGGCTCTACGCAATAAACTCGCGCGGGCATTTTAAAAATACTATCGCGGTGGTGGGCATATACTCGAGAGGCATTCTTTTTTTTTGTGTGTGTTTGTGCGCGGTATTCTCCCATGTGTAGGATCAGTACTTGAGATTTTACGATGATGGTCTTCAGCCGCACGGCTGATTTATACGGAATTATTAATAGAGAGAGAGAGAGAGAGAGAGAGAGAGGTGGGCTACCGCGGAGTTTATGGATATTGCGAGCTCTGCAGAGATAGGCTCTCTTTTTTCGCTTCATACGGCCGAATCGCTCGCGCGCACTTGCCGAATCAATCCTCCCGCGCGCTTTGATAATGATAAAGAGGGACACTGTGCTCTGCGCTGAAATAAATGTTTATCGCTACATACCCAGAGCTCTCGAAGAAGAAGAAGAAGAAGAAGAAGAAGAAGAAGAAGAAGAAGAAAAAAAAAACATCCCCCACTCGTTAATATGCCCATTCGTCGCGTCCCACCGTGGATTAAAAAAACAACGAGAGAGAGAGAGAGAGAGAGAGAGAGAGAGAGAGAGAGAGGAAACTAAACAAGCCGTCGCCGGACTCTCGGATGTTACAAATTGTTCAGCCGCAATAATCATCGCCCTCCCTACACGTATATACTGTATAACGAACTCCCGCCATTCGTCACGCGTAATAAAGTCACTAATCACAGCGTCGCTCGCTCGCGCGCGCGCGCGGAAAAAAGAGGTAACTGCACTGCAGTACAACAGCAGCAGGCACACGAGTAAACAGAGCCCGGGGATCTCGTAAACGCGCTATCCCGAGAAAAGCCATGTGAAACCGATATATGTGCGCAGCGCGTTGTACACCGCGAGTCTAGGGGTGTACACAACGTATACTTTATCGTATAGTAGCAGATGGAGAAAGGGAGAACGGCCGTAGGAAGGGAACAGACTGGTTTGCGTATAAAACGGGGGTAGCATAAGCGGCCAGATCGATACTAGGAGACACCAGTGGAGGGGGGAGAGAAGGCTCCGTGAATAAGAGAGAGATGTGTCGAGCGGCTATGATCGCGTGAATCATTTTATTGCCAGCTGACTCGCGCGCGTTTTTCAAAAGGTTATGAGCTCTTGTTTTACGAGGTGAATAGAGGTGGTGAATGACTCAGTCGGAATTTCGAAATCTTCTAATTCCGACTAAAATGTAAACTTCGTTATTCGAAAAACACATCGTCAGAGAGAATTACTCGCGGAAGAAACGACGACACTAGCGCGACGAGGGCGCGCATAATGGCGTCGGGAGAAAATATAAGGGGCCGTCGTCGTCGTCGGGAGGAAAGATAGACGGAATTCCACTTTATACCGGCTGCGGGGGCGATTTTCCCTGCACTGGCCCCGGTGTGTCATCGACCGCCTTAGGCAATCTCCTATAGACGCCGCAGGCAATCCGAGCATTCCGGAAAATTATTCGACTTTTCCGCGAGAAGAGCGGATTCCTTTTAGATCGAATTGTAGGTGGGTGGAATGCAATGAGCGGTCGTTTGGGCTTGAGAAACGACTGCCATTTCGCAGAGGTGTGAAGAAAGGTGATTTCGTCTCGTGCATTATGGGAGCTGAAGAAATCGCTCGAATTTTATCTCATGGGTATGTTCCGCGATATTAAGAAATGTCACGATCGAATTTCTTTATTAGCCGCCGACACGAGAGTCTCTGAATTTTGAGGGGGGAAGTACCATTTGCACTGGCTGAATTTGATATAGCTCTCGAGTCGGACGGGCGAAATGACGTTTTTCCGTGAGCCGGAAATTGGGCCACTTTTCGAGGATCGCGGCGACGCAGCCAGGCAAATTGGCCACTTACCGCCTGTGAAAAATGTTTCCGATTTCCACGTGGCACAACTGCCATAATTGGATCGATGCTTCACTCGTTCTCGTCTCATCCGAGTGGATGATCCGCGGATTTTTTCCAGCGTGAAATTGCTTCGATAAACAATCGACCAAGTTTTCCCTATGTACCTGTGAATAGCCAGAAGGCGACGGCGATAGAGGAAATTGTTTACACGCAAAAACTCGAGCGACAACTTTTCCCCGACCTCATGAATAAGTCCGACTTGCGACGGAAATTCTTTCTCCAAAACACTCTCTCTCTCTCTCTCTCTCTCTCTCTCTCTCTTCTTTATCGTATTTTCAGCTCTGGCTAGCCGCTTTAACCTATATAAAAGTCAATCGAAAATTCACACCCGTTTTACGCGGAACCGCTCATTCACCGAGATAAACAACTCGTGCGTATCGAGTTTCCAAATTGAATTTTTCATTGTCGCGCCAGAGCCGTACATCTGAATCACACGAGATACGAAGTGAGAGCGAAGCAGGAAGAAGAAACAATCTCCCGAAACTTTTCCACCCACTCCACAACAATATTCCAAACTTTCCACTTCCTATCTAGAAACGGACGAAAAGTTACCCCCTTTGTTCGCCGACTGTCCAAGCCCATCTCTCGCTCTTCTAACAAGCCCCACATGCGCTCGCGCCTCTCGAAGAAGGAATTTTATAATTAATAAGCCACTCGAACGGAGAAGTGGCGAGCGCACGGGGGAAAATTCTGAAATTCTCCTCGCTCGTTGAAGACGCACACGTGAGAGAGATAGAGAGAGAGAGAGAGAGAGAGAGCAGGGGGTTCGGACGTAATGAATTTAGAGAGGGTGGAATAAGAGACGGCGCGCGTCTTGACGAGGGTGGCCACTTGTGCCGGCGCCCGCGCGTAATTAGTTCCCGGCTCTTAATGACGAGCTCTCTCTCTCTCTCTCTCGGACGCTGACCGAAGTGGATGATCCCAAGGGGGGGTCGTCGGCGAATAATGTGTAATTTGAAAAATATCATCCTTCCTCAAGCTAAAAATACGCTCTCGCGGATAAGGCAGAAAGTGCTCCGGAATAAATCTCGACAAAGCGTCCTTCACTGATCCTCCGAAACGAAATAAAAAGGTAGAAAGAGAAGAGAACAGGATCGCGAGCTAGTCGAGACAAGACGGACAGGAGACTGGACCGAGACGGAGAATTTTTACGCGCGTGGGTCTGTCCTTTCGCGCGAGCGCTGCTGCTCTACTCTCAGTTTCCTCGAGACGAAGGTCGCTTTACGAGTGGCGAAAACGAGCTGAGCGAAAGAGGGAGAGAGAGAGAAAGAAAAGTGAAGTGCCTCGTTGTGCCCATTACTTTTACGAGCTCTTTATAGAAATTTCAATCGGGCTTTTCGCGCTTTTTCTCCGTAATTATAAAACAGAATAGTCGCGCTTTGTTTTCGCTGCGATGAACCACTAATTTGAGTAACAAATTCAAATCTGTGACGCACGCTCGGAATTTTCGGATCGAGTGTGTGACATCTTCAAGGCTCGAGTCATTGCACAATCCCACTTCGACGAGTTCCTTGTACTCCCACGTGGTCGTAGGTGTGAAAGAATTCGTCGTGTAAACAAGCCGCCGTGCAGCTGACAATAAGAGATTAAGCCTCGCCGTTTGCATAATCAAGAGCAGAACGATCGATTGCGCCCACGCGCGCGGCGGAATTCGATTCCATTTCCGCCGAAACTCGTTTGCGTCGCTATCGTAAGTCTTCGCTGGTAGTAGTAAGCGAAATCGATAGTAATTAGCTCAGCGACGACGAAAAACGAGGAAACGCTGTGTATTATAGGACGGACAAAAGAATAATTAATTCACCGATCGAGGCTTCTCGTTACGAATTCAAACGGCGTATGACCGGTGCGTGCCTCTATACAGATATACTGTTTTTTTTAGGGAGAGAGACAGCGAGCGAGTTCTGTATTTTATGCGTTCGCTCGCACGTTTCCACGAACGTGAGGCAAACTGCTTCACGGGCATTTGCATAATGATATTAAATTCTTGGCCTCGTAAAAAACGCAGGCGCACAGGGGGAAAGTTCGACGATGACATTCGCTGTGCGTGGAATGATGTGTGAAAAAGTATGCGTGAAGTGGAATAATACACGTCCATCCGACGAGGAGAATCATCGGCGCTCGTCGTTGCAATAAGTGCTAAACCCCTGAACTCCTCTTCAGAGAAAAAGCAAAAGCCCAATAATGGACGACCACGAGATCCAGTCGACGGTCGAGTCTATCCTCGGCCCGGACGTCAAGATCATCGACTGCGAGAAAAAGTCGTGCGTAAAGGAGGAGGAGGTACTGCTGATAAACGGCGTGCCCATAACCCTCGACGAGCCCGACGGCATCGCCATCCGCGAGGCAATGATAACCGGGCAGGTTCCACCCTGTGACCTCCTCAATCGGATCCTCATCAGAGCTGGAATACAGAGGTAAGTACTCTCGACGATGTAATATATTACTGCGCCGTGATACGCAGAAGCGACGATGGCAGCGAGCGAGGCCAGGGATTAACGGAAGTGGATTCAAACTTTCTTTTCGGGAAATGAGTATATATAACGCGCAGCTGCAGTCCTTATTCGCGCGAAAGCAGCTTATCTCCTCTCCGCGTCGACTATATAATGGGCAGCGATGCAAATGCGCGTTTCTATAAATATTCACATACATTTTATTGAAATTCTCGCGAGTAAGTGGATCGACGGCGCGATGTAACTCTATGCGGCATGCTAAAATGGACGTAAAAGTGTACGAAGCGGAGGGGGGAAAAATCGAATTTCCGATCGATCAAGCGCTACGTCCTGCAGAACCTCTTCTCCGCAGCTCGCGATACACTTCCGCCTGGTGTTCATCAAGCCGTCACGATAAATCGAAAGTATCGACTTTCCCCGCAACGACGACGACGAGGAGCGTAGCTCGGCGGGACTTCTTTATACACTGATGTATATAACCAGCGCACCTCCTAATGAGTCACTTTGTCGAGGCTTCTCGCGCTATTATGTTTTCGCGGAGCTGCGGTTTCGGCCTTTGTCGAGGGAAAACGCGGAGAGGATATGTTTACCGTATCGTTGCAGCGACCTTCTTATTCAGGACGCGGCTGAGGTCGGAGTTGCATAGTCGCTAATCAACGCGAGTGCATAATTCAGAACGATGTGTAATTGCTCGTGTAAATTATGGAGAAATCGGTAATAAATTAAAAAAGCCGATTAGTCCGCCGCGCGTGAATTTAGTCGACCGATATAACACGACGTAGCGAATGAAGAAGTGAATCACATATTTTTAGCCTCACGGACCATCACGACTCTTATCGTCGCATTATTCACTCGCGGAATTATCAAATTAATTGACACGCCGACAGCGCGGCGCATATAATAAAGCAGTAATCGGCCGCTGTCGTTTACCGATGTATGTGCACACGCACTTTTACTCGCGACTCAACTTTCGTCACAGAATTATCCATATCCATCAATAGCGCTCAATTTTCGCGATTGCACGCTGATGATCCGAACCGGCGCGTCATTTGCATCGACCCCTGCATACCTAAAACGTCCTCTCTGTACCCGTCAGAAGCGATTCGTCAACGTTACAGCGTGGAATTGATCTGGAAAATCAATCAGCCGTCAACGTTATACGCACACACAGCGCCAGTCGCGTGTCCTCTGGAATCGATAATTTCGCAATGCGCTTCGGCTGGCAACTTCGCCCGGCGTATCTCGACGTTTCAATAACTGCGCGCGTCCGAAACAGCCGCTGGCGCGCTAACGAGATAAAATCTCTTTCGCGACTATCGATCCGCAGCTCTCTCGAGACGCTCGGTAATTTCGCCAAGTTGCTCTATGCGCGACTCGCGACGTGGAGGAGGAGAGCAAACAGAGATATGTGTGTAGACACGCTTGAATGACGCGAGAAGGAGAGAGATAAAAAGTCGCGGAGGTGCACTTAAAACTCCCGCAGACTCGGCGGAGAAGTGAAATCGAACGGAAGAGAGGTCGTGTGCGACGGAGAGTCAACAATAACTTTCGTAATGAGTTCGCGAGAATTTGAATTTGCTCGCGGGTGGGTCGCCTGTTTTAGAAAGTTTGACGCGCGAGGAGCTGCAGAGGTTTCTTTTTATTGCTCGATCGTTAGTTTCCGAGGCGCGGCGTCGAGGAATATGTAAATTAATTAATCTTTTGTTCAAGGTTTCCATTTGAATAATTGCGCGCTATAGCGAGTATGTACTAAGAAGATCGCGGAGGAGGCACTTTTTCTTTACGGTATGCAGGAAGCGATTACAAATGAATCACGGCCGATTAGAACAAGGCAATAATCCTTCTCGGCTGATAATTAAAAGCGTGTAAAACAAACACGGCATCAATTTCGTCAAACAAGGGCCACAATTCACCACATCCCGGTCTAAGCATGTTTTTTCCTCTCGCACCAATTTTTCTTCGCTTCGCTCCGTGATTAATCCTTCCAGCCCCAACGAGGAGAGAAAAAAAGGCAGAGAAAGAGAAATCTCAAGCGCAACCGTCCGTATTATACGAGCGTAGTGTATAGAAATTGAAAAACGCGCCGAAGGCGAAGCATCTGGTGCTCCGTAAATCACCGGCTCGCGCGCGCGCGCGCGAGCCCACTAAATTTAGTTGGGATTTTTGTGCTCGAAATCATCTGGATTCGCTCGCTGCTGACGCTGCTTCGGCTTACAATAAATACACGCATCCTCTTGCTGGAGTGTGTATACGACACGTGTTCTACTCGACTCGATCGATGTTTATGTTGATCAGCGGACTCTTGTGCGAGGAGGCTTAATGAAATCAAGCTTGGATTCTGGGGGACTTGTGGTTTTGATGTATGTGATTCGTGTGATTTTCACATCGTCAAGAGCAAACCGACCAGAATCGAGCTTTAAAGCCTTCTCGCGGTAAAAATTATTGAAGCAACTAAAACCTTACCTTTGTCATTCACCCGAAGGGTACCGGTCCGCCTGGAAACCTCGTTGAACGTCAAGTCCTCGATCGTCACCAAAGAAGAGGTAACCGTGGCCCGCGATGGAAAGATCGTCGACGAGCGCAGCCGCGAAACGAAGGAGAACAACAGCTACTCCTCGACCACCTCCGAGATCTGGGAGCCCATCGGAGTGATTCAACGTCCCCGGAACCTGAAGCCCTTCGACAGCTCCGACGAGTCTCGTCCCAACTCCAACGCCAGCTCCGACCAGGGCTATACCACCAACACCAGCACCAACAACGTGTTGAGAGAGCGTGGCGGAGGTGTTCCAATGAGTAGCAGTGGCATCCCGAGCTGTTCGTACTGCGGCGACGGAGAGCTGTTGGCTGAATGCCCGCAGAACTGCTGCCTCACCGGCGCGCTGTCTGGTCTCGGGCTTAACGTTGTCGGGGGCGATGAGCTGCATGGAGATGCTGGGAGAGCCGGGCTTCGCGCAGTGCACAGCACGACTTCTGCGGTAAGATTGCGTGTGGATGCGAGTGATTGTGGTTAAGGGGTATCTGATTAATTTGGTGGCCGAGGCCTTGCATTGGTTTACTTGATGATTATTGGAAATTGCATGCGTGCTTTATTTTGGGAAGAGAATTTCACAAATTTACGATGTAATAATTACGACAGGGATGGTGGGGAGTTTACTGGTAGCGGTCGAGTTAGGAACCAATCAGGTGCGACGATGAATAGTTTCTTGGGCAGAGTATCATGTTGAGCAATTAGTGCAAGGTTATGCGGGTGTAGTGTATCCCCTATAAATACTGGACCATGGTGGCTTACCGTCATTCTCAAATCAGTCGCCTGAAGGTGCACATCTGTCTAATAATTAAATTAGCAAAATGAACGCATTCAGAGAACTTATGGAACACATCAGCCAGGAATTTGACATTCTAAAAGATGGAAATTGCTCATTCCATCCTGCTTAATTGGACCCTGACTCTCTTCTGAATTGCGCCCTTGTATCCTATAAATGGCTCAAAATTTGCAAATCGTCAAAAGTCCTGCGAACAAGAATTTGTGACCACATTCACCGCGGAAACCGCAAATCCACATTAGAAAATAGCCGACAGCACTTTGACAATACCATTCGACAATCAAAACTCCCATTTAACATCTTTCAAGACCCCCTACCGAGTACCAGTTCCAACTCCTCCAATAACCGTAAACGTAAAGCCAAATCATCTTCCAATTCTATCAGCAGAATTTAATTTTTCATAATTTGAATAATTTTTAGATTTCGGCTAGCACATTTTCCCGTGCTTAATATTTCGAATTCCGTAGAATAAGTTTTTATTTTCATCAATTTAAAACACATTAATAATGCAAGCACTAGACTTATATAGTTTTTATGTCCTAGTACTAATGCTTTTATAGATACCTGTATTGACACACAGCACTCGAACACTCGTATACAACTTTATAATACCAGATAATTATTAGGTATACATGTATGAACAAGGTCCATTACAACTTTAATAATTGAACTTAATGCAGGTCTTGCACGGCGATCACTTTGATCCTGTGTCCGAGACGACTTTCACTTATTTGCTTTTATCGCGCATTATTTTTTATTGTGATTTTAATGGCTACAAGTTTTATATGAATAATGCACGCGTCGATGAGTCATTAAAGTGTAAAGAAAGGCGTTGAGAAAACCGCGGCGTGATTAGTCGATGAAAAATCGCGCGGCCGTTACAATTATAACATTGTTTCTCGCGCAATAAAACGAGCATACGAACAAATTGAGAGGAAATTATTAACGTAATCCGGCATCAATCTGACCCTGTAATACAGTCTCATGAATTATTTATCCGAGAAGCAATACATTATTCTCAATTACAGAAACTAATGACAATCGCTATATGCATCCGTGTAAGCCAACTCTGGTATACCTATATTCGCGTTATATTAACAAACATAAAAACTTATAAAAGGCAGGAAAACACCGGAATAAAGCAGTTTTCAAAGCGAGAACAAACTCCGCTAATTCTTCAATTTCTGTGTTTACATCTCGTGATGAATCGCGGAGCCGCTGTGGCTTAATTTGGCTCCCACTTTCTTAATTAAGCCCTTCTTCTCTTCCTCGTCTTCTTCTTTTCCGCAAAGCCATCACGGAAATCATAACAGCACCGGCAAAAATTACACGCGGCAGCCGCGACTTCATCAACTCCGTCCAATCTGCATATTCATCCGCGCAAACCTAATCCACTTGGCTCCGAAATATTCCGCAGGACTCGCGTAGAGAAAGGACCCTAGTATACCAAGAACAAGAGCAAGTTGAAGAGGCTACTACCACTAGTACTCCTTCGAGCCGGGACATATACGGCGTCGCGCTGCAAAAATCGCTCGTCGGCAGTTGGACGTCGAAAAAGTTGGCGGCTGGCGTTCGTGCTCTGCAAGTCCAAGCAACCTGTTCCCCTTTTCCAGTGCTATGTCCTGGACATCGCGCTCTCTCTTATGGGCATCGACACTGTGTGCGTGTGTATAGAGACAGAAAGAGAGAGAGAGAGAGAGAGAGAGAGAGACTCGCCGGAAAAACGAGCGCGCGCTCACGTTCGCGTGAGTAATACACACGGACGATACAGACAGTGGCGCTGGATTCCCCTGCGAGGTCGAGCCAAAGGAGCCCTGCTTCTTCTTCGTCTTCTTCTTCTTCCTTCTTCTTCTTGTTCGCTGTTGCTGGTTTTGATCGTCTTTTTTTCCTGCGCCTCTGAGAGCGCGCGAGACTCGCTTCTCTTCCGCCAAGTCTTATCCTTGTGTAATTTCATGGGTGGTTAGGGACAAGCTGCGAGAATGAAATGAAAATGAGCTGGATCAGAGATTGCGGGAGTTGATTCGGATGGTGGGACGCTTTGTTGGGGCTTATTTCGCTGCGAAGATTTCATGGTGTGAATTTGGTGGGAGTAAATCCTCAGCGGCGATAAGAACCGGTTTGCATTGTTTATTTAAATTATGAATTCAAAATATATTTTCGATCAAACTGAATAAAATGGAAAAGGTCGCAGTCGCGTTACGAGAGCGTCGGGTATGATTTCATTTCCCCATTTACTGAAGCATTAAACTCGTTCGTTTAATGCATGATTATTTAATGTATCTCAATTTAACTGCGTCGTATCGCGTATATATTATTTCATTCGAGTGAGCATTGATGCAAATGATTTAATTTTAACTCTGGTTTGTGTACGAAGAGAAAGCGTTGTTCGTGTTGTGATTTTAAAATCGATCTCCGGAGCACTTCTATAAGCTACAATGGATACATGAAACGGTTCGTCCTAGCACTTGACTCTTGCGCACCCTTTACCTTTGAACGTTCACAAAGGTGCTCTGCACCACTGACACAGTTATCTACCCACGAAGCCATCCCTGGTTGGTAGAGCAGAGACCTTTAGCTCGTCAATCCTGGATTTCTACAGTGAACCTCTACCTTACCGACGGAAGCTAATATGCCGACGCCTACCCTACATTTCGAACGCGGGTCTATATTTCGAAATGGTAACGCTTCCCTTCCGATAAAACTAACTCTTACCGATCGTTCCCTAAACTACCCTTTGGCAGCAAAATCATCCCTACCCTCCCGACCTCGTGCTATTTTCCAAACGAGCGTCGCTGTGAGCGAAGAGCTTTATCACCTGCCGGGGGTCGCGCAGTAAATCTCGCTGATCAACTCCCGTTAAACGGCGTTTATTGCCTCGCCGGTAGTTTTTCGTCTCTCTCTAAAGGCACTTTCGCACGCGAGGAAGCGACGTTCTATACGACTTTTGCGCTTTCCCCCTTTACGAAGGAATCCTTCACTCCGCCTGTTTCATTTACTTTTTCTCAACTCGACTCGACTTTTCTTCGCCGGGAAACAGAGAGTCTTACGCAGTTTGTTCCTTTATCGACGCTCGTATATTTTCAGGGGCTCTTTTCATTAAGATACTGCGAGAGCCAACGTTGATTGTTACGAGCTAATGCCCGAGGAAAAAGCCTCGTACCAGGATCATTGTTCGAGTCGTTTAATTATTTCCTGTGACGGTGATGAGTTTGATGGATATCAAGTTCCTTTACAATTCAGCTCGTTTCACGGTTCCCTCTTTAAAAGTTGCGCGATACGAAATCAGGCGGAGCTTATCAATAACCCCTGCGTCTGCAAGCTCGTCATCCGATAATCCGTAAAAAACTTGCTGCTGCAGCTTTGGCTCGCGATTTCTCGCATAAAATGCCATTATCCGTTCTCACGCGCGCGAGCTGTCAATCCTCGCGATCGTCACGAATGTTCACCGGGCGTTATTCCATTTCTCGAGCTAGAGACGTTGTCGACAGAGCGAGGGAGATGTAGAGATATGTACCGGAGGCGCAGAGTCTTGTCGTGCATCTGCACTACACTGACAGCCGCTGAAACGTGATCGGCCTGCCCGCGAGACTAGAGTACTCCATTTTTATGTGTACGAGCGATGCAAAGAGTGAGAGGTAGAGAGGGGCTGAAAAACCGTAAGTCATCGGCGCGTCAGACGTCGAATTGTGATGTCGCAGGCGTGATCTCTTATTCGTGCTCTTCTTCGTAGCTGCTTCGTAGTTTTAAATTTTTAAAGGGGTGCTCTTCTTGTTGCAGTAAATGATTTTTATTTATTAGTGGTGCAAATTGTAACTGTAAAAATAATTTGACGATAATTTATGACGATTATTTAACAGTATAAAACAACAGTATTCAACAAATATAAAATATAAAATAATTCAAGTATTCGAACTGTCATTGGTTTAAAAAATTGAATTCACGCGACAATTTGATAAAATCAAGCTTTCACAATATCGGTCAATAGGCTTGTAAAATCAAAATAATTTTCTACCCTCCCCGTGACTGAAGCCGGATTCCCAAAGCGAAAAAAGAATCCTCGAAATGCGGTTATTCAAGCCGAGCAGTTTCTGGTTTGGATCACCGGAAGCCGCAGCCAAATAAGCTTGATTAACGGACATCAATACGTTCGTTAAATCCATTGTAGCGGTTCGAATAATACTTGGTTCCGCAGCCGCTGCTGAAAATGCAAAATTTTTTCGCAGTATTCCGTTGAAATAGATTTAACCAACTGACAATACATACGTTTTCGTCCCTTGTTAACTCCCCTTGATATTTAATTTCATCGGGCTTTAGTTTTGTTAGTCATGTTTTGATCCGAGAGAGAGAGATAGAGAGATAGAGAGAGAGAGAGAGAGAGAGAGAGAGAGAGAGAGAGAGAGTGTTCGGCGCGCAGCCAATCGAATCCACCGCTGACATGTCATCTGAATTTTAAATTTTGATCGGAGGTATATTTTTCGAGCGGATTTGTTTTCGCTTCGTAAACGAAACGTCCGTATTTCAATTATAAGATAGCTCGAGCGCGAGAATCGAGAAACCGTGCATTGGATAACTAATCGATAATTCCAATTAAATCTAACAACATGGCCGATCTAGCGAATGAAACTTCGGATATCGATACATATATCCATCAACAAATACGAAGTTTGGTTCAGCTCAGCCGCAGCGTCAATCATCGAATGATTTCTTACTAACAGACCAAGCAAGCGCCCGTGCTATCGATTAAAATTCCACTATACGTGTGGCTCGGCGTAAACATAATTAATATCTGAAAAATGAAACTGCTCGATGAACTCGCAAAATCCTAATGACAAAACTTTTAATTATAACGCCATGAGCTTCGAGCAGCGCAGCAGCAGCACAATTAAAATTTTTAATGAACTCGTTTTCTCGCCCCGGTGCAAACGAAATTCGCGCACCGAACGCGCGCTGCTACTCAGTCGGGGGAGGGGAAAAAAAATTACTTCCAGCAGGCTAGTGCGCGCTCCCGATCGAGCTTCTCTCGCAAGCTCAAACATCGCGAAATTGTAAGGCCACTCGTGGCCGGCCGAGCGAAACGCCGAGCATTTCCTTAACCCAGATTCGGCGGCACAGCCACTCTCTCACTCTCACTCTCACTCAGGTCATGAATTCTATTTATAATCGGTTTTTCGCGCTCGCTCACACACGCTCGAATCTCTCCCTTTCCCTAAGTCGGATAAAAAGAATATCGAGCTTTCTCACAAAGGGGCGGCGATGCCTGTAACGGTATAGTGGCGGTAGGCACTCGTCATTGTGGAGAGAGAAAAAATCAGGAAAAAATCGCGAACAACCCGCGCCTTTCTTTGATCCGGCACTCGTGTACTTTACCGAGAGAGAGAGAGAGAGAGAGAGAGAGAGAGAGAGAGAGAGAGAGAGAGAGAGAGAGAGAGAGAGAGAGAGAGAGAGAGAGAGAGCGAATCCCGCAGCCGACCCCCTTTTTATTTCTGTGCAGTGCGGGTAGAGCCGTTTTTTGCGAGAGCGAACCTCTGTACGCGAAATATCAATTAACAAGTGGCTTGTATAACGAGGAATCAAACGCGGCTCTGCGGCTTTTATTCGCGCTTTGATATTTCTAATGACGTGGCACGAGTGCTGTACTTTTTTCTTTCCCATCCTTTCGCTTAATTTGTTTCGCTGCTGTGTACGAGAGTATGAGCTTTTAATGCGCTGCAGGGCTTAGAGAGGATGTCATTAAGGTTGATTGGAAAATGGCTGAGGCAATCCTTTGTGCTCCTGGCGATTACTCGTTAATAAATTTTATTGAAAAAAGTACGAACTACAAGCCTTTGGAACCTGCGTGTGTGTTGTCGATACTACACTCTCTACACTACGGTATTCGACCCTACCAAATCAAGCCGTTACGTCGGCTTATTAATTCGATCGAACCACGCGAATAATCCGGCTGTGCCACACCATCAGCAGCTGCAATCAAGTCGAGATCAAAACGAAAACTAGTACACAATCAGTCCACGTTAGCCGGCCGGTGGACCATCAGCTGCATCCTATTGTGGCATTAACCTAAGATTGGCACGAGCCATCAAGCCCCCTGCCGGCGGGGGATGAGCCGCCACAGATGCCTCCGATCCATGCACGGCGGTATAATTCGATTGTCAGAATAATGCGCTAAGATCAAAGAGTCAGGATCTGACCATAGTTTTAATCTGATTAAGCGGGATGTAGATTTGACGAGCAGCTGGCGTTGACTATACCACATTTAATCCCGGATGATGTGATCCGGTCAATTTGTACGTCTGTCGCGTGTGTCAATATTGGACATTGTAATGACCAGGGCAACGGGATTCCTTATGGCAGTGCGGTGTTGCTGATTAGATATTGACGTTCAATTTGGAAGGATGTAACTTGACAAATATGCGAGATTTAGAAGGAATGTTGCGTTGACGTGTGCGCAATTCCACCGATGTAATAATTTCATTTGCATGAAACTTGCCTAATCGAAATGATGTATTGCGAAAAATTAATACTCCTGTGAATTATTCACTTTCACTTTATGATGACATAATTACCCTAAGGATGGAGGGGAGTTTACCGGAAGGGGTCGACTTAGGAACCAATCAGGCGCGAGGATGAACAGTTTCTTGGGCGGGGTGTCATGTTGAGCAATTACACTGAGAAAAATTTGATAGTAGAAATTACTATTTGGGATAGTAATTTTTACTGCTTTTCATAATAAATTGGTAGCAGACTTTCAAGATATTAGATTTTACTATCCAAAGATAGTAATTTTTGTGGAAATCGAATTTTTAAAAATTTAATTTCAATTTCGCTTAGTTCTATATTTTACACCTCTTAGGTACTTCGCACTGTTACTACTTTATTATTTATTATTTTTATTGATTATTATTATGCTGTTTGGAAGAGAGAAAGAGATTAAACGTTTTTTTTGCGGCGACGGGAATCAAACCTGGAGCTCCGGCATGAGAGTTGAGGCGCTGATCTAAACAGATCTGTAACGTACAAAATTTCAGATCTAGCTGATGTATTAATTAACGTACGAACTAAAGTTAATAAAAATTAACGACGATTAATAAATAATAAAGTTGAATTAATAGACACAGAAACTCATTATAATAAAATAAACGTAAAATGTCAACTAACATACTGATTACCGCAGAAAAAAAATTAAATTCAAACATTACCGACTGAGAATATTACAATTTTTCCCACATTTTATAGTACATTTTACCGTCTTAGGTAGTAAAAATTAAAAAATTAAGTTTTTTGAAAGCCGTAACACTTTTTACTATTTGAGATAGTAAAAATTGATATCTCATAGTGAATTTTACTATAAAAGATAGTAAAAATTACTAGCTTCCGAGTCTGTTAACAAATTATTATCCGAGATAGTAATTTTTACTGTCAAATTTTTCTCAGTGTAGTGCAAGGTTATGCGGGTGAGGTGTCACCCCTATAAATACTGGACCATGGAGGCTTACCGTCATTCTCAAATCAGTCTCCTGAAGGTGCACATCTGTCTAATAATTGAATTAGCAAAATTAACGCATTCAGAGAACTGATGGAAGTCATCAGCCCGTCGACCCCGGGATTTGACATCCTAAAAGAACTACCTCTGGAAATTGCTGATTCCATTCTGCTTAAATTAGACCCTGACGACTCTCTTCTGAATTGCACCCTCGTATCCTACAAACGGCTCAAGATTTGCAAATCGTCAAAAGTCCTGCGAAAAAGAATTTGTAACCACATTCACCGCGTAAACCGCTAATCCACATTAGAAAACAGCCGACAGCACTTTGACAATACCATTCGACAATCAAATCTCCCTTTTAACATCTTTCAAGACATCCTACCGAGCACCAGTTCCAACTCTTCTAATAATCGTAAGCGCAAAGCGAATTTTTCATAGTTTAAATAACTTATATTTTTTCTATATGTAAGTATTGATACTTGTACAAAAACCTGCAGATATGAATTATTTTTTCCAACTAAAAAATCATATCGAAGCAATCTCCTCGTCCAACGCACCATAACCATCCGTAACGCATCTCCACATTATTTAGTCGGGATTGCATCACATCACACCGATCAAAACTTCGCGCCGCGCTCGCCAAGAATCACATCACACAGCTCGGTATTATAGCTGCTACGGCGTAAGGTCGGCGCGCTTGGAGCTTGAACCTTTGCCGTCCTTGCTTCAAAAATAGTCTTTCTCCGACTGGCGGCGCCGCGGAACTATCTGGCCAGTGCAAGTACGCGGGCGCGACCGCGAGGTAAACAGTTGCTCTCGAGCTTTGGCTTAGCGGCGCAGCCCGTAATTAGTTGCCGCGGCAGTTTCGCGGTTGCCTGAGTGCAGTGAACGCAAAAATGTGAGCTTGTGGCTAGGGCTCTTCCATTTTTGCGTCGAGAATAGAATCGATGGATGCGGTCATCGCGCGAAGTGATAATTAATGAGCTCGTGCGTCGGGTAAATATAGCGAGTAAGAGAGGCTGCATTTTGAAATAGTGTATTTTAGGAGTGTATCCACGCTGGATCGTACCTTCGCTAGTTATAGCGCAGTTCGGATCCCGAGAAACTGTATAAGTCAGTATAAATCCAGAAAGACATCAGCTCTCTATTTATCGAGTCTGCCCGGCTAGCGAGCAGCGAAACAATTCCCCGTGCGTCGAGCAACAGATGAGCTTTTCGTATTTTTAAACGAGGCGCGGCGAGGCATGTTTCGTTTATCGACATCCGCGACATAAAGCAAGATGCCGGGAGCAGAGGAGCGGGAAACTTTGCCGACGATTTACGGCCTGCTGATCGCCTTTCTCGCCGGTCTCCTCGGCTACGTATTCTGGGTGAGTGTAAAGCTTATACACAACCTACTCGGCAGAGAAAGAGTGTTTCTTCCTCGCGCGAGGTGCGAAAGTAAAGAAGCGGCGGCTTGTCGCTCGCGGTCCATTGAGTCGGCGATTCTCGGGAAATTAATGGCATTGGCTTTTCTCTCACCCCATAAGCTCGTCTGATTGGATTACTTCGTACGCTGGCTTTGGTTTGTTTATTGATGCGCGTGAAAAAGAGGAATCCTGTGATGGGATTCTGCGAAGCGAATTGTAAAAATTCATCCTCGTCAGACTCGAGCTGTGTACACTGAGTGGAAAGCTCCTTGGACGAGAAATTCCGAGAATCTTTTGAACGCCGTTGTTGGAATTTCGGGATCAGTCTAGCCCAACCTCATGGAAAAATGAAAATGGAAATGAAAACGAAGGGCGCGAGTAGTTCGTCTCGAGATATTTCTCGAGAAAAAGCTGGTGTTCGAAGTGATGAGAGTTCGATTTTTTTCAGTAAGCTTCGTAGATTTCAGCGGAATATAAGAAGATAATACTTTAGAACTTTAATAATGGACTAATGAACGGGCGCCGATCCACGACAGCAGGATTTATACCTTTAATAACCCCAGAGAGCAACATCGATTTCCCATCGTCACTATTAAATCCGAACCACCGCAATTAATTACAAGTTGAAAAATTAATTAAAAAGCGCATCACCGAATATTCCAACGAGAGCCCATTGGCATCAGCGGAGCTTTCACCTCTGCCCATCAAAATTCAGCTCTTTCGGTAAAAAAAAAGAGAAAACTCTCTCTCTCTCGCGAGCGAGCGAAAGATGATCCCACTTTAAGCACTCGGGCGGACTTAATTTCCACTCGAGGCGCGAACTCAACTTCTTCATCATCGAGAAATGCTTATTTCCCCGCGAGTCGGCGTAACTGCTGGCGCATTATGCAGGAGCGCTTATGGGAAAATCGATCGTTCCCCAGATGTAATTACAAGCCTGGGCCCGCGATTATTATTGCAATTACCCGAGATTTTGTGAAAATCGTCGCGTTTCCCAGTGGTGGGAATTAGGGAGAGTAGTCTGTGCCGAAGTTAAATTTGCGACTGTAACAATGGCTGCGAAACGATGAATATTGATGCTTCGAATGTTGTTCGAGCTCGTTATTACGCAAGAGAGAAGCTCGCGCGATTATATACTGTTTGAGGATGTTGCTTACTCGCTGGAGAGAAATAGAGGGAGAATACGCCTGCGCTTCTTCGAGAAGATTAAATTAATCAAGATTTCGCCCCCGAGATCTTTGCATACGTGCAGTCGGGTGTTCGTGTATTATGCGGCGTGTGTTAAAAACTCACGAAACTCTTACGAGAGCATTAATGTCATCCTCTGAAAATCTAGCAATTACTTGCGCGAATTTTCCGTCCGAATACATAGTCAGAAAATAATCGCAATAATATAACCGACGGATTTATTATGGCCTTTGAAAGCTCGCAAATGAGACGGCGATACAGCTTGTACATTATTATCAACGGCGGCGCAATAAATCATCCGTCCGAGGAGAAAGAGGAGGGGCACAAAGAAGGTCTTTCTAAAAACGCTCGATTCGCCGTGCGATGACGCAGCGGGAAACGCGGCCCAATTATTCTCGGCGTGATATGTATAGCCGTCGCTTTGGAGGGAAAGGATTTAATACTTTGCGAAATTTACACGCGAGGAAGCATCTGAGCCAGCTACAGCAACGGTGGCGTAATTAGTGCTCAATTAAATTAGATCAGTGTTGTAACTTAATAGGAGTCTGTCTATCCTCCAAATTACGTATCGTGTTCACACTCGGTGTATAGCTTCTGCGAAAGCTCTCCAAGCTGCTGCTGCTGTATTGTGTCTTATGAAGCCGCGGTATCCGCGCGGTGTTGAACTTGACGTTGCGATCTGGCGAATCGTTATCGGATTACACGGTAATCGAGCTATTGCCCTGCTGTGAATCTGATCGGATATCCGAATCGAGCGTGACGCGAAAAAATTCTAATGCTGGATTGAAAAATAAGAGAAGCGATATTTCAGTATGTTGTAAAAACTTTCCGAATCAGCAACTCAGCCGCGTTGCAGTGCGCAACAGAAACAAACGAGGAACATTAATATCCGGGCCCGCGGGGGTCGCAAGAAATCAATCAAACCCAGTGCAGCGGGGCGCGGCTTTCAAATTCAAGCCGATCAAAATTATCGGCATCGTAAAAAAGCCAAATAGCGCGTATACGACTCTCTCGCCTGTATACACACGCCCCCTACTGTTTGCCCCTGGAGAAATAAAAAATAAAAATCACATTTCATCGGCGCTCGTCCAGGCCGCGCTGATTGAATCCCTCATTTTTCAGCGAGCACCGCGGCGTATAATCACCCGAATTGGGTAATTGCACTCGGCCCCTGCGAAGAGAGGGGGTGCGGCCATTGTCGGCGTTGCCGCAGCGAATTTCGCGCTACCGCGTGCAAATTTCGGCTGACCCGCACACTTCGGCGGAAGCGGATTGCACACACACACACACACACACGGCCAGACTCTCATTAAATCAACGCGCGCCTAAATAATGGCGTCTCCGCGTGTACAAACTTGATGTGTGCAAACTTGCATGCAAAATGCCAATCAGCCGCCTATTGGATTCCTTTAGAGGATTTCCGGCTGCGCGTGTGCCCGCGCGTTCGCCGCGATGCTTTATGCTCTGTGTATACAGTCCCGCCGACAGTGAACCCGTCCGGAGAGTCGCGAATTTGACGTGCGTACCTGAAGCTGAATATTCGATTATAGCAGAGAGAGAGAGAGAGAGAGAGAGAGAGAGAGAGAGAGAGAGAGAGAGAGAGAGAGAGAGAGAGAGAGAGAGAGAGAGAGCGTAATGTTTAGTCGCTTCGCGATATGTAACATTATACGCGTAATCGCTAATTTGCAAGTTGTGTTTTAGACGCGCTTCGATCTCCGCCGCTCGCCCAAAGCGAATTGGTTATATGGCTGCGCAGAGGGCTGTGGGTATGTACACATGGTTACACTCCCCTGAGGATTAATCTCGAAGTATGTCTGAGATTTGGCCGCCTAATTAGGTTATTACTGCATGCGGGAATTCCCGACGCCGCGCGGTGGCGCGAGTCTTGTGTAACTAGGCGATGTGCCGATTCGCTACTTTTGTATAATCCAATTTCCTTCTAATCGGAGCAGGCAACGCTTCATCTAATCACGCCGCATGTGACCGAGATTAGGTAGACTACCAATGGGCGAAAGTTTGTACACAGCCGGACGCTTATACGAGCTTCGACTATGTCGCTATTAAGGCATAGGCTTTATCGATAAAAATATGATGTCATCACACTTCATCAAAGTTATTTCAATTACCCGGCGGCAGTAGTTTCGATCAACCTCTAATTTCCTCCATCGTCGGCTCTTCTTCAGGCAGTCTTCGATGTGCCTGCTGATACAGCGGCACATACACGCGTCCGCAAAAGAGCCTCGGCAAAGAGGAAAATCGAGAGATGCATCGCACTCGCGTCAAAGCTTAATTACAGCCGGCGCGACTTTTGTTTCTCTCTCTGTAATTCCGACGACTTCCTTTGTGTCGCCGAAAAGTCTCGCGGTTCTCTCATTGTGGAGCTTCCCCTTTCTCTCCCTCCTCCTCCGTCTCTGTACATAGTCGGCGCGCGAAAGTTGTCGGCTGCGGGGAAATCGAAGCCCTTCGCGACGTAGGAATGTATCGGTTCTACAGCTGCGGATTCGCTGCGCGGGAGAAGTAGATACGCCGGGGTTTGCAGAAGCTGCAGTTGGCGGAATTCTCTTCCCGCTTTTCTCGCCGCGCCGTAAGAAGCTGCCGCTGGATAAACTCGGCTCCGAGTAGTTTTTCGAGAGTTTATTCTCGCTGCGGGATTCGAGGGGGGAGGGGCAGCTTTGGATCTGAATTGATTTGATAATGCCGTCGTGGGAAGAAAGTCGTATACGGGAATATTTAAAGAATTCTCAGCGCACAGCTCTATCGCAGTCGGGTCACGCAGATTCGAGCAATATCTCGGCGGAGCGCTGCGCTTATCTCGGCGCAAAAACAACAGCAATTCAAACTTGCCGCTACGATCCTATACGTTCATCGTATCGAAATCGTAAACTCGCGCGCGAATGACTATGCTCGAACGACTCTCTCCCCCTTGCAAAATGCGCAGGAGCTCGAGTCGCGGGCAAACAAGCAGCCAACGAGCAGCTCGAAAAAATGCAAGCCCTGTGCTGGGGGACGAGGAGAGAAAAAAAGGGCCGCAAGAAAGAAGACACGTACGCCAAGCTCGCGAGACACAATGGCCGCAAGTGTCCGACCGCGTCGAGTGTCTCGGTGACAATCAATTACCGGTATATAGGGGGGCGGTCGACCCGATTGCACGTCTCTGCCGTGAGCTCCTCTCGTGCGAAATCCTGAACGCGAGCGAGAATTTCTCGGGTGGAGTTCACGGATGCATAGACGAGAGAGCCGGCTCGGAGCTTGAGGAGGGAGAGATAATGGCCCGCAGGGACGCGGGAGAGAGGCTGACTCTCTGTGTTTGTTGTGCGCCTCGCGGTATTATACATTGAGCTGAGAGTGACCGAAAATACGTCATCTGCAAGAAATTCCGGCTAATCAGGGCTTGTTGGAGAGTTGCTATTTATTATACGCTTCTCGCTGCGCGTGCAGAATTTACACTCGATCTGCGAATGATTTGAAGAAAAGTGTGTTGAGATAAGAGGCTCGGTGATGATAAGAGCGGGCATTTTTTCAAACGTACCAGCGATAATACTCGATTTCCGCGTGAACTAATTGATAATTTTCCTGCGACTACAAATCGAGGCGAATCTTCGGAAGAACTTGACGAATTAATGCTGCTCGGGACGTCCGCTAAACGCCGACGGTGCGGCGGTGCGCCGCTATAAGTGCCGGATCCAAAGAGAAAGAGGGAAAGAAAGCGGGTGCTAATCTAAGAGAGAGAGAGAGAGAGAGAGAGAGAGAGAGAGAGAGAGAGAGAGAGAGAGAGAGAGAGAGAGAGACGGGGACAAAAATAGAGCGACGAAGAAAGATGGAGTATGCCAAAGCAGCGGCAGCAGAGGAGGAGGAGGGAGAGTATATGTATAGGCGAAGGCCGTGCCAGGCTACAGGGAGCTTGCGTAATGGTTTTCTTGTCCGAGCTTGAGCCCTCGGAAATCCGCCGAGGCGTTGCACGCCAGGTCTCGGGGACTTTGTAAATGGAGAGTAAGGAAGAAGAAGGAAAAAACACTTGTTACGAGAGCACGTATAAATACGGGCGGTGCAGCTCCTGCAACTCTCTCTCTCTCTCTCTCTCTCTCTCTCTCTCTCTCTCTCTCTCTCTCTCTCTCTCTCTCTCTCTCTCTCTCTCTCTCTCTCTCTCTCTCTCTCTCTCTCTCTCTCTCTCTCTCTCTCTCTCTCTCTCTCTCTCTCTCTCTCTCTCTCTCTCGCTCGGTGCTTAACTCGCTTGTAATAATGGGGATTAAGCATTACACCGTTTTCACCTAATTGTTCCACGGCTGTATAACAAGCGCGAGGCGCTCCTTTTTTTCAGAGTCGCTAATTAAAAAGTTTCGCGTATTGTTGGCGAGTTTTATTTTTTCGTCTTTGCTCTGAAGTTCATCCGTCTCTCGACGCTTGATCGAGAGAATAATTGCAAAGTGAGATTCGTTCGAGATATATCGCGAAAATTGTTCAATTTTTTTATTTAACGAGTCCAGGATAAATACCTCATTACCAGGCTTGTTTAAAAAAAGCGTTTCAAAAAAAAAAAAAAAAAAAAATTCCGGTACCGGGAATCGAACCCGAGCCTCCTGGGTGAGAGCCAGGTATCCTAGCCACTAGACCATACCGGATCATATTCGAGTTGGTCTGGTGTACAAACGCACCGGTATCACACTATCTTGCCCCGATTTTCGAAAATTAATAAAAAATAAATTTTTATTTGCTCGGCAATTTTGTATTCCTGGAACAACAATAAATATACAGTGCCATACTTACGATTAGGATCCGTTGAAGTGGTGAGGCAAAACAATAGTAGCCGTAAAACAAATTTTGGACTGGTCTTTCGTTGTAGTATCGGGCTAGCGAGTATAGGTGGCGCAGAGACAGTTTCCTATAACCCTCATCAAAATCTGAGCGCCGAGTGTATATATTGTCAAAGTGTGCTACCCACGTCAAAACTGCCTTGTCGGGCCTATTACTTGGGCTGCCCATGCTATAACTGATACAGCATGTACATAATTTTCGTAATATATTTTTTCATTTTTTTTCTAGTTTACCGACTGAACGACAAAACTAACTCGTGCAAAGTCGATATATCCTAAAAACAAAAAAAAAAGTACGTGTTCCAAAAACAAATATACAATTTTATTTATCCTTGTGTTACAGCCGACGATCTTCGGTACGGTGGCATCGGACCTAAATCCCAAGGACGGCAACAGTCGCAGGGTGAGTACCAGCGCACACAAATCTCGCTCTCGCGCATTTCTCAATCCCTCCCGGCATCCGCTCATCCCTGAGCCCTATATCTCACACACACGCGCGCGCGCTCGTAGATCCTCACTACGTCTATTTCCAAAAACCCAGGAGAGAATATTGCTCTCTAAAGAAGCATATGTAAGGAATTCTCAGAGTCGAGAGGAGACCATATGAAAAATGTGGCGAGCGATATTGTTTGAGTTTTTGAGAATTTTTTCGCGAGTACTATACGAACGATATAATGTGATTTCAATTTCATCCCTGAAATCGCGTTCATTAGAATTGCACAAATTTTTTTTCAATCAAATTCCATGTCTCGCCCGCAACAACCTCCTCCAAACGCGGGGCGTAGACACGCGCGCAGTCACATACTGGATGTACCTTCGAAACGACTGCGCGACGTCTTCCGTTCCCGGGCAAGCGTTTCATCTTCCAGGCATTTTCCTCTCTCTTCTCTGTCTAAGGGAGCTATCGTCTTTCTCGCTCTTCCTCCTCCTACTCCCCCGCCACAGTAGCAGCAGCAGCAGTTCCTCAATCCTTCAGGCCGTAATGAGCGCAATTTCCAGCGGATTCAGAAGAGCCTGGAGAGACAGAGCAAACCTTCCGAGCCGAGATTCCTCTATGGTATGCCGCGCTGCAGCAGCGAACACGTCGCATTTTTTCATTTCCGTACCCGCGCGTTGCGAAATTTTGCAAGATCTCGGATCGCTGTTATACACCAGAGCTAGGGCTGCAAAAAACCAATACAAGGGGAAATTTCTTAAAGTCGTCGAGCGGATCGAGACAAAGATTTTTTTAACGATTGAATGGAAATAAAAGAAGAGAGATAAAAACCATTCAAAATAGTGAGCGATTGAATATAAGAGAAAATTCGTTGAAAATACAAAAAATGATGAATCTGGCTTTTCGGTTATTGTAAGCGAATCGAACGCAAAAATAATCAAAGAGATTTCGGGCATTCGTTCCGCTGGTTTTATTAGCCTTGTTAGCCAGGATTAAAATGTATCTTTTGTACAGTGTTCGCCGAAAATGTCCGAAAAGATAGATTTCCCCAGAATGCCTCATCGGTTATACGCAGCGCACGTGATTAAACGATGATGCTGGCACTATAAGTGCGAGCGGGATATGCGTTATCGATCATATATCCTGCGTAGGTTGTTTCGTCGCGCCGCTGCGTTTCTTTCGGGCAATTTTCTCCAAGCTTTTGTGCAAGAGAGACTGGAATTTAACCCGATGTTCATTATCAAGTTTTGATTGGGAAAGCCGCGAGCGCTGCAAGTGTACATTACCGGAATTGTAATAATTGCTAGAAAAGCAAAACTTGCATCCGCGCGCGCCCGCGCGCTCGAGCAAAGTTTTTCTCTCTGCCCGTCTCTTATTATATCAAACTTTGCTCAAAGTCTGCGGAGAAATGTAGCGAGTCGGAAGTTTTGATAGCGGTCGAGAATTGCAAAACGCTAATTCATCGCGACGAAACGACTCTACTCCGCGCTTTTCTCCGTTGCCCAACGCATAAAGTCGGCCGCCGCTGCATTTTCGAAATAGTCATGTAAATTAAACGTCTATCGCGCGGCGCGAAGCAGTTCGCTGAAATATTTAATTTTTCGCCTAATTGCTCAGTCGAGCGCTTGAAAGCGGGAATTAAATTTCGCGCAGCTAAAAAATTGCCTCAGAGCGTAATTACACGAAATTGTCGTCTTTTGAATTATCTCACGACGCTGGGCCGTTGAAACGAGAAGAGCTTGTAAATGTACAACGGACAAGTTTGGCGCCCAACGTCGATCAATAACTCGGCTGATGCAGCAGGCGATGTACGCGCGGGGGGAGACACGACGGAGAGGAAGACAGAGAAACGGATTATCAGAAATAGAGCGATTTTAAACGATTTTCACTTCTGAAGGCTAACGGAAATTGACGGCCGCCGGGGTGAGGCAGGCCTTCGACACTTTCGGAGAGCCGCAGTAAGAGCTGGAAAAATTCGCTGGAGAAATGCGCGAAACAGACGTCGGATCCAGGGACACCTAAAAAAATACGTTATAAGCGCGACAGTGCTGTACCAGAATACCGCATTAAAAGATGCCGGATGCAGCACATATGGCCCAAGGTTCTCCCGATCTACTCGCGAAACTTTATTCCCCCCGCCGCGCGCAGTAAAAGAATCTACAAAAATAATTTCAATCAGCACATTTATAGCTTTTCCCCCCACGGTATAGGTATACGTATACTCTCGCGGCGCACACCTAGCCCAGCACGAAGCACTCGCGAATCGCAAAGCTCTCTCTCTCTCTCTCTCTCTCTCTCTCTCTCTCTCTCTCTCTTTCTCCGCTGGCAAGAAGAATAAAAATCCCGCGAGCGCGAAGGAGCACGGAAGCGGCTATAGGTAGACGCTCGGCGGCGGGAAATCAGCGTAGAATAGAGAAAGAGCGCGAGCGCATCTCTTGAGGAGGCCTTTGTAAAAACGCAAAGCCACAGACCCTAGACTACTGCAGCCACCGCCTCAATAATACACATCGCTGCTCGCTCCAGGTAAATATTGCTCCCTTCGAGCAGCCGCGTCAAATCTCGTTTCGCGTCGCAGCTCGTCCGGAAGCCGATATATCGGATCTTCTCTTTCGCCGAACCTCTGTGTGTGTGAGTGTGTGTACGTTATATACGTGCCGCACCGATACACGCAGAAGCAGTCGTAATAACCGCCGCCGCCGCCGCCGCGGCGACCCTTTTTTACGGGAGGATCGGAAAATTGCCTCGTCGCGCTGCGCCGCCGTAGTCGAGGTTATTTTTAATACCGCTGATGGCCACCTCCCTCTCCCTCTCTCTTTCTGTATCTGCGGCTTCACGAGAGATCGACCGTTCCAAGTCCCAAAAATCGCGGTTGATTGATTTTTCCTCCGCGAAGATCCGCGTTGGCGGAAATGATTCCGTATATTAATCAGTATTTACTTTACTGCGGAGTAATCGACGCCCGAAGCTTGTATCAATTTTAAATGCACATTTAACCTACATCCGTAGGCTCTGAAATTTCAATGGGAATTACTCGTTCATAACTACGCAACGCGGCTGCTCTCAATCAACCCTAATTCGCTCGGATCCCATTACAAGGGAATACGCGCATATATTCGAGCGCTCGAATAAAGCGAGAAAAAAATGTTCGGGCTCTGAGTCAATCGAGCGAACGCGAAACACGCAAGCGAATGACAATTAGTCACCGAGAGCGCTCCGGATAATATTATCAGCGAAGTAGAAAAGAATAAAATAATCAAGAAGCTAGGGGACCGAATTAGCCGTATCAAGAAGCGACGCGCCGGCGTCGCGCTTCCGATAAAAGGAAGATACGACCGGTGTGTATACACTCGCAGCGCAGCGCAGTGCGAATTGTAAAACACACGCGCTGAATTAGTTTTTCTTCAGCGAGTCGAGGGCGAGCTTCGACGTATTTTATTTTGTTTACAAGCGTTAAGGCCTTTAAAGATTCAGCTCTCGCTCTGTGCTCAGTCGATTGAAATGAACCTGCGCTTCGTAGAAGGTTCCCCCCGATGCTTTCCGGAAATTCTTTGTTCCCCGCGTGGGATTAAAATTCGCGCGAAATGTATACGCATCGCTCGTTTTTAACGAAGCCGGGATACGTCAGCGCACGAATTAAAGCGGATTACACGGGATGTTCCAACGGTTTAACGAGTAACGTCCTCTCTCTCGACGAAAAAAAAGAGTCGAGCTCGCTAAGTAAAACCCAATAACCCGGCGTACATAAACTTCTTTACTCCGCATAAACAGCGATAAAGATGCATCATACTTACCCTGCCATAATCCGCTCTCGCATTCTCTCTCTCTCTCTCTCTCTCTCTCTCTCACTGTCTCACTGTCTCTCTTACTCTGAAACAATAAAAAGCTCGGGCAGCTCTCGAGCGCAGCACAAACTCTCTCGCAGCCTCCAACAAAAATTTACAACCTCTTGTCCCGGGAACATTATCATAAAGCGTAAACACGAGAGAGGCTGCGTAGTCGTCGTGTTTACCAGCTGCAACGACGCGCGAAACGACAATCACGCGAGACCTTATGCAAGCTCGGTGCGCTTCGAGTGCTTAGTCGTCGTCGTCGTCGTCGGCCATCGTTCGCCGAATAATCACATTATCGTCGAGAGCACGACGTCATCGCCCCGGGCCGAGCCTCTTGTGTCGTATACTTCGGCTACGTGCACTCGGCTTCTCTTCCTTTATCAGCGACGATGAAGTTCGTGCACGTGTAAATATTTTAGGGCTCTTTTGTGAATACGACCGGGCTGATTTTTTGAATGGGCTCGACAAAATCGACTACATTTTTTCGGAAAAGCTGCGTGGATTACGTCGATGGTCTCGTAGGCCAGCTCGAAATGAACACAGCTTTTTTTTATATCCGAACTTAAAATTTTTATCTGAGACTGCACGAATGCGCACATTATTCTGAGAGGCTTTGGAAAACAAATAATCGCCTATACTGCTGGGGATACTTTCTTCGAACTTCCGCCTGAATTAGTTATCTCGAGTGGAAGCAAACTGCAGAAGAAACAGTACGCGCCCCGGCACTACAAAAGCGATGCAATATGTAAAAGTAAATAAGAATTCCACCGACGACTCTTCAAGCGAGTTACTAAAGAGGAAACTTGTCCCCGGAGAGACGAAAGTCAGGCGAGCGTAAGAAGCACGCACACACACACACACACACACACACACACACAGAGCCACGAGTTAAGCAGATACTACTACCTGTCGTTTGTTTAAAAAGCCCCCGCCGTGAGAATCCGTTTCGCGATCGAGAGAACTTTTTGAAAAATAAAAGCCATCAGCCCGTCGAAAGAGGATCTGTTCCGCCATATCGTGATAAAGTAAGAGAAAAGCCGGAGCTTCGCTTGGAACAAGAGGAAGAAGAGCGGATAGAGAGCCACGACCCGTACACACAGATAAACGACGACGTAACGGACACGAGGAGCAGAGCAGAGCAGCAGCCGCGCCCGTCGTCGCGTCAAATCGATTTCAGAGCCGCGACGATGTCAGCGCTCGCGCCGCGTGGCAATCTACAAAGGAACGAGTAACCCAAAATCAGCCACGTCGCAGCCTGCACTGTGGCGAACAGTTGGCGGGACCGTCGAGAAATCGCTGGAAATGTTCAGTGCCTCTCTCCTGCTGCTGCCGATGCTAACGGAATTAAGACGGCGAAAGAGATTGGGCGGACATTTTTTTAATCGAGCCGCTTTCGAATAATGCTGATTTGAACCTACAGCGCGGGCCGAACGAAAAGCGCCCTGACCGCCTGCCGGGAAAATTAACCGCTGCAGCGTGAAATATATGCATCGAAATGCATTTTTACTCGCCTGCAAAAATGCTCTCGTCGTTCTATTGTTTTGCAAATGCGATGACTGGTAAAAATTTACAGCGGCCATAGGGGATTTATTACACCGCGGCGCGCGTAAAAACGCGATAAAACTGCACGATGCGATCAGGATTCGCGCTCGATTAAAAAAATCACTTTTTCCGAAATTTAACGTCGCGCTCTCGAAAAATTAGAGCTGCGCAAGAGCCTCGAGCCGAGCCAGAAGAGCAATTTACTTACGGAACTTAAACAAAGTAACACGGCACAAAGCGCCAGGCCAAGATAATGGAAGTAATAGCGCGAAAGCTGGAGAAGAGAGTGGGACGAACGTTTAGAAAAAAGAGCGAGGGTGCAGGCGAAAGAAGGAAATTAAAAGATTGCAAAAAAACTTCGGAAATGAAAATCAGAGAGGGAGAGAAAAGCTGAGCGAGCGAGCGGCTTGAAAGTCGCCAGAAACAAAGAGCGAATTCGGTGCGGACACTGATTATTCGCCCTTTGAAGATCGTCCTTTCTCGGTCCCTACTGGGGCGCGGTGATGAACCGATCGATCGACCTCTTGTTTGTCGGCTTCGCAAAGGATGCGCCGGTTCTTATATTGATTAAATTAACCCCAAAAGCTCGAGGAGCGTCTTTTATCAAGAAATTATGCAAGGGCCCCCGTGTATATACACTGCGGAGGGAAAGAAGTTGATAGTGGAAGAGCCTTTCCCTTTTCTCTAGGCGAGAGCGTTTTTGTGGAAATTTTCTCGCTACTCAATCTCGGCTCTCGGTTACTTCCGCTCCAGTTGGCCCGAGAGTTGGAGATCGTCGTGGTATATTTTTGTAGAACCGAAAGCTAGGACCTGCTTAGCCCTGTTTTTGTTACACGCTGACAAAGAGCTCGAGGGATCGATCGGACACACATCGCGGTACAGGTGCTTTTACGTTCTCTCATCCGAATAGGCGTAACCGTGTCGACACTACCCCGAAATAGCATAAAAATAGCAAATCGCGAAAACTTTAAACTCCAGCGGAAAATAATCGGGCAAACAATGGCATCGCGGGGCTTTGAGGCTAGAGCTCATAATCATATGGTATAGTCTCGCGAGCCGGACCAGAGGGACAGCTCGGCTGCTGGCGCTAGACGGCAATTTGTCATGCAGCACCGAGGACGAGGCGAATGCGGCCCGACAACCCTCGTTTGATGGGGCTCAGATTAATTATCCCTGTCCGAGGCTACGGCTGATGTATTCACGGGCTGTCGCTCCGAGGAGTCCGCTCAAAAATTAGCGGCTGCGACACGCTTTGCGCTGACGAATGATCTTTCGTCGAGAAAAATTCAGATTTCCCGAAGTTCCCTCTCGCCGAGCTGGAGCGAGAGGCGAGTTGACGCGATACCGTTTGTAAATCCAATACATCTGCGGAAACACATTTTTCCCCCGTCGGTTTTGTACAGCCGCGGCTCTCGACCCTTTGTAACATCAGTCGCTGTATCTTACATCAGAGCTATCCGCATCGTCATATCTGAATAATCTCCAAGATAAACAGCCGAAGACGTGTATCCCGAGCACAAGTCGCAATATAAATGCGCGGTAGCAGCAGTCGTGCGCCGCCGTCGACCTAATAACTTGTATATGCGTCGAGTCCCCGCAGCCACTTCGCCAGTGTGGCACATCCAGCGGCGAACTCGCGCGACGACAGCTGGTCAAGCGCGTGTGTGCGCGCACGTGTGACTTTGCGGCGGCAGATGCTCCCGTGCGCAATCTGTCTTTCTTGCTCTCTCTCTCTCTCTCTCTCTCTCTCTCTCTCTCTCTCTCTCTCTCTCTCCCTCTCTCTCTCTCTCTCTCTCTCTCTCTCCCTCTCTCTCTCTCTCTCTCTCTCTCTCCCTCTCTCTCTCTCTCTCTATCTCTATCTCTCTCTCTCTCTCTCTATCTCTCGTTTTTCTCATTTTCCCAGCCGTCCGAGTTTCAGATACACGCGCAGCCCTTTTTGTCGTTTTCGCGTCGCCCCTTTCGGTATCCGTTGCAAAGGGTGTTACGCAATACGGCTGCGCGGACACGTCGCCTCGTAACAACAGTGATGACGCTGTGTACGTATATTCGCTCGTTTTGCAGCGCATAGGCTTTCGTTCCCCGGAATTATCGACTTGGACGCGAAACCGAGTACTTAACGGGAACTTGCGCAGCTGACGCTCGCAACTATCCGCTGGGTCAAGTCAAATAATCCGCGCTGCATACGGCAAGCTACTGGACAACAATGCAGATTAAAACGGCGGAACTTTGGTTTGCGCGTCAAACACATTAAAACGGTGGGCAGAGGGAGTGTATATGCGCCGTAAGGGCCCTAATAAAAGTTTCAAATCTGCATTGTCGAGTTGGCCGAGTAGGTCAGCGTCGGCGCATGGAACTGGGCTGAAATCATCCGGGTTTGTTTAAGTTTCGTAAATCGTTAATCGCTACTCTGCGAAAACTAGCTCGCTTTTACGGCCTGCGCTTGAAGAAAAAACAAATTCAAAATTGAAGAAAGACACTGATTGCTATCGGCTGATCGAAAATTCTCTCCCAGTTTCTCTTCCAGCGGTGTCACCTCGAGCTTTTCCTCGGCCAAAAGCAAAGGCGACACATCCGCTCGGCTCACACAGCCAGGCCCCCGAGATAAAATGAATATATTTCAGGATCCTCAGGAGTTTTCCTCTGTACATGTTGCTGCTGCCTTTCCTCCCGCGCTCATCGTCGGCTCTTTCTTTTTGTCTCGCGCACGTATACACACAGCTGCGGCGGCGCGAATCGAGAGAAGGGATCTATCGGTTCTCGTCTCGCGAAAAGCCCACCGTTGCCGCTTTCTCGTCGAAAGTCTTGGGCGTGTGGTCGGCGACGGATAAGAGAGAGGCTGTATTCTTTTGCATAGCCGGATATCATTGGATTTCGAGGTCTTCCGTCGGCGTCGGTTAGGCTGTCCTGGGAGTTTGCGCGGTTTAGGCCTTTTCTTCGTTTTTCGCGCGATTCGCCGGCGGAATATCCTCGAAACGCGTGTATTATTCATAAACGAAACGTTGCCGATGATAGGCTTCATTAATCATTCCGAGCGCAAATTTAACGGAAGCGCGCGCATCGAGCGCACTTTAAATTTCTATCAACAGCGGCAAACAATGAGGCTTGATTAACTTTTCGTCCAAACAGCGGTCCGGTTGTACTTCAAATCTCATTATTCCCCGAAGCAAAACTACAATGCAGCGGCGGGGCATTAGCGCGATTTGATTGAACGTCAAATTAATTTACATGGCCGCGAAAACGCCTAATGATCTTTGCACAGCGTGTCATAAACAGTTTCAAACCATAAATTCGACTCCACGCATCAAACGAGCTCTCGCGTCCGATTTAACGTCGGAAAATCGCTCGAAAAAAGCAATAGCATAGCGATATCCAATTTCATGCACATCAAAAGAATGCCGTGGTCTCAGGCATTACATATACACTCTCCGGAGACGGCGTCGCCTGCATTGTCGGTCGCGGCGATCGGAAATGAAGCGATCACCCGGCGACGCTCCGATCATTTGGCTTTGACGTAGCAGCTACATACAGATCGACTCGGCCGAAATGGCGCGTGTGCGGTCCTCTTTGACGCTCCCTGCGCATTGTGCGCTCTTTGAGGTGAGGATACTCGGCTGATTTCTGGATCGTAACGAGAGTCGTCGTCGTGTCAACTGCTGCGGTGTGTGCGTGTTTCGGGAAACTCGTTCTTAAAACGAAAGTTATTCGCGCGAGCGCGCGTCAGGAATACATATTCCATGAGCGCGAGTGAAACTAGCGTATAATGTTTGTTGCGAGAGAGAGAGAGAGAGAGAGAGAGAGAGAGAGAGAGAGAGAGAGAGAGAGAGAGAGAGAGAGAGAGAGATGGGTATAATACGACGGCTGCGACGCGATGTAGTAGCAAAAAGAGAAATTGTAAAATTTTGACAGACGCGCGCAGTCGGTTCGCGCGGAAATTTCACAACGCGTTGATAACGAATTCCCAGCGACAGCCTCTCGAATTACATTTAGAGTTGCGGAGCTGAAAGCAGAAAGCAGAGAGCTCGAATTTCCCGTTAATTTGTAGTAAAAAATCGAATTGGATTACACGTCGCTTGCACACACGAAACCCAATCGACTTTTATCGGCTACTTTCGATGTTGTGTTCGGCGTTATTCCCCCCGCGATTAAAGAGCATAACACCCGCACCCGATAATAACCAGCGTAAATCACGAACAATGACACGAGCGGGGGTAAGCTTTACAAATTTAAAGTATCAAAAGCGTTTAATTTCGCGCTGTATAAAAATATCCGGCATCATAACGTAGTGGCCCACTTTCGTGGAGCGCGAGTCGTGTCCGATCAATTAGGCCATCGTCGCTGCACACGTGGACAGGCCTGTTAAACGCTCAATGTCTCGTAGCCCTTTGACGCCTGTCTGTCCATTGTGCGGAGGTCAAAGAAAGTGCGCCGCGCAGCCTCTTTGTCGCTGTAGCCAACCTCGATTTCGTTCCTATGCCATGACGAGTCTGTGACGACGAGCTCGCCTGTTTGCTGTCCAAATGAAGCGGCGGGACGAATTAATTAAAACTACCGCGACTGCAGTACACGCTGGGAGTTAAGATTTCGTTGGGGATCGATCGACTTCCTTAACGAGGGGTGAACTGTTTATTTTGACGAGGCTCGATTATCTTTGCCAATCCTTCCTCGGCAATCACACACACACGCAGAAGTGGGACTTTTCGCGAAAGCTCGAAGGAGCAATTCATACTTCAACTTTCCAATTAGCCAGCCGTAAAAAGAAGCTTCTTTTTATATATGATATAGATACGTAATTATAGATTCTCCATAAAAAGTTATGCGGGGTCGGCTTCGGTTTTTAATGACGGGCGTAATTAATTCGACGGAAATGTAAACGTTTGCTTTGAAATCGTCGATGTTTAGCGTTCAATCTTAATGAAGCCCTTGAAAAAGCTCGGGGTCTTCGCCTCTTGAAACTTTATACCTCCACTCTCGCATTAAATTCAATTCATTCCAGGAGAGATAGCGAGAGAGAGAGAGAGAGAGAGAGAGAGAGAGAGAGAGCCCGTAAAAAGTTTCTTGCGAAGAAAAGAATCGTCGTTCGATCAATTCGCGAAACAGGAGAAAGCAGAAGAAGAACGTATATCGACTCGATTAATTGTATATCCGTTGCAGCGATCTTTTCGTCAGCGTCGGCGAAATTCGAGTTACGATGTAATGCACACACAGCACGAAGCGCAGCTTAACGTTACATCCCGCTCGCGCTGTAATGTCGTAGATAATTAACTGTAATTATAAGCAGACTCAACACGAACTCCCGGACGAGAGCCAAAGATAATTTCCAGCCCGTAATGAAGCCCCGCTCGTTGCCTGCGCTGCTTGCACCGACTTAAAGGTGCTTTACAACGAAAACTAATCCGATGTAAAATATTACGTTATATGTAAAAAATGAGTATATGAAATGTGGTTTAAAAATGTATCTTTATAGGCGTTTTAAAGTTGGAAAAATGACGTGCTCTCGATCAGAGCTACAGAGTGACTGGGCCCCTCCATTGTATGAGGGTCCTTAAGTATCCACACGTTATCTACGGGGATGTTTAGCTTTGCGGTTGATAATTCTTCGGAAGTTAAAAGTCGCTATAACAGAGAGTTATCGATGATTGTTATTTAGTCGACTTCTAGAGAATGACCTCGACCGAATATCGAATTCATTTTACAACTGTGAAGTTGGCAGAGATCTTAAAGGTACATTTGATACGAAGAATTCGGCTCTAGTCTCGTGTATAAAATATCCCGCGAGTCGAGACAAACATTAAATTCTTAAAAAACACGTGCGCGTGTTCACTGCTGCTGCGTGAGCTCGCGATTAAATCAACTTTATAATTAACCCCGAAAAAAAGACGAATAGCTCAGCGGCTACGTGTATATACAGCTATACGAGAGAGAAAGCAGCCGTGGAAACATTTTCATATCGCGCTCAGCACTTTTACGCTCTCGTCGAAAACTCATCTTCTTCTATTTGAGCCGAGCTTCCGCGAGCGAAAAATACCTTCCTCTCTCTCTGATTCCTGTAATGGCGTTCGTTCTTCGCATTGTAAATGCAGGAGAGGAAAGAATCTCGTTACAGCGCGGCTGTCGATCTGCCCCCGTCGCGTCGCTGCAAGATGAAGAGCTTTCGTTACAGCGGAGAGGAGGTACGCGGAAAGACCGCGAAATTTCGAAGAATTTAATTCCTCGATAGGGATGCTTGCAATTTTCAACAAGAGTTCCAACTTTTGATTAAACAATCGAGATCGTCTCTGACCAGAAGCTCGCGCAGCGCCAATGCCGTGACAGACAAAAGAAGAGAGAAAAAGCTCGGGGGGAGCTTTCAAACCGCGCATAAAAATTCCCTGAGCGTGTAACGCGCGTCGCATCCTATCTCTCTCGCAGAGACGGCTTAGAGCCGAGCACGTGGATGCAGACCCGGCGGGCATATGCCCTCGTCTCGGCGTAAAGACGAAGGAGACCAAAGTTCGCGCGCGAGCGCTGAACTCGCCACAAATAATAAACAACGCCGACGAGAGTAGCTCCTCCTCCTCCTCTTTCGCAAAAACTTTGATTTTAAAATGGTATTAAAGCCGCTGCGGACGGCGGATGAAAATGGAGTTGGGAAGAGGCAGACGCGGACGTCGAGTGCGACGAGTTAAGGAGCTTCGATAAGAATTGCGAGGTGGACGCGCAGTGCAGGAGATTATCGGTGCGCACGATGCGCCTTGTTTGAAATGTGTATGACGTCGTTTAGCCAGCTCTCGTCGCGAGGAGCGTAATTGGATTTTAAATACGCTCGCGGTTATTTTTAGGTTTATGCTGCTGCAGCTTTCCGCTGAATTGCCCGCTCGTAATTGGAACGGACATTATTCCGTATAATGCCCGGCCCGCGTATTGTTTTTCCCTCCCCCGAAGCTATGCCATGAAACGGGAAACGATGTCGTGCGCCGCGAAAGTTCTACGAATTGTTTATCCGACGAAATATAATTTTTAAAAAAAACTTGTCGCGGCCAGCTGCGCGCGCGAAGTGTTATTTCAAGCGCAATCAACCCCTCTCCCCCCTTCCGGAGAACTCGCTTAAAGAGAGTTAACGAAAAAAGGTGAGTTTTTCGCAAAAAGACCATCATCCGAAATAGAGAGAGAGAGAGAAAGAAAGAGCGAAGAAGCAAAAAGAGAAGAATCCCCCCTCCGGCAAAAAGACCGCGAGGAGGAAACGGGCGGGAAAAACGAAGAACGAGTCTCTCGAAGGAAAAAGCGCAGGAAGGAGGGGCGAGTGATGATAAACTTTAAAACAAGTTCGATGCCGCCGCGCCTCGGAGTAGTAGTATAGCTCGTTGCTCTCTTTTTCCGTCTCGACCCCGTCGCTCTTTGCCTATACACCACAGCCCCCCCGCGCGCTGCATGCAAAACGCGCCGGCCGTAGGATCTAAGCTTCGTGCGCCATGGGTATAGCCCGAGGCATCCGTCGTCGTCTGGGCTACTATATATACTTTTCACGCGTGTGAACGAAGCGCATGAGGATATCCATCCTCTTTGGGCTTGACCGCGTGGTTTCCTTCTGTGCGCTTTGTCGATGTCACGCGGCTCATATTTTCTACGCGAAATAATAAATGCGCGCCGTTCGACAACGTTGCCGCGCTATCGATGTAACGCGCTGGGAAAATAGGCCGAGTTCACGCGAAAGTAGAGCGTGTAAATATGCGATCGCGCGAGGAATGGATGAATGCGAAATGGCACAACAATAAACGTCGGAATGGTACCTGCGAGAACCATTTCTCCCGACATACGCCTGCACACTCGCGGGTTTCATTATTTCAGACCGAACCAGTAGTTTTAGGAGTAGAGCTCGAGATTGAAGGTAAGCGTCGATGAAATTTTGAGCGAAAACTCGCGAGCCGGGTAATAAAAAACAGTACAGGTGGCCATATACCGCAGCGAACGTCGATTACATAATGCCCGAAGCAGCGAAATGCACAGCAGCAAGCTCGGATTCAATGACCTCGCTGGCGTGTCTTTCTCGTTTCGGCCGCGTATAAACGTTTCAGCGACACTGTTCGATCTCTGTAGCGGCAGCAGTATAGCAGCACCGGACGCTTTTTAAAGCGACGACTGCCGCTGCCGCCGCAGCGATTGCAGTCTACATACGGAATGAAGTATAAATCTTGAACAAGCCCGTTTCGCACTAGACAGTCTTTTTCAGCCCAGCCTTGCTCAACGGCTTTCATTCGGCTTTATCGCTCGTGTCTCTCTCTCTCTCTCTCTCTCTCTCTCTCTCTCTCTCTCTCTCTCTCTCTCCCTCGGTTTATTTATTTCACTGTTGCAGCTAGACGGCTCTCTTTCACGGGGTATTGGCGTTTTTCGCGCTCGAGTGCGAGGTGAGGTGGATTCGATTGGCTGCGCGCGCGCGGCTCGATGCTTTTAGTTAATTGTTCGGAAAGGGATGTTGTGACGCGCGCGTTTTCGACGCCGACGAGGGGCGTTTTTTCGTTCGAGCGATAATTATTCCCGACTTAATTCCAGCAAGCGTATCTCTAATTACCTTTTTCATTTTTTGTTTCAGGTGAGTACTCGAGAATCGATCACGCATCGGCATTTCAAAATCCCGATCCGACGTACGTAAGTCGAACTGTAATAATTCAAGCGAACGATGTAGTACGCGTTTTTCCATAAACTCGCACTCAAAGAAATGAAATGTCACTCCGACAAAACGCCGTACACACACAGCTACTCGCACTGCTGCAGTCGTACGCCATCCAATAACCATATCCGCAGTTAGTTCAATCAGCCGGAAGAGCCAGGCTGGCGATAATACCGGCACCTCCAACTTTGTTCAATCACTTATCAGTATATAGCTGTTGACGAGTTCTCGAGCCCTTGAATTTTTCTTCCCGGGCAATCCTCAGCCCCGGAACAGCAGAGCCTCGACTGCGCGCTAACTTCGTTAAGTAGGTACTCGGCGGCGAGCACTGTTCTTCGATGCACTTTGCCCGAGACCAGCCGCAGGATTACTTTAAAGGCTTAGTTCCGGTACGCCGCGATCTTTCGCACCGTCTGTTTCGCGCTTTTTTGTTCGCAGCTTTTCTTTCCCTATACTCCCCCGATTGTTTTTTTTTTTTTTTCGTTACGCTCCGTCGGATAGAGCTTCGCGAAAAGCCTCGGCGCAAACTAATGTTTGCTCCATGCAGAGCATTCGAAAGCTCCTCAGGAAGGCTGCGAAGATGCATTTTTTATACGGCCTATACGTAGCGAGAATTCATACCTGCGTACACGTCTCGCCGGCAGAATACCTTGCTACGATTCCCCGCGTGTAATGATACCCGGCCGTATAAATTCATGGGGCGTACCGCGTATAAAAATGCCTCTTCACGCTTGTACTCTGGATATGTAGATTACGAGAGAGGGAGAAAGAGAGCGAGGCTTTATTTCCAGGGAAAATCTTTCTCCGCGCGTACGTATGCGGTTTATTCGGAATTCAGAGGAAAAAAAAAAGGATTTCAGGCGAGTAACGCCCCGAAGTGTCCGCCGAGGCGCTGGACTCGCGCAAATTTGTCAATGGAAAAATGGCGCAATTACCCAGTTCCCGCGTGACATCTCGCCATTTCTCGCGGCGCATAATCCTCAAGGCGCCGTCACTTTTTGCGTCTGGCCGGACGCGAGTTACGAGCTACTCCCACCGCGTGCAACCTAAGAGGATTTACGTTTACTTTGCCTCCTCCTCCTCCTCTTCTTTTTCCTTTCGTTTTCCTCTTGCTTTCCTCGAGAGCTTGTGCAGTTGCCTTCGCCGCCGTCGCGCGACGACTCCGCCTTTTTTCGCCTTATGCGAGAGAGTCAATTACGCATCTGATGGCGTATTAAGATGCGCCGGGCCAGAGAGGGACGCGGTTTGGATAAGCGGTGTCGCGTGCTCGCTTTATTTCGAGCTTTACGAGTAATAAGTCTGATGGAGGAGGAGCCGCGCCCCCCCCCCCCCCCCCCGTAGAGTCCTTAATTTCGCGCGACGTAACGGAGAGGCGCGGAATGTTAAGTAGCTGGGCTGGATCGGCTGCTCTGAGTTGTTGCCTCTGGATGTTGAAGCTCGAGAGTCGTTTGAGAAAAAGCTCTCGCCTTTTATACGGTGTAGAGTCGAAGCATGCGCCTGAATTTATCGGCGGGCCATTTCTTAATCGGCCTACTTATAATTTACTTCGTACACAGTCGATGGATAAAAGTATAGTGGTTTAAATCGCCGTTTGGAGCTTTTAACGATTATGCTTTTTCGAAATTCGCGCGAGCGCGCTCGAGGGCCATTATCGGTTTTTAAAGGCTATACATGCAGTTCCGAACTGTCATAACTTTGGTGTAACCACTGAAGTTTCAAGTATTAAATAATGGTTATCCGATCGATTTTAGCAAAAGCTGCTCAAAGTAGATAAAGCCCGATATGGATACGCCCTCCTCCGCGCGTGCAAATAAAGGCAGCTCGTGTAATCTCTGATTTTTCCTCCCGTAATTAAACAGCTTTCGTTCGGAAGCTTTGTGCCTTCGTTGTTTCAGTGGAAATAATAGCGGATTCTCCGTATTCGAAGCGAATGTTTTTCGTTCGTCGAAGGAAACAGAGCTTCCGCATTGAAATCGCGTTTCGCGGAAATGAAAAACCATAAGCCGAGCGGAAATACCGAGTAAAACCCTAGCTGTAATTATACAGCAAACACACACGCAGTAGCGTACCGAAAACCAATTAACCGTCCGACGAAAAAAAAGCAGAAACAGCTACATTCTCGCGCATTCAACATTAATCTGCATCACGACCCACATTCCGTCCGCTCCTTCTTGCCCGGCTTTCTCTCTCTCTCTCTCTCTCTCTCTCTCTCTCTCTCTCTCTCTCTCTCTCTCTCTCTCTCTCTCTCGAGCAGCGCTCCCCGACGACGTGATGTATCGCCAGAAAGTTTATTAAGGGCCATTTGTTCCGCGTCCGCTCGAATCGCCTGTTTACTCCTCGCCGAGCGACGTTGACCGAGCGACGAGTCCGCGCGGAGGCGAAATCTCGCGTGCATTTTTACTCGCGACCTAATTTCGAGATCGAGGCTGCGATGCAGATTTTCAAAAAGCTCGCCGTTTAACGAGCTAAGCCCTTGTACCGTGGAGGAAGGATTGTTTTTGCGCCTGGAACGAGTTATTTAACTAACACAGCAAGGGGGAGGCTTTTTAGCCGTGCAAACGAAGCGACATGATCGATAGCGCCGTCGTGTAGTTGGTCCACGCACAACGGATCGCTGCATAAATAAACAAGCCCATCGATCACTCCAAGATTCCTTTTCGAAAAAAAAATACTCCTATCTCAAGAGGCGCATCGAACTCTTATCTCGCAGAAGAACAATTTCCGAAAATAAAGCATCCCGCTCTCTCCCGTTCAAAAGTCGGAATGTTATCTTGATGTAGTGCGCTCTTCGCGAAAGAAAAGCCAAGATATTTTCCCGCGCGCGCGCGCGCGCGAGTGCCGGGAACGGTGTCAAAGAAAATTCGCGAATAAAGGCTCTCCTCGTCGTGGGTCCAAAAATAGCACAATCGCTCTCCCCAAGGCAAACAAACGCGTGCGGGGCATCAAAACAGAATTCACTCTCCTAGCTCCGTCGGAGCAAAAGTAAATCCCATCGATCGGTCTCTCTCCCTATACTCGCATACGCGTGCTCTTTATCTTCAAAACTAACGCCAAGAGCAAAGTCTTGTATTTACCGGCGGGTGACTTAACTTTTGCCTTGCTGCAGTGGCCGAAAGTAAATTAACTTTCCCTCGAGCTCGCGCGTGTGTGTACCGCCGACCGGACGTGATTCGACTGGGCCGTAAGTCGCGCGCCGGAGCTTGATTGAGCCGAGTGTACAGGTTATAGTGTTCCCTCGGGCGACTGTGTTGTAATGGCGCAGGAGAAGGACAATTACCGCTGGCTCTGGAGAGTGTGTGAGAAAAGGACACCGGCGACTTTTAGAGGCCGGAATATACGACGTCGCCGCCGCAGGTGTAAGAGGATTTCAAGAGGAGCTAGCTGTTAATTTGGGAGTGGACGTATTTTCTTGAAGGACAGTCCCGAATTGCTACACCGCCAGTATAGTGCAGCGCGAAACGAAATCATGCAGCGCTGCGGTTCCAACTTTTAATTATTCCCCGCAACACATACACACACATCTCGGCCTTCGAGCTGCACAATTTTAAGCCCGGCCCAACCGGCCGCGATTTTCTCAAAGTGAGTCCGCACCGCAAACGCACTAAACTTTCCGCAATTTCCGCTACCGCATACTGCACATACACACATACACTCGAGCGCGTAGGTATAACTGACGCTTTGAACAATCGCGCCTCGACCGCGAAAATCTCCCGGCGCGAGAATGCACAATCTCCTTTCGAGCATTAAGCGAGCAGCAGCAACGCCGGCGACAATCTCTTAAAGAAAATGAAAGAGATGCGAGAAAGCGTAAAAGCGCGAGAGAAAGAAATTGCCGCGAATGAGAGAGAGAGAGAGAGAGAGAGAGAGAGACCATTCGAGTTTCATTACGGGCCGGAGAAAAAGGGTCGTGTCCGCGCGCGCGCTGTATCGCGGCTTTCCGTCTACGACCGCGATTGATTCTCGAGGGGGAGTGGCTGCGCCCCCGCTAATCGAATGCTTAGCGGGACTTTTGCCTTTCATCGTTAACATCGACGTTATTCCGCGGCACATTTGCCATTTCCATCTCTAATATCTGACCAATTATACTAAGGCACTACTTGCTGCGAACGCAAATCCACGCCACAACGTTCGATGATACACCAATGGGAAAACAAAAAGCAACGCAGCGTAATTGATAAACGAATCAATTTTCGCGAGCGAAGGGCATCTCGCGCGTGTGTACTCGTAATCCCGTCCGGCGCGTAAGCGAAACGTCCCTCGCGCAAGCAAGATTTCCACATCATCTTGTGCATGAGCGCAGCTACGCTCGCGCGTTAACATCATTAACGGTCGGCGCGGAGGCAAACTCCGAAATTGCGTCGCTCTCTCCTGTGTGTGCGCGCGGGAATGACCGCGTCAACGCTTCTTGCAAATTACCGATAATCGGCCTGGCGATTACCCGGACGAGCTTCGCCGTAATTGGAGACTCTTAATAGCAGTCCTTACGATCCTCCGCACCCCACACAGTATAGGGCTATGCGCGCGGGATTCGTTCGTTTGATTGTTAATAAATTGTCAACGCAGAGGGGGGATATAGTCCTCTTTTCTCTGACGGATATCTTTGTCGCAATTGAAGAGCGAGATAGAATAAGCATCGAAACGGCAAAAAAGTTTCTATGAAGCCATTCGACCTTATAAGCCTCTGTGCAGCGCGAGCGCTCGGGGGTGGGATATCGGAATCCAATATCGACCGGTTATCCCGCTTTTATCCCCCGGCGCCATTGTTCTTCACGGCGTTACAAACTTGAAACACGTTTCGCGAGTTGTTCGAATTTTCAATCCGTTTCCTAATTTCGGCCAAAAAAGCTCGGACGAGAGAGAGAGAGAGAGAGAGAGAGAGAGAGAGAGAGAGAGAGAGAGAGAGAGAGAGAAAGCCTGCGATACACTGCACGTTCTCCCGCAAACAATCGCCGAGAGGGATCGTCAATCAGATCCGGACGCAATCCGAGCCGAGAGAGAAAAGCGAGAAGAACAGAACACACATACACACACACGGCTAAAGTGTTCGACAGATATACATCCCGCGGGGGGCAGGGGACGCCGCGATGGATACACTGCGGGCAAGGGTTGAGGAAAGCCCGCCAGCCGCAAGATATCGGATACGGATACAATTTCCGCCGGAGAGAAAGACGAGCCTTTCTCAGCCGAGGGTCTAATTGTCTTAGCACTTGCTCGGCTTTGGTTCTCACGTCTTTTTCGCTGCTATCTAGATTGTTTATCCGTCGCCGAGATGTATACGCACATATTTGCCGCGGCTCTATGTGCCTGTCTCGCTACTCGATAAAAAGCTCGTTAGCCGCGACGTCCCTATCCCCTCGACTTCGTATTAAAGCTCGAATAGCACTGAAAGCTCCGCGAGCATGCGACACATCGGCAATCGCGTTCTCTTGTTTCCGCGTATATAAAACCGCAGAGGGGAATTTTCAGCTATACTGCTGACTTGGGTGGAAAAAAGCTCTACTCCCTGATGAAAGGGTGAAAGCGCAACTGTCGAAGGTGCCGCCGCCGGACGAAAGTCGATGAAGGGGTCGTTAGCGATCCGTGTCGGCTCTTTCATTTGCTCTCTCTTTTTCCCTTTCGGCGTCGGGCTAAATATCGCCGAACCTTTCTGTCTCACTTTCGGTGATGGCTTGATTCGCGCGCGAGATGGTAAAAGTTGCGGCGCATCAAGCTCGTATATTTTTCCCATCGGGTGCAGCCCCTGTCTGAAAATAAACTCGCCCGCGCGCCGGGAAACACCGCCGCGAAAGCTCTTACACGCTTTTCCCGGTAAAGCTCCTAAAGCAGCTCTCTCGCGCTGCGTTATAGCGAGCGAGCGAGCGAGCCCGGCCGGCATTTCTAATTTAAATTGCCGACAGCGACTCCCCATCCTTAATCCGTCTTCCGCTCCATCGCGATGATTCTTATCGTTCGAGAGCTGCCGAGCCGAGAGCTTAACGGACTCCAAGCTCTCACCCCCCTCCCGATTATTACGTTCGGGGGCGCTGCTGCGCGAAAGCGACTTGAATTACGGCAATTATATAGCTGCGCGCGATGTTTAAATTGACTGACTATTGGATTTCCACTTGGCGTCTCTTTTGATATTAAAATTGCAAGAGAGAGAGAGAGAGAGAGGGAGCGAGTTTCGCTGCTGCAGGTTTTACCCGATCGCGGCAATTTGCATGTAGTTTGCATTGATATTAGGCAGTCTTTGAGGGAAAACGGTGCTTTAGGAAAATTATCAAGCTCTTTCTCTCCGGAGCTCGCTCGCGGTTGATAAGTTTTTCGAATTATTTCACTTAATTTGAATCCTTTTAGTCGAGCTGCGCTACGTCGCGAGTTTTGCAGAAATTGTTTGTCTTCGCTCGTCCGCAGCGCAGCAGCAGGTGTTTAACGAATTTTCGAATTTTCCAAAGTGTCGAGTTGGCAAATATAGCACAGTGCCGCAGCGACGGCATTGATTTATGAAAATTCATGGACGCTTCGCCTAGTGTTAATATTTAAGTTTGCTCGTACTTTTATCGGATTATATTTTTCATGGGCGCTAGTCAGCGCGAGCGAAAATGGTACGTTTGACGTCGTTACTTCAATTCGTGTAAATGGGTCCACTTTGCCATCATCAGCAGAGAGTATGGATTATTACAGCGGGACGCGTGTTTCTCGGCGGGGTAAAACAGCTAGTACAAAGTCCCTCGAAAAATGCACGATAACGAGAGCCACTACTACTAGCGCTCGCTTCAAAAGAATAATGCATAATATAGGGAGCGGAAAGCTCTCCTCTCCCTTCAAAATTCATACAGCCGGCTGTACTCGCGTCTCGCTTTCAAATATTCCCTCAAGTATCATCCCCTTAACGAACGTTTCCCCGCTGCAGCAAAAAAGAAGCGGCCGAAAAGAGAGCTACGAAAAAAGTGTGCGCCCATAACGTGTCCGTTCCATCGACTCGCTGGATGTGAGCGCGTCCCGTTCTCGTCGCAATCACATTAGCTCGGGCGCGTCGTCGCCCATATTTAACGCGGCGGCGACGTCCTGGCGAGCAGAGAGCACATGCGCTAAAATCCGGAGGGCAGCGGCGGCAGCGCGATAGCCTACGCGCGCATCAACGTTAAATTATGCCAGCGCGAGCGGAGTCTCACGCGATTACGCGAAATGCCTCGCGGCGCTGCTGCTGCCGCTGTCGGTCCTGCTTTCGCCTTGATAATATACTGGCGAACGTGATGTACGAGGCGTGTGGCAGACTTTTCGGGGGGGCTTTTCTTTCGACTATACTCTCTGTTTGGACAGAGTTTTTCGGGGCTTTCGATTGTCGGTTTTGTACGAAAATTCATGCCAGCCGACATTCCGAATTTAATCCCCCCCCCCCCCCCCCCATATGCATTTGCATAATTCTACCCTGCATGATCCGGGAACTGCGTTTAACAAGCCTCTACGCGCATTGTTTTACATAGAATTTTACGGGCTTTTAGCGTATGCCCGAATTTCATATAATACTCCAGCTAGCAGCGAAGTTGAACAATTTCGCGAAATCCAAACGCCGTGCGCCGTTCCTTGTTTTTACCGGAGAGCCTTCCGGTCACCCGCGTAAATCCGCGTAAGCCCAAGCGGAATTAGAACCGTTCGGACGAAACGCCGCCGCGACTCTTTCCGCCTCGAAATTTAATCCTTTTGATAAGAGCATAAAGAAGCACGCGCCATCGGTTATACCAGCTGCTGCTGCAGCGACTCGCCATTGTGCCGCTGCTGCTGCTGCTGCAACGAGAGAGAGAGAGAGAGAGAGAGAGAGAGAGAGAGAGAGAGGAAAAAACTGCTATCCATTCTCTGTCGCACCGGCGACTCTTTTTTCGACTGCATACATGCATGCGATGCGTCTTTTTTGCGGCGAATGACGAATTCTGCGTCACCGCGTCTGTCTGTGTGAACTTGAATTACGTACGATGTGCGAAGCAGTATTATGAATTTGAAATTGAAATGCCTTCCCCGACACTTAAACAAATGTGTACACTATACGATACTCATCAAGCTCCATCTCAGCGGTGCACGTAACAGCTCAATCCTTGGGAATAAAATAAAAGAGCGCAGAAGCAGCAGCAGTACATCCGCTGCCTCAAAGATCCCGCGGGTGTTTTCCATTATTCAGTAGAAAAAGCCGGCGCGAAAAATAAGTGCCTCTGCATGCACCGTGTTCTTTCCCCTGCAGCATCGCGATCCAAGAATCGGCGGCCCGGCGAAGGTAAAGTCTCTGAGTGCCTCGCGGCCTGAAAAAAGGGACGTGCGCGCGCTGCACGTGCGGCCCGCGGAAATGCACTCTGGATACTTTTTTTTCCTACCAACCGAACTTTTCGCGAGTATCTCGAGGCGAGAAAAAACGCGGCGTGGAGAAAGGGAGATGTAATAAGCGGAGAATTGTGGCCGATCGTTTTAAATTAACTCAAGAATGCTAATTTTTCATTCAGCAGAGTGCAAAGACAAATGTTAAACAAGAGAACGCGGAAAAGCCTCGCTAGAATAAAAAAAAAAACACAGCAAGAGCGAGGCTTTAATAAATCTGCGGTTGCAGTCGAACTTTATCGAACTCCTGTCTATTTTCCACAACGTACCGGCCATAAATACCAAAGCGCGGCGAACAACGAAAAAATAAGTCGCAGTCGAATAAACGGGGAGAAATATGCGACGCGTACGCTGCACGTGCTTCACAAAAGCGGCACTCGGAGAATTCGCGACCGAGAGCGAGAGAGGCGTGTGACTGGATAATTCATATAAGCGGACGGCTCTCTGACGCATTTGATGTATTTCATTAGCGCGAGCTTTTAAGCACGTCCAATTTAAAAAACGCGTCGTCGTACGCCGTAATCTTTCTCTCTGCGTTGTCGCGTTGTAGCGAGTAGCTACTTTAACCGGATTACACACTCTGTTGCCGAACAGTGTATTATGACGCAGCCTCGTTTTCTCGAGAGTGTGCGAGGGATTCCTTTGATTCCGCGCGCTTTTACTTTGTTCGCGGCTGATTTTTAGGTCGCGGCTAATGGATCCGTAATCCGATTCGAGATCGACTGCTGTATGTGGATTTTCCAGTATAATCATTGAATCTTTCAAGTGAATCGGCGTAATGGTGCCATTACGGTGCGATTCGATTATTTTTACCCGGATGAAAAATCAGTTCCCTCGACTCGTCAAACCTCTATCCGAGGATCGATACAAAGCAGCGTCGCGAAGAGCTTGAAATTTAATTAAAACCGTACTTTCTCGCACCTATTTGTCTTTGCCCATCAGCCAGAAGGCTGCTCCATCGCTCGCGCTCTTCCTTCCTTCCGTTCGCCCTCCGCCGTCGCTCTCTATCTCTTCTTCGTCTCCCGACTTTGGAAGCACGCGTCTCGCGCGATTCCTTCCTCCTCCAGAGCCCTATAATCGAGCGTGACGCCGGCGCTAATTCGACGACGGCGGCCGCTGCTGAATGGCCGTCGTCTGACTGCAACCCGACACGTTCCACTGCAGCCCGGGAATTATTTTTCAACGGGGCTCTGACGAGAGGAGATGGAGGCAGCTAATGGACGGCCGTGTGTTTTCTCTCGCCTGCGTGTCTAGTGGCTGGAATTATTAGTTTTAGAAAGTGCAGCTCGTGGGAGGAAATAACATCGCGAGTATAATTCTGTTTACTTTAATTCCGCGGTTTCGCGTTTTAAATTATATTGTACAAAAAGAAAAATCTCTCCCGCAGCGCAACTCTTTTCGGGAACACGACGGCACCCAGGAGTGCCATAAAACGCTGGCTCTCGCCTGGCGAATAATTAGCGCATTCCCGCAACGTAAAACGTTTGTTTCCCTCGGTTTTTACAGAGCCACACCCTCGAATTTACATATCAAGGCGCGCAGAGCCTTTCCCGACAATTATACGTGTTTCGAGTGTCTCTCGGGATGATTAAACCTCGCGAACACACACACACACACACACACACACGGCGAATCTCAGAAGTCCGCTTTATTTAATCAGCGTCCCCGTAAACGCGAACTCGAGACTCGCAACTCGGACCGACGTTATGAATTTCCGGCGCTGCTCGGAAGTATACCAAGTTGCCGCGGCGGCCTTGGGATTTAACTTCTGGCACGGAGATTAGGCGCGCGGGGTTATTCTTTCTTTTTCACACAACCTGTACGTCTGAATTAATCCGCGACGATGGTTGTTTGACTGACTGCAAGGAGTTTGACGCGCGCCGTAAATGTCCCACGAATTGCGCGCGCAAATCCCGAGAGAGAAGGCCTGTTCGGACTTACTCTTCATCTAGGCACACGCCGGGCAGGTGAGAGCATTAATAGGACAATATGGGAGCAGCCGGTCATGCGTTACAATGATCGAGATACCGAAAGTGCTCGGCGAAACGTAACGCGATCGTACCGTTGATTAACGCCGTCAGTCGGTCGGTCACTGATTAGCGACGCAACAGTTGTACCCAGTGCGCTAAGCGAAAAACGCGATGGGGTTCGACACCGAATCGAGGAATAATTCGCGCATTTGTATTCTTCGAGGAGCCCAGCGTGGCCGAGTCTACGGACTTCCCACGCAAGTTGGAGAATAGTTATCCCGGACATTCAGAGGGTCACGGTCGACTTGGTTCTCCGTGACTGGAATACGGAGACACACACGCTTACTCCTCGACTGGATTCTAATCCAAAGTCCAGAGGATAGGATCGATTCGCCGGCACCTGCACACTGGCCCAATTAACAATACGCTCTATGGATGTGTGTGTGTATGTGTGTGTGTGTGTATCCGGGACTCCAGAGGCTCATTCGCATTCCCATCGCTTCCGCTTGTATCCATCGAGCAGAGGCTACAGGCGCTTATGCTTCGCTCTCTCTCTCTCTCTCTCTTGGTGCAGCCCCCGTCATTAATCGTTGCCGTGGAAGGCAGGGGGTGGCTAATACGCCTCGGCGGCGTCCACTCTCCCTCTCGGATTAGATTTGACTCTGTTGCGCTGCTACTGGGGAAATTCTGCGTCTCGGAGTAGGCCCCAGTCACGGCTAGTTTGGATGGACGACTCGATTTCGGCCGGCTACCCCTTTGGCCTCTCTCTCGCTCGCGCAGCTTGATGGGATTTTCAGTCGAGAGAGAGAAGGATCGCAAGGAGAATTTGTGTGTGTGTGTGTGCAGATGCCGAGTGGCTCGGCTGGATTTCGCGAAGAGACCGGGGGATAGGAATGCGAATTTAGTTTGAGGAGAGTAGTGCTTGCGCATTTGCCTGCCGGGGGAAAAATGAATCCGAGAGGAAGCGAGCTGCTTCTTCTTTGAAGTAGCTTAACGATTTAATGGGTTCCACGTTTGCGAACGTTGCCGTCGCCGCCGCCGGACTAAGTACACACGGGCTCTCTGGACTCGAGTTGTGAAATTGTAATGCGCATTTCCTGCGACGATAATGCATCGCTCGCTGAACGGAAATAGTAGGACGGATATTCGAAAACGCGTTACTACACCGAGTGATAAAATCCACTATATCCGATACGTCGCCCTCTCCATAACCATTACCGAGAGGCATCGGGTAAGCCTCGCTCGCTCGCTCGCGCCTTTTTCCATCCTCGTCCATCCGAATGATCTTCTCGGCCTTCGCTGTACGAGAGCCGCGCGCACAGGTACATTCTCTCGCTCGCGATTTACGCGGGAATAAACTATCCGGGACGCTCGCGAGAATAGGCCGGCACACAGCTCGCCGGCCATAAATCCCCAGATAATGATCGCAGTACGTCTGCGTCCGCGGAATCTACGCCAGCTATGGGGACCCATAACTTATCCTCTCTCCCTCTACCTCTGACATATGCGCGACGATGAACCTCCGTGTGCATAGCTGTCTCTTTGTTCGGCGAATACCGAGCTAGTGTGCGCGAACGCGGCTGCGTTTTTGTCATTATCCCCGAGACCGAATTGTCCTCCTCCTCGTCCTCGGGCTGCCCGGAATTGCGTATGGTATCTGCAGCCTTTTTACGCGGTTAGCGATCCGTTTGATTTATCAAGTGTCCCCAAAACTTTCACTCGCTGGCATGAATACGGGGGATCAATTTCTGTACCGCATCGATAAACTCCGTGGCGAGGCCACGTCCTTGCGCGTATCGGGAGAAAAAACGAGGGGCTCAATACGAATCACGTTAACGACAGGCGTAAACCGCGCGGACAAATTAACACCCCCGCGCACATGCAGCCGACGCTTGTAAAACAAATTTCCCTGCGGCTCGAAACGCGTAACAAGCGAAAGCTGCTGTCCTGGCAGATAATGGCAAAACGACGAGCGGCAGCCACACATCCCGGGCATTATCACTCGATAATACTCCTCTCGCTCCTCTGGCCTTAATCTGGCAAGTTGCGGGGGCGTACTTGCGGCCGCGCAAAGTTTCGCCGAAGGGAGAGAGACGTGCGCGCAACTAGCGCACACACACCGTCGTAGACTTTCCCGCAAGACGGCTGCGTTCGCTTGAATAATAAATCCGCGAGCATTAACGCATAATACTCTCGCTAGGCCCGTCTTTTTTGAAGTTGAATCTCGCCCAGAGATAGAGCAATAATTTCATAGGCTACTAGTGGCACGTATAACAAAGATGTTAACGAGAAGACATCGATGAGGGTAATCCCCCCGAGTCGTTATCGCGAAACTGTGCTCACGCGGAGAACATTTGGAAAATTTCCAAATATAGGATCAGCGAGAGTTAATATCCGAGAATTCGGCCGCGTAAGTAGTATAAGCCGGCTACGGCCAGACATTATACAGTACAGGTATACACCCAAATCCTACCTTATATATATTTCGAAAAATTCCACCTGTTATTCGGGCCCGTAATCCAACTACCCGGAAATTCCCGCACGATAATAATTACCCCTCGAGTTTCTTCCCTATACTCCCACGCACACGCTGCAGCCCCGAAACTTATATAACTCGCCTAATAGTTTTAATACAGTCGCGCAATACGATGGGGTGCGCCTACCCCTTTCTCGCATACACGCGCGCGAGTTTAAAAGTCAAATTACTCGTTGCGCGCGAATCTGCATATTAAATTTCGGCTGATACACGCCATCTTGCATCGCCGCGAATCTAATTAAGGCAGTATAATCAGGAATTAAGCGTCGCGCGCTGCGCAGGCATGTGTTTTTCAAGTTTTAATTTATCAATTCTGGATACTATACGCATAAGACTCGAAAAAAAAACGACGCACGATCATCGGGCCGAACGAAAGATGCAGTTACGAGACCGTCAAAGAGTTCTAATTGGCGCGGCATCGACGGCAGTCAAAGCAGCGCTGAGCTACAAACAGAGCCGTTTGCGCTCTTAATTCGCTGCTGCTCGCTCGTTCTGTAAATACAAGCGGCTATTATCGACCCGACGAGCTACAGCGAAAAAAGAAAGTAGTACTAGACGACAAAAAGCCAGTGCAGCTGTCGATCCCTTTTTTACGCGCGTGCACAAAACGCTCGCTATATACTGCAGAGTTAGAACAAATACGATTCTCTCTTTCTCTCGCTCTTCGCTTCTTCTTCGCGCGTCGATACTCCGATGCGTTTTTCGAGAGTATATATAGAGAGCTGCGCGCTCGGCGGCTCGGGCGGATTACTAATCGCGCGCTTTTGTCCCGCATGATGAATGAATTGGAGTCGCGCGCTATCTGAAATTGGGGGCTTCTGCACTGAATAATTCGGGGTTTTGCCGATGTACGAGCTATATAAAGCTTTGTCCGGAATTCCAATCGGGGCCATTAATATTTATAGAATCGATGCGGCCGAATCGCTCTCGAGTTCACGCGCTCGCGGCCGTGTTATATAAAGTTTTCGGGGATTAGTATCACCGTGTCGACCTACGATTATTATTCGCTTCTATCGACTACCTTGACTCGTTTATCAAAAAAAAAAAGCCGCGTCTGTCTCTTTAACTCCACTCGTCGTCGACGATCACGATTTAGAGCGATAGCTCGCTAAAGCGCGGGAGAAAGCTGGCCGACGTCCAGTGCGGCGCGAAATGCAAATTCAATTAACCGGAAAGTTCGAGATAGTGCGCGAAGACATTTATTTCCCGGCGAGGAGCCGCTATTACGGTTTTTTGGCGGGGGACGTTCTCCGCGCTGTTATCTTCGAGCCTGGGTATAATGAAGGTTCTGGGTAAGGTGTCATTTTTAATCCCACATTTCGGCAAACTGCAGCGCGACGACGATTCTCTCGAATTGAAATTTAATGCTTTACAATTACACAGCCGCAAATCCAGTGTATCATTCCTATTTATTATTCGGCAGCGTTATAAACGCGTATCGGAGCTTTTGAAATGAAGTATTCAAATGTATCCGTTAATACACACCTTGCATATTATAGCGCGCTCGGCTTTCATTATACAGCACTTTATTCCGGCATTAGCGAATTAATCACTTTGTGGTCGATGGGCTGAATTTAGGCGCGAAATCGATACAGCTATCGAATTTAATTCTCAATCGTAAATTCGACTATACAGGAACGACGTTAATAATTACGAAACGAAATAGAAAAAATTTCAAGATGACAGCTCCGACAGTGCGTGGCCGGAGCGGCAGATGAAACGCAAGTGAATAGGCAAACGAAAAAACAACAAAAATCCCGCTGCTGCACATAATGACTCTCAAACATAGCTGCCGGAGCTTATCGCGCCCGGTTGTTCATTAATCGTATTTATTAAAGTCCAATGGCTCTGGCGTATTAAAAGTAAACAATCCCTTGCGCGGAAAAAGGGCTCGTCATCGGCACGGGGAGTAAATAACGGCCTAGCGGTGTGAGTGCGTACATACACCCGTGTATAAATGGAGCCGTTAAAGAGGATCTCTCGCGGCCGCCAGACCCCTTTTCGCGTTCGCGCATATAGTTCAAACGCTATGTTTATGCGCGAGATGGGGATTTAAAGGTCTCGGAGAGGAGACCCTATGTGTCTTTTAAGGTCTTGGATATGGACGTATGAGCGCGCGGAGTCATACGGGCAGCGGTGATACGCGCGGAATATACGGGCCGGGGGATTATACGCGGACTTTGCGGAGAAAGCCGAGAATCGAAGCGCGGCATATTGGATTCTTTCCGGGGTGTATAAAATATTAAGAGCATAGCCTTTCTGGGAATAAAAAGATTCAAAGCCGTCTCTTGCTCTGCTTTTAACGGAAATGCAAATCGCGGAGAGGCAAGAAAAAAACGGGAAAAACTTAATTTCCGCATTATATCCCCCTCGCTGCGACGAGGGAGATATTTTTACGACGCGGCATACGTAACTGCACGCACGCGTGCTACGTATTGTAGGGGAGGGAAAAAATTGAAATTATTATTAAAAAAGTATGTATTGCAACGCGTGTTGTAAATTTTTACCGCCGAGAGAGAATGTTCCGCAATGCCGCGTATATTTCTCGAATTCGCACAACTCATCAGAGAGGCCAGTACGGCCGGTCTCTTTTTTATTTCTAAAAGCGCGTAATTAATCCTCTTACGCGCGAATTAAAAAAAAAATCGTTACATTACACCCTCGTGCGGATTTCACTCGCAGCCGCCATCATCAGCAGCTGTTCCTCCTCTCAAGAGCCTTAATACAGCGACCGCAGCGTCGTAAATCGTCGCGCGTTTCCAGAGCCTCAAAATCAAGTCCAAGCAGCAGCTTCGCCTCGAAAGAGGCGTCCACCTGTGAAGCAGCAACGCCGGAACAACGCGATACCCGATTCCCCAAAGGCTTTCTCTCTCTCTCTCTCTCTCTCTCTCTCTCTCTCTCTCTCTCTCTCTCTCTCTCTCTCGGTCAGTAGCATAGCATCGCCAACACTACAACGCTAGCGGGGCATATACTCGTGTTTGAGGCCAAAGCGATTTTCGGACTTTGCCGTCGGAACAAACCCCCCCCCCCCCCCCCCGTGGAGTTCGGATTTCCCTCTCTGTATCTGCGTATACAGCGGCGTGTAGTGTGTATCTGCTCCGATCGCGCTGGAGCCAGGCCAAGTAGTCGAGGGGTGTTACTCGTGCGTTTGTATTTGCATTTGCATTATCAGCACCGCCGCCGCTGTTGGTGGTTGATCGATGCAGCGCGGTATCGCGTAGCGCTGATGCTGCGTGGATTAGCCGAGCTGAGCTGAGCGCGATGAGGCTTTTGTTTCCTGCGAGCTGTGACGGCTTCTCTTCTTTTGTGCGGCGAGCCTGATCAGGGGCAGATTCGGACACGAGATCGGATCTCTTACTTGATTTTTCGTTCCAACCCAAGGAAAACAAAGCAAATTTCGCGCATACGTCGAAGCGGTGAATCGACTCCCGTGAGTACATACATACTCGAGGCTATCCCGAGCGATTGGCTTGCTCGCGATCCGCTGCGCAGCAGTGCTTAAGTAAACGGAAAACGCAATCGCTCTATCCGAAGTATTTGCCGTGCGAGGGAGCAGCCGCGTGTTGTGGTTACATTTGCTGTTCTCGGCAAAGGGGCTCTGTGTGCTGGAATGAGAGAGAGAGAGAGAGAGAGAGAGAGAGAGAGAGAGAGAGAGAGCGCCGACGCGCACGGCTCTGATTAATGCGTCGCGACGCGCTCGGCGTAATGAAGCCAAACAAAGATTTGACGTATCGCCTCGGCGCCGCGCTTAAGATGCCTAGACTGCTGTCGCTGCCTCAGATTCCCCGGCTGAATGATTGATGGACGATTCGTTACACACTACGCTCCAAGTAGTTGCGGCGCGTTATAGTCAGGCACTTTCGAGAGAGAGAGAGAGAGAGAGAGAGAGAGAGAGCTTGCAGCTTACTCGAGTTTAACGGCTGTCTGATTTTCCCCAACATAAAACTTTTCCGAAAAACGCCCCCAACTACTCGCCCCCCGAGAGTGGGCCACTTCCTCTTCTACCTTCGAAAAACTAACAAGCTACTCGCGCGTTCCGCGCAGTTAAGCCAAAACATAGCGAGTCTTGGGAAGAAAGCTCGAAGAGCCTTCTAAGAAGGCTAACGTCCGAGGACTAATTTCATTGTAGCAACCGATTTTTTCAAATGACACCGGCAACCGATGACTTCTGGGCTAAGGTCGTTTCAGTTGGCATACCGAAACGATCACTCTCTGCAGCGCACATTTTAATCAGCTTTTAATCAGCGCGGATTTATTAAGTAGAGACCGATTAAAGCTCGTCGAGAGTTTTCTTTTAATAGAGTAGCTTCCATCATCTAATCCGTTCGCGGAGAGCAACTGGGTAGGATATCAAACGCAATTGTGTCGAGCGACTTTTATGCCCGCGACTAAAAGAATTTCTCTGGCAAATGGATGATGCCGTGCATACACAGAGTATAAAGCACCGAAGAGGAGCTGGTTTAATTAATTAGCGTCCACCGCTGCGCGCGATCGCGCTCTGAAACATTTATCCTCATTGCGCCCGAGAGAGCGTCCCTATCAATCCGTCGCCTAACCGAATCGGGCGTTTTTCGAGCGTTTTTTTGGGCACTGGCCCTTTTAATCTCCTAAAGTTAGCGCGCCGGAGCGTAAAAAGCGCCGGGGAGGAAATTAAGTGCGAAAAAGTTGTAAAAAATTCGAGCGATAAAAACGATGACGCAAGCGAGCTTTTACGCTGGTCTGGCAAGCTGTAATAATAGGCTGTAATAATAGGCTTAAACAATTACGCCTCGGGCCACGCCTTATTTGCGGGAAAAAATTTCGAGTTTAGCGTTTTCAGCGCAAATAATGCATTTCGTTCCGAGTATTGAACTCGCGAAGAAAAAAATATAGCACGCGTCGTTATTTTCATCGCGTCGTCGAGGGCATTACGCTTAATTAGTCAACTACTCGCTCGTGTGATAAAAAGGAATGGTACATTAGCCGCGCGACGCGCGCTGCGACTAATTGGGCCTGTGAAGCAGTGCGGCTTTGCCGAAAAAAAGATCTTGGCCTGGTCCGGCCAATTAGCCCGGGGAATCCTCGTGACGCGACGCTTGTCGTCGCGCCTAGATTAATACTCGCGGCTTATCGCGGAGTTGGAGCAATTTTTTCCCACGATACTGTGTAAAGGGATACTTTTTTTCTAAGGGAGATTGGAAAAAGGTCGTTGGGGGCTGCTGTTTCATTTTTTTTTTTCATCAGCCGGATACGAGTTGTGTGATCGACTCTTTATTATTCGATACATCTATATCGGGTGGAAAATCCATAGGAGAGCGCTTTCGAACTAATATTGGATCAAACGTCGATCAGTTCAATGAACAGCGCGCTGCGAATGATTTCGGTAAATTTAATGAAGCTTTTATCTCGCAGCGGCTATTTCAAGGTTTATTCGCTCACGAAACGAATTGAAATATGAAAGAGCCCAGCAGCGACTCGGACGTATCAATTTTCAAAATTTTTAACGAATGCTCTCGCGTATCGCTGAAACATAAAATCATTCAAACAGCTCTCGGGCGCGAAACATAGCGACGAAAGAAGTAGTGAAGAAAGGTACCTCCCCGCCGTTTGCGATCTCCTCGATAGAGCATCCGTTACAGCGGCAGTAGTGCGCGCAATCCAATTAAACTCCGCGCGCGGAAGTGAGCCTCGGCGAATCGAATCGATGCTCTCGCTTTCTCTCTCTCTCTCTCTCTCTCTCTCTCTCTCTCTCTCTCTCGGCAGCGCGCATACCCCCGCAGCGCCGGCCGTAAAGGAGACGGCGGCCGAAACGAACGAACGAACGCGAGCATTCCGATTCTCAAACGGTGCGGCGGCTGGCTCTCCCGAGACGTGCCGCGCATTGCCGGCGAGCTCGAATTTACGCGGACCACGATGATGATGTTACCGAAGCCACTTGCACGTTCCCATAGTTTCGGCCAAGTGGTGCTTCGAGATTTTTGCTCGGAAAAAGCTTGCACTTTTTCCGAACCCACACACAGACACAGCTTTGGAATACGAATGAAGCTCGCGTAATCCGAGCTCGTTAGGAAATTCGCGCGAAAGTATATATGATTGATAATTTTATCGAGCGCCAGTAGCGCGATACGACGTAACGAGAGAGAGAGAGAGAGGGAGCCTGGATCGCCAGCAACTTATTATGCCGCGATAGCCAGAGATCGCCGAGCCGGCCAATAATGTTATGCGCGCATAATTCGCGCTGGGGAGCTTAATATTTAAAGCGCAATCATTTTACTCGGCATCGCGTTATTCCATGCGACCGGTTGAGCCCTGGCGATTACCGCTAAACCCGTGACTGCGTAGTAGGGATCTAATACGACCTGAATAATAATACGATTCTTCGTCTCTTTCTGTTTCAGGTAAGCATACACACGTAAAACTGTCGCCAGTACATCACGACGATCAAGGTTTGTCCCTACGAGCTGTAACGCTGCATTAAACTCGGGCAAACAAAATGTCCGATCCGAACAAGCGCGCATGTGTATCTCAGTGGGCTAATGCGATATCAATCACCGTATATACACACGCTGTCCTGCAAACAATCGGCCCCCGAAACTCGGCGACATCGAGTAGCCTCGATCGAACAACTTCTCCTTCACCGGCACAGTGTACATAGTGCACACGCGCGCCTGGTGGTAGTTCTAAGGGCCGTTTCAGCAGCAGCAGCAGCGGCAAAAAGCGAAAGAGCAGAGGCGTGTGCGCGAGTGCTCGTATGCACGCGCGCAGGAGCGCCAACGCAAGCGCAATGAATTGCCCGAGTCGGTGGGAGGGCGAGAACTCCCTTCCCTGCGCTGTGCCACCGCCGCCGCTGCTGCTGCTGTTTTCTACTCCCGGCCGTCCGAATCGGGGAGGGTAACACCCGTCGGGCCGAAATCGCGAGACTCAGTCGCGTCTCGCCCTCGATCGAGTGACGGCCGTCGTACCGCACGACCCTCGATTTTTACCCGTATACACGGCGTGCGCAGCTACGCTTGCTTTGCAGAGTGTACAGCGGAAACGCGTGTGGTGGTGCGTCGAAGTGAAGTGTTGTAAATTTTATTTATTTTTTCAAGAGAGAAGAGGAAGAGCTGGATAGGATAGTGCGAGGGAGAAGGTTGTCCGGTTGTAGGTGAAGCATTTTTCTGTGGTGGAGGGCAGCGAAGGGAGATGCATAGCCGTAGGTGTGCGCGAGTTCGAGAGAAAGCGGAATTTTTGAAAAATACGCGGGAGAGATTAAAGGCAAACAAGAGAGAAATCCCCCCCCCCAAGCAAGCCGGGAACAATCGCAAGCTCTAGCGTTTGAAAAAAAACTAGGAGGAGAAACCCATCCCCCCACCGCTCTTCGGCTTCGACTCATCAAACACTCGAAACTCGACGACCTTAAATTCCGCAGCTCTCTCCAAGTCGGCGTGAAATGCCGCATTTATATACGTACGAACCAGGCAGCAGCTCTCTCTCTCTCTCTCGTCGAGTAAGTGAGCGAGCGTGAAAAGCTCCTAAAGAGCCGGAATATTTATGCAGCCTAGCCCCCGACATATGACCTCTATTTGCATGTCTTATCTGACCCGCGCGCGCCGATGGCAATTTTCACCGGCGGAAGAAAATTCGCGACGCGATTCGCTAACGAGTTCCCGGGGAAACAATTTCGCTCGCGCGTTATTCCTCCTTTTTCCTCTTCCTGCTTCTTGTTTATCTGCAGCGACGACGAAAAATCTATTAATTACGAGCGAGAGACCGCAAATGCGCTCTTGGGGGAGAAAAGAAGGGCGAACGCGAAATCGGATTTCGCGCGCGCTGGTAATTTTTGTTGCCAGCTTACGCGGCAGGGGCGGAGATCCTTTTGTTCGGAGTAGTCGAGAGAGAAAGAGAAAGAGACGTGTATAGCAGCGAAAACGAAATCGCGTAATCGCTTTTTTCTTGCCGTTGGAACAAAGTGGAACGGATCTGCGCGCGGCTGATGTAAATAAAGGGCCCGACATTCGCGAGCCCCGCCGTGTAGCTCTTCTACTTGCGAATTTTTGCCTCTCCTCTTTCGAGAGAAGGACACAAAGTTCTCTCGAGCTGGTTTTTTCATTAAAGTCGAATGATATTGTCCTTTTACTATGTGAGCGGGACTCCATTGGCCGAAGCTACTTGATCACCTCGCTCTCGTTTCTTCTCCATCTCCCCTAACAAAAGCTACGAAGACGCGAGAAACAATCGAAAAGTTGCTCGCGGCCAAACGAAGCCCAACTGTGTGCAACGAGAGAGCGAGCGAAACTTCATCCACGGAAGTAGCCCTCGCGCAATAAATTTTTTTCCCGCTCGCGATGTACACCTTTTTCATATCACTCCCCCCCAGCAATAAAGAGTTCGAAAGTGCTCGCGGAGAGGAAGAAATCAAGAGAGAGAGAGAGAGAGAGAGAGAGAGAGAGAGAGAGAGAGAGAGAGAGAGAGAGAGAGAGAGAGAGAGAGAGATAGATAGATAGATAGATAGATAGGTCTTTATTTGCTAAAAGCAAAAAATAATACAAATTAGATCACAAAGACTGTGTCGCATACAGTCTAACAAAAAGAGATAATAAATTATATAAAAATACCGTCACATAAAATCACATAAAATCACATTTCGTCATATTTAATTATCACATTAAACTTTTCTAATATTACGCTTCTAGTATTACTACATTTAAGGTTTGGTCATAGACCTATCTATATTGCACGTTCGAAATCTAGAATACGTAATACTGAAAGAATTTTTACGTCCTAAGGGCCGAGTCTGACTAGATTAAAAACTAGATTAAGATTAAGAATGCAGCGCCAGAGGGCTCAGAATCGTCACGATTCAGTGGCCAGCAGGTGCCGCCGTAGTGTCCCCTTGAAGGAGGCGAGAGATGGCAGGCTTCGCAGAGTAGAAGGGAGAGAGTTCCAGAACCGAGCACCCTGGACCTGGAAGGCCCTAGCCCCGGTTTCAGTACTGACGGTAGGGATGCTCAGTTCCGGGGGAACTCTCCTACTGGAGGGTCTCGGCTCGTGTTTATTGAACAATGAGGCCAGATACGAAGGTTCACCGATCCGGATTATTCTGTATAATAGAATGGCCTCAAAGTAGAGCCTTCTGTATCTCACACACGAATTGCCCAGTCTCTGTATCCGTATTCGTTGTTCGTTAGACGCGTCCAGGATAGGCACAGCACAGTAGTCGATGTGCAGTTGTATAAGTGTCTCAACTAGCCTTCTGCGGAGAGTCTCAGTGGTGCAGCTCCTGATAAACCGCAGGCTATACAGGGCTTTATTTACTTTTTTCGTGATAGCATCCACCTGCGGTTTCCAAGTAAGTTTGCTATCCAATACAACACCGAGACTCACGACCGTCTCACTGAATGGGACGATCACTCCGTCCGTCAACGGAACCCCTGGCAAGTTCCATGATTTGATATCATTAACGTTCTTCATGGACCCGAAAAATATAGGCTTGGTTTTGCCGGAGTTAAGAGAGAGAGAGAGAACTTTCGCTCCCGATGAGAGAGAAGGAAAAAATCGAGAAACAGCACGCATGAGAGACAAAAGGCGCTCGGGCCAAAGTGGAAGAAGTAAAAGTTCTCTCTCATCGCAATCTATCCATCGCTGCTGAAAGTCTATATCCGTAATGAGTCGCGCTCGTCGAGAGCGAGATGGAAGAGTTATACGCGTATCAAGTAGTTCGACTCGACGCGCGTTCGGATGCGCGCGAAGAATTATTTTCGCCGGCCGCTGCAGTGTCTCTCGTACCTTTTTCTTTCTCGCGGCGGCCGTCTATAACGATTTCCAATTTGCGATTCGCGCGCGGCTCCTCGTAAATCTCCCTCGGCTTCGCTCTCGCGCAGCTGCCATGATTTAAGATTTCGGAAGTGTCCGTAAGCGGACTGCGAGAGATTCCGATAGCGGATAATTGCCTTCGGCTGTGTACTGCATCAGGATTATTTATCGGATAAGGCGAAAGTCTCGCCACACGGCGATGTGACGTTTGCTCGCGAGCGCGGAATTTTGTTTTATATTCAAATAAAGCTGGTTACACAATATTTTACATGCAAATTGCCGCGCGCGGATTTGTTTTACATACAAATTGCGTTCGCGCTCGCGCGGCTGTCGATTTTTAGAAAGAGAGCGTGGTGCAGCGAGCCTATCTCTCACTTCGCTATCTGAAAAATAACGAATGTCTCGCTATTCGCATTACGGATAAGCGTCGCGATGACCCACGGGCAATGAAGAGAGCCGTATAAATAAGCGCGCGATTTCCGATTCGCGGATACGCGTACACGAGGCCGTATGGGCGGATACCCCCAGGGCTATACGTACAAAGCGAAGGTAGAAAGAAGAAGGAAACCGAGCCCTCGAGGCTGGGCGTTAAAGTCGGCGCTTTACGGCCTCGTTTGAGCTCGACTTTTGTGCGCGTTTCTCTCTCGCTCTCTCTCTCTCTCTCTCTCTCTCTCTCTCTAGCTTCGCCCGAGTTCGTCCGCACAGAGGGGAGCTCTGAATAAATTAGCATTAAAGCGCCTGTGCTGCGCGACGCCGAGTTTTCCGCGCGCTGCGGTGGCTTGTATGGCCGCGTTAGGTGATACTCCGGCTTTTTATTGTGAGAGAAGGGTGTGTGTTGACGAGGCTGTAGTTTTTCGCGGGGAAATTGTACGGCAATCGAGATGCGGTTACGGGGAAGAGAGTTATGGGGTGATCCGGAGCTTCGAGAATATAAACAAGATTAGCATAATCGGCCTGATGATTTAGTTATGGCGAGGGGCCGCGCGCTATTAGGATAGACAGTTTTCGCGATTCATGGAGCCGCGTGCGGCGAACTAAATAGCTATGCGGGGACGAAGTTAAAAAGCGCTTTCCCTTCGAAACTTTGCCCGAAGTGATAAAATGGCGCGTCTTACAAGTTCGCTCACGGAAGGCGCGCTACGAATTAATTTTCTTTTTTCGATAAGATTATGCTCGCGCAATTTACGACTGGCATTCATAAAATTTACGTACATCAAGCTGCGTATATAATAACAGCGCGCGATGGTAAATATCGAGAGAGCGATTCGAGATTTATTGCGCGCAATCCCCGCTCTCTGTATATTTAATAAGTGAGACCCTTCGTATTATTCTCGGAATGTTATTCAAGATAGAATAGGAAGCATCGCGCAGATATTCTAATTAGCAGCATAACCCAAGCGCTTGAACATTTCGAGTATTCGGATCGGTGCGAACGATAGTTTTCGCGTTAGTTACCATTGTGAGGTGGAAATTCGAAACATTCGCGTCTTATTAAACCACTCTCGGAAATACCATTTCGTTTCACAATGGTATATACAACTGCGAATTCTCGATAATTTCCAAGCTCGTGTATTTTTCATCCGAAAATTCCCGACCTCGTTCGCATCCGATGAGCCAGTGCAGCAGCTGCATCCGCGAATAAACATCGGCGAACCTCTCGCTTCTTCTTTTTCCCTTTCCTTCTCTGGTAATCTCGACGCCGGCGGGGGAGGTTAATCGCGTCTGTTGTCCCGTGGATTCGGTTTTTACGCCGAGAAAGAGAGCTCCACTCGAGAGAGGGGCGTTTAAGCCTCTAGAGCCGAGCGTTAATTGAGTCAACGAGTTATTGATTTTTTTCTCTCTCCTCTCCAGCTCTCGTCGCTCTCGTTCTTTCGATTGTGTGTCTTTTCCGGCACGTGCTCTCTTTTGGATGAAATTCATTCGAAAACACGGACAACGACAGGCGTATTCGGCCTCCCCAATTAAGCAAATAAAAAGAAAAATCCTCAACACCAGTTGGTATCCTTATACTTGCCAGTGGAGGAGAGCAAATAAATCCGGCAAAGCCTCTGCTATTTTTTTTTTCGCTCCACTCCCGCCTTTCAATTCCTCTCGCTCGGCTGACTGGTCACTCGGTCAATTGCCACTGGGGCAGAAGGCCGCGCCGCTGCGCTGCATTTTCACTGCTGCTGCTGCTTCCGATTCATTTGGGCTCGAAGGTGAGCTCAAGCTCGCTACAGTCGGAATTGAAGGGGAGATGAGCCTGCCTCGGGTGCCCATTCGATTTGCCTCGCTTTTTTCCTGCCGTTGCTCGGCTGTATCGTGTTTGTCGAACCAAAGGGGAACGATGTCACTGCTTAACAGTCAAATCGTTCTTGCCGACGCAGCCTATCTGCAATTCCGAGCCGAGGAAGCTCTCCCGACATCCTGCTCGATTGCGTGCAGGACCCTCGACTCGCGCAGTCAATTTTATGCACGCGATGCCTCTGCCTCGACGACGACGCTTTATTTGTCCGTCACAGCTCGCCGGGGATAAGCTCCGCCGAGAGAGATAACTCGTCGGACCGGAGCTTTAATTGAAAAAAGCAGCTACCGGCGGCCTGAAGTGTCCCCGCGCGCGTTTATAATGCAGTTTACATTATATTCACGTGCGCGCGGTCGATTGTTTGAAACGGCGGGTAAAAAAATTAATATCGTCGCACTCGCGCACCCAAGTTGATTAAGCGCAGAAGGGTTCAAAAGGGCGTAAAGCTCTCTCTCTCTCTCTCTCTCTCTTGCGCGCGCGCACGCGCAGGGGAGAAAAAAAGCCGAGTAAAACCGAGAGGGAGAACTCGGGCAAAGAAAACAAAGGGAGGCGAGCTGGGAAGGAAGGAACAGCCGCGAGACAGGAAACAGCGCATTAACCAAGCGAAAGACTCTCAGACAGCCGGGAGCAAACAAAATACATGACCGCTGCGTGAATGAGTAAGCAGGTTACGTGATTCAATAAGTCCCACTCTGCTCTCTCGTCGTCGTCGTCGTCGTCGGTTCCTTTCCATTTTTCCCCCGACGACGCGAGCGGAACAATGAGTTCCGAAGAATACGCCCCGGGCCCTTTAATGAATCTCAAAGGGACGCGGGGATTATGAGCGAGAGCTCGCGAGTTCTCTGCTTTATTAGCTTATTTCAAGAGGCGCGGGGACGGGCGGGGTTAATGAGGGATTTTCAAGACCACTGGGGTGCGTAATTAGCCGGACAATGGACGAGCGTGCGCGTATAACTTTAAGTCTCAGCTCCTTGACATCATTTAATTTTTAATCTCTTCGCTCTTTGCTCGTCGTTCTATGTACTGAAAAATGAATTCATCGAGAAAAATCGAGAGATCAGTATTTTAATTTCAGAAATGAGTTGACCCGCCGCAAACACGATCTCTCGATATTTCGCCCCGAAGGTATGCGCTGCGAACCGAAAGTTTTCGATTGCGCATGGCAACTAAGCTTTTAATTTTTCAGTGCACGAGGCACATTCCTGGAATAACAAACGTCCTCGTCTCGAATAAATTCCCGCGCCGAGATAATTAATCACTATTTTCATTCGGCGCGCCTATCAACGGTCCATTAGCCACACCTATACCGGCCGTTTTTTCCCCAAAACTGACAGTTCGATGGGCTAATGTAGTCGACCCCGCGCGCGCTCACGTTTGTTTTATTTCCCCTTTTTCGCGCCAACTCGTTGCCCGCACAATTCAAAACGTCTGGATGATCGAGCCGACAATTGCGAAATAGAACGAGAAAGCGGAGCTCAACGAAAAAAAATAGAACAAAAATGCACCGGGACAAGGAAAAGCGAGGAATAAAAGTGAGGGAGAGAGAGAGAGAGAGAGAACTGTCGAAATTTTTCCCCCGACGAATTTTCACTAGCTCTCTCTCTCTCTCTCTCTCTCTCTCTCTCTCTCTCTCTCTCTCTCTCTCTCTCTCTCCGTGTATGTACATATGGATGCATGGAACTCGGTCTAACACTTACATGCCGGCAGTTTTCACGTCAATCAAAGCGCTTCCATGAATATACACATGGGCGGATCGATTTTTTGCCGCAGCTGTCAACGACTGCGCAGCTCCAGAAAAGTCCGTTGCACGCTCGCGGCTTTTGATCAGACCTATGTGTGCTAGAGAATTATTTTTATTGTACATAGAGCTCGAGAGTAATTTTTTTTTTTTTTTTCAAAAAATCCCACTTGACCAACGGTGTTTTTCCCCGAATCGCGGATAAATTCCACCGACAAATGTTTTCCGTCGAAAACTGCTTCAAAGTAGCAAAAATATTATCTTGCCCTTCTCGAAGCGCGCGATCGCATCCGTTAGTTCCGCAGACACAAAAACAGCCGTTTTCCATTTTCTCGCTCTCCCTATATACGCAGACTAGCCCAGCGTTCGGGGACGTGTTTATTTAGAGGAAGAATCGATAGCCGCACGGCGAATCGATTCGCGCAAAAACCACGTCTCCTGCCACGGCACCGCAGACGTATGACTCGTTCTTTAATTGAGGAACGTCGGAGCGTGATTTCCGCCGATCGACTATGGATGAGGCCGTGAATGCTGATCGAGGGTACATTTTTTTTTGCGACTGTTTTGAATACAACGTTCGAGCGCGCGTATACACAGAATGTCGCCGAAATGGCTGAATTAAATACAGAGTAATGGAGGCAAGCACACGCCACAAAGACTCGGCCGAGGTGTGTGCGTTGATTTGAATACCGCGCCTTTGTGCTGTAAATATGTTTCTGGGATTTAAATTGAAAACGAAATTGGCCGAGCGCAAACGTTGGCTCGCGAACTCTTTTTTTTTTTTGCGTCGAAACAATCACTCTTGTTATATGAAACGCGTACACAATTTCATGTCGCTCTCTCTCCCTCGCGTATAATCCACGAACGAGCTCGAAATCAAACAAAAAACTTTGTTCGATATCGTTACTCCCCAGCGATTTAATGAAATAAAAAAAAAACGTTTCGCCGGTTCTTCGAACAGCCAAAGAGTGAAAGTCACGGGGTAAAGTTGGTCTCTGCCACCTCAAAAAACACGACAGCAAGATGATGAGAGAACTCGAGAATTCGCGGAGAATAATCGATGAGCAAAAGTTTTTCAGCTTAATAACCGCGAGTCTCTCGAACGACCTAATTTTCAACGGCTCCATTATGCGAGCGTCGCCGAGCCCTTAAATATTCGCTTATCTCGAGGAAACGATCTATCGGAAGCGGATGATTTCCGAAATGGCACCTTGACGACGAATTTTTTCCGCTCTCTCTCTCTCTCTCTCTCTCTCTCTCTCTCTCTCTCTCTCTCTCTCTCTCTCTCTCTCTCTCTCTCTCTCTCTCTCTCTCTCTCTCTCTCGAGGTTTTTACGACGTCGAGTTGGAAAATTGGGTTAATCGGCAACGGGTCGAAACGTTTCCGCGCGAGCTTTGTTCAATTGAATATACCTCGCGCCCCGCTTGTTAACGATTCCAAACTTTCTGTTATACGACTAAGAGCCGCAACGAAAACTCGACGTTAATTCACCGATATTGCTGTCCTCGCTCTCGCGATAAGTTGGCCCGCCGCGTCGCGTTAAAAATTACGCTCCACGAGTCGCATCTCTTTTCATTTCCTCTCGGTCTTTTTAATTTTTTCCTCTCCGCAGCGTCGCCGCTTAAACGTGAGCGGCGGGAAATAAAAGGGGCAAAGTTTTTATTAAAGCTCGTCCGTCTCTGGCAGCTCTCCATTGAAACACTTCCACGAGTAATGCGTGTACCTACCCTCCCCCATCTAAACAATATTTCAACCGGCGTATTTGCTCCGCGGTGTTGTCTGTTTCGTTTCCTCCCTCTTTTTTTATATCGAAAACAAGGAGAATCAGCCTATAGCTGCTACTGTAGCAGCAGCAGCGCGGGAAATTCGATCGATGGATTGAGAGGAGTGAGAGCTCCAGGGAAATGGATACAGCGCGCCGAGTGGTGCAAATAGATGGATCTCTTGGAGCGCGAAATTCTGTAGTCTTTCCAGGAATGCCTTTTTTATGAGCTCGAGCTTTTTTATTCATCGCGAATATTTGATTTTCCGTTTACTGCGTGCGAAAATTTCTCGGCCGGGAAAAGCTGCGGCGCCTGCGCTGGATCTGGGATCGGGTTTCGCGCTGGAGGATATCACGCTTCGTTTCGGATTACTTGGATGGCGCACTTTTTTTTCCTGCCACAGTTTTTAAAAATTCGTGTTTTAGCGCGTTATATGCATCTCTCTCTCTCTCTCTCTCTCTCTCTCTCTCTCTCTCGTTACGCGAGCTTGAAACTTTCGCAGGCAAAGTAACGCTCCCGCTAACTCTCGGAAAGTTGCGAACGAAGTTTCTGCTGCACGCGGAAAATATTTTTGAAGGGTGTAAAAAAAATGTTCAACGTGATGAGCCTCTGGAAAAAAATGGCGCTAGTAGAGCTAAGCCGCATGCTACAAAACACCGGCCTTTCACCTGTCGCCTCATCCTTCACGATTAAAAATACACTTCGTTTCCGCAGTTGAAAACGTGTAAATCTTCTCATTACGTCAATGTACACAGCTCGTACGCTGTAATGCACACTGAATATCACACGAAGCTATTTGAAAACCAGCCTCGAAGTCAAAGTGCGACAGCAGCAGCAGCGACACGAGGCTCGAGTCAGTTCGCTCGGTTTCCCCTCTCTCTTCTGGTGCCGAGCATGCGAAAATCATTACGCAGTCGCTCGCGCGCGCGGGCGAGTGTTAGAGAACAAGCGGTGGTGAGACGCGCGTTGGCAGCAGTATATACGTCCCGGCCGAATCCATTACCGGCTCTCTCGCTCTCTCATTGTAGGCAGATAAGGTGGCGTCGTCGTCGTCGTTAGCCGAGTCGTCCCAGTCCGTTAGCTCCCCCCTTCCTTCTGCGCCGGGGACCCTCGGGAAGCTGTCGTTTGAGATTTGCCCGAGTGGGACACAAAAGATGGAATTATTGCGAGAGAGAGAGATGGCGCAGGCGCGAATTTGCCGATATAGATATATATCGTTAGTCTATTTTCGTTCGAAATATCGCGCGAATCGTCACGTTCGGCCCATAAAGACTCAGGGACTAGACAAACGCGATAAATCCCTGCAGCGGTTAATGCTCGCCGGAGTGTATCCGAGGTAATCGGTAAACATATGCGCAATGTACTGTCGCGACTCGCCGAGCAAATATGATCGGCCATAATCGAATTTGAAGCCGCAACGATCGTTATACCTACGTCGATTCGAAATTCAAATTTCGGCCCGCGCGACCCTATCGGAAAGCGCGCGTCAGAAAAGCAGACTGGGTAATTTTATGCGGCGGAACGCGATAAGCCGTAATTTCGCGTCAGAGACTTCGGCCGGCTTCATGATCTGTTTTACGATCAACGCTGCCGCGTCGCGCGTGTGTCCATTTGTTTGACGCGGTGGGCGATTCGCGCGTGAATATGTCGAGCGAGCGCGAGAATGAAAGGGGGGACACGCGCGCAGGATTATTGAATCCAGTTAGCGTTCCACGCTGCGGTATCGCGGTCCCTTTGAAGGGCTTGGAAATTGTTGCAACTCGCTACCTCCCTCTGATTTAACCTTCTTATAATTGACACTTTGCTCGTTTGTTTAATCGTTTTCTTAATTAAATCGACGTATGTAGCCATTAATCCTCTGCCATTTTTTTCCCAGCGCTCATTCGCCGCCTCGAATTCAGCCCGATTATTTTAACGCACAATGCGACTCACTTTTCCGTCTCTTGTCGTCCTCGTCTTTATTAAACGCCCACGCGCGCACACGAGGCTCTACTAAACCCGCTCGACAATTAGTCACCGCAGCTGTGGTGGAAGAAGCGTGTCTGAATAATATACAAACCTCTAATCTAATACATAACAAATTCTCCGAGCTGCACCCGCGCTACGGCCATTATCGTTTTCTCTCCATCAATGCGGCTTTGTTCTTGCCAGGTGCGAACGCGCTGTTCTTCGGCCCGGAGGAGTACAGTCGGTGCTTTATGCCCCTCCCCCCCCCCCTCTCTCTCTCTCTCTCTCTCTCTTTGGCGAACAATCATTCACCGATGGATGATTGTTTATTCGCTTTTGTGCGTCTGCTGTTGCTCTGTGTTTTGATCGGGAGGTGCCGAGTGGTTTATGGCTCGAGACGCCGGTCAGGGTTGCAGTAGTCTCTCGTGTTTTGAAGCCCGAGTGGCGTTGTTTGCGAGGCTCGGTGTAGTCGTCGTCGGAGCTGAGCAAATCGAGCGAAAAGTTCGTCCGCTTGTTGTCGTTGTTGTTGTTTCGTCGAGTTTTATTCGTTAATTTCGATCGCTTCGGCTTCGATTCTGGCGTATTTTTAACTTTTGATTGAACTGCCGCAATGGCAAGTAATTGTTGGCGTACACGGCACGAAATAACGTTATTCCCTATAATTTCGGCAAATTACTTCGGAAAATTGACGAAAATGCTGGGCACTCCGAAATAACGCGGCTCGCGTTCGATAAACATGCGCGTTAAAATTTATTCATATCGCTATACACGGGGGGCCGCCAAGTATATGCTTTGATAATGCAATCATTTTGTATATGAATTTAAAATTTCGAACGAGCCACACGGGATATTTCATCGCGCTCATATGCGGCCGTGACTGCGAATCAATTGCGCGCAATTCAAACAGCAAATTAATTGGTTTAAATTCATTATTTCACATATCGGGTCGTTTTATTCCTCGCACCGCGCGGCACGGCCGTTTGTTTAAAATTTCGATCGTTATATAACGCGCGTACACCCACATTGTCCCACAGAGAGCAGAGCGATACGTTTCGCCGACGGCGTGTTTGTTTATAATTGCTTCGTGTCTTGAACTCGATGCGCATACGCTCTCGCGAGCGACAAAAAGTATGGGAATAATCGAATTGATTCTTATATATATGATGCGCGATTCGATATACGCACGATAAACATTATCGTACTCGCGCTAATCCACAATTTCACCGGCAAGCCACACTGCGCGCGTACTCTCGTCACAACCCTCTGTATCGCTCCGTCGAGCAAACACGAAATCCTCTTCAATTCCGCTCAACATTATTACGCACGTGCGTAGCGAATCACATACTTCCCCCAGTATACACAAAATATCGCCCGATTAGAAATGGAAACCCTGGCATTAATCGCGCGTAATGCGTAAATATTGGCGCACCCATATGCGAGTGTTCGTGTGCCTCGTGAGCGATCGAATTTTCACTCGCGCCTCGTATAATTTCGCAACGGAATTAATATTATGGCCCTCGTGGAAAAAATGAATGCCAGCCTATCAACTGCGGCAACTCGCTCGCTCAAACCATCCACTCGGGTCTGTATAGAGCGGACGTGGAGCAGCAGTAAAAGAAGCATAAAAAAAAAGCGAAGAAAGAACTCCTCAACAATGATCGCGCACGGCCAACTCGGCACGAAACGACTCGTGGCTGGAGCGGCGCAGCCGTTCCGCTTTCCCGAGCGAAAAAAAAGCCGAAGCGAAAACCACGACTCTCGAGTGCATCCGCGCAAGCTCTCCCCAACCCTCCGCCTTTCAAAAACGCTATATAGAGAAGTCGAGAAAAAGGAGAAGACGGGGGGTAGAAAAAGTTTTTTGCGCTGCTGCTTCTTCTTCTCTCGGGGTAAAAGCAGAACGGTAATACCCTCGGGACCGCCGCGGCGAGGCAGAGTAGCATAGCGAGGCAGATCGCGAAGTGGCCTCGCAATCGAGGAACGGTCGGTGCGCATTTATGATTCGCCGCCGCGCGCTCCCCGATGCGCCGCATTACGCAGGTTGCATTGAAATTACCTTTGATGAACGGCGAAGAGAGAGAGAGAGAGAGAGAGAGAGAGAGAGAGAGACTCGAGAGGACCGCGCACGAGAGAGTCGCTGTCCGTGACCGTAGTCTATACCGCTGGCTCGAGAGTAGCGCGTAGTATTCGGATATTCGAGTAAATATGGATCGAAGCTTTTATTCGCTGCTTATTTTCCATCACTTCAATGTTCGAGATTGCTTTACGAGCATCCTCGACGAACTTTTCCGCTTTAAACAGAGAACAGTCGTTAACGCTGTTCACGCAGCGAACGTCCTTTGGACGGCTTCCAGATTTCCATGAGTATAGTCGCGCGATGAGCATATCCGTCAGCAACAAGTTCCGCGAGTCCGATACGTGCATTATGGAGCTGATGTTCTTGAGACGTTAAGTCAGCCGCAATCGAGCGCGGAATTCGAGAGCGACATGAGAAATAGCCGCGTGCCGAAGTGCTGAACTTTCGATTATTTGTCGAGGTCCGATGGAAATCCAACGAATTTCGTCGAATTTAATGGCTATCGAGATGGGGGAACGATTCTTTGATCGAATTGCTTGGATGTTTGCGGTTGCATCGCCGGCTATATCCATGCTCGTTGATTTAATTGAGCGCCTTTATTTTTTGCTGCTCGTTTGATGCTAATGAAAGCTGTAATCGCTGTGTTGCATGAGCGGCGAATCGATTTTTTTTATGCGCTCTTCACTACGTACTCGTATATTACGTCAGGTACTGGTTGATGTGAAAACCCCTTGTGTGTAGCTCGGCATATTGATGGAGACTGTCGTGATCGATTTAGCTAATTCAAATTTTTTACAAAGTTGCACTTCGACTTATTGAAAATTCAGCGATAAAAGCACAATTTTTCCATTTCTAGGCTCGACAAAGTATCGTGCGATATCAACTCGTAAAGCATAATTAACACCGCTCGTCACAAAAGTAATTTGCGGCCACTCAATTTTCCATTTCCGCCGCCGCCGCCGCCGCGGGTTTCGAATTTTCCTCTCCGCTCAAACAATGTGCGCGGTCCGGTTATTCGAATCGTCAGCGCGCGCGCGTTTCGTTGTAAACGTGATATTCGTCGATTCGACGTAACAGTCCGCGCCAAAGAAGCGCGAAAATGCAGGGCGCAATGGAAAAATACCGATGGACATTCCGATCTCTGTGCTGCGAAGCGTAAAAAGCTCGGCGTGAAGAATTTTTGCATTGTGCGCCGAGAGCTTTATTGAATATTGCACAACTTTCTCTGTAGTGTACAGTATCGCTTTGTATCTCTTAGCTCCGCGCCAATGCACTTCACCCATTCTTCATTATAAACCCCTCTCGAGATGAGAAGCCGCCCGCACGCGAAAAAAGCTCTCTGACTATTAATTTTAATTTCTCGTCGTCGTCGTCGTCGTCGCGAGTGCGAGCTCGTTGTTTATTTTAATCCGATCTCGCGTCGTCGTCGAGTATAAAAGGGCCCCTCCGCGCGTTTTTCCTCGATATTCAATCACGGCTCGGTAAATAAATTTTCTTTAATCAGCGAAACGCTGGAAGTGAAACTGCGGTCGAATATGAGAAAGTGCTTTTAATCATTATTAGAGTCTTCGGTTATATATGGAAGATCTCGACTTGCAGAAATTTAAATTATCCGATAAAAACTCGCCGGGCATTTTTCATCGGCGAGCCATTGTCGGACGAGCTGACGCCCCGCGTTTGTAGTATAGGCGCAGACACGGCCAGTTCGGAACTCCGAGTAACTTTTTCGGCGCGACGCAATTTTCGTACGGGCGAAGAGAGACAAGTTGCGCTTGGAAATCATTCGTCACGCGCGAGAGCAAGATAAAGTCAGCGCTTTTGTACTGCGCTAGCCCGAGCGAAATGAAAAAGTGAAATTCAATCGAGAGCCTCGCTCTGTAGTGCGTATAAAAATCCTTCGCTTTCTCTCGGCAAATATAGCTCAAAACAAAACTGTTGATGTAAAAGCATTCAGCCTCTAGTTTATGTATGGGTTGCGTATATGAATGTATACACGCCTATGTACATTCGTAGGCACACCGAAAGTAAGTTTTGTTTGTATGAGAGAGAAAGAGAATGAGAGGGGTCATCTCTTCGCTGCTCTATGTAAGAGTCAGTCGCCTTCGAGCTACTCGTGTAGACGCTTGACGAAAGCACATGTCTCGTGCGTGTTATAATGAAATAAATATTATAAAATTGAGTGATTATCTTTTTATTAAAAAAGGGGATCTGCCCTAAAAGTGCTCCTTTACCAACAAATGGTTATGGGCCCAGAGCACGTAGAAGTCAAGAAGTAAAGTTGACAAATCAGAAGAAAAAAAATACTTTGCTCTGTGTGATAAATTAAAAACTAATTAGCCTTGAAAGGATACCATAATGGAAGAACGTTCGTCACAAATTATAAACTTCCCAAAGTTAAATTCGAATAATTATAATAGTTGGAAGCTGGATATGAAAGTTGCATTGATTGATCGAGGATCATGGGAATTCATTACAAATGAAGTAGAAGAACCAGCAGAAGGTACACCACGTATACAAAAAGTTGATTTCCAGAGGAGAAAGGAACGAGCATTCACAACTATATACCTAGGAATTGAGAGACAATTCCAGACGCTGATCGCAAACACGCTAGATGGTAAGGAAGCATGGCAGATTTTAAAAGATAACTTTGAGCCGCAATCACGAGCACGACTCGCAGGCCTTGTCGATGAATTTTATGACATGAGATTTAATTCGGATGAAGAAACAATAGGAATATATTGCAAAAAAGTAAGCGAAAAAAAATTACAAATAAAAGACGCTGGATTTGAAATTCCCGATATTCTGATGTGTTTTCAATTAATAAGAAAGTTACCAGCTGAGTATGATAATCTCGTACAATCATTATATAGATTGGATGATAATAAATTTAAATTTGTTGATTTGGAAAAACAGTTAATTACCGAAGAAGGTAGAATCAAGCAAAAGAAAAAAGATGATGGACTAGATAGCGTAATAAATGCATACCAAACGGGTGGTAATAAAAATATAAAATATAATAAACAAGATAACAGAAACTTTAACATGCAAAATAATGCTCAACAGTCTAAAGATAATAAAGTGAATGTAATATGTAGATATTGCAAAAAGCCCGGTCATATAAAAAAAGACTGCTATACTTTAAAACGTAAAAATGAGCATTCCACAAGAGAAAATTCGCAAAGTAATACAAAAGCTTTTTATATAGAAAATGAATCTGATTTTTTCGAGTATGACAATCATGAAGCACAAGTCACGAATGCAACAGAGAACGAGTTTGATGAATGGTTAATAGATAGCGCATCAACATCACATTTTTGCAAAGAAAAAGAATGGTTTAAAAACTTTAAAGAATTACCACCTACAGATATTTTAATAGGAGACAAGAATGCGAAATCACAAGTAATCGGTAAAGGTGATGTTGTATTTTACGTAAAAGATAATGAGAAATTTGTCGAAATAAAATTGAAAGATGTACTATATGCTCCTAATATGAGAAGAAACTTAATAAGTGGAGCATGCATGGACATTGCAGGTTTTCACATAGATTGGAATAATAATAAAATGATAGTTTATACCGAAAAAAGAGAATATTACTTTACTGTATACAGGAAAGGAAAACTTTATGTATTAAATGGATATCACGAGAAAAGAATGAACGAGGTATATAGCACTCAAACATATTCAAAAGCAAGTATCGACATTGAAAAAGCACATAGAAGACTGTGTCACGTAAACGTAAATAGTATCGGTCAAATGAAGAGCAAAGAAATGGTACGAGGCATCGAGAGAATAAACGGAACAATGGATACGTGTGATGTGTGCCAGGTTAGTAAATCTACTCGCTCGTCTTTCAAGCAAACGTTTAGAATCATGTCTAAAAATATATTAGAAAGAATTTATATGGACGTGTGGGGACCATCTCCGGTCACGTCAGTTGGCGGAAGCCGATATTTTTTGTCAATCATAGATGATTATTCGCGAAAAGTTTTCGTATACACGATGCAAAGAAAATCAGAAGTTTTTAAATATTTTAAAGAATTTATGAGTGAAATCGAAAGACAACAAGACAACAAGATAAAAATCGTTCGTACAGATAATGGCTTAGAGTTTTGTAATAAAGAATTCAATGACTTTTTAATTAAAAAAGGAGTAAGGGTAGAAAGAACTTCGACATACACACCTGAACAAAATGGCGTCGCCGAACGCTTCAATCGCACAGCAATGGAAGGTGTTAGAGCAATGTTAGAAGATAGTGGATTGCAGCCGAAATTTTGGGCTGAAGCATTGCATACTTTTGCACATGTCAAAAATAAGTGCCCGCATAAGCTATTGAAAGACTGTACGCCAGACGAGAAATGGTCGGGATACAAACCGTCAATACAACACCTAAGAATCTTCGGGTCGCTCGCATATGTTTACATTCCAAGTTCAAAAAGAAATAAATTACAGGCTAAAGCAGATTTGGGTATACTCGTCGGATACGCAATAAAAACAAAGGGTTATAGAGTATGGCTACCAAAGTCAAGAAAGATTATAGAAACAATACATGTAAAAATTGAGGAGAGTAAAAATGGAGTAAAAACACTATTTGGAGAAGAGATGTTAAATAAACAATCTAATGTTATGATTAATCTCGATAATGATGATATATTTCTAAACGATCAAGTTACTATAGGTACGAAAAATGAAGAAAATGTAACAAATCAAGACATGCAAAATGAAGTTTTAAGAGATATCGATATGTCAGGATGGAAAAGAACTGAAAACGCAAGAAAAATAGGAAATAGAATTGATGTATATTATTACCCTCCAAATGATAATACTAGATTACGATCAATTAATGATGTTCGAAAGTATTGTGAATTAAATAAACTTGAAATTAACCCGGATTATTTTTGTTTTGAGGCAACAAGATCGAGTAACGATAAAGGAGATAATATAAACAAAAACGAAAATGTATTAAACGAGAATGAAGACGGTGAAAATAGTTATATTTTGGGTCTGATGGATGAAATTCAATTAGATGAAGTTTATTCTGTCGAGGCCCCGAAAAACTTCGAAGAAAGTCAGCTATCGCCGGAAAAAGAAAAGTGGAATGAAGCCATGTGTGAAGAGATAGAAACTATGAAGTCTAGACAAGTATGGACTCTTGTGGATTTACCGCCAAATCACAAGGTAATTGGTAATAGGTGGGTATTCACGTTAAAAAAGGACGATCAAAATAATATTAAAAAATATAAAGCAAGGTTAGTAGCTAAAGGCTACAGTCAGATAAACGGAATTGACTATACGGAAATATTTTCACCTGTTGTAAATTTCTCATTGATTAGATTTTTCTTTATAGTGTTTGTATCAAAGTTATCATGGCGGCATGTACAATTAGATGTAAAATCAGCGTACTTGTATGGAAACCTAAAAGAACGAAATTATATGCGACAACCTAAAGGTTTTGAAGTAGCAGGAAAAGAAAATAAAGTTTGTTTATTAAATAAAGCAATTTATGGCTTACATCAAAGCGGAAGAGAGTGGAATCAAGAATTCGATAATATCTTAAAATCATTGGGTTTTAATAAATTACAGTGGTGTAATTGCGTATATAATTTAGAAAATAAAGCATTTCTTTTACTGTATGTTGATGATATTATTATATTTGTTAAAAATGATGAATTAAAATGTAAAATAGTTACAAAAATAAAATCGAAAATCAACGTTACAGAGTTAGGTGAACTTAAATATGTATTGGGCGTAAATTTTGAAAAAATTAAAGATAAATATTATTTGCACCAAAATACGTATATTAAAAAACTGATGAACAAATTAATAGAATTACCGAGAAACCATGTTAAACTACCGTTAAAAATTGGTATCATCCCACCGAGAGAAGAAAAAGAAATAATTGAAAATGATTTAATGATAAAATTTCCTTATAGAACACTAATAGGATGTCTATCATTTTTAGCGGATAGAAGTAGGCCCGACATATGTTTTTCAGTTAATTTGATGTCACAGTTCTGTACTGCGTACAATTATCAACATTGGAAAATTGTAGTAGATATCGTAAATTACGTTTTTAACACTGAAAATTATAAGATAAATTTATCAGACATCAAAGATACAGGTTTAATTTCTTTTTCGGATGCGAATTGGGGAAGTAACCTTATGCAAAGACATTCAACGAGTGGATATATATTATTTTTCGATAATATTCCTTTCATGTGGAAATCTATCAAACAAAAATGTATTGCATTAAGCTCAATGGAATCCGAATTTATAGCGTTGGTAGAAAGTGTGAAAGAACTAGTTTGGTTTTCAAATATACTTAAAGGTTTAAATATTTATAATGAGTATACTAAAAAACCTACTCAATATTGTGATAATCAGTCTGCAATATATTTTAGTAAAAATAATATCGAAAACATAAAGACGAAACACATTGACATAAAGCTTCAATTTATTAGAGATTGGGTAAATAAAGAAAAATTTTATTTAAAATATATACAAAGTAAGTCTAATATGGCTGATTTTTTGACTAAGCCTTTATTGCAAACTGATTATGAAACCTTTTTGCAAAAACATATTTTCTATTAGATTAATCAACGGCTGATTGAGGGGGCGTATGTTGATGTAAAAGCATTCAGCCTCTAGTTTATGTATGGGTTGCGTATATGAATGTATACACGCCTATGTACATTCGTAGGCACACCGAAAGTAAGTTTTGTTTGTATGAGAGAGAAAGAGAATGAGAGGGGTCATCTCTTCGCTGCTCTATGTAAGAGTCAGTCGCCTTCGAGCTACTCGTGTAGACGCTTGACGAAAGCACATGTCTCGTGCGTGTTATAATGAAATAAATATTATAAAATTGAGTGATTATCTTTTTATTAAAAAAGGGGATCTGCCCTAAAAGTGCTCCTTTACCAACAAAAACGTTCCCATTACAAAACGAAAACAGTAGAGCGCAAATATTTAACGCACGCGTCGGCAATTTTTCCGTAAATACGGCGGCAGCGAGAAGAGTACACGGCTTGAAATTTCAGAGCGACTGATTTGAATTCGATCTCGAGAGAGGAGATTCTCCATAGGTTAAAGGGAGTTATCCTCTGCAAAGGCACTGTCTTATTCAGCTCGTGTATTGTTTGCTCCGCTGCAATATCAGATCATCTCTTCTACGAAGCTTCCTACATTTCCTCGATTGGAATGACGAATGTAAAATGCGCGCTAGTTTCTTCGAATTCTCCGTTATAAATTTTACAAGGATCTCGCGAAAACGTACGGAAATTCGCTTCCTGAACGACATAGGATTTTGCCGATTGTTTGCACAATACGTCGAGCGAGCGCAAACTTGCCGTTGCGATAAAGCCGTCGAAACTTTACTCGAGGCGTGAAATCTCAAAATCACTTCTTCGAATATTGAAGAAGTGTGCGTACACCTGCTGCGCGCATCGGATTTTCGAAAAGCACACAACGTACGCCAGCTCGTCGTATGTACACTTTTAGTTTGATTAAACTTTCACGCGCACGAGCGCCTGCACAAGTTTATTGGAGTCGAAAATTCGCGAGGGATTTTTCGAGAGGAGAACGGATGAAAGAATAAAAAATCGCTTTTCTTCTCATCATCGCCGAGCAGCTCCTTACCCGCGAGGGGATCTCTATCTCCTTCTTTTTGTCCCGATTTCCTCCCGACTCGACTCGACGAGTGAAGGCTCGGGGCTGGCTTTATTCGATTTCCATATTCGAGGAGCGGACGTTGGCTATTTCTCGATCGAAAGCCGCGGCGGCGGCGGCGACGCAAAGCAGAGAGCGCGTGGGAGGAAAGGAAGCGATGAAGATGGAACGCCCTTCGTAACTTCGTTATCCGTCAAAGGAAGGAGAGAGAGAGAGAGAGAGAGAGAGAGAGAGAGAGAGAGAGAGAGAGAGAGAGAAGCGCGCGAGGAGAGATTGCAGTAATAAAAGTCTTAGGAGGGGGACAGGGGAGGTGATTTACTTTTAACTCGCTTGGTTGATGGATTTTTTATAGATCCGACGAGAAGCGAGGTAAAAACTCGTGTCGCGACGGTTTATACTGTAAACAGAGGGGGAAAATATATTATCCGACGATGCTCGCTTTCCCCGCGCGTAAACATCGGGAGAGCCGTTTCTTTTTCAAATATCCTCCGCTCGCTCTGCGTATTGTGCATTATTATGCCGGCTCTCTATTTAATGAGACGTCTCTCCCTCTCGCTCGCTTCTTTCCGTTTCTTCTTCGACGGCACGGGAATCTTTGAATCTCGCGCTTATCCGAGAGAGGAAGCACAAAAGGAGACCGGCTGCTCCATTACCTGATATAGGCCTTTACGAGCGCAAATTATACGCCGAGAGCGAGACTGATGATGATCACGGCGATAACGAGGGCTGCTGTGACTTGAGGCACGTTCGAGTGATTTTTCACGAGAGCCGTAATTGGTCGAGGTTATATTCCTTCGTCGCGTCGAGGAGCAGCGATGGACTAATTGTAGAATCAAACAATCGTTCAACTTCGAGGACTGAGACCATTCCCCGTAGGTATCGTTCGATCTGGAGTCACGGCAGCGTAAAAGCTAGACTCCATTACACGGGCCAACTCTTTCCTCGCAACACAACTACACATTCCATCAGCGACGACGACCCCCCGCCCCCGAGTGCAAAGTTTGCATTGCGCTCGCCCTCCCCCTGGAGACGACAAAGAAAAGACCCCGCGCGCACACACACACACACACACACACACACACAGACCGAGCGAAGATGGAACAGCGAGAGGTCGTTTCGAAATCCATCAACAATTAGAGATTGGCATAACCTCCCTTCTCCCTGTTTGCTCCGTTCCACTGTTTGAACGAGCTCGATCGATGCTAATCGAGGTGGGGCCTCCGCGAGCCCAGCCGCACATCTGTCTTCGCGCGCCGCCGGCCCCGGGAATTAGCATGGGCAAACTGTTCAACTCGTCCCTGATTTGTTTTTAAGCGGCAGATCGATCGCGCGTTTTTCACCCCGATGCGGATCGAAATATTACTCATAATATATGGATACTTTTTGCCGGAGATTCGCACGGGTCGCTCTCGCCGGGGAGTATTAATATGCTTTGCGAAAATAATTATTCAAAGAATAATGTTCAATAAATAAGCGTTTGCAGATATAAAAATACTCACTAAATTAATCAAAACATACTTTGAATTTCGTCGTAATAAACAAGGAGTTCCGACAACATCATAAGCCATAATTCTCCGGTATCCGGAGATCCTCTCGGAAACGCCATTTCCCGCGCGCTCTATACAGCTGCAAAATAACAGCCCTAAACACTTGAAAAACTCGCGCAGCTGATCGTCGAGATATTCCGAGCAGATTTAGACGGCGGCCAGAAATTAAATCTGAAATTTAAATCTCTCTCCCTCTCTCTCCTACTCCCACACACACACACACAATGCAACTTTAATTCGCCCCCGCGGGGAGAGCGTTTATCTGGAGCGCGGGTCAGCGGATCTGACCCTTTTTTGCAGCGCCTCAACATATTTTTCACCAGTAGCGCTCTACCGCCTTACCGAAAAATAAACGTTATTATTTATTCCGCTCGAGTGTGCGTTGTTCCGCGAGAACGAAGAGTCGACGTCTGACCACACCTCTGCGCTTACTACTTGGAAATTTTCTAATCCCCCCCCCCCAAAATTCTAGTCTCCGTGAATTTCAATTACACGACACCCACTCGGCGTATTTACTTCCTACCTCCCTACTGTCTCCTTATCTCTGTGCCAGTCGGAGCGAGAAGAGCAGCTCTCCCGAGCGCGCAAACACGCCCCGCTCGCGCGACGAAGAGTTATACGGAATTTCGGCGCTCGTCGTCGTCGCTTGGAGAGATGCGCCGGGTATAACACACTGCTCTTATTTCGTGGCCGGGCGTATATAATTTTAATTTGCGCTGCGGTGCACCCATGCTCTTCTTTCTCTTGTTGTCTGCCCTGGGCTTCTTGCTGCTTTTCTTTCCCACCGCGGCTTGAATTAATGGCGCTATTTATGCGGCTGGCAAAAGCGAGAGAAACGAGGATTTATTCCTAGGGGGTTGTTTAACTTGAAGCGTGCGGGACTCGTTCGTTTATTCTTGTTAGAATAAATATATTCTAGCGCTTCTGGGCTTTGTCCTCGCCGAGCGACACATAGTGTCCGCCGCGCAAGTTTGGAGATAGGCGAGAGTATGACAACATATTCGGAGCTAATCAATCAAGCTGCACCTCTCGACGCGAATAACTAACCCGCGCTGAGAGCGAAAAGCAGCTACCGTGCAGTATCGGCTCTCTCTTCTTAGCTGTCCTGTCCATGCATACATATGGGCCGCCGGCAGGGAAGTAATTAAAGTGACCCAAGCACTCGGCCATTGGCGGTTAACGAGACGGATGACACCTTTGCCCTTCGATCTCTCTCTCCCGCGCGGCGGCCCTTTGATGTCGCGCTCCGGGCATCGCGATTTCATGCGAAGGGAAGGACGCGCACTCTCGCTCGGCGTGTGCATCGTTTTCACCGGAATATGTTCGGAAAGTTATATCGATGACCGCGCGCGAGTATTAAATACATTGGCCGATAACGCATGAAATCGCACGTGAAATCACACACACACACACACACACACACACACACACACACTGCACAGTTCGCGCGCGACGTTAAATCACTCCAAACAAGCGAGTGGTCATCTCGTGCACAGACGTTTCCCAATCGGAGCGAGGCTTTTAATTAGTTCCGATGCAAAACTGATATTGCCGACGATCGAAGCGCGAACGTTATTATACTCGCACCGCTAATAATACCCGAGCTCGCTGGAATCCCATCGTTAATGACGAGTGCATTCGACTTTGAGTCTTGGCCAATTGTTGTTCTTTCGGGAGAAAAGGAGCGAGACAGCGCAAAGCGAGCTTTAATGGGATTTGCCGGCGAAGATGACGACCACGACAGTAGAGTCGGTCTGCGGCGGGAGTTGGCAAGAGGTTCCGCGCTCGTGATTGGTTTTGATTGTGTCTGCAGTGACGGACGCGATCGGCGAGATTTGATTGGGAAGTTAGCATGCATACACCCTTCTTGTATATGTATACTCGGCAATCGCCAGGATAATCTTACTTTCGGCGAAATTATTCCCTCCCCATCGCTCGAAACTAGCTCTCGAAAAATAGATTAAATCGTCGAGTCAATTAGAGCCAACTGCCCCGATTGATTTTCCATTCGATTCGATTATCACGAATCGAGCAGCGTATCACTGCCGGTCAGTTTTCGGCTTTTTGTTATGGATAGCGGCCGAGAGTTAACGAGATTCTTTCGTAATTATCTTTTGTTAAAACGGCCCTGGCTGAGCTTTCGCCGCGAATACGAGCTTTGCGGGGGATAAGCTGCGCGCAAACGCGGACGATGCTTTGTTTTGGCGGGAAAAAGAGTCGATTTCAAACTGTGTGCTCTCGCGGATTAAGGTGTGCTTTAATATTGCGCGGATTTCTTCGGGCTTGGAATGTTTTGGAATAGTTGTATATTACAAAGCGAAAACTTTCCGCAAAACAACACAACGCCGCCGAGAGAGCTATAACTCAAAAGCTCCCGCAAAATCGTCTCTCGCGCGCGAGCGGCTATAGTCGAGCTTTAGCAATCCCGACACGAAAGCTCGTAATTACGGAGAAACGAGAGGAGCCGTGTGCGCGAGCGCGCGCGCGTGTCGATCGATGAATATCAATTAATTATCGAAATAGTCGGCTGAACAGTGGCCGCGACCAGTAATAATTATCCCTTCGACCGGCGTCCGCGATATTGACGCTGATGCTGTATATCTATGCATTTGCAGCAGCGCAAGCGCGCGCGATCGCAAATATGCCAGGCCAATTTTACTAATTAGTGTCGTAGGCCCGCGCGCCGTTCTGACGCCTGCTCCGCTGCACTGGAGAATCGAATCGAATGGCCGTAGCGCTAGTATTATAGGTTGCACTCGGTATTGGATTTATCGCAGCCTTATATGGAGTCACGCAAGAATTTGACGAGTTTGTATGGCGAGAAAAATTAACGATCCATTATACCGATGCGAACACCGGGGATCGCATTAGCGGCGGAAAACGGATACACATGACGAGGATGGATTCGTTATGTGATGTCCGCGAGTAATGAGAAATTCCAGCTTGTTTAGAACTACTCTCGCGCGTTTGTTTATCGAAGCCACTATCAGCTCTGGTGATCCCAGCTGACCGTTTCACCTGACGCGATAGCTATAATCATTATCGAATATCACGGGGGCAACTGCCCCCCTCGTCAACGTTGTTGCGTAATATACCTCTGAAAAAGCCCTGCTATAATATCGTTTTGTTTCTCGATTCCAATTTGTCGAGGAGCAGCAGCCCCTCGTCTACCCTTACGTATACGTAGCAGCGATCGCATCGGATTTTTTCCTTCCATAATTAAAGTAACGCGCGGACAAAACGATGGAAAAAAGTCAGCGGCAGCGGCGCTAAATTAACGTAAATAATTAAAAGCCATCGCTCTCCCGCCGCGGCGCGGATGAAAAATACTGAGCTGCGCGCAATTATACGGAGTCGCGGGCACCACCGTGTGTATGTATATGTTGCAAAGTTTCAGCGCGGCGAAAGATCGATAAGTCAAGATGCATCTCGTTGACCCGAATAATCGCTCGGAGCTCTCCACTTAATACAATCGTAAAAATACTTAGTCATAATTCCACACGGAGCCCCGTCAATTAGCGCGCGAGAGGCGAGTTTTTAACGAACCGAGAGAGCTTCGTTACGTAACGCCGCTGCGTTCGTAAGGAGAAACTCTTCTTTCTGCGGGAAAGAATCCGCTGATAATCAGCGCGTTCGTCTATTTCCATCCGGATCGAGCTATTCCGATTCATACTTCTGTCGGCCGAGCTTTTTTCGACTCTATATCGCCCTGCCCCGAATGAAAAGCTCTGGAATCGAGTTTTCTTTTATTTCTAGAGAGAAAGATTTATCGCGCGAGAGACTATTGCTTTTTCGTTATATTAAAAACAGCGAAGCGAGAGAATAAAAAACCTTCAAGGAGGACATGTTCCCTCCCTCTTCCTATATCAGGTCCATATAAGCCAAGAGCGCGAAACTAATCGCTGAGAGTATAGGCTCCGTCTCGAGTCGACCGTCATAAATCTAACGGTGGCGCGACTGTCTATAAAACTGCCGAACGAATCGCGTGCGTGTGCTCTCCGCGAGGAAGCATTAAAAGGCCGTTCCGAATTTACGGTGCGCTCTGTGTATACGTATACGCGAGCGCGACTCTTTCTCTCGAGGAGGAGAGGGAAGAATAACCCCGCGCCAGACCGAAATCGTCCGTGCGCGCCTCGTAAAGTGTATTCTTATATAGAGCGCGTTTATAGCCGAGAGAGAGAGAGAGAGAGAAAGAGAGAAAGAAGGACGGGCGGGTGGAGAGGTGCGAGAGGGGGGAAAAACTGATTGTCTCGAATTATTGACTTTCCGATTAGTCTCGGCGCAAACGCGTATAGCTGTTTAGAGAGTGTTAAAAAATCTCGCTCTCTGGGGGATTTGGTTTGCGCGGAGAACGAGGCCGTTGCGCTGCTCTCGCAGCCTCGTTTTTCAGTCGCTGCAGCCGGGCAACAACGATCTAGTAAAAAGCAAACACGTCCCGCGTCCCTATGATGCGCGTAACGTTTTACGATCATCGCGGCATTTTTTACCACGCTCGTATGGCCCCTCGTAAATCCAGCCCCCGTGTATACCCTGGCGGCGTGTACTCTATTGCGTGCACATTTTTCTTTCTCTCGTTTTATTAACGCGCAGCGAGTCGACAACATCGTCAACGAGGCGATTAATTATTCGAGGAGAATTTTTAATCGAAAACTTTCGGCTATTCATCTCCTTCCGCGCGGAGCCGCTGAGCTCTTGGAAAATTTCCGATCGATCATCCTCTTTTCTACCGACAGTAGTCTGCAACTTTCGGCTCGTGCAGCAGCAGAGCACAAAGGCGAAAGTTACACACACACACACATATCCGCATGATATCCAGCGAGTGAGAGAGCTGGCAGCGCGGAATACATACTCGAAGAAAATCATCATCGTCGTCTACGTGGTCGAGCAGCGGATCGAGCGCAGCGAGTGACCATCTCGGGCGTCAGTGATGAGCGGCGCGCGGCGGCTGCCGGGCCGTGTCGCAGCTGAGCCACGAGCAGCAGCAGCAGCGTATAAATGTGCGCGATGTACTATTACGCCAGCAAGCTGACTGCGGCGGCCCTGAGCGGGGGAGCCTCGAGCTCCTCCACCTCGAGCGCTGCCGCCGCGGTCAGCAGCGGCGGCAACGACCCCGGCGGTGGTGGTGCAAGCTCTGCAGCCGGCCCCGTCTGCCGCTGCCAGAGACAGAGCACGCAGCAGCAGCCGTCGCCCGGCTCCTCGACGACCTCGACCTCGACGTCGAGCAAGCCACCGCCGGCCAAGCATCAGCACCACTCGCCGAAGAATTACGCGAGGCTGCCCCCGCAGCAGCACTACCCTCACAAGACCCGGGCGAACTCGCTGCCGTCGAAGGTGCGCAGCACCGGGACGACGCCCGAGCACGTGTTCGCCAACGCCTGCATCGAGAGCAGCAAGAGCTTGCACCATCGGACCAGGAGTAAAAGCAGCAAGGTGAGTATCCCCTCGCTCTCGAAAAAAAAAAGCCGCTTCGCTTATATATTCAAAGACGCGTAAAAGCCCTTTTTATCATGCAAAAATGGATTGTATCTCGTATTCCAAGGGGCTGGGTATCTGGATTTTCCCCTTTACCGTGCGCATAAAGATTTTTATAAACACACGCTCGGCGCAAAGCCCACCGCGGGCGAATAAAACTTTTACGGCGCGCGCTCGCGTACACCCAAGAAAAACGCCTAGTCGCTCGCTTTTTTTCGCTCCCGCGCGTTTACGAGAGACCTGCACTCGCGAGCGCGAACGTTTTCAATATGCAAAAGAGATTATGTCGATGCGGCGTTGAATTTTATCGCCGAGAGAGAGAGAGAGAGAGAGAGAGAGAAAGAGAGGACAAGCGTTCGAATGGTAATATTCAACGCCGCGCTCGTTACACGCCTTTTGACGCGCGGCGAGATAAAATCGATGTGTTTGCGGCTACGACGGAGTTAATTAATACAGCGGCGGCGCGCACGCTCTATTGGTATTTAATTGCCTTTTTGAGGGCACGGCGGAGAGGGAGAGATTTCAATCGTTCGTTGCGCTCTTTTATTTCCGCAGCAGCTCGCGAGCGAGCTCTCGTTAATTATTATACGGAATCTCAACACTTGGATACAAGTTTCTCGCTTTCTGATTAAAATAGACCGAGTGATTGTTTCCAAAGCGCTAGCGCGTGCACGCAGGTAAGCGCGAATAAAGTTCTCTCTCGTCCAAGAAGCACTGAACAGGCTCTGAAGTATACGTATACAGCATATCGGATCGCTCTCGCTCTCCCCATATAATACCTCGACTTTCCTCTTCCCGACAAGTTATTACCGCAGGCGACGTATGTATATATATACACCGAAGCGACTCTTCCGCTCCTCTCTTTTCCCGCGCGCAGATTGGCGCAGCCAACCGCGAGCTTCTCGAGCTTTTCAATTATCAAGCGACTCCGCGATAGATAAACACGCAGCTATACTCCCTTGTTAAACAGATCTCGTCCTCCTTGGAATTTCTTTCGCGATCGATCGGCCCCGCCTGTCTATACCCGAAAACGGAATACCTCGAGAGGCCCTCTGTAATTGGTACACGAGCTCTCGTGTATACCAGCGGGGCACAACAAGCCGGCTTGCGCAGAGGCTTAAAGTCCCGGACCTTAAGTCCGCGGAAGCGGCGCTGCACGACAATGCCGTCTGCGGAACACAATGGGCGGACTTTGTCCGCGAGCGAATCATTGCTGCAGCGGAGCTTAGACCGCGAAGGGAGGAAATCGCTCGCTCGCGAGTTTTCTCCCGTTATCGCGTGACGCGGACTTTAAGCCCGAAGACGCGCACGGACGCGATTAAGTGTTTCTGCCCTCGGAGGAGGAGGAGGCTACACGAGGAGGCAAGCGTCGTGGGAATCGATGGGCTGGGATATCGTCTTAATGGCCGGTTAATTGTTTCGCTGAAACTGATGGATTTGCAGCGGCGCGCCGTTAAATATTTGATTCCGGGAAAAAGCTCTCGCTATCTGTTAGTTCCGCTTGAATTTATAGTCAGCCGTCTACATTTGTCCGTCTTTCTATAGAAACGTTTGTTCGGAACGCAAGCCTCGGGATAGTGTATTGAGAGAGAGAAATAACGGTTTCTTTGTCGCGATAAAAGTAACATTCTTCGAACTAGCTGTCTTTATACGAACGTTGCGCAAGCGTTAACTTCGTATATCAGTTCGGTGTGTGTGTGTTTCGCGGCTGCAGGAAATTTTCCAATGCGAATAAGCTCTTTATAAGAGAGAAACAGAGCTGGGGCAGAAAACAGTTATCGAGTTCCAGCTGGGCGTAATAACGCACGGAGCATCAGCAGCGGCTTATAAAGCTTCCAATTAAGTCGTCGTCGTCGTCGTCTTCGTCGGAGAAACGAAACCGACGAAGTCAGCAGGCACGTCGGGGCCGATTAATTTCCCTCGACTCTTCTCTGTACTTACACTAGCGCACGCAAGTAATAGAGTATAATATAACGTATATCGCACAGATATACACTCTCCTCTTCCTTTGAGCTGGAGCAAAGTGAAGAGAGACACGACGCTGGAATCTCTGAAATCCCGGAAGCGCTCGCTAACTAACTCGACAATGCCAACTAATTAAAGATTCATTATTCCGCCGGTATCGCCGCGATCCACGAGCCCTCGACCCCGGGAAAGAAGCGGCGACTATGAGACAAAGCGCGAAATACCGGTTAAATAAACAAGGGACTCTGCTCAGCTCTATATCGCTCTAGGGCGTTGATTACGACGGGAATAGCAAATAATTCTTGTACGGAAGGAGATATCGAGAGCTGGAGCTGCCGCGGCGTTGTTTCCCGCTGTTATAATGGACTTGGCTACTGCTGCTCTGGTGATTTATCATCCCTCGATGGGAGATGTTTCGTTTTTTTCAAGCGGCGGATTTAAAAACTCTTGTTCACTTGGAGACGCAATACTTTAGGGCTGTGTGTTTTTAAACTGAGATACACTGCCGCGGCTTGATTTATGGCCGCGGGTTATTATTGCAGCGCAGGGGAGACTACTTTTACGCTCTTTATCATCGCGTGCGCAGTCCGACACGGGATATTCGTTATTTTCCTCATCCTCGACTGAACGTTCTCGCTGTACTAACCGAGCCGTGTTCTCTCTTTTTGTTTCAGGTGAGTAGGCACGAGTGTTTCCCAGAGGCTGCAAGCCGCGAAGCGTAAGTAACGGATCAGCAAAACATTCCTGCGCCCAGCGAGTAATTGAAATTCACCTTGGCGAATTCCCCGAACGTCTTTCCAGAGGCCAGCGCATATGATCAGCCCCTACTAATGGCTTCCGTCAGTCAAGTATCAGGTCGAGTCGCGCGCGAAATATAGGCCGAGAGCGGTTAACGCCGCGGCGCACGTGATGAAATCCCTTTCAGCCCTCTCGGCCGCGCTTCATTTATCTTTCGCGGTAACGACGCCCTCTCGGATGTTTCACTTAGCTCGGATGAATTTTTTGGCCGAGTCACGGCGTTTGATGAAAAATCCGCCCCCGATGCGGCAGTCGAATTTTCAAATCGGGCCTGATCGACTCCCCGGGCAAATGACGAATCGCACGACCGACGTGTATATCGTTGAACAAATACGCGGCGGTTATTAAAGCACTCGATCACTCTATCGATCGACGACGCGCTGCACAGTTCCAGTTTTGCCAGCAGGTCTATTTTAATTTCGCAGCAGAAGCTATCGGCGCTGAATGGCGCGATTAACGCGGAAAATATGCGGCTCTCTGGTGGATCGCGCTGGAGAATTTGCATGAGGGATCTTTATTGCCGTCGCCGGCAGAATCTACGGCCATCAGGCGCGTACGTGCCCGCGTGGCATTAACCCCGCCTTTTCTCTTTCTCTCCATCTTCAGCGCCGCCGGGAGAGCTTTCCTCCTGTATTTCTACTCTCTCTCTCTCTCTCTCTCTCGCTCTCGCTATGGCAGTGGCTGCGAGCGCTTCGATCGCTCTTCCGGAGGCCAGCGAGGCTTCTGACGTTTTTACCGCTCGCAGCGTCTGTCTCTTCCGGGGACGATCTGAGGCAAGTGGAAATGAAAATAATATCCCAACGCTGCTGAGATGTACAGAAAAAATTTCCAGAGTCAGAATAGAAAATATCTGCCGGCGATGTAAATTCATAAAACAAACGCGATCCCGGGCTCCATCACCTCTGCCACTTGCCACGTTCCGCTTCATTTTTCTTCCGGCCCCCTGCATTCAACGTTTCCGCTGCGTGCTCGGCGGTACTATAAGACTGCACGCGCGCGATTCATCAAAAACACCTTAGCTCCGCCGCGTGATTGGAAAAATATCGGCGCACGTCCGCTGCGGGGCCGATTTTTACTGCGCAGCCACCGGCCGCACTGCACGTGCTTGATAAAATAATACGCGAGCGCGCGGGAGCCAAGTTCTAACGTGCTTTTGATTCCTCGCTCGACGAGCTTTTCTCTCCCTCGCCTCGTCGTAATGCCAAAAGCGCCGATATCGGGGCTAATTAATTCGATCACTCTCGCGCTATACGGGACTCTGATGTATAACCTTGTGTGCGGCGCTGCAGCTGGTGTTTTCATCGATGGGGGATATATTGTGTGTAAAGTTAAAAAGTTGCCTGCAAAGTGCGCCTGCACTTTTGCAATTAACGTCGAATGTAATTTCGTTTTATTATACGTACGCCTCCCCCTATACACATGCGCGGTGTCATCACGTTTTATTGCTTTATTATTATTCATCGTCTGCTTTGATGTGCGGGCGATTTTGCAGCCGTTCTCGCGCATAAATTTCGCGTGTATTATCCTGCCGCGTATATATACGGCACACGTAAAATCACTCAAAACAACTTTTCGGATGGATAATCAAACGCTAATTGCTTCGAATTAGCGCAAAGCGCTTTTTAATGAGAGAGTATCTCTCTCCGCTTCCACCGCGAGAGAGTTATTTTCCATTATAGGCACTTAGTGCGCCGCGCAGGAAAAAAGACAGCTCCGTCGACGGAAAATAAATAACGAAATGATACAGTTCGTGCGCGCCCGGCGGCGGCCGTGCGTCGATGTTTGTTTAATACCGAGACGAGCGTGAGTGGGCCGTGTGTGTGTGTATACTGATTGCTTTTCGATGACACCTGCGCGCGTACACACAGACACACACTCCCCCGAAGGATCGGGCGAAAGTTCGGGAAAAGTTCCGTCCGCGTGATGAATTGCTCGATTTACTCGGGTCTTGCCCTCCGACTACACGAGAGAGAGAGAGAGAGAGAGAGAGAGAGAGAGAGAGAGAGAGAGAGAGAGAGAGAAAGAAGAAGCAGGACACAACTTCCTTCCGCAGTGCGACGGGAGAAAAAAGAGCGCTTCATACGCGCGTACGTTGCGGGAAAAAAAGAGCCCTGTGTATAAAAAGAGGCCAACTCTCCAGGGTCAACGACTGCTTATTCGTTTCGTCAATCCTCTTCTGTGCGCGGCGACGATATACGGCCGTAAAGAGCTGCTCGCGTCGCGGTGATTTCGGAAAATTTCGGGACAAGAAGTGTACATCACGCGGTGGCCGTCGGCCAGTTCCGCGCACGCATTGTGTCGCCGGCCGGAACGACGCTCTGGGGGAGGATAAAAGTCCGCCGTGGGTACGTGTGTACATTGTCATCGAAAAAAATGTCGAGCGCTTTTTTATTTAGTTTTCCGGAGAGTAGGGCAGACGGAGAATTAGGCGGCGCTAAATGAGCAGCTTTTTTCGACTGCAGCACACGAGAGAGGTAAGCCAGCCAGCTTGCAGTGGAACTTTTCCTAATTGAGATTCGAGTTTCAGTCGGTGCGCGCCCGACTCTTTTTCGGCCCTCTCGTTGAATTTAGCGAGCAATAGAAAGTCCGTTTGAATCGTTTCTCTCTTTCTCTGCGCCGGGGCGAAATCACAAAACGCAATTACAGCAAGGGTGAAGTCCGCCCGGTTGCAACCACACAGACGATATAATTGTCTTAATTTTAAATCCACTTTGCCGATTTTAGTATAACTATACACCCCGAGCTGCCCTGTGTATATGCGAGTGTAAACACTGCCGGGGGCTAAAGACTTCCCGACGACTGAGCGCCAGTGCAGTGTGTATAACAAGTGTAGTCGGGGCTAAAAGCTGCTTTGATTACGCATTTACGAGACACGGGCGGGGGGACAATGGCCTTGTTAGACGCCGCGAGCGAGAACTTGATATATAAAGCTCCTTTCTCAGCGAGGTGTGTGTTGCGAGGTCGTATACCTATAGTAGGTATACAGCTGCTGATCCGATGCTCGCGATGCGCGAGTGAAAGAAAAAAATCAACGATGGCCCGCCTGGAAAATCCTCAGCGAAAACAAGCCAACTCCCCTTAAATTTTATAGCCGAGCGTCCGATGTAGAAGTCGATACGACGAAATCGATAAGCTAGTTTGCAAACTCGCCGCGTACTTTAACCTCGTTTTTACCTCTATCTCTCTCTCTCTCTCTCTCTCTCTCTCTCTCTCTCTCTCTCTCTCTCTCTCTCTCTCTCTCTCTCGCGGCAGATAAATTGTCCGCCTTATTGGACGACTAAAATTCGCCGACTCGCATCTTCTCCTCCCGACGCTGCTTTTCATCTCTCCCGCGCGGCGCGCCCGAGATTGTGTCGCCGTCGTATTGCAAACACGCTCGTGTTTGCTCGCGACTAGAGAGAGAAAGCAGGAATTGATTCCGCTGCTTTTTCTCGGTTCGGACGTCCTCCGTGTTTCCGCGTGTAAACGCGAAGCGTGTGCGCGCCGCGAGACGGGTCCGGGGTGTGTAAAGTTTATGTAGCGTTTCGGCGGTGCAGTGTATAAAGCCTCGGAGGTCTCGTCGTCGTATTTGGCTTTTACGCTCGTCATTCGTCACGTGCGCCTGTAGCTCGCGATATACATGCCCTCGTATCTACGTGTATACTCGATGTCTGGCCCGTGTGTACACCTGTCTGTAAAAACTCGGGCATTTACGCGCGAAGGTTGTTCCTTTTTATGCGAACGACCTTCTTTATAAATAAATAGAGACGTATAGCTTGTCGTCGTGCGGAGGATATTTTATACCGTGTGCGCCGCCGATGCGAGTCGTAAATAAAAATGATTCCATTACGCGGATTTACGAGCATATCGGGAAAATCGCGATTTTTTCCGCGTTTGTTCTTTACGAACTCCGGCTGATTCCCGGCGATGTTTCCTTGTGTGTACGCGGAGTTTTACGCCGAGAAACGTAAAGGTTGAGGCGTATAAATGAGCGGCGATATTTATCCGGAATTTATCATCGTTAGTAGCCTCGCGCCTACTGTAAAACGCGATTGCTTCCACCTTTGCACGTTTCTTTTATTCGTGTACGACGTCGCCGAGAGTTTCTTTTATATTACGCGAGGGACTTTGCGCGTAAAAGTCAATGTGTGCAATCGCACGGCGCAGCTCTCTCGCGCAATTAAAGCGAGACTATGATTCCGTATGCAAATGTGATATTCAAGTCTGCACGGCGCGAATAAAAATTCGAAATGTTCGTTGGGTGCAGAAGGGAAATAAGAAATTTTCGAACTCAAATATCAATTGCCAACTGGCAGATTTCGTATTATTTCAACGCGCCGCGAAGGAAAACATTCAGCGGGGACCAACCGCATGAATTTCCGAAAATCGTACGGCAGCATCAGCAGCCACTACTGAAACTTTCCCCGCAGCAGCAGTAGCCCACCTCGACTTTGGTTTACACAGCCCGCGGCGCGCAGTTTTCTCTCTTTTTCGCGAGAGAGGCGCCGCGGATTATTCTAATGCCGAGGATGTTATCGGGCGAAGGCGTGGCGCGTCGGCCATTGTCGTAAAAATAATAGTCTCCGGATTGAAATAGCGCAGAGCGAGCGAGCAGCTTCCCGGGGATTAAGACTCGCGCATGCATTATGTGTCGCTCTTCGTTTTCCGCGTCTGCTCGAATTCCTAGCGAAGCGCCGCTAAGCGCACGTCGTCCACTTGTACAAGCTGTCCGATGAAAGTGCGACGCGCCTCTGTGTAAGAGCCGTGAGTGGCGCGGCATTTTAGTTGAATAGAGTGTATATAGTATATGGACGGGGGAGAGGATTATGCTTCGCGTATGTATCGAGGGATGGATTATCGAGAGGCAGTAATGAGCCGTACACGGGGCGTTCGAGCTGTCCAGCCAATGCCAGAAGTTGGTCTTTTCTCGATCTGCCAATTTTTGGCATTTGCTGGGTCGCTTATACGCGATGCCCTTTTCCGCAGAGTCGAAAAAGAAGCGTAAAATATTGGTAAGCGCGCGCGTGCGCAAAAATCGAGTATTTTCTCGAGGCTGCAGCGCTGAATTAAAATATTCAAACAAGCGAGGAAAATCAACAGGGCTCCGAGAGCTACACCGATAATAAACATGTGTTACGCATTTCATCGCGCGCCATACCTCCGCGCATATCATTAACCCGAAGTGTAAACATACGTGCCTGGAATTCGAAAAAAAAACAGCAGCAGCAGCGAGATCGCGTTGATTTTCAACTGTTTTTTCAGAGCGTATCCTGTTCACGCCGATGCGCACCTGCAATAACGCCCGTAATAAAGCCGAGAATTCCGAACTCACTCGTTGCGCGATCGGCATAAATTAGAGAAGAGAAAATTCATAAATTCCAATTCGCAAAATTGCGTTTACATCTGGCCTCTGCGCCGTTCCTTTCAAGGCAAACACTCGAGAGAAATAAAGTGCAGCGCCCGGCTCTCGTCGCCGTAAAAGCGAGGAGAACGACGTCGGCCGGAAGGAAGCGCACAATATATCGGGCGCCGGCGACGTGTATTAGATATTCGCCCCCGTTATTCGCGCTCGATCGCGTCCTCCCTCCACCCCAGAGAACAGCGGAGTGAGCTCGATGGGGTATAAGGGTGAGCCCGCGACTCTGTCTGGGGAAATCAGGGACTTTTTGGCCCTGTGTCGCTCTAGCGCGTCAAATCGTTTTCGAGGCGGTTTTTCGAATACGCGATTAATTCTAACGAGAGATAATTTTTTCCACCGTGGCGAGAGGCCGATAAAAAAAGGAATAAAGAGAGAATTGAATATATAGAGGCGTCAGGCAGCGGTGAGAGATAATTTACTCTCGTAAAATTTATCGCGTGATTCACGCTCGCTTAATTATTGTTAACTCTCGAGCGCGGCTCTCGACATCGAAAATCTCCGCCGCAAGTAAAACTGAGCGCGCGATAAAAAAATTCACGAGCCGCGCAATATAAACTTTAACGCCGCGCGCGAAAACTTTTTAAAAGCTCGCTGCGCGGTCGCGCCGACAATTAAAATGCAACGTCGCCGCTAAACGAGCTGGATTCCACTGGAATTTCCGCGTCCCTCTACTGCGGAAGACGGAGTACACGGCGCGTAGGGCTAACACCGATCTTTCAACGTCGTTAAGCTGTGCTTTTCTATTTTCATTTTCTATTTTCCGCGCGGTGTGCGATATTGCGATAATTAATGTTTTCCGAGCGAGCTAAGGTGAACGGGGGTGTATATATAAACTCGCTTGTTTTCAGCAACTTTTGATTGTACGTCCCTCCTCGCGGACATACAGCAGCGGCGGCAAGAGAAAGTTTGAAGGAGAGAGAGAGAGAAAGCGAGAGCTCGCGTTCGTTTAAAGTTTCGCGGCCCGGTGAGCGGTAGCCGGAGAAATAATGATTTCGCGGTGCTTGATAAAACTGTCATGGAATACACACAGAGAAAGAGAGAGAGAGAGAGAGAGAGAGAGAGAGAGAGAGAGAGAGACTGAGGGAGCGCGCCGCCGCGGGATTGAATGAAAGTTGTTTGTTGTCTTTCGAGCGCAGCTCCTAATGATTCTGAATTTCCGCGTCGTAGACTTTGGCTTCCGGTCTGACCAAACTCTAGGCGTAACTACTGGCGAAAAAATAAAATTAAAAAAAAATATTTCAAATCATTATTTCTACTCCGGCTGGCGTTACGCAATAACCACACCCGCGGCTCTGCGTCCCGATGGGCATCGCGATAACAACAACAACAACAACAACAAATTGCCGCTGCCGGGCGCCTTAACAAGCCCATTGAAATTTCCCGAGCTCGTAAACGCTCCGTTGCCGCCGCGGAATTTAATGCCCGCGAGAGGAAGTGCATTTTGGCGCTGCGCAGACTAAACAGCTGCCGCTCGCCAATAAAAGCCAGAAATCCGTCAAAAGCGCCTTTATGACCCCCGACCTTTTGTTTGCGCTCTCTCCGCGATCTATATACAAAGCGGCGCGACCATCAAAGGAGAGAGAGAGAGAGAGAGAGAGAGAACTCGAAGGATGCGGCAAGTCTTTATTTCGAAAGGGAAGATAATAAGGCCGGGGCGCGAGCGCTCGGTGATTTATGACCTCGAGCAGAGGGGGCTCGTTTGCTCTTTGGCTCGCGCGAGTTTATTTTTCAGACGCGCGCGCCTTTGTGTGTGTTGACCGATGTAATTGATAAGCGCCGCTGGGGATGCTCTCTCTCTCTCTCTCTCTCTCTCTCGCCACGCGCGCCACTATAAATTATCTTCCAGTAGTATAAGTCGAGCTGCGTGCGGCGCTCTCTCGCTCGCGCGTATATCACTTTGATGCAGCTGTGTATCTCGTTCGACGTCCCATTTCTTGGATCATGCAGCAGCTACTTGCGTGAATTACGGCGTGAAACACGGATCTGTATATAATATAACGCGATCGAAAAAAGAGCGCATCCTAATGCTCGTCCGCGCAGACAGTCGGCTCTCGATTCAAGACGTCGCGCGTTTCATCCGCCGGTACGGCTTTGGCTGCTTCCACTGCGGCAGCTTTTTTCGCAGCAGCGCATCGAGAGCCAATAAATCTCGCCGACATTAATCAATGCGGTCTCAACAGATAGCACGGCGGCGGCGGCGGCGGCGGCGGCGGCGGCGGCGGCTGAGGGAAAAAAGCGGCGACGGCAGTAGTAGCAAGTAGAAAGAGACGCTACGGCGCATTTATCATCGAACGCCGCGCGCGCGGCCCGCAGGCTGTGCTCTCTATATAAAAGCCCTTGCGATGCTCTAGCGCTGCTGTAGACGGCAGAAGGGAGGGACATAGATAGAGGCGTCGATATAGGTCAATTTCGCAGTGCGCCGAGCACAGGCTAGAGTTGGCTCGGCGCAAAATGCCATGATGATCGCATTATGCGCCTCTCCCGAGAGAGCTGCACACGCGCCGGCTGTATATAAGGATAAATAATGGATCACGGAATTAGTTACGAAGGATCAGTGACTTTTGCCCAACTCAGCACGCTCGAACAGTGTTGGATATTTTCGCACGTGCGCTTGGCGCATCTCTCGGCACACCTCGAGCCTCGTTGTTATGGAGATGAAGAGAGAGGGCGAGCTGTAGTGGCAGAGCCTCTTTGCGGCGGCGCGCGCTCGAGACCGGCACAGCTCGACGATTATTATCGAGGGCTTCCACCGCGATCGAACTCGAGCGCTAATTATCCCCCGCAGCATTGTGCTTGCAAGCTCCGGCTGCTGACTCTTGGTAAATAAGCTGCACAAAGCGCTCTCTCGCTATTTCAATTTCCCTCTGTGCCCAACGTGCCCTCGAAAAATGTTCCTTGCTCTACACACTGCAGAGCTATACACAGCGTTCCGGGAACCTGCGGCCGACCACCGCCAGCAGCGGCAGCGTCAGCGGCGTCGTCACCCGGATGCATAATGCAGTCGCGCTACGCGTGCACCATTCCGCATTTCCGGGGTTCCGAGCTACTAGCACAGCTCCTGGAAGGATCGAGCCCTTTGTCCCGAGTCTCGCTCTATACCCTACTAGCGCGGGATCGCTTTAGCACCTCGTGTGCGATGCTGACGTGCAGCGGAAGCTTCGGGATATCGGTGAAAGCTCGAGTTTTGTGTGTACGTGACTGGGCGGAGAGAACTTACCGGAGAGAGAGAGAGAGAGAGAGAGAGAGAGAGATTAGGAGGGAACTTGATACTGCTACCTCGCTCGACTGCTTTGAATTTCGAACGGACTGCGATTTTGTTTTTCACCCCAGGGACATATCGGCTGTACGAGTGAGAGAACATTGAAATTCCAAATCCGGGCGTTTTTGCATTTTACGCGAAATTTCGGGATAAAGAAAGCCAAGAGGTATAGCGGCGGGGGCTTCGTGTACACGCAAATGTAAGCCGAGCTCGGTCTGCCGGGGGCATACATATTCAGGCGCAGGAGGACGGTATGCATATGAGACACCGGCGGCCAGCGAAAACAGGCGAAAGGAAGGCCTTGTTGGTCTCGCCTGCGGCGAACGCGTGAGCTGTGTGTATGCGGCTATACACGACGACGCTTACGTTGAAGCAACAACCGGCCCCGGTTATTACTTATGCAGCGGCCGAGATTGATCGTGGCGAATGATTGATAAATGAAAAAGAGAGAGTTGCTTGCCCCGAACAAAGAAGAGCTATTTTTCAACAGCGCGAGAGAAAGAGAAACAAAGCCGGCATTGTCGTCGGAAACATAAAGAAAGATCGAATGCAACGCGCGCGATGGAGTTTTCGCATAGAGAAACGTTTGTTCAAATCTCGATAAAAGTTTAGTTTATAACTCCGGCCGCGCAGCAGCTTTTATTGTTCGCTCGCGGCCGATACGAGCTTTTTCGTTGCAGCTACACAATACTGTACGAAGGAAATCGAGAAAGACGCGAGCTTTGAGTTATTCTCGCGAGATAACACAGGGGAAGGGGATCATTTTAGTGAGCGTAATGTCGAACGAACAAATGTAGAACGCGAGCGACCGTTGGGATAAATAGCGGGAAATAATGCGGCAGATAACGAAGAGCGAAAAAGCCGGAAAGAGAGGGAGGAAAGAAATGCGGTTACGACAGTTGCGACGGGAGTTTAGAGCGCTCTACTACCACGTATTATTATGGAAACGGCGCTCTCGAAAACATTCGGCCTCGATATAACGCGATAGGGATCAGACGGGCACACACTACACAGGGAGCTGGGGATTTCTCTCGCTTGATCGAAATGCCTTATCCCAGAGCTTATTTGCACAAGCGTGCGGGAAAAATTTTATTATATTTTGCCGGGAAAATTCGAAATTCAATTCGTCAGTCGCAGCCGCTATCGTTACCGATTTTTCCCGTATAAACGCCAGCCGCGAACGAAACTGACCGTGATAAGCGCGGCCATTGGATTTTATGCTAAAGAGAGCCTAATCGCATTACGCCGCTTTGAAGGGGCGATCGCGTTTCGGAAACGAAATTCTGTACATCGCAATATTTAATCTCACGTAGCGCGCAATATCGAGAATTTCAAGCCGCAACGCGCCTGACCACAGCGCGTTTGCTCTACTTACGCCGCATAAGCTCTCTTTTTTCTCAATCATCAAAAATACAAAAAATAAGCATCGACCGCAGAGACCACTACACCAGCATCGTCATCCCCCAATCGAATAAATCATAGCCCACTCGAAAACAAAACCCCCTCCCCCTCCGAGTCGAGGTCGACAAAAAGAGCTCGGAATCCGCAGAGCATCAGCGGTGCACAGCCGTAGTCAAAAAGCGCCGGCGTTTAACCGAGTCTGCGGGTCGATCTCTCTCATGCGTAATTAAGCGTCCGGTAGCTCGTATATGAAATCGCGCCCCCATATCGAATATCAGATAGGCGCGAGCTGCGCCATTATGTGATCACTGCGGCCGGCCGCCGAGTTTATCAAAGTCGAGCAAAACTGTTTGCTCTCTCGCTTCCATTATCCAATCGGCCGCGCCTCATCAATTAATCAGCGACTCTCTCTCTCTCTCTCTCTCTCTCTCTCTATGCGTGCAGCGTGTGCCGATGTATAAATATACCACTGCGTTGCGCCTTTACAACGCCGCTGCTGCTCTGGAGGCTTACATAATTTTGACGGATCGTTGCGGGGAGGAGCAGTAGCCGCTACGGGCGAAAGCTTTGTCGTGTTTCGCGACGCTACTGCGCTACCCTCGATGGGCTGCCAAGTGCGAGTTTTTTATTGCCTGCTCGCACAGGAGCTTTGCAGTAGTGCTGTCTGTTCAGTGTCGATCGCTGCACGCACGAGTTGGCAAAGCAAAGCGCCGCGAGAAAAGGGCTAATTTTCCAGGGGCATAAATAATCGCGAGCTTGACGCGCGTCGCTCTTCATTCGACGCGTATAGATCCCAGAATTCGTCCAACGCCCGTCGACAGGCGTATACACATACGATTCAAGAGATGAGCGTGGCTCACAAAAGAGTTAAAAAATAGCCGTGTACCGGACAAGGGAACGAAAAAAAAAGAGGCTGAAAAATGAGGAACGCGTCGATTTCGGGGCCTTTTGTCGAGGCGGCGCCACAGCTCATGGAAAGTATATACAATACGCGATATTAGCGCATGTGGTGCGTGATAAATTAATATACAACTGCGAGCGAGCCGCTGCCTTTATTATCCGGCGGCTATATGGGCGTGAAATTCTCTTTTGAAATTCGTATTTTACGCGAGAATTTTCCCCCATGGAGAGCGAAATTTTTCGTAATATAATATAGGTTTGACGAAAATTTTCGATATACCAACCCCTCGAATAAGTTCCGGCGATATAAAACTGTGCGACGACGACGACAAAAAAAAAAGAAATCCAACCAAATTCCCTACAGCACAGCCACGTCACAACGGCTTCCCCTCATTATTTCAACTGCGCCCCGGCGAGAGAGCCACCTGTTATTTCGCCGCGAAGCTCGTAAATCTCGCGCGAGAACTTGGCAAATAAGAGACGCGCGAGAGAGAGAGAGAGCTAGCTTTATGTATTTCGGATGACTGTGCATTCGCTATGAACGAGGAGAGAAAGAGGCGAGAACCTGCATTATACACTTCGAGCGCAATAAATCTGTTCGGATAAAGTGGCTTTTCCCTTTCCCAGACATGCCGCTGCTGCTCCTACTGCTCCTTCTTCTTCTATTTTTTCCGCCAATGGCTGACTCGCCGAAACGCTTATATATTTGCTGCCGTGGATATATCGCAGGGATTCTGGATTTTTCGGTCTAATCAAAGCGCAATCGGAATTCTGTTCCAATTGCGCTACGTCGACTGATTATTCCCTCATCATCAGGTCGCGCGTGTTTCGATACGAAATTAGCCGTCTGCGAGCACACAATGTCCCATTTCCGGAGGGAAAAAACAGCAGCTGCGCATCTCGTATAATCAGCCCGGGTGCGCAAAAGTGGATAGATGGGAATCGGGCCAGTGGCATTTATCAAACGCTCTAACTCGGTTAGGGGCGGACAAATTGAAAACTGAATCGAGTTACCATAGCGGATGGGGGTCCGCGTCGTCGGCGTTTGATCCGTCGAAGCGGTAATCGACGGGGGAGAGACTATGCTTGCGGAGGTCGTTAGTATAATGGCTGCGGGAGAGACAAAGACAAAAAAAAGCCCGCGACGCTGATTTATTTTGTAAATTGTAAGCACACCATAATCGATCGGTACTAATGCAATATATCTATCTTTCTGTTTCAGGTGAGTGGCGCAATCGATCGGTTTCCGCCTCGAGTATTAAAATCCCAATCTGTGAGTATTGAGCCGCTGCAATTACCATCAGCGAAATATCGACTGAATATTGAATCTCGTATCTCGAGCCGGTATATCACATCACACGACGACTAAAAATTGAAAACCCAATGTTTATTTCATACGCGTCGTCGTCATCGCAGCCCCCATAACGCGCGATTCGGTATCGATACAGAGGCTGCGTATAAAAAAGTGCTTGTGAAAAAAAAAACGAGAGGCGCAGCTCGCACGCATGAAAAATAAATAAATCCGCGCAGGGAAAAAGCAAAGCGGCTCCATATAAAAGCGCTTGCTTCCAGCGGGAAAAAGCAGGCCATCGGCAAATTGATTCGACGGAGAGGGGAGCAGTAGGCAAATCTGCTCGTACGAGTTCCTGTACTATAATCTTGCGACTAGAAGAGAAAAAAGCTAGTCGACCGGCCTCGGAGCGGAGATAAGCGGAAGGAGCTGTTATCGCGATCGAAGGGACACATCGGACCGGCGCTGATGTGTCGCGCGCGAGTTTATGGAGCGACAATTTTAAGGGCCGGACGTGTCCCTCGCCGAGATTTCCGGATTATACGGCTTTATTATTCGGAAATAAAAGTTGTTTGCGCTCGAGGAGCCGAGCGCGGGAAAAATTGAATTCATTATCGCGCGACCGGTCAGTCTTGCCGTTACGTTTTATGACGAATACACTCGAGAGAGCGATTTTGCCCCCCAACTTTTTCCCCGATTCGGAGCATAAATTTCGAAAATCCCCCGCGCGCGCAGCGCGCTCTTCCCTCCGGTTGAAAATTTACGGGCCGCATACAGGCTTTTCAGAGCCGAGCTGAAAGGCCGTGCGCGAATTCGCGCAGGTGAAAAGCAGCGCGTCCCGAAAAAAAAATCCCGCGTTTAACAATGCATCAAGTCGCGCGCCTGTGCCGAAAGAAGCGAGGCTGGAATGTACACACGTGCACGTGTGGAGCCTCGCGGGTAGACTTGGCGAAATAGGCTTAGCTGTTTGGCCAGCTTTAAATTCTCGGGGACGAGTCGCACACGAGGCTTATCGTTAAAGCGAACGGGTTTTTTTAGTACTAGATGTATGTATACATTATGCTCTTTGCAATTATTTTCGCAAACATCGTATAATATATGAAATAACGCGCAGACGGGCGTTTCGCGGGAAACGTATAATTAATACTCTTTAATAACGTTCCATAAAGTATCTCATAATTCACGCGACAGCGACTCCCGTCTCCATTAATATATCGCGGATTATAAATTAGCGATGTCGGAGCCGTTGCGCGCAGCTTTTTTCAATAAACCCTGCGGAAACGCATATGGTTCTCTCTCTCTCTCTCTACACTTCTCCGAGCGAAAAGCAATTGCAAATACAATCTGCCGCTGCTCCTGGAAATTCGTCGAGAGAGTTCGCGAGTTCTTATTTAATGAAAAACACTCCCTCTATCGACTCCGAAAAGGAAAGGCTCCGCTGTAATTGATGAAATTTCGCGAAGAGCCATTAATAATCCCGGGAATTTACATCCTTCAGTCAGCGCTCGCGGTCTTCTGTTACGCGCGCTAGAGCAGCTATTTCGTTGTGTATAGTCGCGGAGAATTCGCGCGAGCTTTTCATCAGGGTCTCGAAATTAATCATCTTCGAAAGTTCAAAGATCGCGCGCGCGCTAATTTTTCACAAAAAGATGGAAAAGGAGAGCCTCCCTGCCCTCCGAATCTCGGGTATAAAGTATCCCCTGGAAGCCACTCACGTAATGCCAAGGGGTTAAAAAGACTCCTTGGCTGCGCGCGGGGCTAACCTTTTAATCTCGGCGCTCCATTAGGAGAGAGAGAGAGAGAGAGAGAGAGAGAGCGGCCGAAAGAGAGGGGCGACCTTCCGGGCTGTAATAAATGATGGAAATTACGCGGGCGGACTCGCGGCGCTCGGCCCGTCTGTCTTGTCGAATGTACATTAATATTAACGGCACAGCGGCTCCGCTTTTTCGGAGACTCTTTTCTCCGATTATGCGCGGCGGCATAAGCGTATGGAAATTGACGTTAATACTACTGCTGCCCTACTGGCTTTTCGCCGTTGCAGTTTGTTTTGCAGCGGCACGTGCCGACGGATTATTATTGGATTAGAGCTACTTAGCGAGATGCGACACGTGGAAAAGAAGTGGGATTTACAGCTGCTGCTTGTACTCGCTCGAGTTTTTAGAGAGAGAGAGAGAGAGAGAGAGAGAGAGAGAGAGACGGTTATCTGTCGATGTGCTAATGGAAGTGAATTTCCGCTCTGCCGGTGATATCCATAGTTGTATGAGATAACATCGCTCTGCTATCGAGCAGTGCACAGTGTTCTATTTTTATTTTAAAAAACATATACTCAGCATTCACGCATAAGAGCAAACAGCCACTCGTTATAATTTCCCTCCCCCGGCCGAGTTTATCGCCGAGGAATCGGCCACTTCCGACAGCGCACTTTAGAGCTCGCACATATCCCCAACTTTTTGATGTACGATCGGCTCTCGCGGGCTCCGTTTTTACTGCGCGAATCGGCTAATCGCGCGCTCGTCATGTTTATTGCTCAAAGAGAGCTAGAGGGCGAGGGAGTAGCAGCTAGCAACGTACGTCGGTTTTACGGCGTTTTGGGGCCGGATACGAGCGCGAATTGCCCGTGACACGTGTTCCTCGCGGTTAGACGATCCGACTACGTCGCTTCTCTGTTGCGGCACGTGTGCAGCGCGCTCGCGAAAGTTTTAACGGCTCAGCACTGCGCGAGTAATTGCCGGGGAGGATCGCTGCGTGCGTGTGTACGCGCCGCTTCGAGAATTTTATTCGCCGAGATTTACGATCGATATATCGTATAGGCGGCCGGCGCATGACTAAAAAGAGATATCTACTATAGAAAGGAAAATTTTCCACTCTCCCGACGACGACGCGCGGGCATTCAATCAAGCGCGTGTCAGGCTAAAATTTCAGCGGCACACAATCCCTGCGCTCGCCCCGCCTCCGATAAACATTCCAGCTCAGCCGCGCAACTGACACTTTAATCTATTCCCGCCCCCGCTAAAGTTATCCGCTCTCCCTCTCTCTCTCTCTCTCTCTCTTGGCTCTTAATAACCGAACGTCCACAGCAACTCCTCTACTCCCCGCACCGCCGCGACACACGTATATAAGCGCTCGCGGCAAAAAGAAGCCGCTGCAGCGCAAGTTCGCGCGCAAGATTAATGTCGCCTCGCGCGTAAAGCTTCCGCGACTCGCGGTGACACGCATTAAGATTGCAAGCACTCTCGGCGGGAGGCGCTGATGTGCAGGCTCACGTATATAAACACGCATTGTGTCGGTGCATCACCGGGAAGAATGGCTGCTCGTGTTTTTATTAGTCCGCTGTTTATTGGCCTGCGCTGTGTGATTTAAGACGCGCATATTCGGAGAATCAAAAAGCCTGCACCGATAAATCCAATTAAAACAGTCCCAGAGCTACAGCGCCAGAAGTGCGTCAGTAGTACGCTACAACGCGGGGCGAAAATTGAAGAGCGCAGTGCGAGAACAGAAAAGGCGAACCTGTGGATGACGCCGCCGCCGGGCGAAAAAAGCCCGCTCGCGCTGCGTGTCTTGCTTTATAATTATAAATCTCATTAAAATTCGCCGCGCGCCGCAAGCTGGGAAAAGCCATTAACGTCGCCGTCGCCGCTGCTGCAGTTTGCCCCCGTGACTAGCGGCTCTCTCTCTCTCTGCAGAGAAAGATAAAGCTGAGGAAGAGTGAAAACGCGCTGCTGCAGACAGAGTTGAGAGAGGGAGGCGCGGAGCGTCAAAGAAAGAGCGGAATAAAATCGCAGTGCGGATAAGTACTCTGTTTGCGTCTCTGTCGCCCCGACGAGATGTGTGTCAATGAGCGCTCGGCTGATTTTTCCTTTTATTTCGATGCCTGATGGGAGTAGCCGAGAAAAACGTTCCGCGTCACGGAATCTCGGACTAGCGTTAGCTTCCGAGAAAAAAACACACACACACACACACACACACACATAATGTGGACGGCTGAAAAAGGAGCCTCTAAACGTCGAGGAAGGAACAAATCGAGGAGCGAAGTAGCAGTGCATTCTCGGTAATTTCGCCGGAGCTTCGTTAGCCCCGAAGACGAATAGACGCGCTTAAAGCTCGGCCCGCGTACCGCGGCTTAGATTTTTCCGCTCGCGCGCGTGTGTGTATGCACCGTTTCGCGCGGGCGAAACATTCTTCTCAAGCTGCATCTTATTGTGCAGCCGGCCAGCTGTAAATTTTTCATGCGCGCGTCCTAGTTCGGCAAAGGCTAGTGTTTTTCTTTTCTCCAGACTCAAAGGGAGCCGCTTAATTAAAGTGGAAGCACTTTAATTAAAACGTTTTTCTTTATAATTCCAATTAGAAAATAGCTCGCTTTAAGTCGGCGTGTGTAGTTTTTCCTAGCAATATATAACTTCTTCCGGACCGACGCGGATTTATTATTAACGTCTGTGCGTCGGCATGCTTCTCACCGCTGCTGCGGATCTCGCATTATTTTTAATTAAATTTCCCCTTTTTTCGGCTGAAGCTCCGCGCGCCGCGCGATGAACATTTCCCAGAGCTAATAAGCTTCCCGGTTTTACGTCAAAACACACCATGCTCGCAAGCTTGTGTGTTCTGTCGGTGTGAGCTTGCAAGCTCGCAAAATACTTTGTCGCTATATTCGATATCCTGTCGCGATAGGCACACACGCGCACACGCGACTTCTTGGGGGGGGGGGGGGGAGTCACCTGGAACTAAGTTAGCGAGTCTTTTATACGCGCCGCACTCTGAGCCGGGAAGCGCGCGAGCTTGCACGAAAGAGGAAATTTAGTTTCGCCGCGGATTGACGGCGCAGACAGCCGAGCGTACACACACGCCGAGTCTTGGTGTTGAGAGCCAAAAGTGTACTTTTTCTTTCGGGCGCCGAGTTCTTTTTATACTAGGTCGCGCGACTGCAGTTTTAGCAGATTGTACGCTATATTCGAGCTCTATTTTTCCTCGCGAGCGAATTACAAATTTCTCTTCCGAAAGCAAGCTGAAACTCAGCTCTGGTAGTGGCGCGCCATTATGCGAATCCCGGGGCGCAAGAAACATCGAGTCTGGCAAACTCCGTCTTTTTCCACTAGCGTGCAGCCAGTCTTTCGTTGGACCCTTCTCTCTCTCTCTCTCTCTCTCTCTCTCTCTCTCTCTCTCTCTCTCTCTCTCTCTCTCGACTCCATCTGCATCCGCGACGCCGTCAAGTCCAAAGCCCCCGGACTTAGACCGACTTTGCCGCTCGTGTACCTAACTCCTGCGCGAGAATCTTGGCGGTGTTTTATTGAGACCTTCTCCTTGATATAACCTAGGCGTCGCTGTTTTTATTCAAGGATCAAAATTGCTATTTTTTACGATTTTTTTCAAGAATGCTTTGGAAGTAAAATATCGTAATTATATACTATCTGAAATGTTGACCCAAACTGTCTTAAATTGCTCGAATAATAATTTATTAAACTAACTCTGGGTGCACATGTACGAAGAGAGAGAGAGAGAGAGAGAGAGAGAGAGAGAGAGAGAGAGAGAAAATCTCTTCGGCGTACGTCGCATTCTACACAGGCATTGTTCGCAGTATTTACGCTCGCGCATAAAATCTCGCTTAATTCGCGCGCGCAGAGCAGCAGCAGCAGGAAAAGCAGCAGTTCGCTGCTTTCGCTACTTTTCCCCTCTTAAGTATGCCACTGGCAGCGCGCCGAAGATGGAGAGAGCAACAGCCGACTCTCTTTTTTTGCCCCGCTCCTTTCGCTTCAATTTTATACCCAGCTATGTGTGTGTACGTGTGTGTGCATAACGGGGGCTGCTTTGCATAGCGAGCGTGTAGTCGACGGATTAATGCGTTATTTCTATATTTCAAAAGCGCGCGGGCGCCTAATTGTCAAAAGCTCCGGCGAATCCAGCATAAATCTTCCCCTGCATATACGAGCTGCGGAAAGAAGCTCGAAAAGACACACGAACTCGCGGCCGAACTTCCCACAATATGCCGCTTGCGCGCGCGCATGGAAGAGCTCGTAACTTTTTCAATATGCGCCGCAGGCGTCTCTTACAAAGGCGGCACGCGCTGTGCTGCTCGTCGCGAGAGCCGTTAAAAGCCGCAATATGTATCCAGCCGCAAGAAAAATTCACTCTCTTGCTCTCGCTCCCTCGTCGCGAATTAGCCTCTTGTGATTCTTCCGCCCGGTGCGTACGTGGAATTCTCCCTCCTCCATCCGGTACACGTCTGGCTTCTTCTTCTTCTTTCGCTATACCTCCGTATCAAATTAGATTGCGGCGACTCCTCTTTGTGCTTTGGCTTATATTACGCGCGCCGAGCTTGCGGTATTACCCCTCCTCCCCCCCTCTCACCTTCCCCCGCGAGGTTCATATCGCGAGCTCTGTATTTCGAAATTCGCTTTTTATGAAGTGCTTTACTGTTCCCCGCGTATCTACTGTACAACTATTTTCCCTTTTTTCCGTTCGACGTGTACCGGTAGTCCAATTAGAGCCTGAAAAGAAAATCTGCTCCGAAATGTGCATTACTCGCGATACGTATGGCAAATGTGCAGCCCATAGAGTCGATGTATCAATCGCAGCTCTCGAAAGCTCGCGCGCTGCGAGCTTTCCGCGGGATTTTTCGCATTTCGTGTATATTTAGTTAGTTGAAAAAAAACGCACATCGCTGTGAAGTTTTTCAAAGACTACACACACCGCCAATTTACGGGCCGAAAAAGGGGAGTAGCAGACAACGAGTCGCGGACGCTTTATGAGCCATCAAAGCCTGAAGAGAGATATCCGTCATTCGCATTGTGTGCGCAGCCCCGAGAGCAAAGTTCCCGCCGGGGCTTTCAAGGACTTTGAAAAAGTGCGCGCAAGCCGCTTTTTCGCCAGAACACGTAGAGAGAGAGAGAGAGCGCGCGGCGAACTTTGCTCGTATATAATCAGGCCATGAAAGATGAATGCTACGCTGGAAAGAAGCTTGATACCGCTCGGCTTTCTTATTCCGTTTGTCATAAATCTCGCGAACGCGTCGGTATGAATGACGCGTACTCTTGCTAGCTGCTACCGCTCTATCCTTGATCGATTGGCCGAGGATATTGTCTGCGCGTTGTATGAATTCCTCCGCTCTTCTTTCGCCTCTGTAACCGAATGACCTGCCGGCTGTCTCTCTCAATTATTTTCGTCGGCGACTTGTTTTTTTTTCGCGGAAGCCTCTAATGATCCGCGGCGGGATCGGATTAAGACCGGCGGCTTCTTTGACTCTCCCGTCGCTCACCTGAGCGCAGCGCAGCCGGCAAAAATACAAGGGACTCGATCCGCTACATCAGTGAGAGAGAGAGAGAGAGAGAGGACCGCTGTGTAATGGGGTGAGAAAAAAGAGGCCGGCGTAGCGCGTCACAAAGCTCTAACGAAGTAGAAGCTCCTTGGGGACTATTAAAAATGCTTTCAAGAACCGAACGCTTTCATTTTCGCGAGCTTTTATAGAAAGTTGCTTTTTTTCCTGCCCGCCTCTGCGAGCTGCCGATAAAGTGATATTGACCCGAGCTCCTGATTTGCCCTGCTGCTAATAATCCCTTTGACGCGCCGCGCGCGGGATTTGTGTTTGGATTACACGATACACGCGATGGCAACGCCCCGCGTTATTAGGATGTAACAAGTGTTATTAATTTCGAAAGTTGTTTCATTAAGCTATACGCATACGTCTCGCATCCCCGAATAATATCGGAACCGCAGGCGTACGTCGCCACAATGTCGCGGCAACAGCGAAAGCCATACGCGCAGATACGCGCGTTGATCATAACAGCGATATTCACTCAATCCCCAATCAAGAGCGAGAACGGCTGCAATACGAGCCGACTCAGCTCTCTGTCTCTCTCTCTCTCTCGCTCCGAATCCGCAAACACACTCGCGGCCTATAGCTGCTCCTTAGCCGCGCGCGGAGCACTGGGGGATGGATAGAACGCGATAATGATCGTCACGTTTGTGCTTGCAGAGCCTGCCGCAGACGCCGGCCGGAAGTTTAGCAGCTAAGGCCGGCAGCAGCGGAGTGGGCGGAGCTGGTATGGTCAACGGATCCGGCGCCAATCATCCGGACGCCCGAGACGCCGCGGCCATTAGCGCCGAGCAACACGTAAGTTTCGAATGCGCTCTATATGCGTATGCATGTGTGGGGGTGTGTGTGTGTGCTCCAAGCTAAGTGCTAGCACTGCTGATGCGCGCTTCCGGAATCGAGGCTGATGTGATCATCGAGCCCTGGCATGTTTGGCTCTCGGAAATAGGCAGGAGTGTGACTCGTGATGTATAATGTGTACGCGTATTGTTATGATCGATCCGTAGTAGGAACCGAGGTAGGAAATTCTGAGGATAAGTGAGATAATCAATTTCTCCTCAAACTATTCCGATTCGGCACGCAAAGACCCCTCCAAAGAACTTTCTTTATTAAAGGATGTCCATAAAAAGAATTATCGGGCGATTTATGTATCTTGGCACGTTTTCTCGTTAATCTTACCAACTTAGGTTTGAAGGGGACGGGCAGTGCCTGCTAAGGTTTGTAAAATCCCTTGGAATCGAGCCCACTGTGGCATGCCTGATTATATTTTTAAATCCGAATCTATAATCGCTGCAGAAAATGCTTCCCACTCCAGCAACGTGCAGTTAATGAGAAACTAGCGTTGCACGTGCATTGTCGAGATAATAATTTTAATAAGCCCGAAGGGCAGTAGTTCACGACGTCAGCATGCAGCAGCAGCAGCAGCACATAACGGGGCGCCAAAGCTTAATCGCATTACGTGGCCGCACAATGAAAGAGTACACTCGCGCTCATCTCTTTCGTTAGTACGCGCGATATAAGCCCGAGTGACAGTCGCCGTAAGCCCTCTCTCGGCATTAATCAAACTTTTATTTATTAATAATCGCAGATAATCGATGCGCAAACAGCACGCATGAATCAGGCGAGCCTAATTGCACACTTAATTACAGCGTGTATACTTTTTCCGCGCCCTCGCGCACATACGAGCGGGGACGGCAGCGCAAACAGTTCCGATAAATTATACGCGCGAAGCCGCAGGATAAAGCATCTAATGCGTGCGCGCGTGCGCGGGAGTATCAATTTTCTAATATTCGCCCGCACCGCCGCGGCGGCAATAAATCATCCCTCGCTGTACTTTTCTGATCAAATTTATACAGAGAGCCGATCTATGATTTATAAACTCTCCGCTGGATTTTTCACGCGAAATCGATGACGCGCAAAATTCATAATATTCTTCCGGGACGAGCGGATCTATCGATTCTATATAGGCGAGTGCGTACGAGCCGATTTTACAGCCGGAGCTGTGGATTCTCCGTATTCACGGGGGGATTAAAGGGCGTAATTAGAAGTACGCGTGTGTGCAGCGCGAGTTTTTTAATCCGTGTTATAGGCGGGATTACCGCTTTCATACCTCTGTGCGGCTTGTCTGCCGTCGGCTGATTGCGAAGAGAAATCGTTCTCGGAAGTTGATATCCTGAGCAGCGGGAAAATCAAACTTTTCACGGAATTACATAGTGTGCACACAATTTTTCCCGGTATCGCACGTAAGCCCCATTATACTCCAAAGCGCTTAGTAAAATGCACAGCCGAGCATCAGGATTACACAAGGCTTGTCGCGGCACTTCCCTCATCGACTAACTTTCAATTAGATTATACTCCTTGGCGCGGCAAAGCTCGTAAAAGCTCTCGAAACAAAACGAAAGTAACGATCAATTTGCCGCAAACTGCATTAAACCTCTCGCTGGCCGCGATTCAAAGTCACTTCTCGTTCGCGCGAAATTCGCATAATTCACGCGACGGTGCTTAACGCGATAAAAAAAAATAATAATAATAATAAAAGGAGAAAGAAAAGGGCCGCGGAGTACAATGCGTCGAGTGCGAGCTTTACAGCAGTGTGCGTGGGTATTTTTTGTTCCGGCTTCTCTTTGCTCGCGGGGGACGGTCGCGCGTCGTTTGAAATTGCATAATGCGCGCACTGCAGAGCCACAGGTATAATTAGCCCGCGGAGTCGTAATTCCCCTTAATGAGCGCCGAGCCATTGAGGAACTTTTTACGAGGGACAACAATAATGACGATATAAGCGCGGAGGAGAGGACAATGCCGGTGATAGCGGGGCGGTTAAAAATTTTCGCTGCAAAGCGATCCCCGACATGAAGAAACGACGATCGCGAGTCCGAAGCCCCCGGACACGTGGTGGAGGTAGCTCTTATTGTCCGCCGCTGCAAAGCTAAATTATCGGAACGCATCCCCCGCTGCAAGTTTAAAGTTTCGGAATATTCAGCAAATAAACATAGTTCAGATCTCTCCCTCTCCCTCCTCTCGACTAAACGTATTTCGCGACGAGAGGGAGAGGGGGGGTGGGGGTGGACGACGCTGTGCCACCGCCGCCGCCCGTCCGAGTCGAAAGTTAGGCGGCGATAAATTAGTTTAATCCCGGGTATAAAGTTTCTCTCTCGGCCGTCCCGAGCAGCAGTAGCAGGCAACTTGCGGAGACCGCCTCCGCCTGTCGTGCGGACGACTCTGTCTGTGTGAAGGGATGCGACGGACGATTTTGATCGAATTACCGGCAACTTCTGATATTCTTCCGCGGATGCAGCCGAGAGAGCGAGCGCCGACATGAATATTCACGAGCGCCGCGGTTGCCTCGACGAAAGCTTTGATTTTGCAAAAACCATACACAAAGGCCGGCGCTGCACAAAGAGCGAACGAAACAAGAAAAAAAGAAATAAAAATAAAATAGCGAGCGGCGCAATTTTCCTCGCGATTGCCGCAGCGAGAAACTGTCAAATTAAGCTCCGCGAGCTCCATTATACTCGAAAAACCCGGGCGAAATCGCGTTTAAAATCGAATCAGCGCGAAAGAAAGGCGCGCGCGGGCACAAAGGCCGCATTGCTCTTTTTCATTATTTTTTGTAACAAAAAAAAAAAAGGGAGCAGCGAAAGAGAGCGTATAGCGGCTTTTAGTGCGCTGCCGGCGCCGGCACGAGATCGATGCGCAGTAATTTCCTGGCCCCGTGTAAAAACTAGTTAACCCCGGAGACGAGCGATACTTTGTCTCTCTGCTGCTGAGGGGCTAACTAGCGCGCGTGCGCTACTGGCTCGTTGAAAAGCTCGAGCGAAGTGCCCCTCTCTGTCAGAGACGAGATTGCGCTTGACCGTACGTGTGATCTGATTTTTATTTTCCTCGAAATACGACGGCTCTCCCCCGCGATCGACGTTGATTTTCTTTCAAAGCAGCGTGAATTGAACGTAGCATAGTGTAATCGACGCAGCGAGAAACCACAGTCTCATCGTTCAGCAATCTCTCTCAGGCCCGGCTATTAGAAATCCATCCTCGGCAAGAACGGCAACTCCTCCTCGCGCGGAGCTGTCCCCGTTACACAATTACTCGGCGCGACCCACATCCGCGAGCGCAAGAAAAACGAGCTGCACGGCGCGAAAAAGAGAGAGGTTATAAGAATCGCGCGAAGAAGAGCTTTTTTCCCGCGCTCGCGCGCAATTGTCGCTACATCGCTTTTAATACACCCCCGCCGCGGAGCGAGGGAAGAAAAATGAAAGGAGGCGCGGCTGCTGCGGTGCTACTGGTACTGCCTTCATTTCTCATTCGCGTCCGCTCTTTTCTACTCTATTTGCAGCTTTCTTTGCCGCCGCGCGCGGCAGCTTGTCTTATGCCACTTTCTTCGCTGCTACTTCTGTCTTTTGTAATTTCTCGAGATGCCTCTCGCGCGACTCCCTTTTTTATATTCTATTTCTCGCCTCGCATAATTTCGCTTTGTGCTCGAACGGAACGCCGGGATTAATATTGCCGCTCCGCTCTTTCTTCTTCTATACGCGCCTCGTCTGTTGTCTCTGATATTTTTATTCGCGATACGGCCGATGATTCCTGTACTCCTCGAGAACAAGAATCGCGAATCTGTCGTGAAATTAGTGAAATTAAACAGCTGCGAATCAACTATCCCTTTAATGTAGGCCACGCTATACTCGCCTCTGTACCTTTTTCATCCGGTTTCGCGGCGATACAGCAGCAGTGGCAGCTTTGTGGAGCGGTTCCTCTATAGCCTCGCGTGCTTTACTTTAATGGTTCGCGGCTTTGAGCTTGCAGCCAACTATGGCTTATTACTCTTTTGATGGGCCGCGACGAAGGAAATGCGGCAGGAGAAGAAGAAGAAGATGCTTTCCCGGTAATTGCTCTCTCGCGAGACACGTTTCGTGCGCGAACTTTCGCGGAAATATAAGTGAGGAATGCGTGTAGGTATATATCTATCTCTCTCGCGGGGGCGAAATTCGACGTTTGAGATGTTTATGAGAGGACGATTGTGAGCCGAGACGTTCAAGTGTGCGGATTTTACGATTCGGGCCGTTTGACACGCTGCACTGCGTTTTAAGCTTTAATTTTAATTAACGACTACTAAGCGCGACGTGAAATTAGTCCGTAGTAGGTATATACATATGCGCACCTGTACACGCACCTTAAACAAACTCCCGCACTGCACACACCCTCTCAGCCTCAAATATTCATTTCCGTCTCTGCAGCGCCGGCTGAAAAAGGCTTTCGCGCTCGCATAAAACCAGGCCAACAGTCTGGCTCGCCCGCGATATCGCGCGGGTTTTCGGGGCGAAACTCGCTCCTCTCCTCCTCCTACTCCGCAAACGCAATAAGAATTTCATCTCGGCGCGTTGTCGCTCGCTCTCGGCAAACCTCGCAGCGACGTACATGTACTCCGCGTATGCGTATGCGCGTAAATAAGGAGGAAAAATAATAAAAGCGAGTTGCGAGCTTTGCTCGTGAGATATTTAATAATGCGATCTTGCGCGCCCAAATATTTTCGAGTGTCCGTAAAAACGCGTAAAGTGTATACAGCAGTTCTTTCTCTCTCTCTAGCTCAAAAGCAATTTTTCAAATCACCATCGAAATTACACTCGGCCGCGACTGATCAAAGCCCGCGAACAATGTGTCGAGCGCGCCGGCGGTACGAAAAAAAGCTCTCGCGCAAGACCATCCAACCGGAAGTGAATTAAGCGGTGCGTGTATAGTGGCACCCGCACGCACGACAATTACAATGGAGTGAAAAACTTTAGCGCGCTGCTACGTACGCGAATTAATTTCAGTCGCGGGAGCTTGCAAGCTCGCTCGCTTTCAATAGGCCAGCGCCGCGCGGTTCAGAGAGAGAGGGAGAGACTCTAATTGTAAGTGTCCTGGAACTCGAGTGGCTATATGCGCGTGGCTATGGTGACGGTTCGTACAATGAGCATTTTTCCGCAATCGAACAATCAAGATCATCTAATAGTTTCACACCACCGCGCGGATTTCGCAAGTCCGTGTTTTATTCAGCCGATGATCTGTCTTCCTATTTTACCCGCCGCGCTTTTTTTCGGCGGCGGCGGCGACGCTGCTGCAGGCTCGCTGTCCCTCGCGCGCGTCTTTCTTTTTGTTCAGCGGTACGTGCCGCGAGTTTTCGCCAGTTTCTCTCTTTGTCTGTTTGGAGTTTGAAGGGGCGAAGGGGTCCTCGCTACTGTAGGTGTGGTATTTTGTAAAAAGGATTTTTCTACGCGCGGGAACATTTTTTGCTGCGAAAGATCTCGCGCGCGACGTAACGTTTCGAGGGATATTCGATATTTTATTTACACGCTGCGAATTCTCTATTTAAAAAAGGCAGAAACAGAACGAATAATAGTACACTATATATTCGCGGGAAAGAGCAGACTGGTCGAAACGCGATCTTCCGCTATTTTACACCGATAATTCCCGCGAATATGAATTAAAAAGCACGCTGTATAACGTATTAAACGGGAAACACGAGTCTGGGCTCGGGCGAAAAAATAATTGCCATCGCGTCGTTGTTGCCTCAATATACCCGTCGCTTTTGGCTTTTGTTCACATATAGTGAGGAACTGCAGGGCATAGCCGATACAGAACGTTAATCCGCATAAATTCGCGATTTAAGCCAGCTCGCGCAATATCGCCGAAATAAGGCCAGGCTGACACCAGTTGCACTACTTTGGCTTCTCGTTTTTCTTACTGCACTTTTTAATTAATCCGAGTGCATCGCTCGATGTCCCGCGCGAGCTATTTCTCTCGCTCGCAATCTTCCCTAAAGCGTAGTGCCCCGCGCGGCTTAATGGTAAATTTCAAAGATAAACCGTCGTCAACGTTATCGCATCCTTCCCCCATCTATATCCCGGCGAAAAGGTATACGCCACCGCGAAATCCCCCGGCTAAGTCGTCGTTGTCTCTCCCTTTCATGCGCTGCTCTCGAATTTCTTTTCAAACGAGAGAGAGAGAGAGAAAGAGACTGCACGCGCGCGCTTTTACGGCTCATAGAAAAAATCACTTCAAAACAAAGTGGAATTTTATTGGCGCGAGCGAACTATTTTATTCGCCGTAAAACGCGCGCGCGCGCCCGCGCGTATAACTTGCTTTGTCGCTGCGATGAAAAATTTCAAAGTAAAATGAAAGATTGCCGCGGGGCTAAATAATTTGCATGAGAACTCGAAAGATTTCCGCTTGTAATTAGTTCGCCGGGAGAAGGAGGAGGAATTGTTAGCGGCAAATTAAATTTTTTCTTAGCTCTCGCCGAAGTGAAAAAGTGCTCTCTAATTATTTAGTAATCAAGTGGAAGCTCGCGCGCGGGAGATGCCGATCTTAATTAATCTTTTTCCGAGCTCTAATTTTCGCGTAATCGATCGCGCGCGTGCTGCGAGCCTCGACTCGTATTTCGTCGTTATATCGTTATACGCGCGGAAAAATTACATCACCGAGTGTCTCTTTTAACGAGACATCAGCGAAACGAACAAAGGCCGAATGCATTTTCGCGAGGGAAAATTATACTGCGCCATTAATTAGAAACAAAAAGGGGCCCGCTCGGAGTATTCGCAGCGTTTTATACGGCCGTGTCGTCATATCGCGGAAAATTTAATGATAGGTACACGCGTTCAAAGACTTTTTACGTTCGACGGGTATAAACAGCATAGCGTGCTCGTAAAACCGACTGCGAACAAATCAGTTCGGAGACGAAGGATCCGCATTGTGTCCTCTCTCCATACCTAAGACCCTCGTCTATAAATGAGCGCATCCATCGCGCACTCGAGTCATCCTTTTTCCCGGCCGACGCGAATTCGATCAGCATGCAAATGAAAAAGTCGAGCGATTCGCTTCCATAGATGAATCTCCCCCGAGAGGCTGCGCGACGACGATGCTTTCTTGCGCGCGCGCGCATCAGCCTGTAAACAAGCCTCCGATGCGTATAATTCACTCTGTGTGTGAAATATTGCCTTTTCATTGCTTGCTCGCGGCTATTAAAAGCTAACAACGCTTTTTTATATAATAGTGTAATCTTGAAAAATGTTCTTCCTTGCAGGAGCTGGTCTATCGGGACGGAAATCTGGTGTCCGGTTCGTTAGACGCCCTGGTGCAGCACATGGTGCCGACCGAGGAGTACTACCCGGATCGGGCTTACCTGTTCGCCTTTCTGCTGAGCGCCCGGCTCTTCATCAAACCCCACGAGCTACTCGGCGAGGTCTGCGCGCTCTGCGAGCATCAGCAGAATCTCAACGGCGAGGGCGGCAAGGTGAGTCGCTGCTGCTTCATCCCCCTTTCCTACATCCTCTATCTATCTCCTCACCCTACGCGGGCATCAGCTCTTCTAAGATATCTCACGGCTTGGGATTTTATGTGCGCTGCTCTACGGCGGAGATTCGCCTCTGCGCTTTTTTTTCCCCAGCTCTCTCGGGATTGATTCTCAGCTGCGAGTTTTGTTTTACGATGAACTTGGAAAAAAATAATAATAATAATAATAACAATAAAGAGCTGCAGGCTCGTGCATTATCGTTTCATCGTCCGCCCCTTTCAGACACGCTCTCGAGACCGGCGCTGCACGTACAATGTAAATCGATCTTGTATCGGGCAGCTGCCGCTGCTCTTTTCTCTCGCGGCGCGTTTCCTGCTTCTTTCGCGGGGTCCTGTGTACGTCGGTCAGATATGTGGCTCACGTGTGAGACTGGAGAATAGTTGGAAAATTTTCAAAGCAAAGTTTCGCCGCTCAGCTGTCGATAGCGGAATAGTCGAAATGTGTATATGTATTTTGCTTGGAAATAAACATACCCTAATGATCCGGCAATGACGCGTTTGAAAAAAAAAATCCATTATGCAACGGCGCGTATCAATATTCAGAGCGAACCGCATGAAACATTCAACGATCCGCTTCGATGCGGTGACGCGGCATCGAACTCATCTTATCCTCGTCGGCTTTCTAAGCGCGCAGACAGACAGCCGCCTCGTCGCGCTAACGATCGAAGCGCGACGCGCATAATCCTCGAGGATTTTACTCGAACCGGAGCCGAGTGTGTGTGCTTGCAAGCTCGTCCGAAGCCGCACCGCAAACGCTGTGCTGTCGTGGAAATTTCGACGAGTTCGTTGGTCAGCACAATATTTAATGGAAAAATAAGATTTTTTTAAATGAACACCAGCGAGCGCCGACATCCTGTAACGATTATTCAATCCGCAACGCTATTCCCGCGCGCAGTCAGGAGCAGGCGTTACAAGCGCCGCCGCTCGAACAATCCGCTAATACACACACGCCCTCTTGTACAAGCTCGTACGCGCATGTACCTATCCTGCACACGTACGGTACAGAGCATCGACCTGGCGAAGAAGCGCATGTCTATTCATTTGCATCAATTAGCCCCGGAGCGACAGCTCGACGACTCTATAGGTGCATGTATCTCTATACGTATGCAGCTACATGCCGGAGAGCAAAGTTACTCCTGAACGAGGCAATGGCCTCGCGAACTTTCGCGCCAAACATGCCGCGCGCCACGACTTTGATCTCTACTCGGAACGGATCCGCGAGGGCCGAGTTGCGCATTTTCTCTTTCGTTCGATCCCATAATCGTTTTTCAAATTTATAATCGCGCGCGGGAGTGGGATTAAAACGAATTACGCGCTGAAGTTCCCAACATAATTCGAACCTATTAAACTTTGAAAACTGCATAACGAATGGGCCAAAGTTCCGGAGAGAAATGTTTTATTTCAATTGTCTGCAGCCGGCTCGCGGTTATTATTTTCCATTGAAATACATCGCAACAGCCACTGCGACACCGGCTCTGCATTATGTAACCGGGTAACTTTCGCAAGAGCGAGTAGTTCAACGACACGCGCCGCTAATCCCGCAGCCGTTAAAAAATCGCCGAGTCTCCGCGTATCCGTTGGTGCAGCTTGGCGGAGAGCTTACAGAAAGCTTTTTTCCGCCGGAAACAGAGCGAAATGCCCCCGTCCTCAATCCCTTCCTCCCCCCCCCCCCGCAGGCCATCTGCCCTCGAGTCGCAGAGAAATGTAACTCCCCTCCTCGAAATCCTCGAAAGAGGAGTCTCTCTCTCTCTCTCTCTCTACTCGTCCTAATCTGCTGAACTGTCCCTTGCAGGAGCGACTGCACCGGTTCGTGCCACGGCTGGTACAGCTACTGGCCGAGTGGACGGAGACCTTCCCGTACGACTTTCGGGACGAGCGGGTGATGGGCCACGTCAGGTCCATAACGCAGAAGGTCGCGAACGTCGACGCCGCGGCGAGGCAGGAGGTCTCGGTGCTGCTACAGAACTTACTCCTGAAGCTGACGGCCCTCGAGAGATACGAGGAGGCGCTACAGAGGCTCGCCACCGAGGCCAATACCGAGCAGCTCACTCAGGTCAGTATATACATTTTTTTTTCTATTAAAGTTTAACTCGTTTTGATTAATCGAAGCCGCCTACTTTGAGAATACAGATAAACTTAATAATACATAAGCTCAAGAGTAGACACGTTCTCAAACTTTCATACCGCGCGTTCCCCTACTACACATCCGTTATACGCGCCGATGTAATATTTTCCTCGAGACTATAAATGCTGCCCTCTGCAATGAAAAATCCTTTAATTATTATATATCGACCTATTGATTAGTTTTCCAGAAAGCCGCCTAGTCCCGTAATGCCTCTCATTAGTCACGTTGATGCATACGCACGCGATGCAGGGAAGTTGTGCGTACGTGTGCGTGTGTTTCAAGGCTTTGAGCGAGATGCATCGGAAACACAACTTTAATACCTCGCCTACTGTAAACTCATCGAAAATGCAAATTACCTGCAGCAGCTTTCTCTCTCTCTCTCTCTCTCTATAGTGCGCTTATGCCGTATAAATTATCCCAGCTTATACGATATATAACATCGCACCCGCAGCTCTCTGTGTACAGCAAAGTAGAGCATGCATGGGAAATCTTTACGCGCATCCTTTTACAACGATCGTAAACGGGAAGGAAAAAAATAATCCTCCCGTGCTGCTATCCGCAAGCACCTCCTAAAACTCGATAGCTTTCGCTCGGGGGAGGGCCGACCGCAAATCCTCTTATCCGTGGCTCTCTCTCTCTCTCTCTCTCTCTCTCTCTCTCTCTCACTACACACGACAATTGCTCTGGAAGCGGAGCCGCGCATATATAGGCCTATATCCGAAATCCCGCGTAAACTGCCTCGAATTTCACTCGCACGCGAACGCTTATACGCCCGGATATGAGCCGTTATATTTCGGCCGAGCTCGAGTAGTAGTAGCCCGCGGCTGTTTCGGCCTTGATGATCGGAGCTTTTTTGCGCTGATTTTTTGAGCTTCACCGCGTGGCACGTTGCTATAGGTCGGATTTTGAAGAAGAAACAAATATTTTTCACCGTTAGTTCCGCGAGACGAGCGCTGAATATTTGAAAAGCGGAACGTCAAATCTCGGCCCAGTGCAGTGCGCACGAATAAATAATCGGCGCGCGCAAATCACACAAGGCAAATAACGACGTATAATATTCAGTTCTCGCGCGCGCCTGACCGTTGCGCGTGTCCCATAATTTATGTACCTCCAACTCGCGGCAAAATTCGCCGAGTTCTCATTATTTCGGCTCTCGCTCATGCATACAACTTGAAAAGTATGCTTACAGCGCTCGGCATACTCGCGATTAATTCAATAGGTCTCTTTATATGTATATCTGAATTACTCAAAACTGCGCCGCACACTGGATATGTATAGTCGCTCTCGGTGTATCGGAAAGACATCTCTCCGCGAACTATGCACTGCGCGCGAGTTTAGCCTAACAGCGTTATCCTCTCGGCCTTGACACCGCATATAGAGGATATCGCGTGTGTGTGTGTAGGGGTGGTGGAAGAGCTCGCGTCGAGCTAATTCGATGAACGTTCAGGGCCAGAGAGCTGCAGCACGACTCCCGGCATTTCGTCGAACTGCTGCAACGTGCAGCGGCACAGCTGCTAATGGCTAATTCGAACTGCATCAGTTAGTTAAATATATGCCGGCAACGGCGGCTGCTGCGAGAATATGGCCCTGCTAATAAGCCTGAAATTGCGTGAGATGTAGATTCGCGCTCGGGCTGATTCGGAGTGTGTATAGTGCAGCTGATGCTGCTTTATGCCGTTGTATGTATGGGCGCGAAAATTAACGCGAGAGACTTGCGTGAAGCTCATCCCTCTCTGTGTGGGGCGAGTTTGCCCACAGAGGGTGTGAGGGTGTGCCTGCAGCTGCTCTCGAGGAGTTGCCGCTTTAATTGATACGAGAATTTTCGAGCTTTTATTTTAGTTTATATTAGTTCAGTAGCGAAACGCGAGTGCGATAACATTCCGTTCCGTCGTATAGAGACTTCATATAGCTATTCGACGCTCCAGATATCGAGTGACAAAGCGCGAGAGAGTCCGGAATCCGGCCGTTAATGGATGAGATTTTTCGAGCGCGATTGTCTTGTTGAGCGATTTCGCAGCGCGGATTCATCTCGCTATCACGAGCGACAGCTCCAAGCGATGAAGTATTCGTATCCGCGATATACGGGTCGATGAATCCGTTCGATCGCATGCCGTGAAATACGCTCTTTTTAAACATCAAATATTCGGGGCGAAACTTTGCAGGCAAGCGAAGAACGAAGCGTCAGAGCATATTGTATAGAGGATGAAACTTACTCTCTCTCTTTCTCTGTGTTGCAGGTCGACGTGACGGAGCTGTGCCCCTCGGCGACGGTGTTGGCGCAACAATTGACCCACGTCGAGCTCGAGCGACTCTCCTACATCGGCCCCGAGGAGTTTGTCCAGGCTTTCGCCAAGGTAAGCTCTACTGCGAACGATACGATAGTTAACTTGAATTATTTTTGTACGCCGGACTAACGCTCAGACTTTTTGAATGTATTTGCTGTTTGCATAATATGCGGTTAACCCGCGATCGGCCTTATGTTATTCCGCGAATGCGCGAGGCGCATTTGAATAATGGAAATGGCATGATTTTCCTTCTTTTAAGGAATCGCCGCACCTGGAGACGTCCTTCAAGGACATGAAGAAGACGCGCAATCTCGAGTCCTACGTGCAGTGGTTCAACAGGCTCAGCTACTTCGTGGCGACGGAGGTTTGCAAGGTGAGTTGAATTTGAGATCAGAGCGAGAATCGAGAAGTGGATTGATACAGTAGTAAAAATGACGAAATTGTCTGTGTGCAGCACGCGAAGAAGAAGCAGCGGGTCCGGGTGGTCGAGTACTGGATCGAGACGGCCCGCGAGTGCTTCAACATTGGCAACTTCAACTCGCTCATGGCGATCATCGCTGGACTGAACATGTCGCCGATATCGCGGTTGAAGAAGACCGTGAGTTCCTTGTTACAAATGATCCAATACGATCACTCTCGTATGCTTACTCGTTTTGTTTCTTTACGGTCGCTGCAGTGGTCGAAGGTGCAGTCGGCCAAGTTCTCGATACTGGAGCACCAGATGGACCCGAGCAGTAACTTCAGCAGCTACCGGAGCACCCTGAAGGCGGCGATGTGGCGTAGCGCCGGCGCTACGGACGAGAGGCAGCGCATCGTCGTGCCCTTCTTCAGTCTGCTCGTCAAGGACCTCTACTTCCTCAACGAGGGCTGCAGTAACAAGTGAGTGAGAAATTACACGCTATCTCGAGACTCGCGCAAGCTCTCGAGCTCCTCCACCTCGTCACTCTCTCTCTCTCTCTCTCTCTCTCTCTCTTTCTCTCTATGTGTGTCTGAGCACGCGATAGCTTTCTTTGATGATTTAACTTTTTTTTCCTCTCGCTCTTTTTCCCTGGCTCACGTGGCGCGTTATTTTCGAGTGGTTGCATCCGAGAAAGAGATAATTGGCGGCTGAGCTTTAAGCTCTGGCGGTGATTTTTTCTTTTCGAAGCGCGATGCTGTATGCGAAAAAAAACGATCGCGCTATTCGGAGGGAAAGTATTCGAGATGTCTCGTGCATTACTCGAATGCCCCCCGCCGATTTTATACACACAAGTTCGGGAGGGAAGGTGCAAAAAGGAATAGCTCCGAGCGATACCCTATATCGGGATATTCCGACGGCCTCTCGATCGTCCCTGGAATTATCTCTCTTCGGCGATTTTCTCGCTTCCTCTCTCGTCGATGCGCGCTCGCGCCAGTGTAAACTTATTAAACTTGTAATGACGAAAGTTGAAACGGGATTTCTCTCTGGCGGCGCGTGTTCCTTTTCGTCTAGGCAAGAGAGAGAGTGAGAGAGAGAGAGAGAGAGAGAGAGAGAGGGAGAGATGTACGGAGAAAAAGGACACGCACGAATTCGTCTTTTGCGCGTGTTCAAAGATTCCTTACTTCCAGGTAGACGTATATGTACATACACAAGGGGGGTGAGGCATGTATTTCCGAGTGTCATTTTCAGCGATTTCGCTGGAGGAAGATCTCTCTCTCTCTCTCTCTCTCTCTCTTTCTGTGTGGGTGTTAGCTTGGCTGAATGAGCGAGGGAGGGATTCCCAATGCGTAAGAAAAATTGCTCTCGCTGATGCAGCGGCGCTGAAACTGCGGAATCCTTCTCAAAGCTTTAGTTCTGACGGCTCGAAATTACGTTTGGAAATACGGCTGTACTGTCTCTCCTTCTCTTTCTCTCCCTGGCCTCTTTTTCATTCTTGGGAAAATCGCGCGTTTGCATTACGAAATTGAAAAAGGCGTGGAAAATGCATAAGAATATGCGAGGGAGTGTCGAAAGGACATAAAACGAGCTACTACTTTTCCGCTTGATTTCAGACTGCCCAACGGCCACATCAACTTTGAAAAGTTCTGGCAACTGGCCAAGCAGGTGACGGAGTTCATAGCCTGGAAGCAGGTGGCCTGCCCCTTCGAGAAGAATCCGAGGGTCATCGCCTTCATCCAGGCCAGCCCTGTACTTACGGAAAACGGTGAGCCTCGAGACTTTCCTCGCCGGAATCTCTGCGAAAAAATGAATTCTTCCGTATCATTGAGATTGAAAAACGCGTTCTTCCCTTCTGTTGCAGCTTTGGCACTGGCGTCCTTCGATTGCGAGCCACCCGACAACAACCACGAGAAGGACAGATACAAATTATTAAAGTGAGTCCAATACACTATCGAGAAACTAATCCGCAGCGACGCCATACAATATTAGTATAAAACAAGGCTTTTTCACTGAAGAGCGATTTTCTCTGCGTGTCCCGTAGATCCGAGCTAAGCAGCCAGTGAAAATTCGCCTACCCGACAGCCTGCGGCGGCAACTACTGGGAGAGGTACTGAAGGAGAGAAGAGGCTGTGGAGGAAAGATGATAAAAAAAAAACACCAGCGAGAGCGAAGAGAGTTCGCGTGCGTCGCAAAGACAACGACAAGCGCCCCGTCATCGTGAATAATATTTCAGCGGCGAATCGAAAAAGGGAGGCTTGAGTCGCGCCGCCGTCGTCGTCGTCGAGTGCACCCAAGGAGAAAAGCAGCCGCAGAGAGACGCGATGAATTTTCCGGGCGTGGATCATTGTCAGCGTAATTTATTTATTTATTCTCATTTTTCGTTTTCAAAACCATTCGCGCGGTTTATTAAAATTTAATGCGTGCGCGTTTAAGCTGAAAGCCGAATGTAAGAGAGCACTTGAGGGAAAATCTTACACGTATAATCTCCGGCGAAAACAGCCAAATGACTTTAGAATCTCTCCGCGAGAAAAAAAATTCGCCTCGACGACGACGAGGACGACGACGATCGGAAAGTTCGCGCGAGAGGAGAAAAAAGAAGACGACGAGGGGCGAAAAAAGAACGCCTCCGAACAGCCCCTTAAAGAGTTTCCGGGGACTTTCTTCGCCCCCCGTGCGTCGCGGATTATGTAGCCTATATGTGTTTATATAAGTATATACGCGCTGGGATATAGTACGCGTATATCTCGCTATATATACGCGACGAGCGCTCCCTGCGCTGCAGAGTCGAGGGCACTTGCAAACTACTCCGCGGAGAGTTCAGAATGCACGTTCCATCCGCATATTGGACTTTTTTTGATACACAGGGTTTTCATTTTGTCTCTCTTGGTCGACGACTTTTTTTCGAGGAGCGGGGCTTTTGCCGGAGGTTAGTCGGCCGATTTTTTTGAGTTTTTATACTGTTTTTAAGCGCGCATTTCATACGAAATTTTGTACACTTTGTCCACGGAATTTCGTTCAAGGGTCCGCGATGAAATTTAAGAGCCAACGTCGTCGTATGTCGATGTACGGAACACAAAAGTCAATTGAAACCTGCCAAAACGCAGCAGCAGCCGAATCTCCAAAACTCTCGAATAAATATACACATACACACACGTCCGCGCGGACAAGACAAACACAGCCGCGACTTGGTAAACAAGCGCGAGACTCCGGTATTTCATTCCCGCGTCAATAAGACTCTCTCGCGTATACACTTCGATCGTAGCTCTCGCGCGCGCACAGCCGAAGCTGCTTTATAAAGAGCCGAAGGGACGACGCGGAAGCGAAAGCACTCCTCAAAGAGGGACCAAAACAGCGCAAACACTGAGCGTATTACACGCATTCTCGGTGCATACGGAACCGGAGAGCCAAAGAGGCCAGAGAGAGAGAGAGAGAGAGAGAGAGAGAGAGAGAGAGATGGGACAGCAGATGTGTGCAAGCGCGTATATAGTGCACGGGTAATAAGCAAGGGGAGGAATGCGAAAAATGAAGATTCCGCCGAGACGTTTCGAGTCACGGGAAAATTGCTGATTCGCTATCAAGGGTGTCGAGTGGATTTTACGTAGAAATTGCTTGCGCTTATTTACCATCGATTTTTCCGATGCGTTTCATCATCGTTCTCGAATCGCCAGATTTTTTACAACGACGCGTTACACAGTTCTTTTTCCATCAATTTTTTCATTTCGAGACGAACTTAACCCCGATGGAGACGGAAGAAGAGAAAAACGTCGCGGTTTCAATGTAAATAGCAAGTATATAAACAAGTACGTGTATTTCCCTTTTGAGCATTTTTGTGCCGCGCAACACGCCAGAGATAGTGAACGAAATCCTTTCTGACGAATCTTTGTAGAGCGCGCGTTTCCTCACTGGAGCGAATTAACCCTTGATACGAGAATTTTTTATCCGCGAAAACACGATTTAAATATCAGGCTCGAGGAGATGGAACGCAGCGCTCGCTTGACAAAATAAAAATGTGCGTTCGAGCTTCCATTTGTTCGTCTATCTTTGTGCATCGTTATGCTAACTCGAGACACCAAGATATTCAACGGTATACATACGGCCCTGAATATTAGTTCAGGACTCAATCTCGTACTGCCATGACAACGAAAGTGCGTGTAAAATTTTACTTTCTATGCAAACTAAACGTCAGTATTATATATACTCTTCCTCGTAATAAAACCTTATTCTTCCGAGAAAAAGCCCGACTACTGCAGCTGCGTTCCATCTCGCCGCCGGCGAAGCGGGGGAAATTACCATTTCCCCTGCAACAACTAACGCGACAATTTATTTACAAATATATTATACCAATACATACACGATATACGTATATAATTTATAAAGTGCGATCGAACCGGTTCTTTTTTTTTTTAAACAATACGTGCATGTATACCCTGTATTATTACTGTAACTTGTGTTAAGTACCTGTCCGAGAAATTATTACTACTAAACGTATATACCCGTGTGGGTCTCTCTATGTGTATGTGTGCGTGTACCTCACATAGATGCGAAGATGAAGATGTCAATACGTTGATGTAAATAGGAAATTTTGTAAATAATTACTAATACTATATAAGTAACGAGAAAACCTTTGTAAGCGATCCATGAGATACATATATAAAATACGTCGTACCCTTAGACCGTAAGTATGTCGATTTCGTATGCATGAGAGATTAGGAAAAAAAAAACAAACAAAGAACGTACTGCATGCGTATCGAACAAAAAAAAAAAAATCGTGACGACCACTTCGAGTACTTGCTTTCACATCTAGTCACTAGTCATTAGTTCTAGTCTAGCTTATATGCTGCGGATTTCGGACCGTTTTTCGAATCACAACGAGGCGAGTGAGCGAGTATATATAATTATAAATGCACGCGAAGCGATGATTCACGCGTTTACGTTGCGGCTTTTGAGAGGTTTTTATTATTATGTACTTTTTGCGTGCGAATGACATTCCAAGTGCGACTGAGAGGAAATGAGCAAATGCTGTAGCGAAATTATCATCCGCGGATTGTGAAATGTTCTCTTTACGAGCGTTGCGAAGGACATTGAGGATTATCATCTATTTTTCGTTATGCGTTCCAAATTTAAATTCAACATTTTGAATGTCCCTCGCAACCGACGAACATTGCATTTTCCATAATCATTGTCATACACACACATCACTGTAATACATATGTACGATAAATTTCTTAACCCGTCCTCTCGTGTACATTACCGCATCTGTATCGAAGAAAAAAAGCAACAGTCGAAGTGTCTAAATCTTATCCTGACATATTATCTACGTTATACACACACACACACACACACACTTCGACGTGCGAAAAATCAATTATAGAAACAAAAAAGGACACACAGCCTTTTTCATATGGTGTAATGATGTGCGAGGCGCGATAACACGGTGTAAGAATAAAATAAATAAAATCAAGCCGTAATATATCATGTAACGAAAGTTGGCTCGATGTCATCTCGTAATTGTGCATTATTCGGCAGTTCACAGTTAATAATTTTGGAACTAAGGTTGCACGTGTGTACGCACACGTGAACCTAACAAATTCATGACCTCGCGCACAAGACGCAGATCGACTATAAGCAAAGCTATCAGTATTAAAACTAAGGAATCGTCTATTCTAAATGCAAATAAAAAAAAAATTATTACTGTGACCTAATGTAGTACTAACCAATCTAAATATGTGTGTGTAATTAACAACTCAAACTCTTCTTGGCACTATTCAGTATAATTCTATCGGTACTAAAGGCAAGGAAAGCATCCTCATCGGTTGCTCGCGATCATTTTCGACCTGTCAACTCGTCATTCTACTGTCGCATCACAAAACTTAATCATATACGAGTTGTATACCGTCGAAGACGCAATTTTTGCACAGTTTCACGATCCATACTTCAATTCGCGCAGTCTTGATTCAAGCATATCGCATATATCGAAGAAAAATTTACTTCTTATCATCCTTCGCCGTCGTAGAATAACGAACTTACAGGATAACTATGGACAGAGCGCGTTTCTTACACCGTCGACGCCGAGTATTATTTCTCGTGTACAATATTGTATTTACTTACTCGTATGTAATACACACAACACCGCACGATTAGAGGAAAGTCGTCGTAAATAAAAGGAAAAAAATCAGCAGCAGCAGCAATAGTTTTAGGGAAATCGAGCGTGCGCCGTCCGAACTCGTTCGAAGAGCACACGCGATCCTCGATCTTCGAAAAAGAAGTGTCTCGAGCGAGCTCGGCTCGCGGATGACAAAAAACTAAGTAGTTAGTATTAAGGGTAGTGGTAGTTACGTAGTATTAAAAGAAACTACAGAAGAGCAGCAGCGACAAGAATATTTATAATAAAAACAAGACAAAATGTAATCGAAACGAGCACAGCGTGTAACGCAATAAAGATGAATGAAAAAGAAAATATATAGCTGAAAAGTCAAAAATAAGAAATCTAACGAGAGATGCGTTCGTTCTTTTCTTTAGTATACTTATATACATCATATGTATCGGTATTTATTTGTTCGTGACTTTTCGTTGAAATAGAGAAAGATCTATGATATACATATACTTTATATCGCACCGCGCGACATTTATATATAAAGCGTATTACGATATAAACGAAGTACCCGCCGTGCGTTTTTATTACGTTAATCATACGAATATAACGTATAATTGTATAACGATTTTCATTTCCCGACATTCCGTTGATCGAACTATACTGTGACTGTGAGTTGTACTACTACTGATGAACCTCGCAACGTGTATCGATGCAAAAAAGATGGAAAAGATAAGAAAAAAGAACGAATTGTTGTTATTATATGCGACGATGACGATAATGAATTTCCATGGAAACATGCAAGGGAAAATGATACGAGAGAAAATTACGACAAGGGAGAGACCACCAAACAATTGTTGCGTATGTATTATCAAAGTGTATAAGCATAATGTATGATCTTTTTTAATTGTCAGCATGATTCGTCCTTTGTAAATTCGGCAATATTTTCTATGATTTTATACTAATTGCAAAATATACTTATATACGCGTATGTGAAACTGCGCATCGCATCGTACCGATATGAATACGAGAAAATGATATAAAGACGAGATTCAGATTATTGTAACATGTACATAGTATAACATGAGATACACAAGAGTAAACGAGCAGCCATTACACCCCAGGATGGACTGTAGATGCGAGTGTTGGCACACATCATATGTATGAAATATACAAGAAATTTCAAGGAAAAATACATAGATTTAAAAATAGATCGCTACCTGCCTTCTTTTTCACATCATTTACTTCCTTGAAAGCCTCGAATAGCTTTACCAAATCGGCGGAAACAAATTCGACGTCGATCGACAATTAATTATGAAAACCAATTTTCCGATATATTTAAACAGTTTGCGACGGCGGCCTACATCATCCGTCGATAACGTAGACACCTGACGCGCAGCGCACGTGCATTTTCTATTTGAGACTATCTCGGCGCACGTCAGCGCGTACGCGAAATATAAATATTTCGCGTACGCTACATATATTTGACTTGTGGGGACAGAGTGATTATTGCTCTAGCACAATGATAGTTGTGCGAACACTTTTATACATACACCGTGTTTTAAAAATCACTAAATTGTATAATATATACAGATATACAGTGAAACATAAAAAGATGTATACGTGTCATGCACCTTGGTAGAGAAGCTGCATGTTTTAAGTAGATTCAAAAGTGCTGAATGCTGATTTAGAATTTTTTGGTCTTCGAAGTTGTATTCCATAATCCTAATCGAACTAATATCACACAATTGCTTAAGTGAAGATATATAAACATAAGTCACGGCGTATGTGTAAAAGTGTCCGCACAACTACCATTGTGCTAAAGCAATAATCACTCTCTGTCCACACAAGTCAAAATAATAAAACCTAACCTCTACTTCTTTTCGCTTATACAGTACGTACAGATCTTGTGTGCTACTAAGTATACGCTCTTTTTGTAGCGCACGCAAAGTCCTTCAGGTAGACCTAATATATAATATAAGATTCAATCGCATCCGCGAAAAAAATATTTCGCGTAGGTACGCGCTGACGTGCGCCGAGACAGTCTCCTTCCCCACCCCACGCGAGAAAAGCATGAGCATCGCGCACGCAGTAATAATCCTTCCCCTTCCTCCACGTATCCCCCATTCCCCCAGCATCAACATGGCCACACAACAAATGCCACCAGGGCTTCGCCATAGCTATACTATATCACATGAAGTGCATCAGTTGTTTTTAACCGTGTGCGTGCGCGACGAATAGCTTAGCAGCTGGACAGATGTTCGTCTAGAGGCCGTCTTCAGCTTCCCGAGTATTCCACGATGTTGAACCAGGCGGTGGTCGAGGCTCTCTACTCCGCGACTTACATCGAGAACTACCTCGACTGCGTGGAGAATTTACCCAATGATCTACAGAGGCATTTGTCGCGGCTCAGGGAGCTCGACGCCACTTGTCAAAGTAAGTTGGATTTTTGCCTTCTTCTCCACGGTTTTCCGACTCCGGAGCTTTATTTTAAAGCCAGCCGATGCACTGGGCATCGAGTCACTGCACTTACGTGATTCCGAATTGAAATGTTCTGTCATGAAATGAAGTGGAAACTGCTGTAGGAGGAGTGCGTTTTTCAACTGTTTTCCTACCTTTTTTCGTTTTTTAAACGGAATGCAGGATTCGTTTTGCACTCGACAATTTTCTACTTTGAAGCTTATTCACTTATCATTCATGAGAAATCGTAGATTGTTTGCAATATGTTGAATGCCTGTCATTTAGACTTGTCTGTGAAGGTTATTTTCTTAGTACTGATTTTTAAATAAAAATTACTTTTCAACAAACGAGACTTTGCTAATCTAGAACAGCCTATGAAACAACAAATTGAAGCTATTCATTAATTTTGTTATCCTTAGCATATCTTCGTGAGGTAGATCAGAATCAAGAGGTGCTTGCCAAAGGCGATACCAATGGGTCGGCAAAGTCTCGAGCCTTGTTACGGATACAGCAGGCACTCATTGCTGCTCAAGAAATTGGTGATGAGAAGCTGCAAATCGTTCAAATTGTACAGGATTTAATAGAAAACAAAACAAGACAGCTGGATATGGACTTTAGAAATTTAGGTATGCATAGGAGTCATTTATTCTATTTTTTGTTCACAATTTCTAAAATAAGTAGAATTTCATTCTCATTGCCATGCTGGTTTGTTACAGATTTTGGAAAGGAGCAAGAGACTAGTGAACCAGCCAGGGACACCAATTCAAATGTTAATAACAATTCTGGCAATAATGCTAATAATAGTGAGAGGCCAACAAAACGAGCTAGGCGAACAAGGACAGAAACGTTAGTGGAATCTGCCCAAGCAATGGACATGATTGTGATGTCAGAGAACAGATCATCCAACATTCAAAGCTCATCAAACGGAAATCAAAAAAGAGCAAATGCAGCAAACACTGGGAAGAAGAAGAAAAGAAAGTCACGACAAGGTAATCAACAGAATCAGCATCGCGAAGACACGCCTCCGCCTCCTGAAGATGATCTAGCGATAGATCCTGATGAGCCTACATACTGCCTCTGTGATCAAATTTCTTACGGAGAAATGATTTTGTGTGACAATGACTTGTGCCCAATTGAGTGGTTCCACTTTTCGTGTGTGTCTCTGAGTACAAAACCAAAGGGTAGGTGGTTCTGCCCCAAATGTCGAGGAGATCGACCAAATATCATGAAACCAAAAGCACAGTTTCTCAAGGAGCTTGCTCTTTATAATAAAGAAAAGGAGGAAAAATCGTAGCAGTAATTAGAAAAAAGAAATTTTTAATGTATATTTGCTCCAACATTTAAGCGTAAATAGTATATTACGATACATGTGACTTAAACGACCCATTATTACACGGCGTGTAATAATGGGTTGATTTAAGTCACAAGTATCGTATACTATTTTATAGCATCTGCCTACCCTAAGTCCGTTATGTCACAACTATCCGTGACATAAACAGTCCTGTACTGCACCGTGCAGTTAGCTTACGAGCGTAGCGAGGACGATAAAGCACGGTGCAATAAAGGACTGTTTAGGTCACGGATAGGCGTGACTTATACGCTTACTTAGGTTACGCAGTGCTATAAATTATACTTATAAGTTTGTGAGATTTTTAAAATTAAAGTTTGGAAAACAAACTTCAATGGAATGTCGACTGATAAATATATTTGATTTTTGTTTTAATGGTAGGTTTAATAGAACATGTATTTGACTGTGTAAAGAAACTTTCATTGTAATCTAGTATTTAAACAAATAAGGAATTACATATTCTTAATAATCATACATTCAAACTTTTTCCACACATACGCGCGCTAGCGATATTTGCATCGTTTTGATCTGCAAGCATCTGCCATCACAAAATCTAAGACAAATCACAAAGATGCGTGGACGTTAATTATGTTCACACTTGTCCAGTGATGATCACATGAGAAATGTAGTACGAATCAGCGTCGATCGGAGCATTCAACGTTGAATAGTACCTGAAAAACGAAAATGAAGATTTAAAACGACAATGTAATAAAGTTAATTTTTTAAGATGTCGGATTATGTAAATTAAGTCTAATAGATCAAATTGAATGTATTATCTTTTGCTCTTTGTAAAATGAATGTTGTTTTATAAAAAAAGATTTATTCGAAACGTTTGTTATTCCTTTTCAACATACTTATATCTAATGTCAGCGGGGGTCTTCCGTGGAGCCACTTTCTTGGAAATTTAACCAGGATTGTTCGACGACGGTCGCCACCCTCTTTTCGTATTCACGCTTATTTTCTTGATATAATTGTGCAGCTAAAGAATTAGCCGGAGAATTCGGATTTGGCTCGTCGAGAAGAGACTGAAACATACCCGAAAAATCGAAGACGATGTACAATTTATTTAAATAACTTTGAGTTCACAACAACGTTTAATTGGTCAAAGGGTGACAAAACGAAAAACATTGGATAAAAATTGAAATTATGCATTTTATTATATGTTCGTGTATATATACTTTTTATATGTATAAGTGAATGAAATTTTCCTGTACTATACAAGTACTATAATAATAATAACAATCATTGTAATCATAATAGCAATAGCAATTATAATAATTAAATGACAATAATTCCAACCAAAAGTACAGTTCTGCGCTCCTTTTTACAGTAACACAATAGGGAAGGGTTTGCCCCTGAACTCTTTCAGAGTACAGAAGCAAAAAAGCTACTTAGTATTAACACTTCCATTTATTTCATTCATATCTCCTAATACTTCAATAGTCATCATAGATATATGTACTAGATTAGTTTTTTTATTTTCGTAAAGCTCCTTTTTACGCCTCGCTTCCTCTCTTTCGCAGTATTCAAATAAATAAATACACAATTTTATATTAATTTATTATACAACATTGTAAAAATTCGGTCTAATGTGGTTGCACATGTGTATGTGTCTTAGAGTAGCCCATATTTCACAACATTCAAAATTTTTTGCCTTACTCTTTATTTTTGCACCAGTGTAGCAAAAGTGTGCTCAAACCACTGTTAGCTCTAAGGGTTTGGGAATATTTGAGTGAAACACCGGCGTAAGCTGCATTTTTACATCAACTGCAATACAATTTTCAAAGATGGTATGTGTATAAATGTTTTAAAAAATCAACGATTTCATGTGACGATGTAGTTGATGAATTTAAAATTATTGGCGCTGATATTATTTAAATTTATTCAACAACGAAATTTCACCAACAAGAAAACTCAATTACAAGTGTCAACTCTTTTTCTTCATTCTCTCTTTTGAATTTTATGCACGTATTTTTTCACACACTCATACCAATCTGGCACATACAAAAAAGAGTATTAAATTAAAAAAAAGGTCAACAAAATCAAATAATTTTTCATGATTTATAAACAGGGACTACCCTAATGAGTGTAGTGTTAATGTAGGTTTGGTGTGTAAAAGAGAGAGGGAGAGAGAGTACAGTGTTTATGATCGAATCAGAGACTTGGGGAGTTGACATGCTTATAAAACTAAAGCACAAAGGCGTTAGCTCCAATTCACGGGGTGGCACGTTAGCTCTCCTCTCATCCTCGACACGCCTCGTAGCGACTGCTGCTGTTCGCCGTAGCTGTAGTCGGCTGCCGTTAAGGGTACGGTATACTGACAAAACTAAAAATCAAAGTTCATCATGTTTTTTTTTTTCTCATCTTAAGACTTTAAATGATAAAAATGTTGCTGACTAGATTCACCAATGTTCAATGCTTTACGCATAAACACGGGTTCGATTTTTAAACCATTGGTGAGTGGAATAAATAAGTCTTAAAGACTATATAATATAATAGTTGAACGTCAATCATTTAGCTTTGTTATGAAGAAGATAGTAGATGAGTAAACAAAATCGTGAGTTGAAAAATTCGATTAAACGTTTACGTTAATTCAATCAATCATAAACACACCTCATTAGAAAAATAGTGGTTATCTTTATTTGATAATTTCATACAGTTTTTGGATAACAAATAAAAATTGCACATGTACATGATGTAAACAAAGCTAACAATAAATTTGATCCTCTGAACTAGTTTTGTGAATTTTTTTATGAAAAATGCCAGTATAGCGTACCCTTAAGTTGCTGCTGCGACAGCGGCGAGCTCTTGCCTCCAACTAATCCACGAAACTCTGCTCCACACAAGCCTTCACTCGTTTCTCGTACTCGCGCCGGTTCTCTTTGTACAGTTGTGCCGCCATCGAATTAGCGGGTGAATTTGGGTTTGGGTCACTTAACAGCGACTGCAACCATACAAAAGTCGTACCTTTAATTTTACTTTCACAGTTTTATGCAATCTCTACAAAATGAGTTTTTTTAAGAGGAATTATTGTATCAAAAAATCACTCAAAAGGTTCAGTCAATCTATGTTTTTAATACTTTCACATTTATCTATAGAACACACTAATATTGACAGTTAAAGAAGAGTATAATAGATTGTAAACTCAATACAAGATCTCAATGCAGTTAATAGATTAAAAAATAAAATTCCTTTATCATTTGAACTATTAAACCCTTACATGCGAAACTTTGGAATGAATCAGTATAATGCATTTATTCAAAAGTTAGTTTTTCAATATTATTGGTATTATTGATTTTCACTACTACACAACAAGAAGTTGTACTATATATCATGCAAATGCCTCTCAGTGCATGATAAAAATACATGACCCAGAGGTAATTTTGCAAGACGTTTGATCAATACATAAACTTTGATTTGACTTAAAATTTTACTTTTACAGGATGAAAAAGTCTTGACACTACAATTTCTGAACGATTTTTTGCACAGTTCCCCTGAATTTCTATTGCACATAGAAAGCTTGGTTAATAATGACCTTATCTTTAAGGTTAATGTTATTAGACTTAGCGATTGACTTTGAAACATGAATCTAACGCGTGAGGTCCCGACTTTGATGAATTGCAACCACTGTTAAGTTATTAACAAAAACGTGCGAATTCTTTTTGCAAATTATGATGATGCTCTACATACTGAATAATCATGTTTTGGCCAAACTCACCTGTATGGATGTCAGGATTGCAGAGACATCGTACGTGGGACTCCAACGATTTTGCAGAATGTCCAGACATATTCCACCATCTGCATAGACATTTGGGTGAAACATTTTACTGACAAATCTCACCGTTGGTGGTTTGTTAGGGTATTCCTCTGTGAATTCTATTGTGAGTTTGAAAGTTCCATCCTCAAAGGGAGTGTCATGTGGTCTGAAAAAGGGTTATTGATTTTTCAATCTCACTTAAGTGAACACTGACTGCATGCATATACCGAATGGCATTTAAAAAATTCAAAAACTCCAAAATTTATCCAAATGAACACAATGCAAGTTCAGCCACCCAAGAAGTCAAATTTGCGATTGAAGCACGAAATCTTTACATAACACCTGACTTATAACTATCTCACGCAATTGCTCAAGAAATACCAAAGATACGATTCATATGGCGACAGACGGTTACTAATCAGAGTTTCGTAAGCTACGCTTCAAGCCGAGACTATCTTTATCAGTCTCCTTTGACATTTGTCCTTAGAGATACAAGCTCTCTCTTCGTGTCCTCTCAATTTAATGTGCAGCAGTGGTAGTAGCTCCGGCATTGGCCTTGCACGCTTACCCAAATATAACAGCATTCCATATCATAATATTGTTGTCGGTCGGCGCCCCCGAGACTCCAGTGGGTGGGTCTTCCTGTAACCTGGGAACATGTCAAAGAAACAGAGACATCCATCAAGATCAAGACATTTGTACCCCTGGTCGCGCGAGAGCGCGCGTGCGATGCCCAAGCATGTGAAAAATCTTCCACCTCTCTCCCCCTTGCTAATAATAAAACGAACGTCATCGTCGAGCGTCTCGTCACCCCGTCCCTCTCTCTCTCTCTCTCTCTCTCTCTCTCTCTCGCTCTCTCCGTCTCGTAGACGACGTAGAATCAGCGTCGTCGCAAGGGCGTTACGAGTATGTACGAGTATGCGAGCGAGCTCGAGAGAGACAGAAGAGTAAGCGAAGCAGCGCTCGAGGAAGGTTAAAGAGCGAGAGAGCAACATCGCACATATGACGAAGAGAGAAGCGAGAAGGGGGTTATGAGCATTAGCAGCAGGTCGTAGCTAATATATACCTCTTGAAGTCCCTCATAAGCCGCCTTCTCGCAGGGGTCGACATTCCTCGGACTCGCTGCTGGCTGGTGAGCCTCTGTCTCACACGACGACGTCCCGGGCGATGAACACAGATGAAGCAGAGGAAAAGGAAGGCAGAGCGGTTGGTGCGCGCGCCGAGCAGAGCTCTCTTTCTCTCGCGCACTATGGAGTATGGACGACGACGACGACGACGACGACTCCTTCCGTCTTTGTGCTACGAGCCGCTATATCCGTAGCGTAGCGTGTACCGTTCCCGGAGCTGCAACAGTTCACTCGCGCACCACCTTCGATTCGACACTTCTTCAGCAGCAGCAGCAGAGGATGAGTCAGTCGCGCGCGGATACACGGCACCGCGGAGCAGCACTATACTGACGGCGAGGAGGACGGCTCTCGCTCCGTCTTTCTCCCTCTTTCTGTATGCGTACGCAGTCCAACTACAAAAGGCACTACCTACTAGTGCTATACTAGTATACTTATACTGCGCTGTATCACTGTATGTGCAGAGGAACGATTTTTCCCGCAGCGCAGTTTTCGTGCGCGTTGGCTCTGCTGCTTTGTGCTACGGTCCCTCGTTGGCGTTGCTCCTCCGCGGTATACTGCCTGCTTTTCGAGTATAATTATTGTAGGGAGCCTTTTGTCACACACGCATATACACACTTATACAAGCGAGAGAGCCGCGCACTCGGAGTTTTAGCGAAGGCCGCCCGCCTCTGTCTGTCTGCGTCTGTATTACAAATTTACAATATGCGAGTGTAGCGACGGGTGTATGGCATATATATCTCTCTCGCTCAGGCTCGTACGTGTATAGGTATACCGTTACTACTTATACCTATACTGCCTATACAATATACTGGCTACACGCAGTTGCCCTCTCTCTTTCCTTCTGGGCGACTGTGGCTCCTTTGCGCCACTCGCCAAGTCCGCACTCGCGCGCAGCTCGCGGAACGGAAGGCTACTACTGTCCCTGTCTGTGTGTATACAATATACAATATATAGATATATACATGTATTGTACGCCGTGAGCAGGTCTTTTTTTGAGGTCCCCGAACGAGCGCGGATTTCGGAAAGTCAAGGTGCGCGCTGCTGAACGACGAGCTCCGCGAAGCGAAGGCCTGATGCTCTTTGTGTTTTCGCGCAGCTGTGTTGGTCGCCGCGGTACAAGTGTATTTTTATTTCGGACGTGGAATTTTCTCGACTCTATATAGCTATACGCTAGATCGAATGCCGAATGAGCTGACGACCGCTGATGGTTTCTCTCTGATGATGATTATTTTGGAGAGCGACGCTGTTGTGTATGAGAGATAGGCTCGCGCGAGCCTTGAGAAACTTCAGTGATCGTCATCAGATTCGGTTTCTAATAGAGGACAGATGCTCGGGTAGGGGGGGAATCAAGCGTTTGAACGTTCGGAAGAGATAGGAGAGATTAGCGCATGCGTCACTCTATATTAAGTATTATAGTGTATACCTTTAATTTACCATACTTGCGTATACTTCGAGAGGAACTATTGTTTTTATTGGGGCGTTCCTCGAATTGAAGTGCGACCTAAATATTGACGAAACCGCATCAGGTGCGCCAATCGTAGCGTTTGAATTAATATATAGCAGGCGGTTGCGGGGATGGACGGGAATACGTTGGAGTGGCTTAAATTAAGCCGCTTAATTTGAGGAATTGCGGGGCATCTTGAATTTCATGAATCGAACACCGTCGGTCTAATTACTTATGCAAAAATGGTAATCGTTTCCGTGTTTGACTCTTGCTCTGATCTCTCTCACCTCAGCGTGCGATTCATGCTGCTTCAATCGGGTAATTATTCATGGATACACAGCCAGACTTTTCTATTCGCGAAATGTTCGATTTTTTTTTTAAATTATCATCATTTTTAAAATACTTAACTTGAAGAGAAACGCAATCAAAACGAAGATTTGCATAGATGATCCAAACTTGTTGACAATTCGACATTCGGCTGATATGCGTTTCAATGACTGTTGACAAGATCGAAAAAGGAATAATATTTACAGTAAAGAATTTTGTTTATGGATCGCCGAGAGTATATACGATAAAAGTTAAATTAGTTCTGATATTTAACGTATACCCGATAAGAAAATCGATTATTTTAAGGAAAAGATTCGCGTAGAATTTATTTTGCATTTTACGCGGACAGCTGCGGTGTCGATTATTATAATTATTTCATTATATATCCCTTGCAGAAAATTTTGAAAGCGATCACACATCGTATGTTCTTTATTGATTATTGTGAGTCACGACGTAGACCAGTACAGACGTGTGTGCCATAATTTAGACATAAATAATCGAAATGCTATAGCGGCAATTTTGCACCTTGTAAATTAATTTTAAGAATTTGGTTGAAAAAACATCGAAATCTTGACTGAACTGAACTGAAATTTATAATAATTCATGTTCGTCGATAATTAAGTAGGTGCACTGGACAATTATATGATAGTCAAGTAGTTCATTCTTATCTTGACCCAAATAGATTTCAGCATCATGTAGAGAATATAGGTATATATTATTCAGCAGTTTCAGCAATAGTGGCACCATACGATATCTAGACTCGGCACTGCATGCGCATATATTGTGATGAGGGAAATGGAAAAGTCTCTATGCGCCACCTATTTTTACCCGCCTTCAACGCTGCAAGTTTAAGCGGTGCAGACGAAAGAGCTCGCGATTGAGTACACGCGGCTTGGAGCCGATATGTGATTAAGCTTCAAATTTATATTTCAATTTATTCGATATTATTCGAAAAAGTGGCATAATCGAAGCCGACGCATACAAGTACTTATAGGTAAATAGAGAAGAAAAATAAACTTCTTGCGATTCCTCCTAACCTCTCTCCTCTTAGAACGAAACGCACGTGGCTTTCTGCTATACACTGCAGTGCATCGCAGCCTGTCAAAACAATAGGTATAGTATACCCTATATACCTACAAGGCTTATTCTTCTCTTTCCAGAGCTTCCATACGTCAATTCTAGAAAATTTAGGCCATGAAACTGGAGTAAATATCGGCCGGCTGCACAACTCGACGACATAATCTCCTCCAGCCTCCTCAAGTACCCGCACATCCAGAGCGATTTATATTACACCTCGAGCAGTTCTCTTCGCAGCCTTTAATCAGCATATGCAGCCATTATAATAAGTGTACATATACGCGCGCGCGCACAGAGCCCGAAAAATCGATAGGCCAGCCCTCGCGACCGCAAAAAGGCGCACGCGTTAGCGGCGATATATTTGCAGCTGCTCCGCTTTTCTCACTGCTCCGGACGATGCGCATGTCCGATATAGGTACACTGCTCGCGGGTCACATCAGCTGCAATAAGATTATACCGCGGACAGCTGCATAATTTTCCTCTCTTCTGATTTTCCGTTCTCGCAGCGTCGCGAGATATTCGTCGAGAAGGGCTGCGCTTTTGGGAGAAGAGGATCTGATCTGTCTGTGACTGGAAAGCTTTAAGCTTTAAGCTTTGAGGAGTACGAATACTCAAGGTGTATAAATGGCTCAGGATGTCAGGACAAAGGTGTATCTGGGATACGAGGATGAATATGTCACGGAGAAGCACCGTAGCCTTCTTAACTTTACAACGAATAAGATTGGCGGCAAGCCGGTAAGTTCTTATTGATTTTGCTTGCTCTGTCTCACAAACGCTAGATGCAGGTGTACGTATTCTGCTGAGTATGTTCCTGTCATCACATCCGAAGATAATATATCACTTTCAGGACTGGCACAATGATCAAATGACACTAATTGCACCTCAGTGCAGGCTTTGCGGTTTGCATCAACTCTTGGCGCTACAAATTTATGCCCCACTGGAGAATTCCAAATACCACAGGAGTCTGTATATTTTTGCATGCATGAATCCCAATTGTTGGAATCAGAACGAAAGCTGGACATGCCTGCGAGTTCAGTCACAGGAGCAGGCACCAAGCACAGACTCATTGTCAAGTTCCTGCGCGACAGTACAAACCAGTGCAACCAGCTGGCTAGCTGATGCAGATGATTGGGGGGACAATTGGAATGACAATGTCTCAGAGAGGAATGGAAACAACTTGATGCTGAACGATCCTAACAAGTTTAGTCTGTCAGCACAGAATACCAACTACGAGGAAGAGCTCAAGGCTGACTTTTCTGAACTGCAAGTAGATGATCCAAATGCAAACAGGTGAATAAAGAATTTACTAATATTCTTTGATCCGTTTTGAAATCGAAACCATGTTGTAAGTCCTCGAAATTCGAAATTGCAGTCCTACAAGCGTGGAGTCGCCAGTTGGCGTAGGCGCAGTTGGCCGACTAGACTCACCTCACGCTTCGGCCGAAATCGAAGGCGAGGAGAGCGAGGTGGTTTGCATTGACACTCCAACGCAGCCTCGTTGCGATCTGATCAGCCTACTGCAGGAAGTGACACCACTCCCAGTGCAGCATACCGAATCGAAAGCAGGCAAAAGCTTACTGAACTTTACCGAAATCTTTATTTCGGTGGACGAGGAGTCTCAGGGCGGGGCCGAAGTACCTCAGCACGTTCGTGATTTATTCCTTGAGTACCAGCGATCTAATGGAGCGGACGTGACGGCTGGACAGGAGGGAGAGACTTCGGATGACAGCAAAGCTGGTTACGATGGAGGCGGCATGGAAAAATACGAGAAAGGTATACCCAAGCACGGTGACGAGATGTTCCATAATTTTGTCAGTCGGATACAAAAGAATCCTGGTCAGATTTTGAGGTACAGTTGGCTTGATTTAATTTATATATGAAAAATATCTTTTATTTTTAATTGAATTATTCGACTCTAGGTACGCAAGGGATAACGCCGCACCTTTATTGCTGTACCCAATGGGCGGGTGCATCGGCAGGTGCAGGCACTGCGGCGACGAGATGACTTTCGAGCTTCAGATCCTACCGACTCTGATACCAAAACTAAAACTCAATACTCGCAGCGACCGTCACTTTCAACTGGAGTACGGCACTATCCTCGTGTTCACTTGCATCAGGAGTTGTTGGTCGGCCACGGATTCCTACAGAGAGGAGCACGTGATCGTCCAAGCTGAGAGGCTGTAGTCTGTAAAACATAGCGACCTTCTTCGACAAACTTCCAGAGCTCTCCAGGTTGATATTTGGAAACTAGAGACAGCGCGAAATGTTGAAAGCGTGATCTTTTTGTAGATGAAAAAAAAAAAAAATAATTATAATATTAAGCAAGCAGAATGAGTACCGTCCAAGGTTCGACGTACGTACATAGAACATTCGGAGATTTCGGCAGACGACGAATTTTTTGCCGTCGTGTTGTAGAAAAAAAATTATTATTGCTATCAAAAATTTATTGTTTTCTCTCTTTGAAGAGGCTATTTATTATTTTTTTATTTGTATAGTTCATTGACGGCGCGAGGCATTCCAATGCGTTTAATATGTTCTTTTTATTCTGCTAATGCTTTAGCATTCGACTAATGAAAATTTATTTTAACTTTAAAGGAACATTTATAGGATTTTTTTGAGACTGGAATGATAGAGCATGCTTATAACTATAGAAAATTGATAATGTAAGGAACTTTTAAAAAAGTATATTTTATCAAGCTACTGTAATTGGATACTATCCTTCTTAAACTTTAGCATAATGTTCAACTGATTGGTAAAGTAACTTGAAACTCGTTTAAGAATATAAAGAGAGATTATTTTTATTTTTAAAGTATTTTAAAGAATCAAAAGAAAGTACTTAATGAGCTCATAGATACACAGTAACTATGTAATTAATTTCGGAGCAGAAGGCCGAAAAAAGTTTAACGAGTAAGTTTTTTATGAATGGTTTTTCCTCAAACTAGTGATGTATTGCAGTGCATTTCTCGTCGATTTTGACTCTCTACTCGTTGTAACAAGGAGTTATATATGTTAGCGACAGACAAGTGAGATAATTGTATAGCGTCCACGCATTAACAACAGTTGCGTAAATAAACAGTTCTTCGAATAAAATCTCTAGTTCTTATCGTTTTTATTTTATAATAACAACATATTCTAAAGTTAAATATTTACAATCTTACTGTCACGTCAACATGATCGATCCCCAATCGCTTCTGAAAGCAAGGTTTTTAATATACATCCATCACGTCTCCTTTGTTACATTGCTTATCAAAAATGAATCTTTCGAATTGGAGTAAAAAAACGACCTAACGCTATACGCAGTGAAACAAAGCATTCGCGCAATGGATAAATTCCTTTAGGTATAAGTATACCGTTTCATTGTCACGCGCGTCTAGTAATTTCTCTGTAGCGGATGCGCTGCAAAGTAGTGCTTTTTCTCGAAATGTAGATCGGCCAGTTCCCTACAAAGGTAGTCCCCGTTGGAGTATTCGCTGTTCTTTATATCATCGGATAGTCTGTACACCTCCTGCTGCAACCTGTAAGCCATAATCATAGAGAGCTTCACCTCGTCAAACGAGTCTCTGTGACCGATGCAGTACGACCTGGACGCTCTGCCGATTATGGCCACGTACACGTAGATCAACGAGGCGATATCGCTAAGCCTCTGCAGGGCTCCGTGCTCCTTGCCCACTTCGGTACCACTGCGAATCAGTAGATTCTCTGCCGAGTCTTTCAATCTGAAGAGACTCCTGTCGCAGAAGTCAGCGCACTCCCTGAACGATGGGTGCAGGTAGTCTTCTATGTGCAGTTTCAAAGCGCCTTGCTGCGAAAATATCTGCTGGAATACGTAGCTGGGGAACATGAAAGGATTACGACTTTTCTTGATGTCATCCGCCATGTCAAGGCCGTAGTGTTGCAAGCCCAAGAGGGCAGAATAGATTTTCGTGTCAAACAAGGAGGTCTCATAGTTCGACACTGTGAACGCGTCCCTCAGAATCTGCTCAAACGGTTCCACCAAGGTACAGGCTTTAGGTCCGACAAGCCATATGCTCTCCTGTATCCTCTTGAGGCATTCCTGAACGCAGAACTGCTCGACGAGGGCTGTCTCCAACTGGAGGTCCTGGCCGTCGTAGATGTCCATCGCTGCGGTAGTGAGGTAGAGAACGCTCTCTATTGCATAGATAGAGCAGCTAATGTTGGCAAAGACAATCTTGGCCGATTCCGTTTCAAAGAGCATTTTGTCGAAGTGCTTGCGAGGCAGTATATCCTTGGTGAGTTTACGCTGAAAGTTTTTGAGCAGTGCGATCGCCTGAGTGGCGATGAAGTGCCGACCGTTGCGGAACATTTCTAGCAGCTGTTCGGACCCATCGCCTATCTCGCCGATGATGTTGCTCTTAGGGATCTTGACACCTCGCATGACAATTTTACCGGTTTCGAAACCTTTTAGACCAACGGTCTTAATGGAATCTTTCAGGACCGTGAATCCCGGAGTATCCCTGTCGACAATGAAGGAGGAAATGGTCTCGGGACGCTTCTCCAGATGGCCGCTTTGCATCGCGTGCCCTATGACGATGAAGACGTCAGATATACTGGCGTTTGAAACAAATGTTTTCTCTCCATCGAGGTACCAGTACTCGTCGCAGTCGGACAACGAGGCTATGGTTTCGAAATCACAGGCTGAAGGTCCGCTATTGCTTTCCGTGACGGCAACCGTTGCTATTGATTGGCCTGTAGCTATTTTGGGAAGGTACTTCAATTTCTGTTCGACTGTGCCCCACTTGGTGAAGATGTCTATGGCTGGAACTCCTTGTTTTAGGAGAAACAGACCCAAGGCAGGAACGGTGCCAACGGTTTCTAGAACTCTCATGTACTCAGAGTTGAGAAGGTTCATGCCCCTGTAGTCTCCGGGTATCCTAGCACCGAATACACCTAACTCCCTTAACTTTTGAAGAACATGAGAGGGAATGGTTTCTGTTTCTTCAAATTCTTTGGGATTTACTGTTTTCATGTAGCGTTCGATGGGCGCCAGCCATTCTTGAAATTCATTGTACCTGAAAAATACGTTATGCCAATAAAATTTGGAAATTCCTATAAGACTTTATTAGTATAGATCTCAAAATTTTAAGTACGGACTATAGTTACACAACAGCAAATGAATTTGTCAATATGCATACTGTGCGAGCAACTAACTGTACATTCTAAAGCCACTTAACAATTGAAGTATGAATGTGAACATTCTTGAAAAGAATACCAATAGAAGTACTCGATAATGCTCTTCAATCAACAGTCAATAAATTTACCTGTCTACGTGTTGTGGCTCTGGATAAGCCAGCCACTCATAGTCAAACTTTCCCAAGAACAAATTTTTAGCAAAAGGTGGGCGCCCCGGTTTCTTCGGCTGAGGAGTCGGTAAATTAGGTGTAAAATCACGCAAGATTTCCTTCTCCTCACGAGCGTGAGCTGTCGAAAGCAGTCGAGTATGCTGGCAAGCACTTGTCGAACAGGGCAGGTGACGTCTCGCCACCACTCGTAGAATCATCATTTTCCTCTGTTTCAAAGTAAGGTTCAATGAGAAAAAGTCATTTGTTAAAAACAAGAAAAACTAACCTTTTGACCAGTACGGATTGTCAGCAAAAACTGTTTTACAGGCGCATGGATCGATATATAACCTTTCTTTTTCTGCTAGATCGACTAAGTATTTAGGCTACGTTTTCATGCGCATGTGCACGCGTGAGCAGCAATATTTGAAAAACTTTAAAAGATCGAACATTAAGTATGTATAGAATTTCACAAAGTATTTGAAGATTTATTGTTTCAAGTCATTCGAATTTCATGAAATTACGTATAAATTTGTTTATCAATCCTGCACTGTTAAAACGCTTAGGTATTATAATTATGAGCTGAAGGGAAGGGGGTCTCATATAGTCAATTTAAATCCAGATTTCGCGCCACAAAAAAGTAGATGACTAAAAAGAGACTAATTTGCTTATAACAAATAATTAAATAGTAAATTATGCAACAAGGAACTAAAGTCGTTGATTATTCCCGCAGGTGGGTTTAATTTGCAGTGGGTTTAATTCCGCATTTGCGGGAATAAAGTAACTTTTGAAAGAAATTTTCGATTTTATAGTATATTACACACCTATAGGAAGGAGAAGTATTATAGGAATGTTGTTATTGTTGACATGCAAGCTCGGCCCAGAGGGCGTCTTGGTTCCTAGCACCAAGCATGTTAAAGGTATATCTATATATATATATGCTCACGGACACGCTGCGGGGACTAAAGCGACTTTTCATTCCCTCATATATATTTTTTCTGCCGTAAATGCGGGAGAAAAATTTTCTGAAATTTTTTGAAAAATTAAAAAAAAAATGATATCTTAGAAACTTTTGAAGATTTTGAAAATTTTATTTGTATTGACGTATAAGTCCCATTTTTTGGGCGGTCCTGCGCGAATGAACTTGCATAGGTGCAGGGGCAGAACCTAGACGAAAGAGCCCAAACGGCGAAAGAGCCCAGCGCCCAGACTCTGGCTCGCCGCGACAAGCTAGAGTCTCTCTCGTCAGAGTTTCTTATACGGCCGGTAATGTAGATGCGCTTCTTTGCGCGTCTACCTTACCGACAGGCCTGTCGCGCCGCCGAGCCATACTTTTTGCGCACTGCACTGATGTGTACATCGCAGCCGGCATATCTCTAACCCATAGTACGATCGACTAATTTTTTGTCGTATTCGACGGCAAATTAATAACATTGTGGTACAACACCTTCGTGCATACGTGAAATCGGGAGAGTTTAGCGGGTGTGAGGACAGAAAACTTTTGTCGCGGCCGATGCAACTGTCTGCCGATTCCACAGCTAATACTGGACTCCCTGTGTACCTTTTTGCTGCACTTCTCATCGGCATACTTATGGACAAGGAAACAGGTAAGTATTATTGTAAATCGCACAGATTTTGCCCAGAAACTCCTACCATGAGCGAGAGTACACGGGCAGAATTTGTTAAAAAGGTTGGTACTAGCACAGAGAGGTTAATTTGACATTAAAAAGTAAGCATGATCAGCAGCTTATGAATCAGTTGAGTATTGAGATTGAATCAATAATGAATTTTGTTTTAAATTATTCAGCAGCTTTTGGCATTTCGAAAAAGAATAATTATCAATAGGTTTCAATTTACAGATCAGAAGCTATTAGAAATTTCTTAACTTTGAAAATTGAAAACCACGACACACTTGTTAAAATTTTTTCAAAGTCTGTGAATTGCTTTTGAACTATAAATCAAAACCTATTGATAATTATTCTTTTTGGAAATGCCAAAAGCTGGTGAATAATTTAAAACAAAATTCATCCTGCAATCACTTTAATTGGCTGATTTGAGATTTTGGCTAATCACCGATGAAAAGCAAAATGTGAAATTTTTGTCTCATGTACTTGAGAAACCAAAATGAATGTTCCAATGGTTATATTTTGAGTTAAGTTTTTATAGACAAGACATTTTCCACTATTGTCATGCTAATATCAACAATATCTATTAATTACTTAACTCATATAGCATGATTTCATGGAATAAAAATTGTGACTTGGTTATACTATTCTGCTTCATAATTTGTCCAGGTTTAATAATAAGTTGCCACTGTTCCTTCTCTCGTCTTATCATATAAAATGAATGTTAGACTTGATAGCAGTGTGTGTGGTGTAAAGGTTCCTGAGCTTCAAATTCAGTTTGAAAAGTTGCTTCGAACCGGTGTCTTTGATATTTTAATGTGTGCACTTTATTGGTGCATGTCTGATTTCGAAGGTGGCATGCGCACTGGGGCTAAAAAAACCTTCCCTAGTATTAAAGTTTCGTAAGATATACTTGCTTATACAAAGTCTTGGCGCAAAAGTATTATTATTTCTATTAATATAAATTATGACTGTTACAATTTCCCTCATCGCAACTACACTAAGGTCAAAAGTGCACAAATTTTGGATTTTCAAAAAAAAAAATAGAAAAGATTCCCCGGATTGTCACCTTTGCTTTTATTTGGATCGAGTACGTGAAATGATGAATACTAATGTCCGGAGCGAATCGGTAAAAGGATTATTTGTTCAGTTTCAATAAGTCACTACTCTTCGCGTCTATGGAACCTCATCGTACTAAGTTTTGCGCATGAAGTGAATTTAAAACTCGTTAGCAACGCGTGAGGTATAAATTGTAGATTTGAACTTATAGCTTGAAAAGTCGCCTCGAGCAGGGTCCTTCCCTATTCAACAATACTTTCCTAAAATAAATGCTGTCTTTTTTTAAATGAGCATCATTAAACGAGGTAAAGAGATTTTTAAATTATTCTTTAAGATATTTACAGAGAAGTTTTATTGTCCTGTACACTTTTTTTAAAGACGCATTGCCGCTTGCTTATTTTATAATTTCTGTCTGAATTATTTATTCAAAATTATTCATTCCTGCTAGTCTTCCTTTGATGTTGTATATTTTTTCATTTATACGAGTACTAGCCGCAACTTTTTACGATACATTACAATAAACGGTGTAAGAGAGATGCAAGAGTCTTTGGACCTGTCGGCCTGCCGGTAAGGTAGATGCGCAAAGAAGCGCTGTCGCATAAGAAACTCTGGCGAGAGAGACTCTAGCTTGTCGCGGCGAGCCAGCACGCAGCACCGCCTCGTTTCCCCGCCGCGCGCTCTCCCACTCTGGGCGCTGGGCTCTTTCGCCTAGGTCCCAGGGCCAATGCAGCCTATATATTCTCGAAATAAAAAAGTGTTGTTTTACCTTGAGCAAAAGTGCCACATTCTCTCCGGGCACCGTAAATCGAATGTGGTACTTTTACTCAAGATGTTGCAAAAAATATTGTATAATTGCCCTCGGGAGGTAAAACGGTGAGCCCATAGCGAGTGTTTGCACTTGCTATGGACTCGCCAGTTATTTACCTCCCTCGTGGCATAATACACTATTTTTGCCACACTTTTACTTAATAACATAGTTAAAGCCATAACATAATAATGTTGCATGTTGTACAGTTTGTATATCTATACCTATGTACCTATGTCATTTTTGGTCCACACCAACAGACCCTGTGCTGCCATCTAGGCCAAACTACTCCCTCGGTAACTGAGTGTCAGAGTGTGTGCGCGGATTACGTAAAAAAAATAAAGGGTTAAGCGCTCTGCTTTGTAGAGAAAGGCTGATCTCTGTTTTTAACCTCTCATCGTTTGCAACTATGCATTGAAATTCCAAATTGAATATTTTGGGTGCCTTTTCCGATTGGCGTGATTTGTTTTCGACCGTGAAGAAGACGAATTCATAGGTTAAATCGAAAATGGGTCTTTTAAGGTTAGTTGAGTCAATTTATTTTTCAAACAAGTGCTCGAAGTTTTAAGTAATTAACCCTGTTGTTATGAAGTATAGAGTTACTCAAACTGAACAATCATCAGTAGGAATTTCTAAAAATTATATTATATTCAGCTACTTTTCATACATTCTATTTCAAATAATATAAATCAGTTATCTAATAATAATAGTGCGAAAATTATTTATTCCGCTATCCACATAATATTGCCATGATGATATCTGTATTTTTAGGTTTGCTATCAAGAGCAGTATAGCAGGTGGTGCTATTTATTACACCGTCCAAGAAGGTCTCTGGGGAACCCCAGAAGAATCGGCAAAGCTTTACAACAAACTGTACAATAACATTAGTCCGCTGGTTCGACAGAATGTACCCAAAGAAGTTGTGGAGGAGGTAAGTTTAACATTGCATTCACCTGCAGTATTAAATGTAAATGTATTTATGCAAAATTAAACAATGTCGATTGTTTTATTCTAGATCCACCGTATACCAAATCCATCGGATTTCAAGAGATGCGTAGTCTACCATTGGAACAACGGAGTTACAACCAGTATCAAGTTCCTTTCTGAACTGCCAGAACACGTGTCAAATGGCATTGACAAAATTCAGAAAGAAATAGAGAAAAGTAACTTATCCAGCGGTGAAGCCACAAAGTCTAAAGAATAAAATCTAACGATTATAATTTATTCCCATAGGTAAAGTTTTCGCGGGAGATGGTGTAGATAAGAAGTGTTGAATTAATTTATATTGTGATGCAAACGACACCTTGTTATTTCAAATAAAAGATATTACGACAATCAGTAGTTTTCATCCAGAGCCATCGGTAAGGTAAACACAGAAAATCACATTTTATCAATTTCATCATGAGCATGTTTCATTGATTCAGATTCATGTGAAATCCATCATCCGTGCATCGAATACTTCAAGACTACAAAGTTATCAACCAACCAAAAGTCTCTCCTTCTATTTTCGTTAGCACTAACTGCGATAATGTTTACAAAGCTCAAATTTGTAAAAAGCTCGATTTTGCAGCTCCCACGTCAGTTTCCAAACGAATCGCGCATCGTGAATATTTTTAAACCCTACGTACAACGTGCTGGGAGGACTGGAAAAGCTTTCCGCACGCGTATGCGAGCGTCAACAAACAACGCGCACGCATCAGTGCCTCGCGTTACGTAACGCTCGAACCAGTCGCAAGTGCAGCAGCCTTCTACGGGCATATATATAGCTTTGTTGTCAAAGCCGAACGGAAAAAGCAACCAGCCCCCTGTAGACTAAATAAAAAGAGAGAGAGAGAGAGAGAAAGAAGTAAAAATCATCGGGTGCAGGTGCATCGCAGCGCATATGTATAGCGGGGGTCGCGCGCGCTCAATGTCCCGCGCCGCCGCCGACTATATATGTGTAGCAGCAGCGCGCGGGAGTATAAACGCGCGCGTCGGCGCCGTGTCAGTCGAAGTACGGCTTCCCTCGGGTTAGCAAGTCCGCGCGAGAGACGGAAGGCATCAGTCTGCGACAGAGTTTGCGCGCGGCTGTGCCGAGAGACACTGCACCGCGGGAACACATGAACTGCTGCCGGTGATACTTATTGTATTCGTACTGACACAGCGCAGAGAGACACGAAGACGACAGGGTGGTGTCGATCAAGTTGCGGAAGAGAAGGGCTTCCCAGAGTACACTATATATATAGTTATCCGATTAGAGAGACGCGCGAGAGTGCAAGGACGTGATGCGGAGCCAACAGCAGCTATCCCTCGCAGCGGCCGCGACGATCTGCGTCGTCCTCGCGGCGAGCTTTCGCTATGGTATGTTTTTTTCTCTCTTGATTTCTGTGAGCGCTGATTTTTGCGACCTAACGCGATTTACGCGCTTTATTAGTCCGGCCGAGCCGTAGCGAACGTGATTGGAAATCGATGAAATTCGATCATCGACGATCGAGTGCATCAATGCGCCGTAAATTTTACTTATCGACCTCGGGGCTCATGGAAAATCGCGTCAATTCTATTTCCATCTTAGATGGTTTATCTTCATTCTTCTCATATCCCTAACTCGATAATTTTCAACCTTCTCTCGACGAGCTTCGAGCGGAAAAATGTTTGCAATATTCGCTCGCGTTCTCCTTTTGCAAATTCTAAACGTATACGCTATAATAGCGAGAATATGTATTATACTTTAGGCTGCAAGATTACGTAATGCTACACCTATTCCAGGGTTACAGCAGATCGAAATCTTCGAAATGGCTCAATCCGCGCGCGCGCGCGCGCGCAAGCGAACGAAACGCTGAAAGTTGAAATAACGAGTCGCGCTGTTGGAAAAAATATTTTTTAAATTTTAGCTAACTCCTCGATATCGCGCAGGATGATTAATTATTAAGAAACAATAATCGCAGTTTCTATAATAGAGATTCACCTCGCATTCAAAATTAACGCTTCATCGGTCGATCCAAACTTAGATTTCATTACATCGATCTATTTGCGCAGCGACGATCTCGAGCTGGAGGAAAAAAATCTTCGAAACAGCCTTGGACTGTAGACTGTGTGTACGTATCTGCGCAAAGTAATGCGGCAATTGAGCGAAATCGTTGTGCCATACACTTATGTCATATATAGCGCGCCGCGTGAAAATCCGCTCGCGCATCCCTCTAGAATGTGTGTTACGAGCGTTTCCATTTAATCGAGCGATGCCTATTCGTTTAGCTCAATTGATGAGCATTGAAAATGAAGCGCGTATGTGTGGATTAATCGGGCGTTATTCAGATATTGCGTAATGTACTCTTTGTGTGTCCTCGCGTTGTCTGAATAAATAAGGTTTGAACCATAATATATTTACGCGCGAAGCGCACACTCGAGTAAGTTTAATTGTCGTCGCGATAAAGCTTTAATGGCATTTAGTTATTATAGGCTATGAATTGGCTTTTATTGATCGATGGGTAATTTAAAAAACTGTCGACAACGCGTCCAAAATACAGGCTTTTCAATATATAAAAACGCTCTCTAGATAAAAAATCCCGGCGTTATTACACCGGGAAGAGGATTCCGTGCGCGCTTATTGTCCGACAATAAAAAGCCCGAGCCGCGCGCTCGCGGTTAATTGAGGGCCATAGTGCATCGCAGCCGCGGATTTCTGAATGGCAGCTCCGCTCTCGTGTATGAATGGCGAGTCGAGGCGCGGAGATTCCGCACGTGTGTTTCGTCGCGGCGCGCATTGTTCGCCGCGAGTTGCGCGATGCGGAAGAAGCAGAGAGAAAAGCTGCACAAAAGGGAGACACTGTGCACTATGTACAAGCAGGAAGATATAGCGGGTTACGTGCAAGGTCGCGCGATTAACCGTAAACCCTGATGATAGTTCGTCCTTTATTGTTTGCCGAGAGCGCGAGGCGTTTTTTTCATTAGCATAACATGTCTTACAAGCGGGTGATTTTGTTTTTTTTTTTTTTGTTTTCGTTCGATCGTTGCGTAATTTTAGGGAAACCATGCACTACTCGCATTTAAGGTTTCGGTTTTAAAACATTTCAATATCGATATGCGGACGTTGATAGGTTATTATACTTGTATACCGATGCGTTTGTGTATCATCAGAGGTAAAAAGGATCAATGAGCTGAGAAGCGATTCTTTGGAATGTCTTCAATTATATAAAAAGAATTCTGGAATGGAAAGGCAGCTTTCGCGACGATTGTCAGCCTAATAAGCTAAGGGATGAAAAAAAAGCAGCTGTAGAGCACCCTTTGTGTAAAACACAATGAAAGCATCCCATCATCCAGTCTTCGCGATAAGGAGCTTAAAAATTGCCGGCTGATCAATCGGCTGTGTGCATCGACAATATGAGTACCCTCGTTAGGCACGAAAATTCGATTTCCACCTTTGACAATCTCGCTTCCCTGCAAAGATCGGCATATCGTTATAAAATCGGATCCCGTTAGAAAATCGAGAGCATAGCGCGCGCACACACACACACCACTTTCCAGACCTAAAGCGCGCAGCTCGCGCGAAGTGCTACAAGTGTCGGCGCTACCAGCCTTGGGGGACTTCCCTTGATGGGACACACGGCGCGAGAGTATAGTATACTTATATATATATACCATACCTGTCCACCGCGGCAATTTCACCACCGTGCGACTACTCGCTGTGTACACGGGGCTGCAATTTGACGGGGCAATGATCGTCGCGAGGGCTGAGCCGTTAAATTCGACGGTTTTCGTAACGCTCGGCCGGTTTACATGAAAAATATCGGGTATCGCTGTGCGTGGGTATCGAGTTTTCGTCGATTAGTTTGGCATATATCTGTGTTTCACCGCTATTACTCGGTTATAATTTATCGCTCGGGGACGATCGCGGCGCTGTCTGAAAAATTCGACGAATCGATGACGACACTCATCTGTCGCGTCCAGGTATATATATATAGGTGTACACACATGCATATGCACTCGCGCGAGTCTATATATCGATTCGGCGGCGTGGCTTTGAACTCTTAGACGACGCTCGCGACGCCTGCAGTCCGCTGCAATCGTATGCGAACGATGAAATTTCACGATCGTGGGTGGGAGAGTCGCGGTGTATAATAAGTCGGCCTTCGCGAGCCCCTGCGTGTGTTATACACTTTGCTCGCGCTCGTGTGGATTTGAGCTTTTTTCGCCTCCGCTGCAATAGTCTCGATATCTGATGCGAATTTTTCTCTGAGAAATGCAGCCGAGTTCCTTTTGATTTACCAAGTAACTATATCGCGTTCTTACTATTTTCGTCGCTTAAAGTGAGCTTGCGATACGGCTTGCTGAATATTTAAGCAAACTTCGTTCGAAACTGCACAGTTGAGCGTGGATAGAGGCTTTCTAAAATTTCATTATATGCAGCGTTGCGCGCTGTGATGATCGGAATTTCGACGTCTACTAATTGAGTTAGCCTCCGCGGTATATATCTATATTATACCGTCTTTTAATAACAAAGAGCTAGCTTTCAAAATTCATTAATATATCTAGGTCGCGATATACCTCTATATGTAAAGACGTCGGTTATTTTTGCTTGTCCAATTCTCGCTCGGAACGTGCTCGCCGCAACTAAGTTTGCATAAAATAAGACTTATAGCATAGACAGCTTTATCAGAATATATCTCTTTTATATTATACGAGCGAACGTCTGTGTAATAGCCCTGCTGTACATTTCGAGCTCGATGAAATAAAATTTCCATTCAATATTCACGGGCGAGCAAAAATGTATTCGTATTCTATCTAAAGATATATACCGAACGCTTATTGTAATTATTTATATGAGTCATTCGTACGACAGCGAGAGCAACATAATACACAAGTCCACGTGTCCGCGCACTCTTAATCGATGCGAAGTGCAGGCATCAATCGCTATCGTATAACGAGGCTTAAAACAACGAATCAATAGATCCCCTCGAGGCGATTTTTCAGAAGAAAAGCAAAAGGCTCTCGTATATAAACAACGGGTCAGCTTTTCCTTCTGCTACGTAAATACACGAAACGTAAACGCTCGGCGGAAGAATAAAGCAAATTCAATTGCTCGCGAAAAATGCGCGCGCACGAGGTCTTTGCCCGTCTCGGGCGGCCGCGTATAAGAAAGAAAAATGTGCATAACCTTCTTCATCCCCTATGCGAAATTCCGCGCGGGGTGAAAAAGTAGAGCGCGAATCGCCCCTTTTCCGAGAGCGCGTTTTATATCTTCGCGCGCGGACGTGTGTGTGCGTAGCAAAAGCATCGCTGCAGCTGAGAATTCATAATAGATGTGCGTATACGCGCGGGGGGCGTGCTTTCCTAGCTGCTGGCGGGAGATATCGAGGTTCTTTTAAATTTTTGAAATATTATACTGCAAGCTGTAAAGAATAAGCGCGTTTCGTCGAATTCCGGAGTACGACAAAAAAAAAAAGCCATCAGAATTGTAGCGCACTCGTCTGGCATAGTACAGAGAGGTCTAGAACACGATGCTGCTGCAGAGAAAGCATGCGCGCTTGGAATAAACTGGAGAGCAGTCGGGGGAAGCCCCTGTGTGACTCCTTGCTCGTTATCGGCTGCGCGCGTTACCGGGTCTTCCTGCGCTCTTCTCGCTTCTGCCATTTGTCTCGACCAACTCCCTCTTTCTCTGTCTGCCGGCTATATCGTATACACGGCTGATTCCATTTCTACGTCTCTCATTTTTATGCCCCTACTCTTTTCCCTTCCTCCACTGTCTAAATATTCCATTTGCCACGACTGCGTTCGCTTTATTTTTCTCTCATCCGCCCTATACATATTTTACACGGCGATTCTTCCCCCCCCCCCCCCACACACACCCCCCGCGCTTTTCTCGTTAAGGAACGAATCGTCATTCGCGGATTGCGTGTAGTGGAGGACTCAGCTTTTTTCCTCCCGGCTCTTTTCAAGTGTATACGCGATTTTACACGGCGATGTGGAGCGCCTGAACTCTGTGCATAAATTCTTTGTGCAACAGCGGGGCTTTCATCGGATCGCGCGGTTATATAATTGCTGAAAGGCTTTTTTGCCGGCAATTTTCTTCGGCGTTATTTTCTCTTTCGCTCGAGGACGCTGGCGCCGTGTGTTTTGCGCGCACGGATTCACAGAGCCGCGAGCTGCACCACTCGAGAAGGCAGTTAATTGAAAAACTCGCCGCAGCTGGCGCGCGGATAAAATGTGTGAGACTTTTTTTAGCCTTAATTAAAATTACGCTATTATTTCGTCGCACGCGTTCGCGTTTACATCGTTCTTATATAACCGACGAGCCCGAGATTCGAGGCTCCAATTAAAATATATAAAATATCATTCCAGCGGTAGAGTGGAGTCCGCGGGGAAAGCCCGGGATTGCGGTTGGTTGAAATTTTGGTACAACCTACTGCTTCGAACGAAAACGTTCATTGCTGAATATAGGGACTTTTTTAGCTTGATCGCATATATAGAGCCGATTTTCTATAGTTCGCTGCCAATGCGGGTAGAAGAATCGAATTAAATGGCATCGACGAATCAATATTCAAATATCCTTATAGCTAATTCGACTATGCATATTTTACAAACATCTCGTCTCGATTTAATAAATCAATATGTAAAAAACGTGCCAGCGTTAATCCGTGAAATCGAAAAGAATTTCAACTTTAACATTTCACTCAGCTAAAAAGCGAGCGCGAGTTCCACCGCATTTTCGCGTAAAAATGCTAACTCCTGCTGTGAAAAGCCAATATTCCTCGTATTTCAGCGAATAACCCACGTATATATAGCTATTCCCTTTCGCGCACGCGAAGAGCCGAAGCTAGAAAATCGTCACGTGTGGGACCCCTGACGTCATTACAGTTCCAGGCGCACAATATAAATGTCGATATGCTTCGTCAATATTCGCTCCAGTTGCCGCGCGAAAAAGCATCAGTCGAAACTTTGGCCGCCATGGCCCAGTTGCGCGAATATGCGATAATTAAATAAAGGGACGCCGGTCTAGCAATCGATCGCGCGATCGCAGGAAATTTCGCCTCGGCATGGTACACAAGCGATAAAGATATATATAGAGATAGAGATAGAGATAAAGACGGACAGACCGGCAGCTGCAGAACCGGCGGCGGGTTCGCACACTGCGAGAGATATCGAGCGACCCACTTTGCCCCCGCGGACTCTTCTCGCACTCTTAGATGTGTGTACAAGGCTCGCGAAGCGCAAAGCGAAGGAAATTGATATAGCTGCGCTACCGAAAGTTCGTTTGTGACTCAAGAGAGAGCCGATCGCTTCGCGCATTATTTTTTCGCGAGTTGAAACGATAAGCCGCGGTTCTCTCTCTCTCTCTCTCTCTCTCTCTCTCTCGAGTGGCGTTTAATTACTCGATGTACTTTTAATTAGACACGTGTGCAGTCTGCGGCTACTTTTATTGGGCTTAATCAAATCAAGTGACATGCGACTCGCTCTGGGTGCGGTTGGGAAACACGTTGATACAGCGGAGCTTTTAATTGAATTAAGGCAGACGATGGTATGATTTATTCATCGAATATAAGATATGATCGAACTATGGATCCCGATTCCGTTTACACACGTCGCTTAACTATATCCGAGTGTTGTACATCGTACACGTTCCTCAAGGCTACGACCGGTCAGGCGCAGGTTGAGGATAAACTTTAACGACTTACTTTACAAGACTCTGCAGAAGTATATAATACAAAGTTTGCGTGCGCCAAAGTTTTTTATTGTCCCCCGGAGGGCTCTTGAAAATTCCGGAGTTAATCGTGTGACGCGCCTTTCTGCTTCATAGCCTTTATACGGCGTAAGTTTGGAAAATTGCAAATTTGAATTATTCGCTTCGTCTGTCGAAATGCAGTGACAGCGACTATACACACAGCTGAGAAAAAGCCCCGGAGCCGTTTGTTTATTGACGAAACGACAAACGTCGAGTATAGTATAGCAGTCGTCGGCTGACACAAACGTGTCCGTCATTGTCGACAGCTTTGCTCGAGTGGCCCGCGGGGGGTGAGGTACTACAGACGAGACTTTTCTTCTCTCTCTCTCTGAAGACGCTTTCCTTTGTGCAGCGCATCAACATGCGCAGCCGTAGAGTAATTCCTCCGCATCGGAATTCACGAGCTTGTTATCCAAGCCCACGAGATTCGAAATACAGGCGTGCGGGAGATCGAGGAACTTTTTATTATATTTATGACTGTTTATGCGCGGAAGTCTCGAATGCGTGTAGTTATACTTCTCGGACGGATCGTCTCATTAAAGCAGCGCGAAACAAGTCGCTGAAACTTTTCGATGGCTCTATCTCTTGCTTTTGCTTTTATTTGTCTCGCGTGCGACGTCTCGGCGATTTATATAATTCGTTTAATCTCGACGCGCTGCGCCTTTATTGACGTTATTTTCGTACGCGAATTCATATTTTTAATAAAAGCGCGGAGCTCGAGTCAGCGTCAATTACGTAAAAATCCAGGAGTGAAATGGCACGCGAGAGAGAGAAGTACGCGGTAGATATTAAACACACGTACGTCTCGCGCAAGCTATATCCGAAAACTGCTCAAGTAGATCACGTCGGATATGGTCAGAGCCGAGAGCTGCAGCAGCATTTTTGACGAAACTTTTCTATCCCGACTGCTCTTTCTCCGCTCGCGTACAATCTGGTTAGTCTCGCTCCATTATATCTTGTACAGTTCTATTATATTCGGCGAGAAAAGCAACTTTTCACTTTTTCGATAGGAGCTATGTCATAATCGCGCTTGAGTGACTTATTCCGGAAAAAGCTAATCATCGTCCTTTCACGCGCGCTGTACACGCGCGCGCATTAATCTCCGCGGCGGCGACTCTCTCCTCCTCTCGCGGACGAGGGTCTTTTTTTATCACGTCTCGGCTCTCCCCCATAAATTTCCATAGCGCCGTCGATAAATCCGCATCTGTGTCTCCTCCGGCGCGCATTAGCCGCGCGACGCAAAGTTATATGCTCCTTTGCTCTCGTCGCGGAGCTTTTTCGCTTGGAGATTGCGCTTCTCTCTCTGCACACGGTATATCATACTTTGTAGTTCCGCTGACGACTGCTGTACAACCGTATAAACTAATCGGATGAAAGGAACGTTTGTCGAGAGCTCTATCTCGGCTTAATTAATTTTCCAAGGCGGTGCACACACGCGGTAGAAAAAGGCGCGCTCTGCTTGAATATTTAAAATTAGTCTCTCTCTCTCTCTCCATATATTTCTCTGTGCAGTGTACAGAGAGCTGGAGAGCAGCTGAGTTGCATTTCCGGACGACCGGTAATCGCTATAATAATTATAATTAAGGAGAGTTTCTTTCACAGGCATTATCATGGTCCTTGGGGTTGAATTTATTTTGCGGAAATATACCAGCTGGGAAAAAAGCTCGGAATAGCTTGGTATAATCGGCTGACACGCGTTCGATATAAGGCAAAAAAGACGCGGGAGTAAATTGAATTTTACTCGCGGTGGCTCGAGTTGTTAATTAAAATCGCTCGAGAGGACGCGCATAGTATAGATGCGCGGGAGAGCAGGTTATCGGAAAATTAGCGGTGTAAGGCGTCCAATGACGATCAGGCACACTCGACTTGAATTTTGCTCGACTCTGCAGATGGGAAATTAATTAGATTTTTTCATTTTTCATTTTGCGCGCGTACAGCGTTGAAAAAAAACTGTCCAATATCCGCTATAGTGACTAAATCTGTCATCATATATATAATACACAGCTGTATACTCGATCCGATAAGTCAAACTTATCGACACGCACATCAATCTGAAAGTCGATAAAGGAAAAACTACACTTCCTGCGCGCAAGCTCACGAGCGAATTAAGCGCCATTAAAGAGATGCTGCAATTTTCCCAAAGCGCGCAGTGTATATGCAGAGAGCCCAGCGCGAAAGCTCCTAAAAAGTGGACTGCTCCATGCACTCGCGGCGAATATCGAAGGCGAATCGCTATACATGCTTCTCGTCGCATATCCGCGTGCTTTGTCCTCATACAGGCTTTTCGTCGGCGGTCGAAACCACTACTCTCGCGCGTAGTTCATCGCGACTCCGGAAGACTAGGCGCCTCTCAGAATTAAATTCAGATTCACGGAAAAAGCAGCCGTGATCCGCGTGTGGAGGCGCTGGCACGTGACCTCGACTCGCTGGAGCTCGCTCGCTTTTGGCATTGATTTTCAAGGTTCACCTTGAAGAGCCACTGCCGCCGCTGCTCTCGAGCTGCGCTTATTACACGACAGCGAGACATCAGCCGGAGATCGATGTCGCGGCACATGGACGCGGAAGTCAGCGCAGCTCATTGAGAGAAACGCGATTCTTTAATCGAAGCTCCCTTGATGATTCCTTAAATGCGATTGGCTATACGCCGAACTCGTCGCTAGGAAAAATTCAGAGCGCTGAGATGAAACTTTGAATAATGGAGCTTTCGGCCTCGCGCCAAAAAGCGCGCGCATCGTTATAATATTACGTAAGCCATCGCAGCGCCGGGCTGCAGCCAGTGGAAGCATCGGCGCACGGTCAGACGCGGGGTGGGAGCTCTCGAGCTGTGTATAGCGGCGCTCAAGGTCACAGGACTCGCGCTCCAGCTGCAGCCTTGACTCTTCTCTTTCCCTCTCGTATCGGAGGAGTTTCCCTCTGATTTTCCGCTGTTTTTCAGGACGAAGGAGGTGCCCAATCGCCGCGCTTCCCTCGCAAACGCTCCATACTGCTATACAGTCTACCCTGACCCTTGTCCTACATGTTATATACACGCGTATATTACCAGGCCTCTCTATCTTTCTGGCATCGGGAAATAGCTGCCGCGGGGGAATATGTAGGCAGTGGGTCGATGTAGGGGGGTCGGCTCCTTTTTCGCCCGGCTACGTCATCGCGGCGGCGGCGGCGGCGGTGGCGGCGCACCACTGACCCACTTACCCCCGCGCGGCGAGTCGAGACCGAGACTGATATCGCACCAGTATATTGCCGATCAAAGTTTAATGCTCGTTTATTCTTTTGCCTGATGATGCTTCGTTTCGATCTAGAGTGCGACTCTGGTATGGAAAGTTGGCTGCAGGCCCCGCAACTTCTTGCTGTGCCGTGGGTTGTAAGGGGCTGAAAAAAGCTGTATCGAGTTACGGTATAGATATAATTCTTCGGGCCTGACTGCTGATAGAAGAACAGCAAGACTGCATTATAAAGTTTCGGACCGAGTATAAGGGTCCGAACTGTTTAATGCGAAATGTTCGGCTAAAAAGCCGACTATCCGCGCATTATCAACAATTCGATATATTCCGGCGGAACTTAATCAAAGTCAGGATTAATGCCAATCGGATAAGCGTCAACGTCTGGCTTAACTACAAAAAATTCTCTCCAGGAGCGGCGGTGATCTGCTACCAGTGCAACAGCGAGTACGACCCGAGATGCGGCGACCCCTTCGACCCCTACAGCCTTGGTACGGTCAACTGCAGCTTTCAGCCGCGTCTCGAGCACCTGAACCACCTCGAGCCGACGCTGTGTCGGAAGATCACCCAGAAAGGTCAGTCGATTTTTGTCACGTTCTAAGCTCTTGTTTCTTTATAGGTATACACCGAGCATCGATTCGCTCCCGTGCGCGAGAAGTAGTTCGCAATTACACGGTATAGGTATTTATTCCGGTTGCCGAAAAAAAAGCGAACTGTAGCGCACGAACGAGGTCACAGTGTTTTGCATCCAGACGTAGAAAAACAAGGAATCCAGATATAAATATATAAGTGCAGGTCGGAGGGAGTCTTGCATTTCAAAATTAAATATAGATCCTTATGCGTTTACAAAACTAGGACTCTCCGATCTATACGTGTACATACAGGATTACGATTTTCTTACATTTTCTCGCGAGAGCTGCTGATTAAATTTCCGAGATATTTTAACTCGGGACGAACGGCCGCTGTAAACGCTGTAAAGTACAAATGGCGGCTTAAAAGGTATCATGGATCCCGATTCGCTAATCGTCGTAGCTCCGCTCTTATATTGATATTCCGTTATATTGATACGCGACCATTCTCGTTTTGTTTTTATTTCACGCTGATAATCGACTCGTCACCTGGTCTGTTCGCTCCAGCGATCCACGCATGGACTGGTATAGAGCGAATACAGAATAACGCGCATGAAAAAATAAGAAATCTCGAGAAAAATCGAAGTAAGCTCGCTCGAGGATTTGGCAAAAGCGCGCGTCGATCGCCCGTTCGTTCGCTCTCGCGGCGTCGACCTCAGCTTGCACCGGGCGCATAGCCTGCATTGCGGCGTCCTCGTAGCAGCGGGCACGCGAGTCTCGCCCCTTACGTAAGCTGCCTCGGTTCGCTTTTCGACCAATATGAACTCGGCTCTTATCTTTTTTACTCTTTAACCCATGTGCGCTCATGGGGAGCGGGTTACAGGTGGTTGCGTAAGACGTACGCCGCTGCTTATTCCGGGTCATTGGGTCGTCGGCGGGGCGGCTAGTAATTCTTTATATTCCATACATCCGAGGGAAAGGTGCTTTCCTTGGCAATTGTGCATCTGAATGCTTATTCCGATATGCTTTAAAGATTAGCCAATACTTATTTGTGTTTCATACTGCTCTAGTTGTTTAGCTGTTATATTAACGACATTTTATTATATGCAGCCGTTACGTAACGCTTGTGCTTGAGCTCCGGCATCGCAGTATTAAAATTACCGAGAAAGCTGCGCAGTATATATATATATAACGATAGATTATACAGCTCGACTATAATGAAGTCCTCCTGCCCGCTCGTCCCCCACTCGTTAATGACGCGATTACGGTATTATATACGCCTATATACAGATACAGATAGTTCTCTCTCTCCCTCTCTCTCTCGCGTATTTAGCCGCCGCAGTGTAGCCCTTTCCCGCGTCGCCCGGGGGTGAGTCGACCGCGTGAGATACACACTCACACATACATACACAGCGAGCATAGTCTAGTTACATAATACGCCTCGCAGCCTTTTCAGGATCGATCGAAGAGAGACCGAGCAACTTTTCTTCTTCTTCTTCTTCTTCTTCTTCCGCGAAATTCGATTATAGCCGCGTCAGCTGTGAAAAATTGGGGCTAATATAAGCACAAGAAATTAGATTAATAAGGCGTCGAAAAAAGTAGGTAATTAAGTCTGCCCCCCCGCCGCGCATCCGGATTTTATAATTCTCCTGGGGGCTCGCTCCTGTCCAGCGGACCAAAAACTTCATTCCAACTTCAATCCCCCTCCCCCGTCGTATTCGACTATCCGAAGCGTGAAGAGACTCTTTAAAGTTTTCGAGTGACACGAGTGCGCGCGCGGGGGATTTCGGAAGGTTGATTACGAGCGATATATGCTAGTCTGGAAATAGAAAATTTTCCAACGTTCGCCGCGGTTAATTTTCAGCGTTGCAACATCGTGCTCTCGATTTCTCTCTCGTCAATTATTACCCTTAAATAGATTACGATTGGCGCGCGATTTAAAAATACATGGAGCGACGAGATCCGTTTTTGGATCAATTACGCAGACGGTAAATTGATTAATTAGCGCGAGGGATTCGGCTGCAAAAATTCCTGAGCGAACGGAACGTTTCAGGAGCTGCTGTAGGTTATCGAGCGGTAATAGAAGAGCTATGTCTATATAATACGTTTTTTTCCGATTGGGCACAGAGGTATTTTCGAGTTTTTAAATACGACGGAGCTGATGGGAGCTTTCGTCAGAGCGCGGATAATTATAAGCTTCCAAACTTCTTGGCCGCATGCCAATTCGAGCCAGCTTACATTGTGTTGGCCGTAAGAATACGACTGGTCTCGCTTCTCTCTCTCTCTCTCTCTCTGGAAAATTATTAAAATTTCGAGTCGGCCTGCCAAATTTTTTCAACTCGTCCTTAGGTTCAACGCGAGAAGGGCCGGAATAACTTTCTAATTGCGATTATATGGAATTAGCCTGATGGATTACACAAACCCCTCGGACAAAATGGGGACATTGTAAGCGCGATTGAAGCATAGGAATGTTTGTTCTCCGCAGTGTACGGCAAGAACCGGGTGGTCCGAGGCTGCGGCTTTCTGGAGGACGAAAAGGCCGACGACAAGAGCTGCCTGAAGAGGAGCGGCACTCACGACGTGCGGGCGCTTTACTGTTCCTGCACGACCGACCTCTGCAACGCGGCCGATCGCACGACGTCGAGTCCCGCTAGTTTGGCTCTTCTTCTCGGCCTCGGACTGGGCGTGCTGCTCCTGGGACCCGTCGCTCTCGCGCCCAGGACGCCCTAGGGACTGGGCCATGTGACTCATCTTTGCCTAGTCGGTAAGCCAGGATTTGCGCTTTACTTTAATCTCGAGAACTATTCGATTATTGACAGCTCTTCTGTCCTCGCAGGTTCGCCGAGTCTCGTCGATAAACCACCAAGGCAACGAAAAACCGGCCGGAGTATGTTATATACAACATCTCCGTAAAGAATAAACGAGAAAAAAAAATCAAGAAAGACAGGGTCGATTTGCATATGCAACGCAATAACGAATACCGGAGCGCAGGAAGAGCCGCGATGCTGTTGTTATACATACATATATAAGTTAATTCGTTCATCGTTTATCCTTTATTCCACAAGGCGCGTCACATTTCATATTAAATACACGGGATCGACGCAAACTGCCAGACTTGAAAAAATAAAATACAAAAGAGCGAGGTGATATCGACGAGTATAATGAGGATACAGACGGAAATTGATATATAAACATTACGGTTTCGTAGACACACTCGCGCACGCGTTTATTCATTTCGAAACGATACATATATGATTTGCGCGCGCGCGCGCTGCTACATATAATATATATTACATACGATTATGCCTATACTTATATAATATTAATTATAAAAAAAATAAAAGAATAAATAAAATCGCGCCGGCTGAATCGACCTTTTTAATCGAACGCGCGAGACTTCCATTTTCGATAAATATAAAAAATAACGGAAAAAAATAATAATAATAATAATGGTCAGCTGCCACTGCTGCTGCGCTGCTGCTGCTGCTGCTGCTTTGTTATATTGATGATTACACGACGTGTGTGATAAACAAAAAGAAGTACGTCCTTTTGCATACACACATACACCCAAACACACACACACCGGCCCATCGTTTTAAGAGAGCGAGTATAAAAACGATGTACGGAATAAAAGGAGCTTTTTTAGTAGAGGAGAGACTCGCGGCTACGTAAATGTAGAGGTTCTGGAAGAGAATGCCGAGGAAACGCGACTGTTTTAAGATTATAATTATAAAGGTTTTTAATACGCTAATAAAGATGATGCGGAGTACGAGTTACATAAGTGCGTCGCGGAGCCCTGGCGCGATCGGCCGGTCATTCATTATTATTCCATTCTTTTTGCGTGTCAGTTGAATTTCCGTTCTTCCGCTCGAAACACAGCTTTCTTCGAATTAAAAAAAAAAAGAAATGAAAAAAGAAACCGGCGCAGTCTCCCGTCGATCGCGTCGAGGCCCCGGCTAACGATAATAAACAAAAGCGCAGGGATTAAAAAGTACGTTACGTAAGTCTATAACGCCTAGGATATTATAATTAAATACTAACTATAGTATAATTAAACGAAGCAAAGCAAAAAGTATAGAGTTTAAAGTTTAAAGTGTAAACTAAAACGCGGAAAAAAAAAACAAAAGAAATAAGCCACCCCATCACCTGCTGCTAGCCTAGCTGCCAGCGACTAATAAGGCACGATTGATGTGCGCGAGCGCCTAGTTTGTACTTAAGTAAAACTAATGATATGCCATTATAGGTCTCGAGACTCGAAGGAGAAAAAGAGCAAAAGCGAGTATAATAACGAAGGATTTGCTATATGTCGGTCTACGAACCTTGTAAGCTCTAGGAATTTATAAAAAGCACTAATCAACGATTCCGAGGAGTGTGTACCTAAACAAGTGTAAAAGTATAGCGCAGACAAAAAGAAAAAAAAAAACGAGAAAATTTATTAGCGGAAATTTCGCTTCGAATTCGTAGAGACACAGTTCCTCGTTAACCGTACGAAAAATTACTAGTACGTAGAGAGAGAGGCGCACTTATGCGCGTGAGAAATTAGCCATACAATATACAAAAACAAGGATAATAAAGCCTCGCGGCGGTCGTGATGGATTTTCAAAAAGAAAATAAACTGCAGCGGCGGTGATCCTTCCGAGGAAAAATAAGAGAATATATGCCCTTGATCATAACGAATATTCAACGCCGCCGATGAAAATGAAAGTAGAACATCCCCTATGTATACACACAAAGGACGCCAGCGAATCGTCCGGAGCAGAGTCGTAGAGCAATACAATACACACACACACACACACACACACACACGAGTTTCGAGCGAAGCTGCGGAGTCTGTCTATACCTTTCTCTCTCTCTCTCTTTCTAACTCTTGTTATATTGTTATGTATAAATAAATACGGGGGTATATTACGTATAGTACGCGCGAGCGAATCGATTGGCTTACACATTCTTTTGATACACAGGGAGTCGGCCTGCAGCGCTCGTCGGGCAAGTGATGGTACAAACGCAGCTTTCCTCTGATAAGGGCGGAATCGAGCTACACAAGCGACGCCTTTGATCGCGAGAGACGACTAATTATATGAAACGTTGGGAAAATTTCCTGAATTATGTAAATTTATAATTGAAAATTCCGCGAATACCGTTGCAGAGGCATCGCGCGCGGGCTCGTAAATTATTACGCAACGGAAAACGACTTGCGTAATGTATATGCGTCGGCGACGCGGCTAAGCTCGTCGCTTCTCAGCTACTTATATATAGGTAAGGATTCATTAATCGCTTTTACTTTCTTTTCTCGTCTTTGGGCCGTTTTACTGTACACTATATAGCCCACCTTCGACGCTTGTATACCGCTTTCTTATCGGCCTATAGTAAACGACTTGTTTTTCCCTGTGCTATCCTACACTCGATCCTCCGACTATATATATAGCTGACAAGGCAAAAACAGAGATTCTAAACGCAACGAGACATATCAGAGCCTAGATTTATCGTATAGCCTATTCTCCTTTCGACGTGGTCTAAGAGCAGTAAAAGTATTGTTGTGCAAAAACTGAATTTCGTAGACACGAGATCTACGAGTTTCCGAAATTTCGACTGTAAACGCTATAATAGGCATAAGTTTCTCCGATAACATGCGAATCGAGTATAGTATATACGCTATATAAACGATAGTTACCCCGATATATTTTTCTTTCCTATAAGATACTCATATAAGAGAATGTATCCGTAAACACCAACGACTTTATTTTTATAAAATAAAGATGAAAGAGACCCTTTTTTATTGTGCGATAAATTTAACTATCTAACTAAACTCACACACGCCGGGCAAGCGAATTGACGAACAAAGCTATTATATTGTACACTATATATTTTTTGAGAATCCGAAAGTACCAAGTTTTGCACAGAAATACTTTTAGCCAGGATTTGATGGTCGTGCATGCAAACGAAACACATTGTAACTCCGAAGCCGCATCGCCTATATAGAAGCCATACATACAGCCGCGGCGTGTCGGACCGCGGCTCCGCGCACGCATTGGCCTACAAAAGTAATGCACGGATAAGACGAAGAGAGTTGGACTTCTGTGCGCGCAGGTGAACGATCGAGGGCATATCATACATCGAGACATCGAGTCGATGCCGACGTAGCGGGGGACAGATGCGTTTCTTTCCTCTTTGACGCGAACAAAATTAATACAAAACCATTCCCTCCGATTGTATCGAAAGAATGTCCTAGTCGAGGTAATGATTGATTAATTTATAATATATATTATATATTGATGCCGAACGATATTATATTGTACACACAGACACACATTGTATAGATTATATTATTATTGTATCAATAAAGTGTTAAATGGTTACCAAAAAAGCTATCCAAGGATTCTTGACTTGGAATTTTTTTTATTTTTCTCTCAAAAGTTGGGTAAGTTTAAATCACGAAGCAAAATATAGTTGTCCTTATTCGCGTCGTAGAAAAGCTTTATTATATTATAAAGTGCAAAGTATACAGTTTTTCCACAGACTGGTACTTAATACTGTACAACTTCATTGAGATGTAGCTCAATACTTTGAAGGCACCAAACAACAAATAATGTATTCGTGAAAAATACATTTTGTTACATTATGAGACTTACATTCAACATTGATTTGATTATGAACTAACTTTCTAAAGTTTTTGGTTAATGACACGATGAGATTAGTTCGTCTATTCTGCCGATGAATTGCTTGTGATAAATTAAAATTGGAATGATCATTAGTAAATTTTCATCTCTACGCTTCAACATTTTTGATTTAGTCTATATGAAAAACGTAACATTTGCGAAATAAAATAATTCACTCCCATCGAATAAAACGAAAAAGAAAAAAAAAAGAATCTTCATTGAATGAAAAATTGTATATCGTATCAATTCTACCAAAATTGTTTTGGTACTATAAGTAGCTCCTAAATTAATAAAGTTCATTTTTTTCAAGTTATAAAAAATTTGTTGCGAGTCCTTAAACTAAAGTAACTGGTACCGCTCATGACACTTCGGCTCATCCAATTAAGATTTTTTTTGTGCGCCTAATCACTATGCGAACCATTACCGTTATTTCATTGACACAATATGCGATTTATAGACTAGTATTATTAAGATTTGTCGCGTGCAATTAACAGTGCGTCCGCCCCACGTTACCGATACGCGAAGCAAAATCGATATTGAAGTTCAGACTTCGTCGACTAGGTATTTGCGATAACTGTGTTTACAGTTTTTACCTCCTCGACGGGTGTGAAAGGCGTAACGACCTGCATGTTAACCGATATGTGCAGAGGGAATGATAGTTCCTTGTCCAGAGACATAACTTGTTTCTGCAACATTTCAAATGAGTAAATTAGTAAAAGCATATGCTTAAAAATAATAAAAGAAAGTATCAAAATTACCTCTTGGTTTCTTTGTAACGAAAGATTGACTAGTCCGGAATCTTGCAGGTGTTTAATTTGCCTTTGCTCATTTAATGAAAACAGACGTATTCTACGAAAATGTAAAAGAAGGTGTTATTCTAGCAACTTGAAAAATTATTATTCATCATTGACTGTAGGTATTATTATGCGTACCTAACGACGATATGATGTTTGTTATGATTAGCTGTTATATGTTCAGAATCTAGTCTACTGTATCTCTTGAACCTCAGTACGGTTAAGTCTAAATTTACAATCAGATCCAAACCAAAGTGAAAAGCAGTCCAGCGCCAAACGTGTTCTCCGGGAATCTCTACACATCTGGCACAACGAAAACATTCTCTGGCAAAGGTTTCCTCGCTCAAACTTTTTGGCCTGCCAAAAAAAGTAAAAAAGTGTCATTGAATTTGTGCTATTTTGTAAAATTTTTAGCTCAATCAAATACCTAGATCGAAACGCTTGTTTTTGGAGGAAACGTGTCACAAGTGAAATCAGGGATCTAGGGTGTATTCATGGAAGGAATTAGAATGTCGCCGAAAAAGTAACAGGCAATTTAACGTTTGCATACTAACCCTGTATCTCTGTTTGAATCGATTCTCAAAATATGTAGCCATTGCTCTTTGTAAGATTTGTATAACCAGTCCTCAGGCATTAGGTTGTCATTTTGTAAAATTTTCACGTCTTGATGATTAAGTAATAAATATTTTTTCCGAAGTGATTTGAAAGGGGCACTGAATACTTTGCCCTTCTTTGTTTCAAGAAATGGTTCAGTCCATGTTTTATTTCTATAAAATTCCTCATGTTGTGAGGCTTCATCTTTATCTTGTACATGAACGAACAACCTGAAATATTTCAAGTTACAATTATTAAGTTCAATTATGATCAAAATGTGCCCATTACAGTATAGTAATAATTCGACTTACCACACTCTCAACATCATGTAAATACAAAATTCCGTTTGCATGACTACCAAGTCTGAACTGCTTACAAGTTCAGCCATTAATTCTGGACTTATCTCTTTTAAAAATGAAGGATAAAGCCAACCATATCCCATTAAATTAAATTCTAGCCACCTTTTGCAGATATTCTTAACCTTTGGCACTCCATATGAAACAGCTGCATTGTAATAAGGAACTACAGTTTTTATATTTGTTGTCTCGGCCATAATTTCAGTGCATTCGTCTATAAGACCCTGAAGTTGAAAGAGTGTTGCTGTTGCAAGAATGGAAATCACATTTTTTGGCTCAAGACAGACTTCATCCTGGTAAAAAGAGCCGAGTACAACAGTGAGTGCTGTAAAACATAATTAAAATTTTATTAATATGTTGAAAGATACAATAAATAAAACTTGGGTCGTAAACACAGCTGAAGACAGTTAGCTTCCAAGACCATAAAAGTAGAAAATTCAATGCCATTGAAGGAGACATAGAATCCCTAATATAGAAAAGGAGGTCAATCATGGATGGAAACAAACTTTCACTTTTCATTTCAAGATTTCCAAGGCATGCTCCTCCCTGTTGCCAAAGAAAACTCTTGTGCAAACTAAGCAAAGAAAAAATTCAAAAATCTTACAATCAAGTGTGATGTTGGGATCAGTGATCTCTACATTAACCAGCCTCTCGTTAGTCTCACGCCAGGAACCAGAAAACATACTAGCAAAATAAGGGCTCTGAAAAAAATGGAAATTCATGAATTGTAAAATGTTGAAATATGGCAATATTTACAGATATTTATGACTCCATGATAATTACTTGGCTTATGTAAACTTTGTGCAGCCTCCACGCTTTCCCGAGCATTACCACCGTAATATCGCTGGCCTTTTCCTCCTCGAATAGCGTCTTGTAAATATACTGAGCCGTGGTCATCAATTTTCTCCTGTAAATTAGAAACATACATTTTCAAAAACACATCTTTTTGTCGTCCCCATTCTGTTTTCCTACACTGGCTTATGGAAAGAGGATTCTCAGGATGATGTCATCAGAGTAAATAAGGCATGTTACCTCATTCCCTGTGCTAAATGTTTGACCAATGTAATCATGCATCCTTTGTATATCCCAGCTCTCAAAACAACGAGAGCGCGCGACGAGAATCAAAAAGCAAAACATAGAAGGAAAGAGTAGCAAGAGATAAATTTCCAAAAGGAGTTCCGTGACACGAGGCGAATGCAAGCGCGAGTCGCGGATTATTTTTAGCGCTTTTCGTGCGTGTATAAGTAAGTAAACATACGCCTACCTCTTGGGCGTTTGCAGAGTCTCTTCAATGAACCTCGATCCGGATTCAAAATCATCCTCCTGGATGCGTTTCCTCTTCCTGCTCTGATAAACGGAGTTCACCGCGCTATTCGATGCCGACACCAGCCTACTCGCGTAGCTCCCCATGTCCCTCTTGGCACCGTACGAAAATAAACGATGATCCTGAACAACCGATGATAATCTTCCGTATAGACAGTCACAGCACCGTGAAATTACACAAGTATTCTGTTTACGCGACCGCGTGGTCAATTTTCTCTGCACGACAGCATCTCAGCCCACGACTTTCCTTCGTTTAGCGCCTCGAAGCTAGACTGGTATCAGCAGCACAAAAACCAAAAGTACGACCGCGGACCGACCAGAACGTAAACATTTCCGTGATAGCTGCACCAATTGCGATGATGAGATGACGGGAAGGAGAGAAAATGCTTTGCGCCTGTGTGTGTGTGTGTTTGTGTGTGTGTGTGTGCGCGCTAGCCCCCCTCCCTAACCTCTGCTATACCAGTCGGATCAGCAGCTGTTTTGTTTTGTGCTCCGATATATGGTATGAAGATCGCAGCCGTTGGACAAGTTGCGCGGATACCTTGAATATAGCTTTGAAAAGATTGAGCTCTCTGAAGTCAACCGCGACGAAGCGTCGGCTGCGCGAGCCGCGAAGAAGAAACCGACACGTTGCTTGCTGGACTCTTGAGTCTTGTGTCTACGTCGTTTTATCGGCTGCTGTTGTCCCGACTCGTGGGACCCCAGGATCGTGTTCTCGATGTCCAGCAAAATGCTCCTGCCCTTCCTGGGCCTGCTTCTACTCTTGCTGAACGATGCGTCGTGTCAGTACAGGACGAAAAGCGTAAGTTGCGGGATTTGTTATCAGTGGTTGTATCAGCCGACACGTCACTCACCCTTCTGGGAAAGTGGTTTGTTGTCATGTTTGGAGGGTTGCTTTTCTGCTTTATCAAATGCTCCAGGATGAGTACTTCTGCCAGTGTTCCTTTATTTCATTGCTCATTTTACAGTTGTACTACAGGTAGTTGATTTAACCTAAAAGCAGTCTGTATTTACTAATCTTTCATTACAGAGCCAGACCGCTTCATTGTCCGATCGAGTGCAACAGCTCACAGACATGGCCATGAAGAGACCGGTGATGAAGTTTAACACCGCCAAGTTTAAGGAATTTGTTAAGACTACGCCGAGGAACTACTCTGTGATCGTGATGTTTACAGCCATGGCTCCCCAGCGGCAGTGTCAGATCTGCAGGCATGCTAACGATGAGTTTGTGATAGTAGCCAACTCTTTCCGCTACTCCCAGTCTTACTCTAACAAGTTGTTCTTTGCTTTGGTTGATTTTGACGAAGGTTCAGAGGTTTTCCAAATGGTATAGACAAACTTTTATTTGTATTTAATTCTACTTTAAACAAGAACTTTGCTTATTATACTCTTATTTACAGATGAGGTTGAATACTGCACCTGTTTACATGCACTTCCCAGCAAAAGGTAAACCAAAGGCAGCTGATACAATGGACATTCAAAGAGTTGGATTCGCTGCTGAGGCTATAGCTAAGTGGATCTCTGAGCGTACTGATATTCAGATACGTGTATTTAGACCTCCCAGCTACTCTGGAACAGTGGCTGTTGTGATGCTTTTAATTTTGATTGGTGGTTTCTTATACTTAAGGAGAAACAATCTTGATTTCATTTACAACAAAACCATTTGGGGATTTGGAGCACTGGTAGGCATACAACAATCTGACATGTATCTTTTTTTGAGAACAGCACTACATAATGGTTTCTTTTTATATAGTTCTTCACTCTTACAATGGTATCTGGTCAAATGTGGAACCATATCAGAAGCCCTCCATTTATCTACAAATCACCTAATGGCAATGTGGCCTACATTCATGGATCTTCACAAGGCCAATTTGTTTTGGAAACATACATTGTTATGGTTTTGAGTATCCTTTTAAAAAATATACATAACCATAAACTAATTTTTTTGTTAAAAGTGTGCTTCCTTAATATCAAATGAAAAAAGATGGAGCAGTAGTTTTAGGTATGATTCTCATGACTGAAGCTGCTTCTCGCAAGGGCGATGTAAAGAAAAGGAGGATATTCACTGTGATTGGATTGGCCTTGGTAGCTATATTCTTCAGCTTGTTGCTGTCTATCTTCAGGAACAAAGCTCAGGGCTACCCCTACAGGTATTTTGAGATAATTCAAAACGATGATGTAATACCTTACAGATACCAATTTTTTTATCTATTTCTAACTTGAAATAAATTATTTTGCAGCCTCCTCTTCAAGTAAATCAAAAGCTTTCACTGGATACTGCAGGTATTGATATGTACTATGCATCTCAATCACACCAAGACTTTTGTCAAAAAAGACTGTTTAACATCCATTGACAAATAGTATCCAAATAAAATGGAAACAAACTCGTGTAATTTCCATTTGAAGATTAATGCGTGTATAGATATTTGTGTGAAGGATTGCAGTCCTTACAAGTGAAACTTGTAAATTCAGTTAAATGTGTTTCCAGATAACACTGTTTTATTGTGTGCTTTAAAGTTTGGTAAAATTTTGCAAAAATGCAGCTAGTTTCATGTGTTATCTGGGGAGATTTAATTTTTCAATTAAATTATTGACATACTGCATTTAACTTTATCAAAACATTTATTTAGCATTTTTTTAATAAAAAAATATAGTATTTTATAAAATTAAAAATGTTTTTGTAAAACTAAAATACATAAGGTATTATTATTTTTCGAGATTTTGGATAATTTTCAAATTTTCTGAGTGACCATTCGTGAGATAAATATGCACATTCCATCTGTAAAAGAAAGCACACAGAATTGTTAGTTTTGTGAAATACTTTATAAATAAAATTTGAATACAAAATCGTCACTTACTTGATTGATTAATACCCACAGTGTGACAAAGTGAAATGTAGAAGCACTTCTCAAGATGGCAGACAAACATAAATACAAGATGATTTCTGTCAATTGTAGGGGTGCAGTGACATAATTGAATAATCCTCCATGTGGTACTTTATGTTTTTTGGTAACAACAACTCCTTTCTTATCTTTCCTCAAGTTAGACAGAATGATATTTGATCTATACTGTAGGTATGTTGATACAAGGAATATGAGAGCACATGCCCAGTCTAACATGCTCAATCTTGACCAATTTAAATCAATTTCTGTACCTACACAAGAAAATACAAAGTGGTACCCTTTATTATTTCTAAATTTATTGTTACAAAACCATTTGCCATACCTTTGAGAAAATTTTGTGACTCTCCAACTATGCTAATTACTGATCCAAAATAGTGAAAAAAGCCAAGTAGATACAAGCTAACATTCATATATTGATCACTATAGACGCTAACAAAATGAGACTCATAGAACCTCTTCCAGCAGTGAATTGTGAAAATGGTCATGGCTAGGATGACATTCTCATCAGGAACTGAAATTTCACAATCACAATATAGATTCCAATAAAGTATAAATTCCAGAAATTTGTAAACTCAAAAGACCACACGTATGACTCACCTAGGGACCTAATTGGTTTTCCCAACAAGAAACTAAGTCCCAACTGCACGGCATCGGCATGTTTCCCGCCAAAAAAGTATCTGTAGAAAACCATGACTATTGCTATGGTAGAAAACGGCCCAGCAAACGCATAGTAGTGCTTGAACCATCTAACAAAAGAGACAATTGGTAAACTGTGAAAATCCCGAATAATAAATCATCCTGCTATGACGTACCTTTTGGGCACCTCGCACTTATCAAGTACAGCATCCTTGATGTCGGCAGCAAACTTGCCGTACCTGAAGATCTTAGATAACGAGGCTGGCAGGTACTTCTCGAAAAAGTTAATCAGCAGGCCGAGAAAGCCAGTAGTGCACGCGCTAAATATAAACGCGATCTTTATTAGATTCAGAGTCATGTTCGATATCCAATTAAAATTCACTGGGCGCAATCGCGAGGTCGAAAGTCGTTAACTGCGCGACGTCCTGAGCACATATAGATTTCGGAGCGCGCTCGCACTACTGGTCTTTGTTTGTTTTCATTGGGAAGCGCAGGAGCAGAGAGGGAGAGAGGGAGAGGGAGAGAGAGACGCTTAACGGTTAATCTCTCGCCTATTACCTTATACGGGTTCAAGGAACCTCAGCCTGGTGATTGCCAGAAAGACTGCGAACGACTAACTCAACTGACTGACTGCGCGACTCAATTATAATAATAATGCGACTATCGGCGAGTCGTGGGGAAATGACGATCTTCGGGGACGACGTGAACAATACTGCTTCTTCGTGCTGGAACATGTTGCGACAGTCGCCAAATAAGACTCGCTAATTTCTTAATGAATAAATAAATTCGTCGACGAGTGTCTATCGATTGGCAAACGCCAGTCCATGAACTCCGCGAGTACAAAGCGCATAATGTAACGTCCGCCACTAGAATACCAATGTGGAGTAATAGAGATGCACATACATGGGACAGCTTCGGAATCGACATAATTAAAAGTTAACGCGAGGCGGTTATACGACCAGTTCGTGTACGCTGCGTGTAGTCACACGTTACATAGGAAAACAGACGATCGGATGAAAGGTAAACATAAACATATTCGATACGCACGAGTGTAATTTGGTTAGGTCATGAGCGCGCGAATAATTTGAATCGACAAGTTTTACATGGTAGAAAGTTTTTATTTACTCTTATATAATAGCGAATTGCTGTCTTCTCAATCCTACGAATTAGTCGAGTAAGTTTGATGCACACAAGTCGATTTTTTGTTTGGATAAATTAAATTTACAATGTATAACAGATCATCGATCGATTAATATAGTCAGACCCGCGTGATGCCGCGTGTACATAGATTTTATGCAAAGAGAGTATAATAATTGTGTCGTTACAATAGTATTGAAGATCTTCAGTGATGTAGGTGAATCTGAAATAATTCATTGGCATCTATTATCTAGTCGAATATGGTAAATAGATATAGGTAGGTATGTACTGAGCTACAATTATTAGTATTTTGAAAGTATTTAAAGTATCTTATGTTACAACTTATGCGTTCGATTATTTTGAAAAAAACTTTCCTTTTATTTGTATAATATATATATATAAGTAAAAACAACTGTTGAAACTTTTGACAAATGGGTTTTTGTGCAGATATTTCGTAGGCTGAAAAGTTTCTTTTTTCTTCTTTTTTTAATAAACGCTGCGGTATAGTAATGAAAAAATATCGTTGCATATATTTCTCTCGTTTCTCTCGCATACTCTTTCTCCCTTAAGCACGCTTCATCATCTCTTTTTAAGTTTATTTATTATTATCCCACTGAATAATCCGTAATGGCCCGTAATCACAGTTTTACAATAAAATTAGAACAAAATGCGCCGCTTGATAACAACCTTGTAATATCATAGTATAGATAATTTGCAACAACAGAGACAAAAAACGCGTATGTATTTTCGGTTTCTCGCAAATTTTAAAGGCAAAAAATTACATACAATTACAATTAAAATATTACATTTTGTGTTTCTGGGCAATGGCAATGGATTATATTACCAAGTAATAAAGACGTAGCAATAATAATATTAATAAGGATGATACAACAATATTATAATTATAGCAAAATAATAAAAATATGTATAATATATAATAATGTAATAACAACAACAGTACGACTGGTATTTTTATGATATACAATGCATACTATCACTTATAAGAGTTATATAAGGATTTCATTTTATAGTGCAACATAAATATATAGGAATGTACAACACTGTCAAATTTTGAAACATAAAAAGCTTTAAAACCAAATCTAGCTAACTCGATTCTTTGTAACAAAGTATATGCAATCGGAAACTGTAAATTAATATAGTCTGAAAATAAACGAAACAAAGCGCAACTAAAACATCATCGCCGTATATACGAGTACAAGCGTTACTCCACTATCTGTATCATTTATAATTTACAATACGTGTGATGTACAAATGAATTTCCAATGTGTGCAGGAAGATTGTAAAAAACGAATGTTTCTGCAAAATTCTCTAATTATAATAGTACCAAGTTTTAGATTATATACATATTTAAACGTTACATCTTTCGACGCGAGTCGCTATTACAAAATACATCACCCTCACCTCTCTAGCCTATACGCAGCTATACCCTTCTCTTGATATAGGTACGCATGACACTATTTACGGTTAATCATTATCATACGCATGCATATATGTAAAGTATGCGACATAGAATTATTATATATTCATAAAAAAAGAGAAAAAAACAATACAAAAATCTTTGAGAAAAAGTTTCGTTTAACAAAAAGACGAACCAAAAAGGCACGATTGACTGTTCGTACGAAAGACGACGATCACGGACTCAAGTATATAACACGTGTGAGTGTCTCTCACGACAAAAAGATATACTAATTGTAGAAGATTATTGGAACTTGGCAAAAGTAGTTACATATACATATAGGAATTCTCGAATTTTCCTCGACAGGCGTGATTCTGCTCACTTATTGTTACGCTTCGAAACCATATATATGTATAATGTATATGCATTATATGCAGCAGGCGTCCAGTCGCTCGCTTATACCAAAGTGTATGTTTTCGTACGCGTTTTTTACCCCCACACTTTTTATCACGTTTGTTTATTATTATTATTATTTTCCATTACTCCCTACAATTTCCATTTCGTATTTCCATTTTTTTTTTTTGTTTTTAAAAAACAAGATAGAAAAATATATTTTTATGTTTATGAAATTCGCTTATCTAAAGTGTTATAAAACAAAATATTCTAGACTTCACTTGTCTGTGTACGAAACTACAATTTTTTGATGGATTGTATTATCAATTTTAATCCGAGTTCATTCATCATCAGTATATCATATTATAGAAGCGGCGACTCGACGACGAACCGCGTGTAAACGCTCTTTTTTATATTTGTAAAAAAAGAATTTAAACTCGGGGGAAGGCGAAAATCGTGAATGAAATTTATGAGAACCATTTTTTGGATCCCAAGTCAATTTTGATTTTCTTGTTTCCTAGAAAAGGTGCGCTGCAATGTAATTGAAAGTTAACTGTTCGAAACGTATGGTAGTTCTCAACGTGGAAGCATCGAATGATGTACGTATAAAGTTAATTAAGAATTTTGAGCATAGGATGTTGGGAATAAACAAGTAATAAATATTATCGCAATAACCTAAATTAATTAACGTATCGACGGTTATTAAACTCCATAGTCGATACGTTTACAATGTTGTAAATAGACCAATTACAGCAATGATTCATTTTCAAATAAATTGCAGTATAAAAAGTATTTTCTAAAAATAATTGCTTCTGGAATGTAGTTTAGAAATGTGAGTTCCTTTAAAATATTACTTTTTCATTTTTTCGGCAAGCTATATGCCAATTTTTATCTTTAGTATTTCTATTCGTCAATGGAATGTCAAAATTAGCGAAATACGCCAAAAAACCGCATACATTATCGAGTCAACTTTCAAAGCAGCAAAAAGCACCCTTCCTTTTACTTCAAAATTCGAAGAATATCATACCTCCCCAATCGCTTAAAGCTCCCAACTTGCCTACTTTATTTGCCTCTTTTCAAAGGCTAAGCAACCCCACTACTTATGTATAAAATGAAAAAACGTGTGTGTATATATATATATATAGATCTCATCAAGTGGTAAGAGTGCCTATGGTAAATCCAGGCGATCCATCATAGATCTTTTCTATCTCGGTTATATAATGCTTTTGATTATCTTCCATCATCGACATCTCAAGCATCAAAGGCTTCAAAAATCAGATTTAAAAAATACTACATCGTTTAAACGTGTAAAAAATTTCCCGCACAGATCTACGACAAAGCCCCCAGACATTCCAATCACTACGTCAGAGAAAATCCAACTACTCTCCTCTGTTTGTCTATTATGTGTTTCATTCAAAGGGGGAAGAAGATTTGCTCAGTGATCGGCCTTGAAGTAGTACAGAGGCAATCTGATGGTAGCCTGCATCCAATTGGGGAGGCGAGCGGAGGCTCATATGGAACCGCTGCTATCCCCGGGAAAGACCATCATGTGCTCCGCGCTGTAAGACGCTGTAGGTGAGCTTCGGGCATCCAACGAGGCGCGACTTGCTGAACTAAAACTGCTCGAGCTCAAGTCCTCGTAGCTCGCCATCGATTGGTTGCCACCTGTAACGTTTTCAAACAATTTTTGTTATAGCGTACATCTTCTCTGTAACAAATTCATAGATCTCAGCTGAAGCATATATAAGGTATGGAAGGTACTTTTTTCAAACAAGAAATAAGAGAACAAATTGCCTGGCTTTTAATAATTTATTTTTCACTCAATAATTTTGCATTAATATCACATGCACGCTCAATGCAATTCATTTTTATTTATACTTTTTCAAATTAGTCATTTGCATATGGATATACGCAATCGTGCGATACACTCTGTGGAGTATCGGTATCGCAGACTTGGGTATACACGTAACATCATATTATTTTTTGCATATTTCCTCGCTCTCATATACATATACACGTCTACAGTAATAGTTTTCTCTTCTCCCCAGCCGCATCAACAGTTGCGCTGTATATATAGACTTTTCAAAATTTAAAATATTGCAAATTTCCCTATGATAGACTTTTGCTTTTATTTGGTCGAAAGAATCCGAGAATCATATGAGTGTAGCGCTGACAAAAATACGCTATAGTCTTGACAAAGTAAAGTGTGATTTACTTCGATTTTGTTTTTTTTTTATACATGCTGCGCTTTCGTCCAATTTTATTTATTCCCCTTCTCTATATATTATGTTCCCTCTACAGCGACTCTGTATAGCCTCGATACTTCTTTTTTTTCTTTTATCAACACTGAGAGATCCATTCGAAAATTGCCCTAGAATTCAATGACGTAACCATTTAGTAAAGATTATTAACTAAATGAACAGTTTGTTAAATAAACTATGTACGTATAAGCTACGCGATCGCAACTATTTCATTTGTTTTTTTTTTCAGTTATCATTTCTTGTCGTTATAATAATCGTGAACACTTTTTTTCTCTATATAATAGAATACAGAATCCGAGAGGATGCCCACCCCCATGTACTAATGGAGATCGTCCCCGACTTTTATTTTGTTTATTTATTTTTTTTATTTTATACACACACTAAGCTCGATCGATCGAACGCCGGCTAATTTGTTGCAGAGGGATGATGCATCCGCTTGCGGTTCGCGATCGAAAATATACTTGTAGATTTTTTTGCTCTGCGCACCTTCCTGCGCAGAAGTTTGCGATAGAAATAATACACATGCTTATAAATATCGAAATATGTTATTCATAATTATGTAATGTCTACGAGTTATCCTTCAGGAGAGAGTATTTTGAACTTGGTTGTCTGTGTCTTCTCTTTTTTTGTCGCGCAAAGCGCACTTTCATGCTAATATATGTCAATTTTACAATTTATACACGTACTTTTTTATGCATCGAAACACTTATACACTAGGTTACAATTTCATCGTAGTTTGCTTTGTTATTTGTATTTTTATCTTTTTTCTGTTTTGCTTTGTTATCTGTCGACATTTACGCTAAATGAAGGCATTGGTTTACAAGCATTCGCCCGGTTAAGTGGCTACGAGCCCATAAATATATGTGCGTGTATTTCAGATTCTTTTTTAAGAATAAATCGTCTAACGTGATGTCTATATTATATACTATGTAAGATGTTGCACATATACATCTAAGTGTTTTATACGAATCGGCATTATTCTGTCATAGAATGGCATTAGTGAGCAGGTACATCTTTGCGCTCAGCTCACAAAATCAAGAGAAATGACATATACGCTATAATTATGTACGATTAAATAACGTCAATAAATAAATTCAGCGCCTAGGTTTTTCACGGAGTTTACAAAAATAATTTGATTACATATTATGGGATCTAGGATCACCTTAATAAAGAATACTCGCGATTTCGAGGACGATTGGATTAAAATTGCGCAATGAAGGAAAAGCTTTACGGACTCTTCCTTGTCTCATGCGACTGTGTGTACACTTAAAAAAATAAAATTTTGATTTTCACAATTCGACGCTCGGCATGAAAAGGTGTAAACTTTCTTTTAACAAATGCCGCGCATCTACAAGTAATTGTTAAATAAAAACTCACTAAAACATCATTTGATTGTTTGAAAGTATATATAATCTACACACATTTTAAAATTAAACACTTGATGTTATAACATATAAACACTTGATGTTATAACATAACTTATTATCAAAGAGATGAACATAAAGACGTTTCCGCTAATCTCCGTGTTCGCGTCGAAAAGAACACTAAATTCTATAATACAATTGCCAATGTACGTAATAAGTCGTACATTTCATAAATTTCTTATATATCTATGTGCTCGCGGCGGCCTAACATCAACGCTTTACTTCTTTTTTGTTTTTAATTTGACCACTCAATAATGTATAACATTTCATTTTTATTTCCTGTCATACACGTGGCAGATTTTCGATCGGAAGAATTCATTTAACTTCGCGCAGCACGTCGGTGATATATTTTTTTCGTATTTGCGTGTGCAAGCACTATTTTGAGATCATAATAAACGATTCAACTGCGCAAACTATGTATAAATATAATAAAATAAATTGTACTAACGCAACCGAATGCGTAATGTTGTTTTTGCTCTATACAATTATTATGCTGTAGCCTTTTTTCGTGTGAATTCATGCTAAGATAAGATTATTGTAAACAGTGCTTTACTTTTTTTTTGTACTTCGCCATTTAGTTATACATTTTTTCTTCTGGACTATTGTTCATTTAGATGCCTATGTATTTGTTCGCTTGAAAACCAAGTGCAAAGAAAAGATAAAGCTATGATCTTGTAAATAAAGTTTTATTCTGTATATATAACGCATAATGTACAATTAGACGGATAAAAAATACTGCGAATACTTGTGTTGGATGGAATATAAAATAAAACTTCAGTGAACTAAGTCTGATCTGCTAAACTCCTCGACGTTACTGTCATATACACGAATTGTTAAATTGAAAAGAAAAACGAACAAAAGGATTTAATATCTAGAAAAAAAGAACAAGAGTATTTCGTTATTTTTGTATCTACTTAAAATATAAAGAGATCCAAATAATAATAACAACCAAAGAGACTTAAGGGTTGGATCGCAGAGCGTAAAAAGAGGCGTTTTCGCGCATTAATCGTGTAATTGAGAGGCTTTCAAGTGATCCGATGTTTTTTTTATTGATCTATCACCTCACGATGCATTTGCTCTTTCTCACACTCGAATATTGATGAACACCTAATGGCCAAATCGTATAAAATTTTTCAGCGATTAAAACGATCTTCACGTGATTACTCAGTAATTATAATATGTAATTATTATCGTTAACAGTTTAGAGTTTCGTCGACATAAAAGGTACCCCTGTAAACACAATGGTCCATTCTTTCTCTAGCTTTCTTTCTCCTTTCCGAGCTCATATATTTAATTTATACACACACACGCAAAAGCCATTTAATTTTTGTTTAGCGGATATCTTCGTCACGAAAATGCACATTCTCGTTTCACAGCGGCTCGCAGCTTTTGTGTCGAATGCCTTTTTTTTATTTACACGCATCAGCCTTACCTGCAGCGACAACGATATAAGACAATAGACGCGAGGGATTAAAGAATCTCGAAATTCGTTAATGTTCGTTACGGACGTTTTTGTGTTTGTATTTCGAAGGTTGTGCGTTGAAAATCTGCCTTTTTTATAAATGAAACGTTATTAATTTATTACACGACATGATTGATACAATGCTATATTTATAACATCAATTTCGTTCATAGCGACTATTTCAGATATAAAAAATATGTATGGTTCCGATAATATTGAGGAAATACAAGATCTTCATACTATTATTTGCAAATTAATTCTAATGATTTTCAACGCACAACCATAAAATATTAACGATTTATAAAATATCTAATTTAACAGCCAATTTTAGCCACAAAAGCGTCCGCACTTTCCTCGTAACCGCCTTTCTCAGATGCCCCACATCAAAGTGCAGCCTCTTCCTCCATCCTCCTCCTGCTAATCCGCTCCGGTTACCTGCATAAAGAGAATGTAGAGGGCGAGGCCAGCTCCGGGTACGTCGACACAGTCCTCTACTCATCTGCGCTTTTTCTTTTTGGATCGGCTGGCTTTCTTGGAAGGCAGCGCTGCGGAGACTTGCGACAGCATCGAGGCTGCACCGCTAGTACTATTTTTCTCGGTGAGCGCGCTAACGAAAGGCTCGCGATTCTCTTCCTCCGTATCCATGGGTACTACGAGGTTTGAGGTGCCAATGCCCGTATTGATCTCGTCAGAGGAGCTAGAACGCTCGACTAAAACGCCGTTCGTCTCCTGCTCGGAGTCGCTCTTCTTCTCAAATTCCTCGTCTAGCAGAAATGGTTCTTTCACGAACTCTTCGGAAGGCCCCTCAGAGTCAGCCTTTTTCGGAGTGAGATTGACTTTGAAGACAACGTTAATTTCGTCCGTGCTGTTTTTGCTTACATCAACGTTTTCCTTGTTGGCGTCCTCCTCGTCATACTCTACGCTTTCCACCTCGTACAGCGGCTTGGATTCGATTTCGTCCGTCTTCGGAATACTTACGCTCCTGCGTCTCACGATCGAGCTCCAAGAAGAGTTAACAGTCTGCTGGCACACCTCCTCTACCTCCTTATCCGCAGCCTCTTTATCCAACAGCCCACAGGCAGTCTCGCACTGCTCGAGGCTATCCAGTAACTGTTGTTGCTGAACCGTCGGCGGTGGTGGAGGTAGCTGCTGTGCCTGCTTTTTGTTTCTCTTGGACTTCTTCTTCACGAACTCTGGCGCTGCTACAAGAATCTGGCAATTGGGCTCGGGAACATTGGCAAAGCAACCGCTGCTTTTCTCCGCACGCTCCATTGCATCTATGTCTATGATCTCCACCATGTCCGGTAGGCTTAAGGATTCATCTTCGACCGACACCGACTGCTCTAACAGTGGAGGTGATGGTAGCGGCGAAGGAGACAGCAAAGGTGGCGGAGATGGCAAGGGCGAAGGCTCGCGTACCGGAGGTACAGGTGGCGGAGGTGCCACTACCGCATCCATGTTGATGATTTCAACCATATCACTGGCGGTACTGGCTAAAGAGCTTCGCTTCGAGCGGATCCGCGTCTTTTTGGAGTAGCTCTGCTGAACAGGCTCAGATTTTGCTTCCGGCATAGGCGATTTCGCCTTTGCCTCCTTGAAGCACTTAGTTTCTTTGGCGATCTCCGGAGCGAGAATCACAGGAGCAGGAGGTGTTGGCTGTGGCAGGTCAACTTCTTGTTGCTGCTGCTTTTCCTTGCTGCGCTTGCGTCCGTTGCCGCTAGTACTGCCGCTGCTGTTTTTGCGCTTCTCGCTCTCGGGAATATCGCAGTGCAGCACGTGTACCAGATCATCGTCGGAAGACAGAACACTGCTACCTCCAGCTGGTTTCTTCGTCGTCACCTTAGGAGTAACCACTATCAGCTCTTCCTTATTGATGTGCTCTAGATCGTCATCTGATAGATCAGCTTTACTGCTACTTCCTTCCACCAACTGGTAGCCCAGCTCTCTTCCCAGCGCGTTCTTTGCTTCCTCGGCAGCGGCTGCAGCGGCGGCGGCTGCAGCAGAACTCAGCAGCACACTCTTGACCCTTGCAGGCGGCGGCTGGACCACATTGCTGCAATCCGGTACAGCTCCTCGCTCCGCGCATAGGCTTGGACTACTGGGTACGTCTTTGAAAGCACCAACTCTATCTAGATCTACGGTGCTGCAATTGGCAGCACTAGCCGCCTCGGCACAGAGACTTCTCCGTTCCTTGACATCCTCAATATTCTCATCTGGAACGCTGTCGATGATCGCGGGCTCGTTGGCCGATCGCATCTCTGCGCAGATCTCAGTATGTTCCCGCAACGTCTGACCCTCGTCGTCGCAACAGTCGCTGCGCAATCCCGCCTTGCCTTCCTGCGCGCAGATCGACGGGGCCGAAGAGGTGGTGCCCAGAAGCGAAGTAGGTTCGTCGAACTCGTCGTTGTCCTGCGAGCTGGTCAGGGGTGACGAGGATGCCTCTTCTTCGTCCGCAGAGACAGTTATCACGGTGCCCAAGGGGTTGACGACCTTAGCTACCGGGTGACCCACCCTCTCAACTACCAAGCGTCTCCCTAGATCAACAGAAAAAGCCGTAGGCAGGTATCAGATATCAGTTTTTTTTTCGAGATTCTTTGGTATTGATTTTTTTGACTGACGGTTGTTGTTTTTTTTTTTAATTGTTTTTGGTAATGAGTGAGTGAGTGACGTGTTTTGATTTTATGACTATTTTTTTTTGTTTTTATTTCTTGTCATTTAATTCAAACAACTTATATCAAAGTAAAAGTTGTGGTAAAATCACTGTTTTCATGAACTACCATCAGATAGTTGCATAAATAGCGAGTTTTTGGATGCAAAGGATCGTGAGTTTTTATTTTGCATTAATTTACTAATCAGAGCAAAACTAAAACTAATACAAAATATGTATTCAATAATGAACATCTCGACAAGCATTCAAAAAGTATTAAATTTTCTCTTGTGATGATAAGTATTTAAGAGCGATGAAAAGTAATGTATGATGGCAAAAGTGTCATGAAGTGTGTAAACAACCAAGCCACTAATTCCTTCGATTTTCATTAAACTCGGTTCAAACTTTTTAGTTGCAAACAGGTTATGTAATAGTAGATAATAAAAATAAAAAAAAGCTTAAAGACATTGGCTTGCTAATGTGCTACGCCCGCGACTCTGTCCTACACCAACTGACTGTAGATAATGAATTAATAGCGAATGAATCAAAGTATAAAGAAAAAGAATAAAGCCTTCTATCAGAGGCAAGATAATGGATATGAAACTGAAAAAAAAAGAGATACATTGGTTTCCTACAGAGCCCAGGCACAATCGCTGTTAGTGATATTTAATGTTGCTAGTGTATAATAAATATATATGGAGAAAAACGTTCAGAAAGGTGCAATAAAGATACCTGCCTTCGGCTAGTTCTGTGTTCGCGTTTTACTTACGAGGTACAATAAAAACTAGCCACCATATCCTCAACCACGTGCATAAGGAATATTATCAACGCCACATTGTTTTTTTCTTTTATAGGTATTTACACTTAGGTAGATGTATGTATGTGCTAGTATAGTTATACTATAAGAGGCGCCATTGAGAATTATTTTTTCGCTAAATCGTTACAGCTCTGCGCTATGTAAACGCAAAACTAGAGTCGAGTATTATGAAATTAAAATTATGTAGATCAAAAACAAGAAATTCTATTTTATGGTATTTGCTGGATAAAAAAATGGAACGTAATGACAATACTTAGAAATAATGAAATATTAAGTCACTACTGACTGATGTGTATAACTGTGTATAATATAATGTCGAAAAACAAAGGCAAACTCAACAGTGACAAAAATAGCGAAATTGTTGCCAAGATTAAAAAAAGTCTCATGCGTACGCTAAATATGCACATAATGTATATTGCTCGGGTTACATATGATATTTCTCAATTGATGTGTTTTATGACATTAAATAAAGAGAATAATAATAATAATAATCATATGCTTCAGCTCTGAGTATGTTATTTAATACGTAAGTCTGGTATATCATATTACTGTGAGTAATGCTCGCGTCAGTTTGTGATATTCTGCGAAACTAGACGTACCTGTAACTCGATGGGGTGTTGAAGAGGTTTCGAGCATCGCCTCAGCGAGATCCTCCCGCAGCTGGTTTTCGCCGCTACAGATCACACCGACTTGCTCATGATCCCAAGCATCTCCATAAGCCTCTACGAATCTTGGTGACTGCTCATAACTGCCTAAAAATCATACGTTTATGAATCTCTGGGTATATTAGAATTCATAAATAAAATAAAAGTAAATGAAGGTGCTTACTTCCGGAACCATCGATAACTACGGGTACCAGTGGCCTGCTTGCCGTGTGCGGCATATTCACAGGATTGGACCTAGCTGGTCGCGAACCACTCGCTATTCCTACCTCCACGGTTTCTGCTTCTACTAGATTAGCTGCCACTCTAAAAGAAGAATTTCGATTCCATAAGATATGCCATAAAATGTACAATATAAAAAAAACGTTGAGAATAATTTAATTACCCGCTAGGTGCGTTATAGGTCTTGAAAACAAACTGAGGTCCCATCCACAGTCGGCGAGGAGGTCCAACGTGGGTAAAGATCTCGACTTGGCTAAGCCATCGACTTTCGTTGCTGTTCACATCTTGATCGTTCGACGGAGTCATTGGGATTCCGAGTAGTAGACTGGACGGTGGCAACGGGGGAACGATATCTGAAGAGCTCGTCGTTCTCAACAACGGCCACTGACCCTTGGCTTCAACTTCCAGTTCAATCGGCGTCTTGTCACATATTTTTTCTTTAGGCACACCTACATGAAAACGAAAGTTAGTTAAGAATTCAAAGAATCAATTAACATAATTCAAGTTTTAATGAATACATAGTTACTTGATGAAGCAGATAAATATTTTTCAACAAGTAATTAGAAAATGGTTTGCATTAATAAGTAAAGGACTTACCGGCAGCAGGTTTGGGATCCAAATCATATTGAATCATGTTACCGTGGCAAGCCATGATGTAGAGGGAGTCAACGGCTCGTTTCGTCAATTTATTAGCGGTGTCTCGTTGTGCGTAGATCCAAGCGCGAGGTGGTGCAAAGCAGGCGCATATTTTTAACGGCAGAGTTACGCTATCATCCGAATGAAGGCGTTGTCTTTGTTGTACTCTAAAATAGTAAGTTTCCATTAGTATCATCCTTCGTTATATAGATTTTAACACTGAATCGTTGGTCGATCTAATAAAAGTTAGATCAATGTCCAAATATTTACTGTGTAAACGAAATTTTTTTGAAATTCTTTACCTTGGTTGTGGTTGGCTGCTGGTATGGTTTAAGCTCGACGGCTGCCTGATTTGAGCTAGCGGATGCAAGATAGTCGGATGCGGATACGGGGGTAGTCGAGGGTTTGTGTAGGGATAAACAAAGAGCGTCGGCTCAGCGTGTGAAACAGGTGAATGGGAGCGCGCCCCGTCATCCGTTAATCCGGCGCTCTTGTGAAACCTGGACATACGGTTGACTACATGGGGTAAGGAGTGGGTGCGAACACCTACAGGGCCACCATATGGGGCTACAGGAAAGACGTGAGTGGTACCGCGGACAGTGGAAACAGCTGCCCAGCGGGCATCGCACGAAAACGTCATGTCCTGAACCTTGGCGGTCGTGTCACCCCGATGGAGAACATACAGGTGGTACACTGCTGCTAGACTTGGTCCAACTGGATGAGGTTGTATTCTACAAGCAAAATAAAAATAAATAATTATTGATGCTACATATATTTACATTATAAAAACGTATTATATAGCTCGTGACTCATAAGCTTTTTATGACTAGACGAGAGCTGGTTTTAATGTTTATGTATTCAATGTCGAAAAAGTTATTATAGAGCTGAATTTTCAAAGCCGACTAAAAGTGAAATCAACGAATTATTTTATTTTGCAATGCGCAAAATACCTGAACACGTGAAAATCGTGCCCTCGCTTATCCGCCGTCATCAACAACGCGCCGGTCTGATCGAAGGTCATGGCCACGATAGCTTCGCTGTGCGCGGTAAAGTGTGCCACAAAAGTCTCAATACTGCCATCATCTATCTCCTTTTCCTCTTTAGCGGCTTGCAGATCGAGGATCGACACGACACCCGGCTGCGAAGAGTCTGTGGAGTTGCTGTTATTCAACGCGGTCATAGGCGAGACAGAGTTGCCTGTGAGACTCGAAGCCACCGTCTCGCCAAGCCCACGAAGACCTTTACCCAGAGACTTGGCAGCGTATAGAACCGTCGCCGTGTAACTGGAGACTCCCTCGCCCTCGCTCCCGCCACTGCTTCTGCGACCTGGGACCAGCTTCTTCTCACTGGAAAATAACCGTTTTCGCACTTAAAACCAATTTTTCTAAAAATAATTATAAATCTTGTTAAACTGCTTCTTACCCATAAGCCAACCACCTGGTCCCTAGAGCAACAGGGTTGGGATTGGGTCCTGGGCTAAAGTAACAAGTGGTGATCGTCAGCACATCCTCGAGAGTCTTGGCATCAAACACCGCGATCCTCTCGGGAAAGGTGACGACGATCGAGCGCTTGTTGGCGAGAACATCGCAGACCGGACTCTTGAACTTGATGCTCTTGACCTGTTCGCCAGTCTTGAGCGATATGAAGCTGACGCTACAGAATTGGGGCCCGGGCCCCGCAGAGTCGCAGATCGCTACCATCGGTCGCTTCACCTTAAACGGATCCTCCCGCTCGCGCTCGCCGCACCTTGGACTTGGTAAAATGCGCAGGGTGCGCACCATACCCTGTCGCCAAGATAGAACTTCCGTCGCTTCGCCCGAGGCTGCAATAAGCCATACCTACAAGGATGGAATAAATTTTTAATTCTTCTTTCATTCGTCGAGCATTAAAAAAATATAGTATGACCTACCTGCACTCCAGTAGTGTAACCCAGGACCAGTAACAATGGAGGTATTCTGGATCCCTCATTGTAATCAGGGAAGAAGGCAGGATCATTGACATCTGCATACTCAAATCTGGCCCATGTTATGGCCTCCCTGTTGTCTGAGTTTGGAGAACTGCTGCTGTAAGCCTTGAGACAACCAGCACAAACGAGTTACTCATAAATTCATAACAATTAATAACAGCAGCAGCAGCAGCAGCAGCAGCAGCTATAAGTAAGTGTATGCGCAATGCTGATGCAATTGAAAGGGTCCCTCACCTGTGGCACTATATCATTGATGATCCCAGCCATGCTGTCGATGATGGACTTATCGCTGATGGGCTGGGGCAATACCACCTGGGCATTCTTGTGCCCACCAGCCCTTCTTGGTGAATCCGCTGACATTGTGCTTGAAGGCCTCTCTCATGTAAAGCCAACACGATGTCCACCTCCTGCGAGAAGAGAAAAACAAACGATCAATCTCTAATGCAAGCGCCTTGTACAGACAACAACAAAAAAAGCACAGGCTACACGCACACAGAGACGATGACGCGCTGTCACGCATTAGATCATCGCGCAAAGGTCAGCAACAACGGCCGCCGTCCGTCTCTTTCTCGCTTTGGCCGTTGGCCGCACTCGGTTATACGTTACATTATTACACAATGCCACAAAGCCGTCAAGTATACCTAATAGGTAAGTGTAATAACCGAGAATGCACGGTATAGCGCTGAGAGAATGCAGAGAAAGGAATCGGAGCTCTCGGCGCTCTCGACGACGACGCACAGCTGTTTGCCCCCACTACCGAGCCACCGCTGCCCTTGTGCATGTGTATTATTGGTATTAGTCCCCGCCGCAGCAGTGGCGAGAGAGCTTTAAACTAAACTACTGCGCGTTCGCCCACCTTCCTATCTCTACTACTTTACACTGGCCACCTTCGTTCTTTCGTCACCCTCTCGCTCCCTCCCACCCCTTGTCTCTTGCGCAGAAGCTTCTGCTGGAAGTGCGAGACAGCAGCGGTAGCTTGCCAGGACGGCTAAAATAGCAGTAGCCTCTTGGAAACAGAGTCATTATATAGCGAGCTATATAGGATAGAAGGAGAGGTAGAGAGAGAGAGAGAGAGAGAGAGAGAGAGAGAGAGAGAGAGAGAGAGAGAAAGAGGGAGAATCGAAGTGGCGCGTTGCACACACAAAGAACACTGTTATCGTATATATATATATATCATAAACACGGAGAGCGAATCGTCGAATCAGCGGAAATTCGAGCTGCACTCGCGTCGTCATCGAGGAAACAATCAAGCCGTGGATTCACCCACATCACGAACACATAGTCGCCCGCGCTCGCGCAAGCCTCGGCAACAAAGGATTCCACGAATATAAGGCCTCACCTCTCAGCTGCAGCCGTCGATCCCCAGCGCTGCAGCAGCGGACACGGAGCGTTCCTCTCTCTCTCTCTCTCTCTCTCTCTCTCTCTCTCACTCTATTGCGTCTTCATTTCGCGCTCTCCTCTCCCTGCAGTTCCTCTCAACTCGCTCCTTCTCTCTCTTCGCTCTTGTACGTAGATTAGCGGCACTGGCTCGACAAAGGGGAGCTGGAGGCGATCGTCCCTCTGCTGCAGGCACTGACGTTACTGCGCGACGACTCGCTATTTTTCTCCGTTTTTCCGTCGTTCTGCGCTGCTCCGACCCGACACAAACACTGCCGTCTGCCAGCCAGAGAGCGCGAGGCGCGAGCTGCCGTTTCTTTCCTATCCCTACTCTACTGAGTACTGATTATACTTTCGCATATACACACATCTGACATCTGTCTCGCTCTCTGTCTCTCTCGCGCACTACTGCGCTTGCGCGAGCTGGCTTCGAATGTATATATATATATATGTATATAGTAAACTACTGTAGCGCATATAGCGAATATGTGCGGTGCTCGAGTGTGTAATGCGTGTGATGATGTTAAAAATCGTGCGCTCACTCCGCGCTGTCTCTCGCGTCCGTTCCCCCGAATTAGGAATGTTAACATGCAAGCTCGGCCCAGAGGGCGCCTTGGTTCCCAGCCCCCAAACTTGTGTTAAATGCATGCCTATATATATGTGTGTGTGTGTGTGTGTGAGTTAGGTCACGTGATACACACACACGCACACGCAAGAGCGCGCCCGTGATCATATACATATATATAGATATACATTTAACACGGGTTTGGGGCTGGGAACCAAGACGCCCTCTGGGCCGAGCTTGCATGTTGTTTGGGGCCTATGGGCGGGGTCCAGGAAGCCCTACCAAAAAATCCTTCCATTAAGCAACAATTAAGAATTAATTAAATAGATCCAATAGTGAAAGTGATAGTGCTGACTCGCTACAACAAAACTCGGGGACCGTTATTACAAATCCACACATTCCAGACCGTGATCAGTGTAATAAAGACTACGATAAAAATGATAAAAATTTATTCAATTTCGCGAGACTAAATTTTTGTTAAATTTTAAATTAATTCCGAGAGTCAAACAATTAAACTATAAACTTGCGAAAGTCTACTTCCGAGTTATAGATTAAAATTATTATAACAAAATCTAAGAAAATTGATTCTTCTGCTGAGCGAAGTGTTCGCGCCAGTTTATTCGTAGGATACTAGGAACGGGAATACTGGGGATGTGCTTAATAAAGACACCGAATGTAACTCTAGAAATAAGACAAATGTATTTTTCCGAACTTAGATTAGAAGCGACTTCCTATAGGTAGGCGGCCAGGTCGTGTGACTGAGAGCGCAACTTGCGATCAAGCTCCTCTCGCGCGCCTGCCACGCCGCGTGGTGGTTCGCCAGGGGGCGCGAATACATTCTTTCTGAAGCGTCTTCTTAAAAGGAATTAAATGGAAAGTTATATTTGACCAACGGACTTGATGTTTACAAACGCTCATTCGGCTACATCGCGGCTTGCCTCGAAAGTGACTTCCGATAATCAAAATAAACATCTGAACTGTAGTAAGTCGAATAGATACATTCCTGAATAATACCACAGTTAATACAATGTTCTGCCAAAACAAAGTACTCAAACTCTCTACTCTACTAGTTACTTCAACAAATAGTTAGAAAAAGAACTACTCTTCAAAAAAAAACTCTTCCTCATTCGACACTCAAGAACCAAGAACCACTCAAGGACACAGGAAAGACAAAGTGCGAATTATTCGCCCCAAACCTTCGCGCACGGATTCAACTTGCTTAATTCTACGTGCTCCTATAAGGCGGGCGGAGAAGATCCGCTAAATCCGAAAGGAGAACAATCAAGATCCACTCCAATAATTGAAAACCACTCCAAAAAGCCACTCAAGGACCACAGGGCGTATTTACCTGCCACACCACTAAACAGCGATCGGCTCGGCGAATTGACGCAAGTCAAGCAGCCTAGGGGATCCTACCTCCGCTACCAACCTGCAAAAAATGCATGTTAACATTCCTAATAAAAACGAACGCGAAGCAGAAGCGAAGCCTATACTGACGTATATAGTTGTTGTTGCTGCTGCTGCGAGTGGGAGAGAGGACAATCAGCTGATGAGCTCGCGCTCGTTCTTTCTCTTGAATGCGTGCGCGAGTCAATATAAGTGCGAGTTTGTAATTGGCCTACGGCGAGGATAGATGGGGGGGGGGGAATGCGTGTTTGCGTTGTGATACTGTTTTTCGGTAGATGTTTATTTCGGAGAATTTGTCGCGGATGTTTGTCTATAAGATATAGATAATATGGTATGCGTCGGGGGGGAGAGGAATTAGCCGCTGTTGATCATGCATAAATGAGAGTTGCGTCTTCATTCGCGTTCTTTTCGATTCGCATTACTATACAATGCGTTGGATACAATTAAATTTTTAGAATGCTCCGAAATACGACAACGGACGACGACACGAATGTTACAAGAAACACGAATATCAAGCAAAAGATGCCGCTTACCGCAATTTTATTCCTAATAACTTCGTTATCGATCACGAGCGCGAGCAATCTCAATGTCCTCCTCGTGATCGTCGACGACCTGAGACCGGCTCTGGGCTGTTACAACGATCCGAAAGCTTTTACTCCAAACATGGATCGACTCGCCGAAAGAAGTGTCCTGTTCGATAAAGCCTATGCACAGGTGCGGTATAAACTTGGAAAAAAAAGAGACTATAATTTACATTGATTATTTCGAATAAATCAGCTGACGCTTATGATTTCTCTTTGCAAATCGACAGCAAGCTCTGTGTGCTCCCAGTAGGAATTCTCTCCTGACCAGCCGAAGACCCGACACGCTGGGGCTTTACGATTTCTACAGCTACTGGAGAAAAGTCGCCGGGAACTTCACAACCCTACCTCAGCATTTCAAGAGCAACGGCTACACCACCGCATCGCTCGGCAAGGTTTTTCATCCCGGTGCAGTGATTTTAATATACGCGCAACCCGATCTTCTTAGCCAAGAAAGTATACAGATATTTTTAAAGTTTAATACACGTCAAACTTTTAGGCGCAAGTTCCAACGGTAACGACGACAGTCCGTACTCCTGGAGCGAAAAGCCATTTCACCCGCAGACCGATCGCTACAAAGACGCGCCCGTTTGCGGGACTCGAAGTTCATCACCAGCTAGTAATCTCGTAAAAATCCATTTCGACCGTATACTCTATATACTACGAGTAGTCTTATATCTCACTTCCAGATTTATCTGTTGCATGGAATCTGTGCATAATGCTCTACTCATACTCTCTGTCTTGCATATCTCGAGACTATCTATACTCATATTATAGAGCAACGCTTTTGGTGCCTGACGCTCTCTATATATATAATATTCACAAAGTAGATACTCCTATGCTTGGTAAGGCTGCACTTTCAGATCGCCTGAGCTTACAATTTTGGCGATACTTATTCTTATATGTACATCGTTTCGAATTACGCGCAGGTGTGTCCCGTTCGCGTGTCTTCGATGCCAAACTCAACGCTACCCGACATAGAAACTCTGAATGCGGCCAAAGCGTTCTTGAGCGGAAACAGGCGAGAGCCTTTCTTTTTGGCTGTCGGTTTTCAGAAACCACACATTCCTTTGAAATATCCTAGACGCTTCTTAAGTAATTGTTTCGAATTTTCATTAATCGAGTAGAGTTTACATTATTATTTGTATGCTCAAACAAAATTATGAACTTGCAGAGTACCATCCTTTGACAAAATTTTCGGTGCCGAAAAATTACGAGTGGCCATTGAACGTCAGCAGTGTTGCCTACAATCCTTGGACGGATTTACGTCGTCGAAGCGACGTCGAGAAACTGGGATTGGAGTGTCCCTGGGAGAAGATACCACGTAATAATACAAACAATTTTTGCATAAAAAAGTTAATTTTATATATCTTTGAACTTTCAATATCTCTCACATTTCTTTTATATCAATTGATGATCGCTTATTAATACTTATGCGCTTTATGCGCGTTTATGCTAGAATGTCATGCACAATAATATTACTGTTTACAATAATGCTATTATACTTAATTTCACAGAAGACTATGGCAGACGGATCATTCAGTCTTATTATGCCGCAGTGACTTACGTAGACGATCTCGTAGGAGATCTTCTGAACGAACTTGAACGCTTGCATTTAATGAATCATACTGTAGTCATTTTAACGTCTGATCATGGTAATTTGCTTTGATACATACACATAAAGTCTTACACGATTCCGTTTTGAGTCGTCTTCATTCAGTCAAATGTAGTTAAAACTAATTTTTTTTTTTCTATAACTTGCACCGTTAATACTTTTCGTACTGTTTTTATCATTTTATATATATTTTTTTTCAATACAGGTTGGTCTTTGGGAGAACACGCTGAGTGGGCAAAGTACAGCAACTATGAAGTGGCTTTGCGAGTACCATTGCTCATCTCTATTCCAAACATTACTTTTAGAGTAAACGATAAGTTTGAATCGTCGGATTATTGTCGGTTGCAAAGTATGATCGTTCAAGAACCTGTCGAATTGTTAGATATCTTTCCAACAGTAGCAGAACTTGCTAATGTTAAGATTTCGACGTGTCCAAACGAGATATCACATTCAAGAATTTCTGATCTTTGTACTGAGGGATCCTCCTTAGTTCCCTTGATCAAAGCTGCCTTGACATGCAAGGTACATCAGAATCTCTTATATACTAAAAATATGCTCAGCATAATTCAGCTATGTAGTTATTACTTACGTAACGGTATTATATAATTTTAAACTATACATTAACTCTCTTCTAATAAGGTAACAATCTGGTAACTCTCGAAAAACAATTCAAGTAAATTTTCTCTTGTACGTCTTAGTCGGTACCCTGGAAGATTGGAGCGATTAGTCAATACCCACGTCCTGGCCTACAACCATCCTGTAAACCAAGTAGCGATGAGCCTCGTCTTCGCGAGATCAGAATCATGGGCTATACTCTACGTACGCTTCGCTACCGGTACACGGCATGGGTGGGCTTTTCACCAATAACCAAGACACCTGATTGGCGTGAGATCTTTGCGGAGGAGATGTACGATCATAAAATTGATCAAGAAGAAAACATCAACGTGGCTTATTCGAAGCGCTTCGAGAGAGAAAAGAGCGAATTGAAACAAACGTTAATGACAGGACGGACAGCAAGATAAATCTTTACCTGTGTACAACTAAATAAAGTTATCTTCGGTTTAATCGATTTGTTCCATTTCGTATCCTTAGAAAAATATAATCCTGGAGTATATCTTTCTAAAAATTCACCTACACCAAATCTACTCCGAACCTTCTTAATACAAATTTGGAAGCGGCAGAATTATATCGTCAACTGTTGGGTCCGCAACAGCCGCAGGTGGAAGTAAATTTTCTGCAGACGTAGTAGATTGTTCGGAAATTTTCTCGGGAACACGTTTCTTTTGGTTTGCTTTTAAAAGTTGAGACTGCTTTTCCTCTTGATATTCGAACCAAGCCTGTTTTCGTTCGTCTTCGTCCAATTCCTCTTCTTCCTGCAAGCAATAAATAATTTGTACTGTATGTAATTTATATATAATCACTTAATCTAGAAAAAAGTCTAGTCTCCAATCACCTTATTTTCTAATAATGAATCGTGCTCGAAGAACTGGTAAACGTAATTCTTAAACTTGAGGAAGACATCGGCAAGAACGTGATCTTTTGGCACATTGAGTATCGGTTGGTCATCCAACGTCTCTAACTTATATAACTCGGCAAGTTCGGTGTCACGATAATGACGTTCGATTTGATGTTCATCGAGGACTCGAAGAGACAGTGAAAGCTTTGTCACTTGTCGGTTGTAAATTTTTTGTTCCATTGTACCGGCGCTTAGAAAACGGTAAATGTAACAGGGCTTGCTTTGTCCGAATCTAATTAAATATATTAATTATTAATACAACTGTGAAAATAATAAAAAGTAGATTCCAGGCGAGCTTACCTGAATATTCTAAAAATACTCTGTAGGTCATTAGATGGATTCCAACTAGGATCGAAAATAACAACGCGGTTAGCTCCAATAAGGTTTATACCTAAACCTCCAGCCCTCGTTGAAATTAAGAAAAGCCTTGCTCGTTTATTATTCGGATTGTTAAAAGTTTTACACATAGAGTTCCGTTTTTCTGAATTGACAGACCCGTCCATCCTGAAATAATCAAGACCCCGTTTCCATTCGTCTTGAAAATTGAAGAGATCATTAGTGAAACCGTTCTGTTTTGATTGCGAATCGATGTGCTTCAAGAAGATTTCTATCAAATCGAGTGTATTCAAGCATTGAGAAAATAACAATCTGAAAGTATACGTATTAGTTAAAAGTAAAACGAACGGTGAAACTTCAATCGAATATTCTTACATTTTATCTCCTTCCTTTTTGCATCTTTCTAAAATTCCGTATAGAAAGATTAACTTGTACGATTGGGTGAAGTCAAATCGCTGATCGTCTTTAACAAACCTCGACCACCAATATTCTAAAATGACGCATAAAAGTTATATTTTAAGCTGCATATAAAGTTTCAAAACGTCTATTTTTTCGACGAAACTTACCTTCTTCAGCCTGGCTAAAATCACCATTTCGAAGATTCTTTGCTTTATTATTCTTATTGCTTTTATTATTCTTTTGATTAGCTTTAGCTTGGAGTTGCATATTTGTTGGATGAGCAATTAATCGCTTGATTTCATGATAATTCTTAAACAATCTGCAGTGCTTTGCATCGGCCCTGTTAAGTGTAAATAACATATTGTCAATATTATTTTGCATTTACAAAATACTTTTTTTTTTTTTTATTAACCTGGCAATGTTTTCAATGAAAAATCTGTACATCTCAATCTGCAATTCGCTTAATCGAAGCAAAATCACGTACTCCTGCTTGGGTGGTAAAAACGGCGTAAGCACCGCGTAATCGCAGCGCTGAACGCAGCCTTCTAACATCCTATGAAGGACGTGAGCTCTGTGCTTCATGAGCTTCACGTCTTTCGCGGTAGAGTTGTCAAACTGACCATTGACTATTGGATTACCGAACCTATTTAGAAATTCGATTTTGTTACCAAGAAGATTTGGCTTTACAAACTGTACCATGCAGTGATCTGCAAAGAAAATATTATATTTGTCACAACTATTCAAATAGATTTAAGTAATGGTTGCAACTTTACATACATTCACTCAAGTTATTCTGAAGTGGCGTGCCCGTAAGTATAACTCTCCTTTTGGTCCTTACACATTGCATCCTCTTAGCTATCTGAGACCCCTCATTCTTTAGCAAATGTCCTTCGTCGCAGACTACGAAATCAGCACCAGGATTTAGTAAATATGACCTCATTTTTTGGCTACGCTGGAGACTCTGTTTTTTATCGTCGGATGTGAACAATCGAAACATTTCGTAGCTAAGGACCAAGACTCCACCAAGGTCGTGCCAAAACTTCAGTTGGGAGATTCTACTCGATGTCTTTTTGATTCTAAATGAGTAATATTTTATTTTTCGAAAATATTTTGAATTTAGTATGTAGATTTTAATAAAAATTCAAACATACTGCGTCAAGTCGTAAACACGAATTCTTTTGTTATTTTCGGCATGCTTCAGCCACATGTCAAACTCCTCCACCCAATTAAGTATAGTATTCATCGGGCACACAACCATAACAGTGTTGACTCCTGTATCTCTATTCACCAGTATTGTATGTACTAGTGTGACAATCTGGAAGGTTTTACCTAGGCCCATACAATGCGCGAGAATGCAACCAGAACCCTCTGAGTTTTTGACTTGCTCTAAAGTCTCAAAGCAAGATTCCCACATAAACTTTACGCCTTCTGCTTGATGGGGTTTCAGGAACTTGACTAGACCTCTATCCACTTTTATAAGATCGACTTTTTTATCAATGTCAAAGTCTAAAACTAAGGTATCCTTTTCTTTGTTTTTTTCTGTTAATAATTCTTGAAGCTGAAAAAGTGTGTTTATGTTTTAATTTTTATCTTTTATGTTCGATCGTGAAATAATTATTTTTGAACCATTACTTGTTTTTTACGTTCAGCCAGACGTTGCAGACGATTTTCTTCATCTTTACCAGCTCGTCTTGTTCCTTCAGCCACTTCTTCGTCGTGAAATACTTTGCGGATGTTTCGCCGACCGGCCGGTTTACTAGGAGTAACCGCATTACTTACCACTACTTTTTCTTCCCTTTTTTTTTATAGAAAAATAAACAAAAAATTAGTTCAAAATTAACAAAAATAACATTCAGATTTTATGTTTACAAAAAGAAGATAAAGAATTTAATACTAACGAATTTGTAAGAATTCCCGTTACTTGAGAAGTAGCAGACAATTGTGAGCTACTCCTAACTATTTGACAGTCTTCAGAATCCGAACCATCACTAAATGAATTGTTTAAAGAAGATTTATCTGTACTATTCAGCGATTGCGAAACATTTAATCGATTTCTTTTGTTTCTTCTTTTCGTAATAATTATTGGCTTAAGATCATTGTCACTGTCAGAACTGTAAACAAATAGTCACTATTTATGTTAAAACCAAATCGATCATGTTTTAAAAAAATATTAAATTAAAATAATAACTAACTCTGCCTTCATAGGTATAGCATTTTGACCAGTCTTTTTCTTTTCATTTATGTCTAAATCATTTAATTTAAAATTTAAAACTTTATCTTTTGTCCACTCTGGTTTTACTCTTCTGTCATCATCACTGCCAGGAGTATCCGAATTGAGATTCTGCACAGCTTCTTTTATTTTATTTTTCTTCTTTTCGTGCCTACTATTTTCATCATTATCATTACTATCATCTTGATCTAACTCAAAGTCTGTGCTATCGTCTGAAAATAACAATAGTAATAAATAAATAATACCTTTATAGTTGTATTTTGATGTTAAAAAATATATTCTTTACCAGATCTTAATAATTGCTGCTTTACACTTTCTTCATTTTGCTCAATCAACAACTTATCTACATTTAAATCATTATTATAAGCATAATAATTATTATTAGTACTCCTTTTTTCACTATTGTCATCAGATGAAGAATAAAAGCTGCTAACTTCGCTAATTGAAGAGCTTGTTTTAAATTTTTTATTTTTTCTCTTTACTTTATAATTATTTGATAAAGATGGTGAAGATGAATTACTGCTTTCATTTGTACTTGATTCATCAGAGAAAATATAACATCTTTTGTTTCTAGGTTTTTCAAGATCATCTAAATTGATCAGCCTACAATAGAATTTTTCATTACATCAAACTATTTGGTATTTTATGTTAAAAAAATTATACTCAAAAAGATTTCATAAATTACCTTGCAAATTCATACTCATCTATAAACTTTTTATTTTTAGTTGGAAGAGATTCTTTCTTGTACTTGTAATTTTCTTCTGATAAACGCTCCAGGACTACTACACAATTAGAATCAGATAAAAAATTTGTGTTTGTCGGAACTGCTACATTACTGTTGCATACACTGGGAGAAAAATAAGTTTCAACAGAATCAATACTTGAGTTGAAACATTCATTCTTCTTTGACAGTAGATCGTTCTCATCTGAGACTATTGAATCATCTGATATTATGATTGATTCATTTTGAATAGAAGTTGGACTAGTAGACTTTTTTTTTTTACTTTTATTAATAAACACCGCATTGTTTGATTCTTTTTCAGAAGATTTACTTGCAATTTCTTCATCTTCATTACTATCATTATCTGTTTTTCTTGATTTCGAATACCTTACTTCATTGACTATTTCAATATCAGATCCATACAAATCTTCAATTTCAATGATATATTTATCATGAATAGATTTGAAACTTGGCAATGACTTTGTATTTTCATCTTCCTTCAAAATTGTATTTTCTAACAATACGGCATTTACTTTCAAACAATCTTCCAACCACTGGTGATAAGAATGTAAAAAATTGTGTCTTGCGGTATTAATGATTTCTTCTGAACTCAAAAAGACAGTTAAAACCTTTTTTGCAGTGTTTTTGACATCGTCTAGATTATTTAACTCATTTTTAGCACAGCTAATAACCATGTCCATATCACTACTTATATTAGTAGCAATTCGATGCAATTCGCTAGCTGTGTCTATGATGCATTGAATGTATGCTGTTTTATAAATTTCTTCTAATATAACCATCATGTAAATGTATTTGTATATTTGTATCAAACATTATTCTGAAATCATTTTATATACAAGTATTTGAAAATTGAATCTTGTTCACTTGACATTCACAGAAATAACAATAGACTTATTTAATACAAAATAATATTAATTAAATTACTGCACTTTAATTCTATGGAAATTCCCAATTTTAGTTTATTCAGTTTTTAACAAATGGTGAACCATACATATAACATTGTCTATGTTGCGGTGTTTTTTAGGTTATGTTTATTAAAAGAGTATATGCAGGGAGACATAGGGGCTATTACACGTAAAAAGCTCACCAAGGAACAGCAGCTGACAGCCAATCAGAAGCAACCTTTAAACGGACTCATTCCTTCATGTTCTCTCCCCACCACCTCAATAAGGAACAAGCCCGTTTAACGCTTACTTCTGATTGGCTGTCAGCTGCTATAACTTCTTACGTGTGATACCCCATAGACTATAGGGTATATAGTATATACTTTATCGCTGTCATATATATTCATTATATATATATCTATGAATCCTAAAATTGTTGTATCGATGCACGAACTTACCGATATATAAGTAACTAATGTTTTTAATTTTGAAATATTTATTTTTTTTGCAATACAACAAAGATATAAAAAATAAATGTAGTGATTTCAGGGCCTGCAATGATTAGATCACGAAATATTTGATTGGAAAATTGTACGTATAATAATTTATTTCATATATACTTCAAAAGTTTCGGCTCAAGCGGGATAATTTTCAAAATTTTTAGATCTTTCGTATAATCGACGTAAGACAATATAAAATAAAAAATATCGTATTATTTACCCCAAAAACGCTTTTGTTTCAGAAATCCAATATTGCAGATACATCCTTGTTTTACCCGCTAATTTTAACGGTTTGTAATATATCGGCACAAAAAATTTGCCTACCTTGTAAGATAAAACGCTTTTGAGAGAATTATAAAGAAATGATTTTTATTGTGGGCTTGCTCATTTCTTTTACACAAGTTTAAATACAATGTTTTTCCACATGTTACCAATTACTCCAACTTTAATTGTACATGTTACAATTTTTTAGAGTGAAAAGTACATATATATATACATATATGTGGTTTTTGTTAAAAATAATGAAAAATGTCTAACTATAAACTAAATACATATAATTTCACGATTTTTAGGATGTCCGTACAGCATAAAAGAGTTTCTTCCAAAAAAATTCAATCTCACTAACAATAATTGAAAATTAAGAAAAAATTATCCTTTAACCAGGAGCTACTCAGCTGAAAGTTTATATACATTGAAAGTAAATACTGATTAAATACAAACAAAAGTTTGCGTATACTTTCTCACTGGATTTAGTGCACGCGTAGCGCTTTTTTTCAATTCACTCGTGATATGAAGTCCAATTTTTTTTTAATCTTTTGCAGGATACATTAATCATTAGCAGAAGATATAAATTAGATGGAAGTTTTCTACAGCTAATGACACCTTCTTTTGTACTAACTTAACAATATTTCATTATCACTTTAGCAAAACACATTTTACGCTACCTCTACTTACATAATTTAGTTACTATTTACAAAAATGACAGTATTTAATTTTAATAGGAATAAAAAATTAGCGCTAATCTGCTTTACACTCATTCTTTTTGTATATTGTTACTATTGGAAGCTGGGTCAATATTAGGTTGAGTTACTTGCTGATCATTATTAAGTATCTGCAACAAACAAAAGTTTGCGGCATGAGATTCATGGAATCATACCAACTTGAGGATACGGTGTTGTTTTCTTTTGTCAGTTAGAGTCAATCACCTCTACTTCGTCATTGTTCCTCATTACTGGCATTTGGTTTTGTTGCGGCTGCATCGGCATTTGCATTTGTCTGGCCATGTTCGCCATTGGATTATTCATCGACAGATGCTTAGGCGGCCGTCCTCTACCAGAATAAACTGGCATTTGATTAACGCCTGGATAATTCATTTGCGGCGTATTCATCAAATTCATTAACTGATTCTGCTGATGTATTGTTTGCTGTTGTATATTCTATAAACATTTATATAAATAAATCACCTGAATTTTTTCAAATCAAATCATGATTTTTAGTTATTTACCATTGGAGGAGGGGCCATCATATTTTGTTGTGGAATATTTTGTGCGGCTGCAAAAGGATTATTGAAAATTTGTCCGACAGCTTGCTGATCTACAAAACGGTACATATCGAATACGGCTTGTCGAGCTACCGTATCAAGGTGTTCAGGTGGCAGATTAGGGTACTACAAAAATAGTCATAATCATTTAATAATTAGTTTGACGCTTGAAGTAACAGATGTAAAATAAAATTATTTATGTATTTACGTCTTTTTGAATTAAAAGTTTGATGCTCTCCAGTTCTGGGAACGAGTTCAAATTCATCAATAACGGATTGAATCCCATATTGTTGCCCACATTCATCATTTGACGTTTTCCTTGTTTTTCCTCTTCATACTCTAACCAAGCCTGCTTTCTTTCCTCTTCATCCAGCTCTTCTTCTTCCTGTTTAATACAGTAAATATGATATTGACTAATGACATAGCATACGATATCAAGGATATTCTATAATTATACTATACCTTATTTTCAAGCAAGGAATCATGCTCGTGGTAGTTGTAAACGGCATCTTTGTACTTCAAGAAAATCTCTGCTAAGAGACGATCTTTAGGCAAGTTGAGTGTCACTGATTTACCCTCGTAAGAATCGAATTGGTATAACTCAGCCAAATCGTTGTTACTATAATGCCGTTCTATTTGTTGCTCGTCTACTACTCGGCAAGCCAATGACAATTTTGTCACCTGACGATTGTAAATTTTCTCTTCCATTGTTCCGGCGGCAAGGAAGCGGTACACGTAACAAGGTTTTTTTTGTCCAAATCTGTAAAGAGGCACAAATAGTAAGGATTATAATTTTTATGATTATTATTATAATTATTCGACGACAAACTATTCACCTGTATATTCGGAATATACTTTGAACATCATGAGATGGATTCCAGCTAGCATCAAAGATTATGACTCTGTTAGCTGCTGTTAAATTAATACCTAATCCTCCTGCTCTGGTAGAAATTAAGAAAAGTCTTGCGCGCGTATTTTTGGGATTGTTAAATATTTTGCACCACGCACTGCGATTTTCGGCTGATGTCGAACCATCAAGCCTAAAATAATCTAATCCAAGTGCCCATGTTCCAGTGTGATTATCCAAATTTTCGGCTTCTCCGCCATCTTGAGTTTGGTTATCAATCAAGTTTAGAAAATGTTCTATGAGAGTCAACGAGTATAAAGATTGCGAGAATACAAGCCTGTAGAAGAATATTTCGTTTAATAGGAAATGTAAGAGGACAAATTTCTATTAAACAGCAAATAACGTACACTTTGTCGCCAATCTGTTCGCTTTCTTTTAGTATACCAAAAAGAAGACTAAGCTTGGTTGAGATGCGTAAATCCTCGAAATGCTTTTCTTCCACAAATTTAGACCACCACGCCGCTTCTTCAACGGATGCTTGAATAGGAACTTCTTCTACTGGCTCTTCTGTAAATGAAAAGCAACATTCAGTTTTAGATTCTTTTTCATATTGTGCTAGATGCATTTTGATGCAAGATGTACCTTTTGGATTTAATCTAGTACTACGAGTGGCTTTGACAGCCGGTTTCTCTTTATCTGAGTCAAGACACTCGATATCACTGTTGCTATCACTGGAAGCAAGAGAAATTGAACTGGCTTCAGTGTCACTGCCGTCATCAATGAAGTCTTTTAAAGAACCTTCTGAATCACTAGCCTCTAAACGCTTCTTCTCGTTCGCTTTTTCAACTTTCTCTGCATTTAGACGTAACACGTAAGGGTGCGTCCAAATGCGTTGAAGCTCCTGAAAATCAGCAAATAACGATCCGTTCCTCTGTCCGTATCGCCTATTAAAATATAAAAAAAAATATTAATTTTGAAAACGATTAAGGTAGTTTTTATAAAAACAAAGAAATGTAATACCTTGCAAAATTATCTAGATAGTGCTGATACATCTTAATCTGCACATCAGTCAGTCGTACGAAAATTACGTATTCCTGCTTAGGAGGCAAGAATGGCGTGAGAACCGAGTAATCAAATCTCTGAACGCTGCCTTCTAACATTTTGTGTAACACGTGCGCTCTTTTTTTCATGAGTTTAACGTCATATGGCGTTGAATCGTCGAATTGACCATTTGTAATGGGATTCACAAATCTGTTTAAGAATTCCTTTTTGGTACCCAACAGATTAGGTTTGACGAATTGAACCATACAGTGGTCTACGAAACATTATAACATTTAATTATTAATATTAAAGAAATCATAAATTAGTGAGATCGACAATTCCATACATTCTTTTAGATTGTTTTGGAGCGGAGTTCCTGTTAAAACGATTCTTCTTAAAGTTTTTACAAGCTTCATGGCTTTACTCAGAGCTGATTCTTCGTTTTTCAGCAAGTGACCCTCATCACATACGACGAGATCCGCCCCAGGATCCACGAGTGACCTCATAATAGACTCTTGCATGGCTTTTCTCATCTTTTTTCCGGTGCTGGTCAAGTTCCGGAACATTTCGTAACCAATAATTAGGACGCCTCCAGTTTTTTGCCAACTCTCTAACTGATATTTCCTTTCAATATTCTTCTTCATCCTGAAGTAGCAAATGGAGATATATAAATAAAATAACTATAAAAACATACGATCCTTTTCACATTTTTACAAACTTACTTTGTCAACTCATAAATTTCAATTTCGTCTCCATCTTTTACGTGTTTTAACCAGGTCTTAAATTCGTTGACCCAATTTAATACTGTACTTAAAGGACACACAACCATCACAGTTCTTACCCCCGTCTCCTCGTGGGTGAGCAGAGTATGTGCCAATGTGACGACTTGGAAAGTCTTACCGAGACCCATGCAATGAGCTATAATGCACCCTGAACCCTCGGATTTTTCAATCTGCTTCAAAGATTCAAAGCAGGCATCCCACATAAACTTAATACCTTTGGCCTGATGAGGTTTTAGACGCTTCACTAGTTCTTCGTGCACAACAACTAGTTCTTGTTTTGTTTCTTCGTCAAAATCTAGCACTAACTTGTCGACTTTAGCTTCTCCTGCCAGCCTAGCGTCATACATCTCATTGAACTATAAAACAAAATTTGTATTGTTAGACTTTAAAGAATAAGTTTATTTGCAATTAAAATAATGGTACTAACCAATTTCTGTCGTTCAGCGATACGCTTGAGACGCTCCTCTTCATCTTGCGCAGCCTTCTTTGTGTCATCGGCGACGTGTTTATCTTTTAAGACCTTGCGAATATTTTTTCTACCTTTGTTTGGAGAGTCCTGGTCTTCGCTGTCACTATCAGTAGCAACTTTTTTAATTCGTTTTCTCTTTGACTTTGGCCTGATAAAAAGACGATAATTATGAAGTAGTCTTGACAAATTATTTTCTTGTTATAAAAAAATAAATAAATAAAAATAAAAAACAATAAATTACTTTTTTTCACTAGAGGAAGTATCCGAGTCGGATGATTTTTGACGGCGCTTTCGACCTTTCTTCTTTTTCTCCTCTTTCTCTTCTTGTTCTTCTTTTTCTTCGTCAGATTCTATCTCTTCGTCTGAATCAACATCACTCGAATTAAACTTTGAATCTGAATCAGAGTCTAAAATTCTTCTCTTTTTTCGTTGAGACTTCTTAACAGGGACTTTGATAGGAGATACTTCCAAGATAGAGACTTCGTCGTTGCTATAATATCGCAAAATATATTAATTGTAAGCTTATTTATGATTTTATAACACTTAAATGTATTTATTTACTTTTCATCGTCATCCATGTTTTTTTCCTTCTTTTCCTGGGACTTGGCAAACTTTTCTTCTTCGGATTCGGTATCAGTTACTTTAAAATTTAGCACTTCATCATCTTTCCAAGCAGCCTTATTTGTCTTTTCTTCACCGTCATCCGATTTATTACTTTCGTTTTCGCTTTTTCCGTTCTCATTTTTATCTTCCGATAATTCCACTGGCTTATCCTTGGACGATTTCTTCCCTTTCACTTTCTTCGACTTCTTGGAATCTTTCTCCTCTACTTCATCATCACTTTCTTTATCTAAAATTTCACATGCTTTAGCATTTAATTACGAAAAGAAAAATGTGAATTCTATTGAAACTATCACGCTTTAAGAAGACTTGTTGCGTGATAGCACTAGATAAACTAAATCACACTTTAAAGTATCAAAATCAATTATCTTACCGTCACTTGAGTTCGAGTCGCTTTTGAGTAGAGCCTCTTTTGCTTGGTTTTCAACCTCCATAACTATGTCGTCCTCAACTAGGGCAACGTCGTCAATCAGTACCATAGCTTCATTACTCCCCGTGTCATTGAGCTCATTCGCCGCGATGTCTTCGTCCGAGCCGATTTCGTTTTCAACATAGCCTAAATGATCGTTCAACGATTTTTTCTCGTCCTTACCGCTTTTCTTTTTCTTTTCCTTGCCGTTGCTAGTCTCTGATAGTTGTGGCGATTTTACGTCGCCCAGATTCTTCTTGCTGGACCTCTTTTTACTGCCTTCGAGACTGTCCAGATTCGTCATGCTGAAATGGGTTTTAAACAATTGTTTATAACAGAAGAAATAGTATGTTAGGTTTTATGCATAATTAATTTATTCATTGTTTTCGCTAAATGACGTATTCTTACAATACAGTAATTTTTTTATTTATTTATTTATTTTTTTTATTATTTCACTGTTTGTTTTACTGATATTAGAATTGTTTTATCTACATTTCTCATATATCATGTAATATAGAGTGCGTGTATAAAGTGTTTTACAAACAAAAAAGTGTTATTACAAATAAATCGTGTGAGTTTTAAAAAACAAAATCAAATTTCGCATAAAAAAACAACAAATTAAAAATCATAAAAATAAAGAATAATCAGTAAGGGAGACAAACATAGCTAAGATTTCGTTCATCAAAAGATGTTAATAATAGCTTTTTGTAAATTGAAGCTCCAAATAGAAAATCACATAAAAAAATATAAATATAAAAAATTTTCTTTTCTCAATTTGCATTTACAAGAATTTCGTAGAGTTTTAGTCTGGGTACCTTTTTAACTTTTTATTCGCAACATATTTCTTGGACCTATCCAAAGCCTTCGCGTGCTTTTTGAGAACGCTATTCGACAATCTTTCCAGCGCAACTCGACACTGCATCCGCAGTTTCTTGTCGGTTTTGTAGTGCTGATTTTTCCGCAGGTTGAACGCTAGTTTGCGTCGCTTGCTGAGCGGCGATGCTAACAAATCCGTCTCATCGTCCGAACTGTTATCATCTCCACGCGACGCGGAGTTGTGGCACTTCTTCATTTCTTGCTTCTCCTCGGCCGCAGAATCCGACGACGACGCAGACGACAAGCTATCGGAAGAAATGGATTTGGATTTAGTTTTCATTAGGGGTAATCGGTTAGTTTGGTTCAATGATTTATTCGTGGAGTCTGCATCTTTTCTGCTATTCTTCTTCTTATCTTCCTCTGATTTTTTCTTGACCAGCTGTTTTTTCTTCTTCAATTGGTCAATCGACCCTCCGATAACAGTGCTGCAGGTGCTGTTTACCGATATTTCCGAATCAGCGTCAGTTTCTGCATTGATTCCGACGTTTTGTTCTGTATTAGAGAAAACACTGCTGTCCGAATCGCTGCAGTCAGCCAGCAGTTTTTCTCGGGCTTCATTTTCCAAGTCGTGAACTGTGGCTGGAGGAGTAGGCAATTGACTGATCGATATTTCAGATAGGTCCATGAGCTGCTGTTCTTCCAGTTTTTCAGACTCTTTAAGCTCATCTTGATTATCCTTAGACTTATCTTCATGATCCTTTGACTTATCTTCATGATCCTTTGACTTATCTTCATGATCCTTTGACTCATCTTCATGATCCTTTGACTCATCTTCATGATCCTTTGACTCATCTTCGTGATCCTTTGACTTATCTTCGTGATCCTTTGACTTATCTTCATGATCCATTGACTTATCTTCATGATCCCTTGTCACATCTTCATGATCCTTTGACCCGATTTCAAGATCCTTTGACCCAATTTCATGATCCTTAGGCTCAGCTTCAAAAGACTTAGGCTCACCTTCAAGACCCTTAGGTTCCTCTTCATGATCCTTTGGTTTACCTTCATGATCCTTTGCCTCACATTCATGATCATTTGGTTTATCTTCATGAACAGTTGTCTTCTCTACCTCGGATTCTTTTTCATGAACTTTATTTTTTGTCAACTCTTTAGATTTTGTATCTACTGTATTAGCTTTATCTGTTGTATCAAAAATATCCATTTTCTCATTCTCTTCAACGGGTGCTTCATCAATGTCCATTGGAATAGAAACATTCTTTGCCTTGTTAGCTAGTAACAGAGTTTTTCTGAGAGACCTGTGACTCACACTTAAAATCGGCGACTTTACTGGTGTATTTGCAACTTCTGAGGCAGTCGACTCAAACAAATCTACAGAAGATGTGGAATTCGATCGACTTGACCTGTTTTGCTTCCCCGTGGTTTCCATTAATGAATCTTCTTCCTCATTAGTTACATGGACTGATTCTTCCCCAGTGACTATAACTTCGGCGACTTTACTTTTTTCCTTATCTTGCATTTTTAATGCACTCTTGTCTTTTTTACTTGATCGAGTTTCATTACCAGAAAAAATTTTATCACTATCACAGTCTGAAACTTCATCTGATGACAATTTGTAATTCTTAACTGATTTAATAGGTGATGCAACTGACTTTTTGCTGCCGAAGTTATCCAGCCATGATCTATATTTATCTGCAAAAGAACCTCTACTTTCCTTCACTTTTTCATGCGTAACATCATACACACTTAATATTTTATGAGCAAAGAATTTGGCATCTCTGAGTACATTGATTTTCTTCTTGAGAAGATAATCACTTATACGTTGTAAATCTTCTTTGAATTCATCAACGATTTTTTGTATTTTATCGATTTCTTCGATTGTGTAGTGTTTTAACGAAATTTCTTCCTTTGTTTCAACCTTTATCGATTCATCGTCCGATTTACTTGGCGTAGCAATGTGTGAATAATCTTCCATCATGCGTTGTCCAAGACTAAGTCGAGTTTTAGATGGTTTCTTATTTTTCGTTTTTTGAAACTCTTTACTTGAATCAGAATCAGATTGATTCTTATCTTTGACGGATTTTTTTTTTACAATTTTTTTATCTACACTAAAAGGTGATTTAGGTTCGCCAGATTGGATTGTCCGTTTTTTACTACTATCACGTTTTTTACTATTAAATTTAGACTCAGGTGATGAATTCAATTTTTTGTTTTTTAACTTTTTGGAGCTGGTATTAGTTTTTGATACTTTAGATTTTTTATCTTCAGAACTAGAATCTGAAGATACGGATAAAGGACTGGAACGGTCTTTTCTGGATTTTTTCTTGGTAACACCAATAGGTAGTGATGGTAATATTAGTCTGCTGCTTCTCTGTTTCTTCACTTCCATATCACTGCTGTTCTCTTCATCATCATCACATAACTTACTTAACACTTTTTGAGTTTTTCTCTGTTTTCTCAATTCTTCGCGCTGTACATATGATATTCTCCTCATTTTAAGTGCCTCAGCAGCATCATCATCATCGCTAACATCATCACTACTACTTTCACTCCAGTCTTTCCCTTTAGTCCTTCTGAAACAAAGTATCAATGTCCACGATACTTTACTTGCTTGCAAGTACCACTTTGACGTTTTTTGCAATCATGCATATTTTCTACTCGCTCTTCAAAGAGAGAGCACATTCTTGTTTCAGTAACTTTCTCATATCTTCACATGTGTCTTATAGACCCACTGTACCTGACGAAGAAGACAGTTCACGTTTTTGCTAGATTTTACCTTGATAACGTTAATGTGTCCACAAATAGAGCACATGATTTTTGTATCTTGATGATTTAATGTGAATTTAACGCTAGGTTCTATGTTAATGTACTATGATAACCATCTTATTTATTTCTCTCAAAAAAATTAAAAAATAAAGATTCTTCAAAAACTACACACAATTACTCAAAAAGCGAAAGATAATATGCATGAAACGACATCAGGATAAGAAAAAATAATAAATAAACACAACTGACTGTTGAGTATGTCAAATAAAGTATTGAATGGAAAAAAAGGAGGGAAAAAATAAATACATGCAAAATAACGTATAAATTATTTAATAGAGATGTTTGAGTTTATGATTTTAACTGTACAAATCCTATTAATTCAAAGGAAGAGTTAGTTCTATTTTTCAACTTTACCTAATATTAATATATCATGTTTGCATGTTAGTAAACTGTATCTATGGCAATAATAAGAGGATGTCGAGTCAGAGAATTAATTTAATATTATATTATAAAAATCAATTTATTTACCTATTCTTTGTAGCCATTGTGTTGTTGTTTGAATAAAATATCCTTCCCTCGCAACAAAAGATCCTTGTTAAGGCTTAAAAGAGAGAATACAAGTAATTTTTAGTTGTGCATACATTGTAATATCAGATCTAAATAATTGTCTGCAGACTCACCTTGCTTAATTCGCAGTACTACTAACTAGACCAGTGCAGTTGACAAACCAACGCTTGATACAAAAAAACCTTCGACCTGACAAAATCTAATCGCATCCTTGTAAAACAGTGCACATATCTGTCTAAAAAAAAAAAGAAAAAAATTTAACCAAAAATTAATTGATATTTGTATTCAAATAAATTCAATACGTCACGATAACGATTAATTCTGCGACACAAACACAAAGAAGAAAAAAAATAGAAACAAAAAAACTGGAAACTTACCTAAATTTCACGAATTCTACAAGACGACAAGAACCTGACTCGAGACTGCAACCCGACGATAGCGGAGCGCACACCGAATAGCGGAGAGCCTGAAAGACGAAGCTTGATAAATAATTCCGCGTGAAGCACGCCTCGACGGCGGCGGCGGCGACCCCAGCCCCCGACGGAAGATGCAAGCTCCTGCGATCGATCCCCCGGCTGGCTAGACATCGCAATCAAAACACATGAAACTCCTAAAAATCAAGTCTACACACTTACGACGCACGTCTCCCTCCCTCTCTCTCTCTCTCTCTCTCTCTCTCTCTCTCTCTCTCTCTCTCTCTCTCTAGTTCGAAGGAAAAAAAGAACGGGCAAAGTAGGTAGACGAAGAAACCGCCCACAGGAAGACACGAACCCATTATACTCACCGAAGACAACGTGAACGCGGACAAAGCAACGGGCTCCAGGATTCCGGCGGGTCCATGCACGTAGCTCGCACTCGCGCCGATAACCAAAAAGTCGGACCGCGAGTTTTTGCGAGCAAGGGGGAGATAAGCAGCAGCAGCTACGTTACTATGTATGCAGCAATCCCTCCTCCTCTCTATCTCTCTCTCTCGCGCCGCCCTTATGCTAGGTAGGTTCGCGAATGCACCGTCGCGAGCCGCGATGGAATGGGAAATTCAGAGAGAGAGAGAGAGAGAGCGAGATGCGCACGCACGTTTTGTTTTTTCTTTTGGCGGCGAGCGCGCGGGACCGACCGGTCGACACTCGCATCAGTAATTACGACACTGCTCGGAAGATGAATGCTCGCTGAATACAGATATACACGAGAGAATATTAAGTATAAAGGCTTACCCGCTGCTTCCTGGTATGCGTCACGTCCTCGCCCAAGAGCGAATGCGTCGGCGGCAGCGACGGCGACCGGGCTATCCTTGGCACCGTTGGTTAGACAGAGACACGTCAAGGCGGATAGTGGACAGGAAAACACACACACGCGCGCGCGCACACACACACACACACCGCGGATGCGCATGCGCGACTTTTGCGCCTTTTTTCGAGATCGTGCACCGACGAGTCTTTGATATCACGCACCGATTGTTATTATTGCACGCAGACCTATATAGTCTTAGATAATATGCTAAACGACGATTATCTATAGTAGCTATACGCGTCGCTCGGGATTCGAAGCTAAACTCGCGGATAGCGACCCGATCAGCCGACATTCGCGAGCGGGACTACACTGCGTGTGCGAGCGAGAAGATCCGAGGATCGTCGAGGCGCAGAGGGCTGTGCGCATGCGTTGGAGGAGGCAGCGAAAAAATGAAACGCTTTGTTACGCCGACGACGAAAGAGTTGGCTTTCCCGCTTGCGATTTGTTGAATTTTGAGAGAGCGCGCTTGTCGTTTTGAAAATCCCCGATCGGTTTCGAGAATCGGCGAATTTTTCGGCCCTTCTGGAGAGGCTTTTCGCATCAAGTTTCGTTGGTGGAGGCCGAGGCCGAGGCGCTGGGGAAGTTTACGTTTTTTTTAATCGGATGTCGCGAAGCCGAGTTTGTTTAAAGGAATTTTCCGCGCGATTCGATCGGTTTTTCGAAAGAATTATTATAGGGCTAGGATTCGGGACAATTCATTTATTTTTAGAGGAGAAAACGAGGCAACGAGGTTGAGAAAAAAATTGAAAGAGCCATGGGAATGAAATTGTAGCGCGTTTTGTGTACAGTTCGACTGACCGCTACGGGAATCGTTATTATTGTTGGGGATCTTCAGTTGTTGACGGGAAAATCTTCTCTTGTAATTCGATCCTGTAACCATACTGTTCCAAAATGGCTTATTATTGATCTGCGTTGCGTGGAAAAATCAGCATCGGTATATAGGTATACAGTAAGCAAGTGCAAGTTGAAATAGTAGTTTTCTTACAACTTGACGATCATCGCATATATAACGATTGTCCACCTTGTTCGTTAGTAAATAAATATTGCACTATTATTCATATTCTTGACAAGTTTTTTAATAAAATGTTACTGAAAATTTTCAATTTACTGCTTAACTGTGCAATTTTTTTCCTCCTCAAGATTATGATGAGCTTAATAATGACCAGAAATTTACCGATAAATAAATTGAAATTATTAATATGTAAATAGGAATCGTGTAAGGGAAATGATGCAATATTTCTGAGTAATTTTAAATATTTTGTATTTGTACATGATCTTCAGATTATTATTAAAATTTACATCTGGCTTTCAATGACTTATCATTGATTGTTTATACTCTTGCAACCAATAAAGTAAATGATACTTTTCTGATCAGTTGAAAAAAAAATATGGAAATGTAGTTGACACAATCACCTCCAATAATAAAAAGCTAACATATGAGTACTTCATCATAAATTGACGATCAGAGGTGAATGAAAATATAAAGGGTAACTTTGAAAATTTTATTTATCGAAATACTAATAATCTATAATATAGAAAGATGAGGTGACAAATCAGGCTTATCTCTTGTTATTAGAAATATAAGAATATTTGAATGATTAGAGTTTCTCTCAGCTGTTTGGTCATCATCATTACGCAAATAATATCCCTAGTGTGCTTAGCCTCTTCCCCGACCAGTTTGAGGTGCACTCGTTTGGTTTTGCTGATTGAGCCATGGTGCGCTACCTGTGCCTCTGCCTCGTTGATTCTGGCCTCGACCTCTGCCTCTCGCTGAAAGCAATGAATCAGATGAGTAACCGAGTTCTTTCTCATAATTCTAGTAAATTCAAGCATTGCATCGTACCTTGTGCTCGCAGAATGGCAGACTTTCCTCTGCCCGCTGTCCCGGAGCCCTTCCCACCAGGTCTCTTAAACATCGGTGCATTCTTCAACATATCTGGTAATATTAGAAATCTGATTTTTGATCCTCTGATGTAAACATTCTCCAACTGTGCAACACGACCGTCTCTGTAGGTGACCGTGATATTTTGCATCTGACAGTTCATATTATCTTCGGCTTCTATGAGCTTGCCTCGATATACCTCGCCGGTATTCGTCTCGCAGGTTATGATGTGACCCTCCGCTTCGTGCAGCACCTTTATTGGCACGCCTATCGACATTTTTCACCGATTTATGCGTTTGTTATCTCGTGAAAAATAGGCTGATCACTTTTGTGCTGCGTTGACTTGATGAGTTTTCAACAAATCGCTTCTTGCGTCGAATATAAAAATTATTTACTCGAGGGACGCGCGCAATTATTGTTGTCCTGTACTCATGGCTGATATGTTGGCTTTTTTTTCACTTTTCGGAGCAAAACTAGTGTAGCGCCGCTTTAACTCGGTATATATACCTATATCTGCCAAACAAAATGTATATAGGTATAGAAAAAGTGTTGAAAAACGAGGGTACTACACCAGTGGCGTGGAAACGGGGCTGGCTGCGCTTGCGCATCGCAAATTTTTAAGCGAACCATCGATCGATAAGTTAGAGTGCTCATTGAATTTTCGATTGGCTGCTGCTGTATCGTCTCGTCATCCAACGCATTAATAATAAACAGATCACGTTAAAAATTACTCTATCGGCATAAATAATTTTACTTTGAAATACTTATTCGATTTTGTAAAAAAAAAAACTCGCGAGCTAGCTTACTCAACTGCGATATAAGTAGTTATAGATGGATCGAAGACCGACGATTTTTGGAACAAGTAACACTCAGCGCTAAAGTAACCGGTGCGGTGTGGAGTGGCTTTGTTTTTCAAAGTCTTCGCAAATTGCAAGTGCTCGAAAATACTGCAGTTTGCTAATGTTTTTACTTACGCATCTTTAAATGAAGAGATTTTTCCGCAAATAAATAATTTTTGAATTATTATCAAAACTGTTATGTTCCGAAAAGAATTATTTATTTATATACGCTTTTTTGTGAAAAAATATGTTTTTAGTACATACATACATGTAGGATGTAGCGACCTCAAGCGACGACTTATATTAACGATTGGACGTTGGACATCTACGGATTTGGTAGTATATGATTCGCGTTGGCGCGCGCCTTGCTGCTCTTTCCGGTTTGAGTCGTCGACCCGTGCAGACGCACTGCTGCAGACATGACGTGAGTACAATTTTTATCTGTTAATTTTGCAACGATCAGCTGACAAATTGTTGCAATTTTGGATAATAAAGATTCTGAAGATGTTAATAAATTTTAGGCTTATTATATTTTTGGGGACTTTTGTGAATAGACGGTGTTTGGAGGGTCTGATTATTGCTATGTTTCCATATTGTTCTGGTTGTTTAAAATGAGATTTATTTGTAAAAAAGTCGTTGTACACTTTGTAATAATTTCGTTGTATTACTCTGTCTGCAATTTTATATTGTTACGAGAAAAATGGTTTCTAAGATATGCTCTTCGAGCATGCTGATATCTAGAGGTTAGGATACTCGAACGTTCTTACGCACAAGTGGAGCTGTTAGACTTACGTATATTTTACGTATAAGCATATTAATTTCTTCGTTCTTGATTCTAGGTCCAAAGTTTCGCGTGACACTCTGTACGAGTGCGTCAACGCCACAATCACTGGCGCTCAAGAAAAGAAGAGGAAGTTTCTGGAAACTGTGGAACTCCAAATTGGTCTGAAGAACTATGATCCCCAGAAGGACAAGCGTTTCTCAGGCACCGTCAAGTACGTTCTTACCTGCTTCGGAGTTCTCTTTTTGGTTTAAATATATTGATACTCGATTTTGTCGATTTGAAACTTGATAATATATCAAAAAGGGGTACTCCGTATGTCAGGAAGCTAGGCTCTGCTTAGCGGACCTGCACCCAGGGTCTTAAATAAATTGGGGAGGTATTATACCGCAAAATTTTTTTCGAATGACAGGGTCACAGCCAAACTGTGATCCTGCTGGTAAGTCATTTTGGGCATACCTTCATGAAGTTGGGTCAGTAAAGAATGTTTTTAAGCAAAGTAAATATTGTAGAAGTACTTATTGGCTGTGAAACAAATTTTATTGACTTTACTTTGAAAAGATATTTGTGGCAATTGTAATTTTGTAAAAGCAACATTACTTTCTATATATTAACTCAATGATGGTTTATATTGCATGTATTAACAGATAATATGTGTTGACATCATTCATTACTGAGAGTTACTGTATAGGCCAGTAATGAAACTTTGATCATTTGCTGGTATAGTTGAATAAAAATTGTGTTGAAATATTTCAGGCTAAAGAACATTCCTCGCCCAAAAATGCAAGTCTGTGTTCTTGGAGACCAGCAGCATTGTGATGAAGCCAAAGCTAACAATATTCCTTTCATGGATGCTGAGGCTCTTAAGAAGCTGAACAAGAACAAGAAACTCGTAAAGAAACTAGGTAAGTTTGCTCATGCAGCCAGTTAATTTAAAAACATAAGAAAGAAGATTATACATCTCATTGATCCTTCCTCAAAGCACCTGCTCTATGTATTTACCTTGTAGTGAAGGTTGTCTATGGAAGGAGATTAAATTCTTCACTAGGTGTGGACAATATGCTTATCATATTGTACCTCAATCCGTGTTGAGACAAATTAATAAATTTAAAAAACATGCTTAAAAATAAGTACATATAAGTACTGTACTAATTAATTTTATTTTCGAAATTACAGCCAAGAAATACGACGCTTTCCTTGCTAGCGAATCTTTGATCAAGCAGATCCCCCGTCTGTTGGGTCCCGGTCTTAACAAAGCCGGTAAATTCCCTGGTCTCCTCTCTCACCAGGAGTCCATGGTTGGAAAGATTGATGAAGTCAAAGCCACCATCAAGTTCCAGATGAAGAAGGTACGTTTATTTATAATTATTCTCAATATCCAGCCATTCATTTGCATCTCTCAAAAACACACATTAAACGATATTTTCCATTGCAGGTATTGTGTCTGTCGGTCGCCGTAGGACACGTTGACATGACCCCAGATGAGCTCGTTCAGAACGTCCATCTGTCGATCAACTTCCTCGTCTCGCTGCTGAAGAAGCACTGGCAAAACGTCCGATCCCTTCACATCAAGTCATCCATGGGAACGCCCCAGAGGCTGTACTAAACATCTTTTATTTTGTTTTCGATTTTAATACCGTTTACAGAATAATAAAGCAACACCATCAGCTTTTTAAACATTTTGTTTTTACTCGTAATCTCCCTCCTCCTATTTATTTCTTAAGATTAGATGAAGATATTCAAACTAAAAAAAAAATAATTATGTGCGTATTAAATTATTAGTATTTAATAATTCTTAATATTCTATTAGGGAAAATGAAAAAATTATTCATTGCCAAGAAAGCGCGGAGAATCCCAACTGTTCGACGTATTAGTTACACAATGGTCAAAGTGCAAGAAACGCTTTATTTTTAACGGATAAATACCGACATCTTAAAACAAACAGATAATGAAACAAAATCACAAATTATTATTTAACGCGATAAAGATCGGGGGCAATAAATCAGTTGGAAAGTCGAATTACGAATTTAATAAGAAAAATAGTCGGCTGTTATCAGCGACAATTGTTGTTTCATTGGTCAGCGACAAGATAAGGCGCTAAATATTCCTATTAGCACAACCTAATTCGAGTGACGTTTGATAAGTTCATAAAATCTGCAATAATTCGCAAGAAAATAAATGAAAAAAAAAACTTGCTCCGCTTCCTCTATGACTCACGTACAAATAGACAATCAGCTAACTTTACAGATATACCGTCATTATCTCAAGCCTGCAGGCGCTACTCTCCGAAACAACATAAAAAGCCGCAACGCATCTGTAAAGCAGTACATATAGCTATTTCCAGCAAAACGGATCCTGCGCTTTATTAATCGTCCGTCGCACTCTCGCCTCAATCAAGCCCATCATCTCGTTTTACATCGGTCGCACGCTCATATAATAAAAAACATCTCCGAGACCGATGCAGATGCATTAGTGCTCGCTCGCGAGATATAAACAAAGCCGAAAAAGCTACCACCCGCATGAGAGGGAGAGAGCATCGTCTCCTTCTATTTCGAGAGAGAGAGAGAGAGAGAGAGAGGATGCAGCGCCTGCGCTCGGAAAACCTGATGCATGCAGGCGTGCGTAAGTGTCTGGCAGCGCTGCACTCTCTCCACGGGGATGCCATCTGTGTGCACTTGAGAAAGAGAAGGAGAGAGAGGAGAGGAAGAGGAAGCGCGTCGTTTCTCTCTCGAGATCCCTTTGTGGGGGTTCTCTCTCTCTCTCTCTCTCTCTCTCCTCCTTTTTCCGCCCTTTCTTCGTCGCGCGCTATATAGCTATACTATATAGTCTCTTCTCCTCTCTCTCCCTCTCGTCCGCTCATAAGCCGAGCTCTGTATAGTACACAGTGCACGCACTGTATATAGCCTTATGGTGGAGGAGAGGAGCAAAGCCTCCGCAGGAGAGAGCGGAGGAGTATAGGCTCAGCAGTTTCGCAGCGTTGCCTCGCACGCTCGGACGCGGACGAGTCTCTCGCATCTAGGCATAAACGAATGCAGTGCCGAGCGCGCAACAAGTAGCAGCTAGCCCCCCTTATACCGTGTGCGTGCGCCACTCGCACGCGATTACTCATCGTCTTTCCTTCCATCAGGTAAATCTCGCAGTCTTTCTCCATTCTCTCCGCGATTATTATACGCATTATTTTCTCGCCGTGCGGCTATATATCCTTTCTCTTCGTGTGCACACACGCATCTTCGCTCTCGCAGCGTGATGCTGCAGCCTCTCTCTCTCTCTCTCCTCTCTCGATCCTCCAAGCATCTATGCATATATATACTACAACGCGCGTTGTGCACTACTGTAGTAGGGCTATAGCTGTACACACTGAGTGGGAGCCACTCGGAGGACTCTTTCGAGGGCGCGCATCGATCGCCATCGCGGCTACTGCGCGAAAATAAACAATTCCTCTCACGCGTAAAATCCCCGAACTCGGTTCTCATTGTCGTCTACGCCGCGCACCGGCGCGTCCGAGTATATGTATATACACATCATCGTAAGCGTCGCGCATACAAACAAGGCGCCGTAGCTATTTTTCCCCTGCTGTGTTGTATGCTTAATTAATAAGCGAGTATAACTTACTCGCACTCTCGGCTGACAATCGGCCTGTGACAGTTCTCTCTCGTCGAGTTTGTCGCGCGCGCGCTGCTTATCAGCGATATCTGCGCTTATACGGCCGAAGCAGGAAGTCGGCCGCCAGTAAGTGATCCGCTCCGCCGCGCGACGGACCAGTTTCCTTCTTCTCTCGTGTACTACACACTTGTAATAGTGTTGTGACTGTATGTACACGCACTTACACGAGCGTCTCGGAGGCTCTGCGACGACACTTATTATTTGTTTATCTCGAGGGCGGCGAATTTCGTATATTACACGATTGATCGCTCTGAGATATCCCTTCGCGCGCGATAACGAGCTGGGTGTCATAAAAATACCGAAGATCGCCTGTTGTGTGTTACAATATAACAGACTTATCTCGGGGATAAAAAAAAAAAACTATGCCGAGTCACATATATAATGTACAGCGCTTTTTCGTGCTAGCCAGTGATCGTTGACTCCTCGTCGTTGCTGCTGCTGCTGCTGCTGCGGCTTCGTCTTCTTTTGTTGTGTTCTTACACTTGCATACATATATACACATCGCGCTCTCTGACTTGCGCTCGATTTATCGGTATCATTATGTTATGCGCGCGATGAGAAGCGCAAAGCCGACCGTTACTGCCGAATCTCCGTGAGTATAAGTATATATATACATGCCAATAGCCGCGGCGGGTATATCGTTTTCTCGATTAAAATACCGCACGTGTCTGTGTGTGTTCGCGTATGACAATGAGCGCGTACTTACTTTATACGAGCGATGCATAATTCAGCTTTGCTTTAAATGCTCGCAGCGCTACTGCGCTTACGTGTATAACGAGGAAACCTTTGCCGATTTTCCAAGCGTTTATTGACTCTTTTTTCAAGAAACTTACGTATGCATGTTTGCATATAGCTTTCACTTTTATTCACGTCGAATCGCTTCAAAATATTTACACCTGTTCTCTCTGCACTCGAACGTTCGCTATTTGCGTGGGTTATCCGTGTGCCGCTGATTATGACGCGGTGGACTGTGTAGAGAGAGAGAGAGAGAGAGAGAGAGAGAGAGAGAGAGAGAGAGAGAGAGAGTGCATTTTTCCGCCGCGCGACGACCCATACCACGTCGGCCGCCGTCGATCTAAAAGGCTCGGAATTCCTGATAGCGCGTATCACGCAATGTTATTATCAGAGTCCGAGGATCGATTCGCGACAGAGGCATATCCGTCACGTATACGAGGCTCGCGACGAGATTCACTGCACACGACTATACCTACTGTCTTCTGGAGCATCGAGATACTCATACATTCCTGTGTTTTTCTGTTGCAGAATTCGAATTGAATGACAGAATGATACCGAGGAAACGACTGCAGGTACTCCTGTACATATTGCAGATATTCTACGTGTTTGGAGATGGAGACCCAGGAAGCGATGGTTTGCTGCTCAAAGATCTGCCGAATAATGTTATAGATGAGCCTGCTTTTACTTCGACGACGACGACGACGACGCCGCCGCCGCCGCCGCCTGAACTGATTGATCATCATAAATCGCTAAATAGCTCTCAGAAGATTTATAACAGTTCAGATTATGGACAAAAGGAGGAGGACAGTCTTGATACTCGTGAAAATGTCGTTGTAACTGACAAGCCGGATCTCTCTAATTCTAGTAATATTTTCTACTCTCTTTTTCAGGATAAAACGATCGGAGCTTTGAACACTGATTCGCATTTTTGATTTACAGATAGAATAACGTATGTCGAAGGACTGGAAGTAGCTAGAGGGCCGACTTTTTTGAATGTGTCATGGATCAGCTCTGGTGCTGATGAATATGAGATAAAAGTTTGGACCGAGGAAGAGTTTTTAGATACTTATTGGTCAAAGAAATCCGAGTACTCTATAACGGGATTAGAACCCTGTCGGGAGTACAGAATAGGTGTGACTCCTATGCCAACACACGAGAATGATGCGGAATTCATTAATACTACGACTGAGTTTGAAGGTAAAGTTAGGTCTAGATATTAAATTCTTGTTTATCGGGAACAAATTATGAAGAAATAAAATATTTTTTAGAACCTGGACCAGTAGGAAACGTCAATTTGACGTTGCAAGAGCCCTTTTCATTAGTAGTAAGATGGGACATGCCTGAAAATGCAAACAGATGCATACAAGAGTACAAAATCATTGCTGATACTGTGGATATTTATAACAGGCACACTGTAACTAATTATACAACCGAAACTAAGTTTGTTTTTGAAAATTTGCGATCTTGCTTCAAATATTGGGTATCAGTATCCGTGATTGATATAACAAACAAAACTGCATCCACGACAAATCCAATTGAATCTGTTTTGCCCATTTATCCAAAAGGTGAGCTTCGACATTTTTTCGTATTTTAACACACGATTTATCACTTTTGTTCATCTAATTTCATCATTTTCCATAACTACAGTGGCTTCTGCACCTTGGCTTAACATATCCGATGTGAGAACTATCAACACTACAAAGGAATCAATAACTTTAATTTGGGACGTGAAAAATAACGAGGACAACTGTACTTTGAAAGAAGTAATTAGCACCTGTCATTATAATTACACTAGTGGTGGTGGTATCAGTATAATAGCCAATGGAACATCCAAAATTGAGATAACCGACAGATTAATAGAAAACGTCACTACGACTATTAAGAATCTTAGTCCTTATAGTCACTATGTGTGCACTGCTTACTCTATCAATGAAAAAGGTGACAGTCCGTTGAGCGAACCCGTTTACGTTCTAACCAGTGAGGATAGACCATCGACGCCGCAAAATTTTCAATCGCTTGGTAGAGAAAATTCAAAACTTTGGTTCATATGGGATCCACCAAGGTATAGACCGGGAAAGTTACTAGGCTACAGAATAAATTTTACTTGGGTCCCCTGCTCGCCGGTACCTGATGGTTGTACATTAAAGAGAGAATTCGTTGTCGATAACATTGATCCAACACTGACTAAATACAGCTTGATGAAAGAAGAAGCCTATTCTCAGTATACTGCAAGGATAGAAGCCAAAACTGGTGGTGGCTGGAGTCCAAGCGTAGAGATCAAATTTTACAGCATAACACAAGGGGGTTAGTATTCTCATTTACTCTAAATCGTGATTTTTGCAGTATTATAAATGTTTGTAGAAATTCCAAAATCCGCCACTATGATTTTTTCAGTACCTGATAAAGTAACCAATCTGACGATCACGATCAAGCGTCGAGACGACGATCCGAATGCTCTGGATACACAACTCAGTTGGGGTTTACCTTGTTCTCTACAAGGAATCCTACATCGCTTTAATGTTTCCGTTTACGGTACGAGGTCGGGTTTAGAGAATCACACTATAACCACGGAGGTAAACGTTACGGATGACTTTGACAAGAACGAGATATTTGTCTTGGATTTGGGTGAACTGAAGCCACTTTATACATACAAATTTGAAGTATTCGCCGAGGTCTACAGCTCGACTGATTCTGGGGAAATCGCTGATCTCGAATATAAATATCCTGCCGGAAGTAAGTTTGCCTTTGATGAATAAATATCTTTTATAAATTTCGGATACGATTGTAATTGACGTTTGCGCAGTCCCACCGCAGCCAGAGATGGAATACATTAAATCCATTACGTTGGATCCGCATAAAGCTCGACGAACGACGACTTCCGCAGCAATCCTATTGCCTCTCTTTCCTGACGCAAACGGAGACATCAAGTACTACGCAATCATGGTATCGGGCGTTCCTTTCGATAATTCATCTTCGTCTGGGCGATTCGACATTCAAGCCGAAAGATGGCCGAACGTTTCGTCCTGGGAGGAAGCGATGGAAAAAGACTTTCAGATACCTTATCAAGCTACAGAACCACTTTGGAATCCCTTTCGTAAGCATTAAAAAACAGTTAATATAATATCAATAGCGCAAGAAAAGATTGCTCTCTTTTTACACAATATATCAAACAAAATAACTCAATGTTACACGGTTCGTTAAGCCCTGGATAATGCAATCGATTTTTCTCAAATCATCGAGAAAACGATAGAACGCCTTATCGATAAATATTGATTCGTACGTGTATTACTTTTATGCCAATCGTTATTCATTTTGTGGAGGTTTCGACCTTTATCGCAGCCGCTAATCCAGGCAGAGTCTTTTTTCAAGATATATAATTAACAATCACCGCGTTACATAACACTTGCAACTGTACACGTCTATTCCCGCTGCCGATCAAATAATCTCTATTCGATTCATTTGGTTTAAGAATTTTTTTTATTTTTCTGATGCAGCGAGCTTCGTGGTAGATTACGGTCACATGAAAGCGGTCAAGTTTGTCGTCGGCGAGGACACAACCTGTCCCGACGTTTCGTCCAACACTAAGACCAGGGCTTACTGCAACGGTCCGCTAAAGTCTGATACCTGGTACGAGGTACGGATGCGCGCGTTCACCGATCAGGGCTACGCCGATTCCGTTTCATTCACCATCAAAACTAGTAAGTATCATTAACAGAAGAAGCGAAGAGAAATTCCACTAAAATTTCTTCTTAAATGCCCGCACTACTACTTTTCTAGACGCCGAACTGAACGTGGGACTAGTCCTCGGAGTCGTGTTTGGTATCCTCTTCATCGGCATTCTGACGACCCTGATGTTGCTGGTCAAGCGCTGCTCTTTTAGACTGTAAGTATCTCAACCATGTCCACCTCTAGTCGCATCTATATCAACACTCGTCAATCGATCGACGGATCGAACCGATCAATATTTATTCCGTGACTCATGGGAGAGAGAATGCTCGCGCTCTCCTCTCCTCTCGACAGATGTACGTACGCATACGTGCAGCGGAGCGGGCGTTTTATATCGTGAGCGAGGTCGAAGGCGGCAGCGAATCTCGGGCGACGCAGTCAGCGGCGAATCGTCGGCTGCTGCAGACCGCCGGCCGCCTCTAGCACAGTCCAACGCATTTGTCGAGAGAAGCTATTTTCGTGTCATGGATATTTTTAAGCACGCACGCCGAAGGTGAACACGCTTGTGCCTAACGAGAGAGGATGTCTGCCACAAGTAGATTAGTGAAAAAAGAAAAATCGAGCAAAAGTGTGTGAAAGATATTGAGAGCTTGACTTTGATCCTTCTAGTTCGCAGCTGCGGTCGCTCGTGTAGGCCGAGTGCTGTGAATGAATGAGCGAGAGTACCACCAGCTCGTGTTTACTCGCTTTTTTTCACTCCTGTAATGAGCTGTGCGAACGAAACGTTTGCCGGAAGCGCTGTGTTGATGAGTACTTTAATTATTGTTTGCACTCGTTTGGAGAGTTTTCAGTTGGCTGACTGTTCGGGATGAGCGTGCTTTTTTCTCGATGATTTCGTTTCGTTCTATCGATGATTTTCGCCTATTAAGTGATTAAAAACGAGGGAAAAGCTTTCTGTTGGAGAGCAACAAATCAATCGATCAAATGATGATGAGCAAATTGATATTGCTTTCAGAGTAAAAATAGCGACTCGAGTGCTTGTTTTCCTGTTTTTGTTGCTGCATTTATAATCGAAAATGTATTGAATGCGCATGCATTAAAACTCGAAGGAGCGCGCGTTGTAGAAAAATAATTTTCCAAAGAGAGCAGCGGAGCATGAGGAAACAAACAAACATGCTCGATCCATTTCCCCGGCTTCCGCTCGATCGACGCTATTTTTGTGATTCCGTAAACACCCAGAGCGAAGCTTTTCCGGGAATATGTATAATACAAGTCTAAGACTCACAAACTGATCTAATCGAATTTCCAGATTGCTACAGAGGATTTTGCAGTCCAACATACCCGAGTCGCCGGTGCCGGATCCGTTTACGCGCAGGAAGTTCATAAATCACTGTCAGCAGTTGGCCGAAAATCCTGGAAAGCTCAGCAATGAATTTCAACTGCTGCAGACTCTCAGTGTTGATCTGCAGATGCCGAGCAATGCCGCATGTTTACAGGCCAACAGAAAGAAGAACCGTTACTCTGACATCTTGCCGTGTTAGTTTTGTTCATTGATGATTTGTGTGGTAGTCACTTTGATCTTTTAAACTATCTTTACTTACTAACGTCCTTTTTTTGCAGATGATTTTTCGAGGGTGAAGCTCGAGGTTATCGACAATGATCCAAACACTGACTACATCAACGCTTCTTTTATTCGGGTAAAACAAAATTCAACTCGATAGACGTACCATTTTTATGGCATCAATAAACTCACATATTGTAAAATTACTTTTCAGGGCTATTCTGGTAATGAAGAGTACATTGCATGCCAGGGTCCGAAGGAAGATACGACCTATGATTTCTGGCGGATGATCGACCAGTATGATGTCAAAATGATTTTAATGCTCACACAATTGGTGGAAAAAGGAAAAGTAAGTTGACATTGCAATTTTCGTTATATTATTTAAAGCTTTGTGATAACAAATTTTGTTCGTATTTTAGGAAAAGTGTCATCAGTACTATCCAACTATAAGGGAAACCTTTAATTACGAAAAATTATCAATCAGATGCACAAGTGAGCTGGATTATCGAAATTTCACACAACGTACCTTGGTGTTGCAAAAAGTAAATATTGCTAAATACTTTTTACAGTTTCAGAAATTAAATAAATTTAGTACGACACATTAATTTCGTTTTAAATTTTCAGGATGACAAGAGACGTACAATAACTCATCTTCATTTCAAAGACTGGCCGGATCACGATGTTCCTGACGATTTTGATGCCATGATTCATTTTTGCCAAATATTCCGCAAACAATTTTCGACTGTTAAAGGACTAGCCGTTATTCATTGCAGGTTTGTTTTGTCCCCCCTAGAATTGTCCGATTTAGTGAGAAATTTATAAAAATCCACGCCTTTTTTCTAGCGCCGGGATTGGAAGGACTGGAACGCTAATTGCCATAGATATTTTACTTCAGTCAATCAGAGACAATAGAAAGTTAGATGTGTTTGGAACCGTTTATAGATTGAGAAGGCATCGTTTGAACATGGTGCAACGAGAGGTAAGAAAGACGAAATATTGATCAGATGTCTAGACATAGTTATTTGAATTAAAAAGGTGTAATCGCTATCATTTTTCCAGAGTCAATATGCTTACATTTATAATTGCATAAGACAGGTGTTAAAGAATCCATATTTCTTAAAAACATGTATGTATAACTTAAATGCTCGAATTTTAAGATTTAATTTGAATCCATCGTTTTTACTTTTTAATTTTTTGTTTTCCAGATAAACCACCACCCATAGATCCAATATATTCTAAAGACAAAACGAAGAAAGATCGGAGTGATTCGAATACAGACTTGGTTGACAGCTTTGATACTCGTATGTAAAATTACGTCGACTGTTTCTTTTTAAAACAATCAAATACCTACCTCAAAATTTTAACGGCTACCAAAAAATTATTAAGTTTAATTATAGTTTTATTCTTATATTACTTTTGTGGATTGCAAGTGATAAATACTTCTTATTAATATTAATCGAGGTACGACATCAATTAAAATATCCTTGCTATAACTGCTTGTTAATGTTTTGTTCAGTCTGCTTTTTAGCCATTATTTTTGTTGGTGATACGTGGTAGGCTTAAATGCTTACAATTTGTTCTGTCCTTTAGTATAAGTCATACATATGATAGATTTGTGTATAATAATATGTGTTGTACTCTTTACATTTCAGTTAAAAAAAATAGTTTGTCTACTTCAATTGATTCAATGCAACCATTATGTCAATCATCACCACAAACTACGCCCAAGATTCAGATGAATGGTATTTATACTTGAGAGTTTTCTACGCGATTCGAATTTTCTTATTGAATAGTCATCGTAATACATAGTAAAAAGTTTTGTTCGCAGGCTTAAGATACTGTAAATCGACAAGTGCAATTGACACCAGAACAAACCACAATCGAATTGGTAATTAACTTTTCTATACCCGAAAATGATGTGATGATGATTTAGTCCAGAGTTTTCATAAATTGTGATCTAATTGATTCTAGGGCGATATAACAGTGAGGGATATGCCATTTGTGAATCAGCGCGCGATTCTTTTTCAACGACTAGCAAAGAAAGTACAGACGAAAATAATGATCTCAAGAGTTCAAGTAGTTCTCTATACGAGAATGTTGAACCGCTTATACGACCAAGTTCCAGCCAAACGATTGCCGGAAGTAGTTATTATCTGACAAACGGTACGTCGATGAAGAAATAAATTGAACATACAGTCGCAGCGACTTAATTATCTAATCATCTTTTCAAACTGTTTCAGATTCTGGTGAAAAAGATACTTCTTTATAAGTAATCTACTGTGCCAATGCAAGCTTCATGTGATTGGTGATCAACTACAAGTTTCGTCATGACAAGATCAACTAGATTTTATTTAACAAGTTATACGTGTAAAAATATATATCGCAGAATCAATATTTTAGATTGTTAAGAGATTCGGAAGCGGCTATGAGAAAGAGAAACACCCAAGTGCCATCGGTGATAGGGGCCACCGATATCGATATATTTACTAAAGAGGAAATTATTTTTTGTAATATTTACATTGTTTGCTTATGCAAAAGACAGAAAAATCTCTTGTAAACAATCGTAAGCCTTTCGGCAAGCTCCTGAAGGATAATCGACTTGCCCAAACGTAGATTTAAATTTGTACATATTTTAAAGTTATGATTTTTTTTACATAATCTTATTTAAAGTCAACGTAATCACAAGCTAATGTTCAAACAATTTATTTACACTTGAAACGCGCCGTGTAAGAGAATTAATCGTGTCTACTATATTCGTAAGATTTTTTTTGTATCCACAATTTTAATCGAACCAAATACATTTTATGCGCTGTAATATTTCATTTGCAGGCGCTTGACGACAATTAATTGTCTTTTTCTTAATATTCCTGCTAAGCCTGTTGATTACGCGAGAACAATACTTTTGTTCCGCTTTATCGATCGCACAATTCCTCACGTGCGCGAGTCTCGTCGGTCGCTCATTCGTCAACACCGACTTGTTTGCGCGTAATGCCATACATCGGACTCCTAACTGCTCTAACTGCTACATCCATCCACAATAGCACGCGGCTCACCTATACTAATCTAAAAATCTACTACGGGAGCTTTTCTACTGAATGAGCTACCAATGAATTATAGGAGCGCTCCACGTGAATTGCGCAACGGCAACTTGCATAATGAAGGTCGCCGACACGCGTCTATCGCATGCACGAATGTTAAACGCTCCACTGTACCTATGTAGCGCTGTATAACGAGGGGTTCGTTCTGTTCTTCGCGTTAAAGCATATTGCGTATATACGTATAGGTGCAAAATAGACTTGCGGACGTCAGGCGCGCGGCGACGACGAGTCCGACTCGCACACTCGTCAGTTAGTCGCGAGCATTCGCCGGCAGGCAGTGGATAGTATGTGCGGATAGTGCGGAACATGGCTGCTAAGTACTTGAAATCTTTGGCCAAAGCCGAATTCAAGGCCTTCCTCGAGTCGTTCGATTTCGTGCTGTCCGATTGCGATGGTGCGTTAATTTTTAGGAGAGTATAATCGAATCGATCAAGTCACGAGCCAGTTCGCCGAGTTTTAATCTAATATGCCGAGCTCAGTCTCGGAATGCATGCTTGATGCACTCGACGCCGACGCATCTAAATTTAAAATCACGCTATTTCTGTTTCACCCGCACATAATGCAAGCTTTAAAAGCTCCTGGCGCTCCCTATTCACCGACAAACAGATATTTTTTATCTAAAGCCGTGTACATAGCGCAAACGTTTGTTTTCGGTAGCTCACGCATACAGAGAGAACTATACATGGCAGGCGTATTATATAGATCAATAAATAAATCAGCGCTTAGAGGCAGATAAAGTTCGCGATAAAGCTCGCGCGCTTGGAGCGGTTCGGAGAAGTGTCGTTATCAACATTTGACGAATCGATCGTAACTACCCATTCTGTGTACAGCGAGATAAGGTCGTGTACTTTATTGTTATCGCGATACGCTGTATAAGCCATAGAGTATAAAATAAATAAAACAAAAATAACGATTCAAAGCATTCCGGTGTGGACAGGTGTGCTGTGGAGGGAGAAGGAGGTGATCAAGGGCTCGCCCGAGACAGTCGCCAGGTTCAAAGAGTCGGGCAAGAAATTCTTTTACATCACCAACAACAATTGCAAGACGAGGGCGGAACTCGTCGACAAGTGCAAAAGTCACACTTACGAGGCCGCCGTGGTAAGAGAATATACGGGGTTGATTTGAGCAGGGATAATAATTGTAAAAACATTGCATTGATGAAAATTCGTGACATTGGAAACCAGGAGGAAATTTTGTGCACTTCGTACTTGGCGGCGGTCTATCTCAAGGAGCAGAACTTTAAGAAAAAAGCCTACGTTATCGGCAGCGAGGGCATCACCAAAGAGCTCGATGCTCAGGCTATCAAGCACTGCGGCCTCGGGGTGAGCAATTTCATCTAATAGCTAATCATCTGTATTATCGTATTGTGCGAATTCAAACTATATGTTCTTGAGGTTTTTATAGCCGGACCCAATCGAAGGCGATGAGCTGGACATGTTGATGAATTTCAAGAAAGACCCGGAAGTCGGTGCTGTGGTCGTCGGCTTCGACAAGCACTTCAGCTACCCGAAGCTCGTCAAAGCCGCGACTTACGCTCACGATCGGGGGAATCACTTTATCGGCACAAATCCGGACTTCGAGAGGCCGTCGCCCAACGAAAATCTCTTTCCAGGTCAGTGCGCTGATGATTCACGGCAATAAGTAGAAGAAAAAAAACGTTTCGATTATAGATTGCGATGCATTATGTATTTTGATTGTTATAATCAGGTGCCGGATGTTATCTACTGGCGATCGAAGCTGCCGCGGGAAGGAAAGCCGTTGTTCTGGGAAAACCCGAGCCGTTCGTCAGCGAGCTCATCAGGAAAAAGTACGGAGTTAATCCTGCTCGGACTCTTATGATCGGGGACAAGTGAGTTGCTTGATTACGCTTGATCTGATCTGAAATTTTCAATGGAAATTGATCGTTTTCCCAAACTTTTTTCCAATAACGCATCAGTCTCAGTACGGACATTCTCTTGGGCAAACGTTGTGGGTTCACGACTCTTTTGGTCATGTCTGGCATCACCACGAAAGAAGAGCTCGAGAAGCAGCGACGAGACTCCCCTAACTCGATTCTACCCGATTTCTACGCCGATCAGCTGTCCGACGTTCTCGACTGCCTGCAAACCTCTTGATCCTCACATCGGTGTATAATACTATCGGCATTTCTGAACAAGAGATTGTTACTTTGCTTGGCCCGACGATTTTTTTTTTTTATTTCATATCAACGCAGTATTATAACAAATGCCTATTTACGTTGTCTATCAACTACGTACGTATTTAGGAGAAAGAACAGGGGACAAATGAAAGACCTCAAGAATTATCCAACTGGATTGCTCTTATTTGAGCTGCCCGACGTTCAGCGAGAAATTGCAGGCCAAAGTCACACAGAAGCGCAGCAGCTGCTGGCCTTGATGCGCGATTCCAAAATAATTTCCATTGCCTCGTTCGCGCTTCTACTTATACATCACTGCTCGTGGTGGGGAGCACGGATGTGTATATGAATTAGGTAGATCGCTCTATGATTGTATTTTTTTCCTCCTTTTCTCACTCACTTATAAACAGTAATGCATATTTGAGTAAACTATGTAATGGAGTATCAAGTTGTCATTACACGGTAATGACATCGAGCCGTGATTGTATGACTGTTTTATTTTAAGCGAAAATTGTCCAAGTGCAGAAAGATCGCGGTAGTACGCGTTGGTACATGATCTACAACTCATGAATGGAGTTTGGCTAGCATATGGCCATACCTTTAGTTACAGGAAAAAATTGCAAAAGGCTATATTTTTTGTATGTAATTCAAGTCTTTTACTCATAGTCTTGTATTTTTACATAACTAATATTATGTATTATTCTCTTATACAACTTGTATTTGTAATTATCAATCTGATTTTCAATCATTATTCAAAGATACTTATATTTACATACTGAAATGAGTCAAATGATTTTACACATGATTTCATCAAGAACACCTGACAAATTTTCTATTCTTTTCAAAGCACACATATCATTAATCATTTCATGAATTAGTGACATTATTTCTTTTGTGTTTTAATATAAAACAAGTATAACTCATGTATGCATTGAAGATAAAAAAAATATATATATATATGTATATAAATTAATATCGGTATTTTGTTGAATAATCTTTTGGCGATACTACTAAACCTCTACCTTTCCTGGCTCCTCTGTACACCGTTTCGATGATGTCTATCATTTCTTGTTTGTCCTCCAAGGTCCAGTTGATTTTGTTGTTGTTACCAGTACCCAGATCAATCATGATGTGCTTGTTCCTGAAGAAAAACATAACCGTGCAGGGGTCGTATAACTCATACCTGTAATAATGAAATATTCAATATTATGTCTGCATTTATATTAAAATGACAAGAGTATAAGAAAAATAATAATTAGAAAATTACATTTTGTTGAAGTCTGGAACCTCTGTTATATCCACTAAGTATATAACGGCAAAATTCTTGACTTTCTCTGCTATGTTGTACAGGACTTCGTCCATCTTCATGCACATAGGGTCCCAATCGTGACCAAATCTGATTACCTGCAAATCAAAGGAATAAAAACTTGAATTTTGCGAGTAATTATTGGTTATAATAATATTTTAAACTTTGAAGTTAACTTACCACAACACGATCTTCTTCGGACAGGATGGCTTGATCCACCTGCCATCCATTATGTAAATGCGAGAGCATGTAAGACATGTTGGCTAGTTATTATTGCACTCACTTAAATATACAAAAACAACGAAGAACTCAAGATTTTCACGAAATCTGCGAGAGAAATGTCAGACGTCGTATCGAACACAACAAACCCCCGTGAAAACGAAAATACCGAAAGGTCAGAAGGTCTAGAATAAACGGGAAATTGACGCCTGACGGGACCTCTGGCGGTAAGTTCCTAAACTCGAAGTAAAGTAGGATTTAAAATTTTTTAATTTTTAATATTTTATAAAATTTATTCTTTGAAAATAAAAAACACTGGAACAGTTATTTTTTGTATTATCTTTTGCATATAGAGCAATCAAAGTAATAAAAGTGAATGAAATTCATGATCTTGAAGTCGTTTTACTAGCGATGATCTTACGATTTTGGCTTAAGCTGTTTCAAATTTCGCGCGATTTGTTCCTGATAAAATAGTGTCATATATATATATATATATATATATATATATATGGCGCAAATATAATTTCGTTGAAGATACATATATATATGTATTATAACCCCTTATTGTATATAGTCATAATACCTATATAGGTTATAATTTGTGATAGTGTTTTTTTATTTTTTGTTACGAAGGCGTAGAAATAATTATCAGAGTTGACTTTGTTTAAATTAACTGTAAAGAATTTACAGTTTTCTGTTTATATTGAAGGTTTGAATAAGCGCGAATGTATGTACATACAAAGACTTGTTTTTCTGTTACGTTAGCACGACTCCGTTTTATCCATGGGGTTCTTCACTAGAGCAGATGCGAATAGCGCCATTTAAAAGGCTCGCATGAGCCATAAGTATTTTTGTTGACTTTGGTATTTAAATTTCACTTTCAAAAGTGACGAGTATAGAATGCAGTCCAGAGGCATCTGCACATGTGCCAGGCTGTCGAGCATGCAGCTGGGCAGAATTGTAAATAAAGTAATGAGCTCGGACCGGACTAAGAAGTAAGCTTTCTGCTGCTGCAATATTTTTGTTATATGATAATATTACTCATACATAACATTTGCAATGCAATTTTAGGAGCCGTTATAAAGTGCCAGCAAATGCACCTCATATGCCTCAAATACAACCCAACTTTGGTCCAACATCGAAAACATCAAAAACTACCCATAAGAATCGCAGGGTCACAGTTTTAAACAAAGTCTTCATGAAGTACATAACTGATTTGATGGCCTCTGGTGAGGTAGCTGCTCAACTAATAGGGAGAGGAATAGAAGTTTCTCACGTGAGCGTGACACCAGACTTCAAACTAGTCAATGTGTTTTGGTTTGCACAAAATGAAATTGATGCAAATGAATCTACCGAGAGAATACTAAAAAGAGCTGCTGGACAGTTGCAACATGAACTATCTCAATTGAGAGTGATTGGAATTGTACCTCCCATAAATTTTGTTAAAAATAGACTGCATAGTGCTGTAAAAGAAGTGGAATCACGATTGGCAACGGTTGATTTTGGAGAAGATTTTGTGCCATCTGCTTATATTAAAAGTCAAATAAGACCGCCAGTTCTGCAAATGTCACTTTCTCCTGAAATAAAAGCTAAGCTTTCTGCACTAGACAGTAATAGTAATAATCAAGAAGAAGAAACAGTAGAAGAAGAAGAAGAAATTTATGAAATAAAAATACCAGAAATGAAACAAGATGTCATGGGATTTAATCATTCCGCTATAATGAAAAGAGTAGGTTGCAATTATCAATATAATCAGTTTTGATTAATCATCAAATCCAATAAATATATGTGTCAATGTCAATATAATTATTGTTTTCCAAACAGATCAAGGCATCATTGAACAAAACGAAATTAGCTGAACAAAGAGTCATTGTTGATATACCTCAAGAGCCACAGGGCAATAGTCAAGTAAGCCCAGCTGATGTAGCTACTTTCTTGGATAACAAAGAACAGCAGATTCTGTTTAACGATTTTCTGAAAAAGCGTATGGTGGAAGAAAAGCGTCGCTTGCAATCGATATCCTTGCTGGAGGCCAAGTTAGAGGAAGAAGAGGAATGGGTAGAACAAATGCGCGAGCCCTGTGACATAGACGATTATGATATTAATGAAGACGATTATAGAGACAATCCCTGATGCTTGGCATTTGAAATCTGGTGAGATGTAATTTTATGTTTAGCAATTTATTTTAAATAAAATAGTGTACATAATATAAGCTATTATTATCTTTTTTTTACTAAACACCGATTATTTTTTATTAATTTCGCAATCGGAGGGTACAGATTTTCTGATACATTGTTTTTGTATTAATATATTGTTAAAATGTGAGTGTGTCAGCGAAAGAGAGGGGGAGAGAATGCGTCGTCTGCAGGACACGATGGGGGTGAAGCGACGCTCATCCCTGTGGAAGGCCAGAGTGAGAGAATATTGTGATTGGGCCCTATATGCGCGAACTTTTGGGGTGAGGGTGGGGACAAGAATGACAGCGGAAGTAGGCTGCTAAGGCGTCGGAGCCCTGTGTCGAACACGTGCCGCATCCTGCAGCAAAGATTCGGTCTATTTGGAAAACTGACAGGAGTAAGGGCGCAGAGCTAAAATGGACGCAAAATTGCAGTCTACTTAGAGATCTGGCAGAGTTAGGACGACTCTTCAGTTAGACGGAGCCAGTGAAAAGTGCGAGATTATAAATTCAATTCAGTTTTTCAATCGGTATAGGCACGGCGTGCGTAGTGCGAGAAAATTACAACGATCGAAATAGAAATCGGTCCGGCATTATAGTCGATTCCGCGTGGGGACGAGAGCAGACCGCAGTGTGGTGAACTCCGTATGGTTTAAATAAGCGCATACAGCGACTTTTGTAATAGAGTATCGCATATTTTGAAAATGAGAAGCTCCGACACAGTGCAGCGTTTCGTAATACACGTTGCGGTAAATGTTCCTTACGCTAGTCTTTTAACTATCATAACGTGTTATCTGATCAAAAAACTTGTAAGAGAAGTTTTCGCACTAATAGCCTTGGGAGTCAACAAACTTTTTCCGTATGCCTTACAAGCTAAAAACGAGACGCTAGTCCGCTGGCTGATCAAGGCCGGCGTCAATGTAAGAGCTTGTTTTTACCACAATACGGCGCTGCACTTATTACTCGAAGAAGAAGAAGAAGAAGAAGAAGAAGAAGAAGAAAAGAGCTCTGGTAAAAATCTTTCTTTCCGGCGTTTTTTTTCATGGAGAGGTGCAGTTCCTACAAAAGAAATAGATTTACAGCGTCGAGTGAGAATTGCGAAGCTTCTAATCCAACATGGCGCTGACGTCAGCGCTTCATTTTACTTAGACCAAACGCCGTTTGGATGGGCCACTCTGCAGAGCAACCGCAACAGGGCTCTGATACAACTATTCTTGGATAACGGAGCCGACGTCAACAGGAAAAACTTGCACGGTAGGAACGTGGCCGAGGAATACCTTGCCAATGCCGCCAACACCGTGTACTTGCCGAACACTCGTGGTGGAATCGAGCCTGCATTCTTGAGACTTATTCAACCGAGCGGCAATTACACGAGTGCGTTGCACGAGGCTTGCATCTTTCACAGAACCGTCGAAATTCGCAACGATACGATCCTGCTTGCGGACGGGGATATCAACGCCAAAGATACGTTTGGCCACACACCACTATGCTACGCCGTTCTCTCAACCGGTACTGCTGATGCTGCAGAGGACAAGAAATCTACCATAAACTTGCTGCTCCGCCTCGGTGCTGACATAAATCAGAAAATAATCTTGAATTTTTTCAATGAGATGGAGACCAGCATCTTGGAATTAGCAGTGTTGCTCGGAGACCGCGACATCGTCGAGACTCTTCTACAGCACGCGGCCAAGCTCGTAGATCTGGAGAGCGGTGAGGAGAAGAAGGCGTTGAGCGACTTCAATGTCGAATTCATTCACAGCTTGGACTTTGATTTGAAGCAAAGCTATCTGGAATACGTCAAGGAATTGAGAGAGATCCGGATGAGCAAGCCATTAGCCGAAGAACAATCCTCACCATCTCGTTCGATTTGGTTTAAAAAAGCCTTTGAAGGGCTCTCAAGTACCGTTAAATTCTAGAAAGTGTCCTGATTTGATGGTCACTGACTTCAGCGTTTTTTTTTTTTTTTTTAATACTTAATATTAAAATCAGAACTTTTTATCAATGTTTTGTAAATGCGACGCAAAATAGTTAAAAAATAGTATATGTAATTTGACTGCTTCTTCAATAATTTTGTAAAACTAGTTGTTTTTGTAACGATTATTGAATTAAATTGAAACTTATATTTGTAACTTTTGGCTACATTTGTAAATGTAAAGTATAAATTTGTAAAATGAGATTTTTTACTTCTGGAATAATAAAAATAAATTAAATAAAATTTATTCACAGAAGATATTGGTATTAAATACTTTATTTCCCAAATTGAAAGCCCGTAGAAAATATTCAAATAGTATTTGTGTTTTTTGGTCAATATTCATGCGTATCTACAAGAAAAGAAGAAAATTAATATCAAACAGTGTTTTTAATAACCGTAGAGAATTTTAATGGACATACATTATTATGTGGCATACATAATTATTAGTAAATAAATGATTCAATAATTAACAGAGAAGATAAACTTTGGAATGACATGTGTTGCATTGAATATCTAGCTTCACTCAGCACCGATTTGAAGCACGTCAAAACAGACGGCGCATACTCTCACTGGTTTGTTCAGTCCAAATTTCAGAATGGGCACGTCCTGACCTGAGCACTTACTGCACAGAATTCTTCCACAGTGACGGCTAGAGAATCAGAATTATTGATATAAAATCCATTTGTACTATCTGTATATTAGATATTTATTTTTTCCACTAAACTATAACTCTTACCAATGGTGTTTTCTCATTGTCAGCGAAAACTTTGTGCCACACTCCAAGCAAAGGTCTTTGTCGGCCCACGGGGCCTCTTGCGTAAGCGACTCTAGTAATCTGTAGAGCAACTGCTTTGTCGCCACCTGATAATTAAATATCGTTATACCGTCTTTGTTCATAGATCCAAGGCACGCACCAGATTTGACGAGAGTTCGACACAGATTGCCATTCCCCTTCATGTAAGCGATCAGAAGCGGAGTATTTCCGTCGAGATCTGCAAGCACGTTTTTAATTAAATTTAAATTTGCAATGACGCTATTTCTTCTGTTGAACAAAAATTTACCTGCATTGTTCAGGGGATACTGAGCCATACATTCGAAGAAGAGCTCGCAGATTGTGGCCGCATTATCGCGTCCGTATCTTGCGAGTTCGTGTAGCGGATTTCGGCCCTTGAGATTGACGGCCTCAGCGTCCAGCGTACACTCAGTCAGCAAAGTTCGCACCACCGTTACATGACCTTCCCTTACGGCAACGTGCAGGGCATTATCACCGTCCGCGTTCACAGCGTCAAAGTTTATCGAATTCTATTATTAGATATAAACGTTAATAAATGGTCAAATAAAAATTTTATCATATGCAAAGAACTAACCTGAAGAAGAGCAGAAACGACGGTAGCGTGACCGGCCTTTGCGGCTGCGTGCAAAGCTGTATTCCTGTGAGCGTCCGTGTCGTTGACTCGCGCACCGGCCAATATCAAACTGCGAACCAGCATCTCGTTGCCGTTTATGGCAGCTAGATGCAAAGGGGGCGTTTGCGTTACGTCTTGCACCCTTGAATTTACATCCACCTAAAAATAACATACAGACGATTTTTATTGACACTCAAATTTAAGATCAGCAATAAGTAATAATCGTAGTATGACGTTCAGAGTTTATTTCCGGAACTTTTCATGTTTTGCTAATGTAGCAAACAATCGCGAATTTGAAAATACCACATACGATTTTAGAACAGCGTATGAATGTAAGCAAAGAACAAAAAAATCAGTGAATGACTTCCTTGGAGAACAGCCAGATTAAAAATACTTTGTTCAAATACGAAAAAAGACGTTTCATTTTTAGCTAAAATATATCACACGGTTTCAACAACAAAACCACAACCAATCAGCATCTGACCTGTATCGACAGCAAGAACAATATGCTCTCCATGTCGTTTTTCTGTATGGCAGTGTGCAGGAAGTTCCTGCCCTTGTTGTCAAATTGTTCGGCAGCGGAAGGTAGCCTATCGAGGATAGCCTGGGCTGCCTTATTGTTCCTGACAGCCAGTGCAGTGGCGAACGGACTTTGGCCCTTCTTGTCCCTGATCGACAAGTTGATGTTGGGATGGCAGAGTAGCAGTGAGATTATCTGAGCGTGCTGATTTTGAATAGCTATGTGAACGGGGGTCTTGCCCTCGGCGTCGCGAGCGTTAACGTTCGCGCCATGCTCGATCAGAGTCTGCACAACCTGTTCTCAAAAAGATTTTCCAAATTGTAAAATAAAATTACAGCGATCTCGCTACATTAATTTCAGACAAATCTGTTTACCTGCTCAAGACCCCACTGACAGCACAGATGCAGCGGTGTGCATTCATCTTTCGCCTCGTCACCTCCAGCCCCGTTGGGTCCAGGTCTTCTGGGCGAATTGAGATCGCAGCCGCTACGCACCAAGAACTGCGCGACGTCCTCGCGGTTCTCGTCGATGGCCTTGTGCAGGAGAGTCTGCTGACAGCCATCGGGTCCCGGTGACCAGCAATCCGGATCGGCTCCGTGAGCCACGAGGCTCGAGGCCACGTCCTCTTGCTCCGACTCCAAGGCATCCCAAAGAGGACAGCCAACCGAGGTATCAGCACCGCGACGACAGAGAGCTTCCACCACGTCACCGAGACGACAGTGTACGCTTAGCTGAAGCGCTGTTTCGCCACTCAGGCTCCTGGGACAATTCAATGAGTAGTTACTTCGAATCAAGCACGGTCCAATTAAACGTCACTCACCTAGCATTTATATCAGCACCATGCTCCAGCAAGAAAATCGCACTAGCCGAGTCCTCCTTGAGTATGGCCTGGTGCAGAGCGGTATGCCCAGCTTCGTTTCTCTGCTCGAGATCGGCACCAGCCTGAATAAGCGCAGCCAGCACTTCTTTGTCTTTCGGCACAGCTCCGAGCGCCAAACTCAGAGGACTGTCGGCGTCCTTGTTCTTGGTCGTCAGCAGGTCGCGTTTCTCGTTGTCCGGCGCGGCATCGAGGAGCGATCGCAGAGCCTCGAGACGTCCGTGAGCCACCGCCAGATGAAGAGCCGTGTCTCCGGAGAGCGTACGACTAGCCAGAAGACTCGGCGAGCGTTCCAGGAGTCGGCGGCAGAGACGAGGCAGTCCCGAGCGGGCAGCCTCGTGCAGAACGGTCCAGCCTTCGCGGTTCCTCGACTCCAGGGTATCGGCTTCGGCGCGCCATTTTTTGTTCGTTTTCGAGGCTGCTTTTGACAACAACGTTTCCATGAAACACAGTGCTTACAAATGACTTAGTCCGAATTCAATATTCGAAAGAGATGAACCTTTGATTTGATCGGCGTCGCAGGGCTCCAGCAAAAACAGCGCTGCGTCCTCGTGCAGCTCCCTGGCCAGCCTGTGCATCAGGGTATCGGCCTCGTCTCCGGGATACCTCGGATTGGGTGCTGCTCCGCGAGCCAGAAGCTTTGCCGCGCCGCTCTCGAAGCTCGGCTCGGCGAGCAGCAGAGCCATGCAGAGGGCGGTGTCGCCATCCTTTGTGCGCAAGTCGACGTCGATGCTGTCCGAGTCGAGCAGCAGTTCCAGTAGTGCCTCGTTTCGCTGGGATATGCAGCAGTGAAGTGGACTCCTGAAGGAAAAACCAACTCGATCAACCATCGAATCCTTATACTTATACTTATCAGAAGATTAAAAATAGACAAACTACATAGCTCACCATCCATCGTGGCTCTGAGCGTTGGGTTCCAAGCCGGCCTTGAGCAGTCGTCCGGCAACAGCCAGCATATCCTGCGAGGTATGGGCGGCCAGGAGGTGCAGAGCTGTCTTGCCATCGGCTTCGTTGGGTTGATCGAGGACCTTGCCGCCGTTGTTCTCCAGCTGCTCGACGATGAACTCGGCGGCGTAAGAGTCAGCCTTGAGGATGGCCGAATGCAGGAGAGTCAGACCCCGGGCGTCCTTGGCGCACAGGTCTGCTCGGTGCTCGACGAGGGTCCGGGCCAGAGATGGCTGACGGGACTTCAGGGCTACCTCCAGAGCCGTCTCGCCACGCTGGTCCAGTGCATTCACTGCTTCGGGAAGCTGTTGAATGAGACAGGGTACATCGTTTAATCGAAATGATAATTTTTCTTTCTGTTGATGGTAGACGCGATAGGGATTACTTTTCATAATTATAGAACGACTTGAGTTTAACGCAACGTTTCCTGAAATACGCTCCAATCTGATTTCTTCACAGCCTATTGTTCCTTCGTGCGATAAAGAGTGCCGACATTGTTATTAAAAATAAGCGCTCTTCAGCTTTACTCCAAAACAAACAATTCTCGATGTATAAAATCAATCATCCAATCTTCAACAATAGAAACATCATCCAATTTTGGTTTTTCCGCAGTGAATAAGCCATCAAGCATCCCAGCGAACAATGTACCAAAAAATTCTCATCAGAGCCCATCAAACTCCAGTTTCGAATTTCTCAAGTCTCAGCGAAAAATAATTTCAAAACACGCCCGTCTCGAATCTCGGCGCCTTCGCGCATGCATTCCCATACGTCTGCGGCGTCTATATGTATATACATATAATTATATCTACATATAACGAGAACCAGCTGAGGAGTCTCTCTCGCGCGCACACTCGCGAAGAGTAGAGAGGGTCTAACCGTTTATGACGTGGCGCCGAGGACGACCAGCCAACTATAACAGAGACCGCGAGAGAGAGAGAGAGAGAGAGAGAGAGAGAGAGAGAGAGAGAGAGAGAGAGAGAGAAGTGTATGGCAACGAGTGTGTAACACACAGCTACCGCTGCCTCTCTTTCAAAATACATGTGTAACGCGACGATGGACGGCAGCGACAACGACGAAACGCTCGTCGGCTATCAGTTCAGCCGGACGCATTGCTGGCTGCTGCTGCGGGAAAAATCGTCTAGCAGAAGAGCTTGTTTATAGTGCGTGGGCGAAACTGGGTCGCGAGAATTTTTTTCTTTTATACATATTTTGCACGCAGACCTCGCGCGTGTTCCAGAAGAAAAAAAAAGTGCGAGAAGAACCTAAGGCGATTTCGGTGTGTATGCTGCAGTGCATATCATCAGAGGAGAGAACCGTCCGACTGGCGTCTGCTGTGTATATACATACATTAGCCCGTATAAACGAGGACGCGAAACGGAAGTGCACAACGTATGTGATGCAGCAGCCCTTGCAGGCCGTTTGAAATTTAGCGCGGCAAGCGCTTCCGCTCTCCGCAGCAGTGAATAATGTACGAGCAAAACGAGAATAGGACTTGTACGAGAGTGTGAATCATAATTTTCGTGATTTCCGCTGGACTTTTATCGGCCAGAGATATACGCTAACGAGTATAACAAGGCATTTTCATCGCCGAACGCTCGCAGTCGCGTAAAAACCACTCGCTGCTGCGCGCGCTGCGAGTTTCTTTTTCTTTCATTCGCAGTTCGTTTATAATACACAATCCTTTCGCCATAGCCGTGGTGTCAAGGTCGACAATGATGAAGTCCTCAGGTATTCAGAGGCCGACGATGTTGCTGCTAGCCGCTCTGACGTGTGAGTCATTATAATAATTAATTAATTTTGAATGCACGGGCTTTCAAGCTCGCTCTCATTGAAATGGGAGTTTGATTGCGCCGAAGGACACGTAGTTTATCGCTTCGTTATGCAGAGCTTATATACTCGGAAAAATTGTTGAAAGCAAGCGTCTTAACGCGAGAAGAACGACTGCTTTTTGTTGAGGCTCATCGCGCACAGTCACGTGCGCGTGACGCATCGCCGATTGTTTTTATCGACAGCTGATTATGCTTGTCGGAGACACAAAAGGCGCTGCTGAATTTCGCATAAATATATAATACAATCTCGCTATTACAAACTTTCTACGCCGAGTGCGGTATTAAATTTCACCGAGATTACATATTGGAGCGACGATAGTTAGCGTATTATGCAGCGCGTAACGCTATTCTCGTACATTAATTTTCCAGGCGTCCTGACATTCCTGCCAGCCGCTGAAGCGATGATATGCTACAGGTGTACGGTCCTGCCGCGACAGTACGTCGGCGAAAAGGACCAGCCTTGCTCCAAGTTCGACGGCAGCGAGAGATTCTATCAGGACTGTCCAACCTCGACCTTCTGCATGAAGCGTATCATTCATTACCGACTGACGAACGGAAGTATGCATATAGAATTTCAGAGACGGAGTATAACGGTGTAGTCGCAAACAATCATGATGCAAATTTATTCACAATGTCTTCTGTTTGTAGCCACAGTGACGACGGCTGAGAGAGACTGCGCCTTCCAGAAGGACGTCGTCCAGGCGTACAATTGGAAGGAGCGTCGATGGCATCCCGAAGAGAGGATCGACAAGGAGGCCTACGGCGAAGGCTGCTTCAAGGGCGAGGACAGAGGTACTCCCAACGGTCCGTCCGAGTACTGCTTCTGCTCGAGGAACTACTGCAATTCGGCGTCTTCCGCGAAGCTCTGCGGCAGTCTAGTCATCCTTGCATTTCTGCTCATGAAGCTCTGCAGATGAGACTCTGACTCACACTGACCGTATCGGTTTGCAGATCTCAGATAGCAGGGTATCCATACCGGTGTCTTGATGCACGCTTTGAGATGAAACAAGCTCTCTCTTGACGAGAGCGTTGAGGGTGCGAGATTGAGAAACGATTGTGATATTAAAATATAATATCAGATATTTTTATGTAAGATATATTGGAGGCGCGATGTTTGTTACTTAATTAATTTCCTGTCCTGCCAGAGCGGATGAGAAAAGCGCTGAGAGCGAGCGGATGTATGTATGTACATGTGTGTAGGATAATAAACGAGACTTACCTCAGCATTATGTTCGACCAAATATAAAAATACTACGTCTTCGCGCTGCAAACGGACTGCGGAATGTAACGGGTATTCGCTCTTCGTTTTCAACAACTGATACAACAACGGTCCCGGCATTTCTTTGAAGTCCTCTCCACTGAGGTCATCCTAAGATTAAGCATGATATTATTTTTAGTCCATCATATGTAATATTTGACACAACTGATCTGATAGTTGTTAAGTGAAATAAAGGAAAAAGAAAAAATTGTACCCAGTGACAAGAAATCAAAGAACTACAGTGGTCTCTCAGCTTTTTTGTTCCTAGCTCTTCTGCGATTGTGTACAACCGCACACAGTCTTGCAACTTAACACTTCCTATTAAATATTTTTCACATCTATCAACTAATTCAGTTAATCCAAAACCAGATGCTGCTTTCATCAGTTCAAGCGTCAACTGATCCTGGCTCACTATATCTGTATAAATCCATTTCAATAAAACAGAACCTACATTTCCATCTAAATTCTTCCAGTCTGCAAAAAGATTCAATTAATCAGTACACAATTCGATTTTTTACAAACAAAATTTGTTATTACTATTTGATTTTTAATGAAATATATATGATAGTACCTAACACTGCTTTTTCTGGCAGCGAGCTCCATGTGTCGCTTCGCGCTGCAATCACAAATTTATGAACTGGAATACTTCTGTCTCTCAACACCACTGTTACATCACTGAAATTCAGATAGAAAGCATTTCAATTCCTTGAAAATCACAATCATCCTTGTAATAATGAGCGATATTAATATTCCTATCAATCAAATCCTATACCTGTAGCGCTGTTCCTCATACAGTGCTGATATCTGAGACAGCAGCCTTCCAACAAACCCATGGTCCTCTTTCTCAGCAGTAGCCAACGCATACTTCTGCTGCAACTCTGTGTAATTATTGTAGAGGTTCACATACTGCTCTCGGAGAAGAGCAAGATGCTGCTGCCACTTCTGCGAATCCGATGAGTCCTCTGCGAAAACAACCATGTTTGTATGTCAAGCAACGCTCTCGTGCTTCTGCCAAAGCAAAAAACTCACCCATGATTAGAAGGCAGACTCTGGTAAAAAAAGCTCTTTATCCCAATGTCGAATGTCAGCACTTAGCAGGCGTTGATTTGATTAAACGCACGGGAAGAGATACGGTGATATCATGTCACGGGCCGCTCTTCAAAACGGTTACGTTATGGGCTCCGGTCTCGTTAAGCCGCCTGGCGTAAACGACGAAAACCATGAAAACTCGCAGGATCCACTATTCACTTTTAGCTCTAAAAAACTCTTCGTCTTCGGGTCCAGGCGTTCTAAAGACATTCCATTTTTGACAGCAATTATACGCCCCTATACGATGGCTTCTCACACTGCTTGCGCCACTCGCAGACTGCTGCCGTGTCGGAGTCGTCGGAGATATGCGAGCACTCGTTCATGTACACTCTAGCTCTCAGTGATATGTGTGCGTGGAGAGGCTCTAATTAATAACCTATCCTAACATTTAAATGCCAAAGAGGAATGCGGCTCGTCCTGTAGCTGCTGTACTATGTGCAATGATTACATGCTATACCTGTCAGTCGACGAGCCATTCAAAGCGTTTCCGAGACAAATCTAATTTGCGGATTCCGCCGCAAAAGCCGACTGTTTACGATTTTTCAGCGAGCTCGCATATAGTGTTCTCTCTACTTACAAAACATTCGCTTCCTAACCTAAGCTCAGAACCATCAGAGGTATTCCTGCGCACTGTTCCGCGATGAGCCATCTAGCGAGCGATATATATATAGATATAAACATATACACTCGTGTAACAACGCAGTCTGGAAACAATTTTAAAGTCCTCGACTGATTATGCTTCTATAGCAACAAAAGCAAATTGATTTTTAGTATTGCACTGTGCCAAAATGGAACCGCAAGATATCTATTACAACAGGAACGAATACGTCGAGACTGTAAGCGAGAACGTTATTTTTTACTTCTTTTGTGGAAGAAAAACAGTCGTATGGAGCGAGGTAACCTCTAACTCTTGATTACTTTTTTTCAGGCATCAGGAAATAAAGTTAGCAGACAAACTGTCTTGTGTGGCTCACAAAATATTGTCCTGCATGGCAAAGTTATAGTACAGTCCGATGCGATTATCAGAGGAGACCTTGCCAATGTAAAGACTGGCCGCTACTGCATTATTGGGAAGAATGTTGTCATTCGACCTCCTTTCAAGAGGTTTAGCAGAGGGTTAGTACTCTAGAAATGTTCAAGTAGATAACTCATACTGTGTATAAAGCAGCTTTTTTAACACTTTTTATCCTTACAGAATTGCATTCTTCCCTTTGCAAATGGGGGACCATGTTTTTGTAGGAGAACGTGCTATTGTCAGTGCAGCTGTGGTAGGCTCCTACGTTTATATAGGAAAAAATGCTGTCATCGTAAGAAGCTTGTCTAATTTTTTATTATTCATATTCTTTTATTTTTCTATCTTTTTATAAAATTAAATTTATCACACAGGGTCGGAGGAGCATACTAAAGAGCTGTTGTTACATTGAAGATGGCGCAGTCATTCCTCCAGAAACTGTTGTGCCTTCCTTCACAAGATTTGCTGGTAATCCAGCCAAATGCGTTGAAGATCTACCAGAATGCACTTTAGACTTGATGCTAGATTTCACAAAGAATTACTATCAGCATTTCTTACCAGCCAAAATACCTTGAATGGCTACTGCACAGCAGCTTTCTAAGTGTGTTTTAAGTATTAATTAAGTATTAATATAAGTGATTGCATGAAAAACAGTGATAATTATGACAGTAACTTGTTATAAATTATCACTTTTACTAAGGTTGATGCTTAATGAACTTATGATTTAATGTACATACAACATTCATTTATATAATTAGATTTCACCCGAAAATAATTTACTGCCAATTATTTATCAGGGCCTCCAAATAGTCAAACATCAAAGGCTTTGTACATTTTGACGTAAAAAACCACTGATTTTTATATAATTAACTCTTCTTTGATCTATAAAGTCGATATTTTTTACAACTGAAAAAATAAAACTAAACCTCTCATTTACTTATCATAATTTTTATTGACGTCATTTCGCATAATTCTTGCATAAAAATTATATCAGTAAACGGTTATATTTTCGGAACATTGATTTTGCAGTAGGTATCTCGAATCTCTGCATCTTTCCGAAGATATACTTTTTTAAGGTAAATCTTGTTTCTTTCTTCCTTGATGAGTTATCTGGGGTAAATCTTCGTAATTGCTTGGCAAGCTTCAATATGTTTATAAGATAAAATTTGATCATCAATTTCATGGACTCAAAGTACACAAGATCAAAGAATAAATAATGCGCTTTTTATCAACGTTGCGCAGATTTTGTCTTCAACTCAATCAATATTGATATTATTAATTGATCAATATTCGATACGAAGGATATCACTTAAGACTTTTCGTCACTACGGCGCAAATTCATGGATAATCTCCATCTATTTTGTTTTTTATGTAAAAAAAATGAGATTCGTAATCTCACTGAACTGCCGGTTGAGTATCGATTGCAATCTGGCATATAATGTTCGCTTTTTAATATTTATTTGGATTACGCTTGCTTGCAATGACGTTAATCTATTTTTTTACTTAGCTTATTCTTTTTAGTGGATGAGTGATATTAGTCATGAATTTCTCAAAATCTCCAACATAATATTATCAATTAAAAATTCATCAAAGACGTCATTAACGATACCTACGAAGTTAAAAGAAAAGAAAAGAAAAGATGGCCTTACCTTCTTACGAATAAAAGACAAACCTTGGTTTTTTACACGTCTACTCTATGTATAAGCAACGACAGACAGGAATCGCGTCGAATCGCACGTCGCGCACTGCAATTTAATCGTGCGTTTCAACAAGACAGAGCACCGCATTAATGACAAAATCGCGAGCACTTATCAAATCGAAAAACAACCACATACACGACATCATTAAGTATCATCATTGATACAATAGTTTCCTATTTGAAAATAATCATTTATTTTCCTTACACTCTTGCGCTTCCGAGTGTCGCTCCACCGATACACATACACAATAGCTATAATTAGTTATACCTGAACAAATATTAGAAACAAAAAATTAACTTCACACAATGCAAAATCCTCACAATATGTATATAACCGAGCATAAAAAATAATGAATTAATATAGGTCCGCTTGCTGTCGTACGTATACGCTCGGAGACAATCAATTAGAGGACTAGACCAGACCGGAAAATCTCGAACATGACAATGCAAAAATTCGTCGAACCATGAATTTCCGAAGCTTGCCGAAAAGTGCGATAATAATCGGTCGAATAGAGAAGGTCGTTGATCTAAAAAATAATATTTCGTGCGCTTATATCTACACACCGGATAATCAGCTTCACGGCTGTGTCTCATTGTACACGAATACTTAACGACGAGCGAATCGCGCTTTATGGCCGAAAGCAGCTGATGCCGGTATGTAAATAGTTTACGTTTTATGCTCGTCGAAAGGTGCTATATACACAATACACGGACCGAATTATTATTGCTGTTTCAGCTGTGTATTTGCGTTTCGCATTCCAGAGTCTAATTGCTCGGCTATTTCAGCGACGAATGATATCGTCCCGTTGATTTTCGCTCGACACATCGCCGCGCACGAAGACAATAAATACAGATGATTCAGACTTCCGTCGATGACAATTTCAATTCTCTTCATCCGCTCGTCGTCGTTCATCACAATATACTTATGTAAATCATTTCTTTTCCGGGGAAACTACTTCGTTTTCTGGCGGACGATCGTGTAATTCTCAGCATAAGAAAAGAGCCAACGCCGCTCGTTAAAAAATGAGATTTTCATTTTAAATAAACTCAGGAGACTACCCGCCGCCGCGCGTAGAGCCTTGAGTTTTTCCGACAGCCGCGGCGTTCGAAAGAAATATGTACCGCAGCACGAAAGAATGCGAATAAATTACAATCGGCTAATTACATTTGCTCCGTTATTATACCGAGAAGACTCAATTTTTCACTCTCAAGTACACGAGTACCGCGTATCATCGTCTGGTTCGCACCTGAACGAAATTTCGTGCTCGACCACGCTTGAAATTTTTTAAATAAAATTCTCGAAGACGCTGATAAGACATTATTTCAGAAGCGGCGTTTACAAAGAACATGATAAGTGATTATCGCGAGACTAGTCCTCGTTATAGGCACGTGTTGCGCACCTCGAGGATAATTAAAGTTTTATTATATTAGCCAGAATGAGGCGTAATCTCTGTTTGTTCGTTACAATAAAAGTTACGCCACAATTAGCACGAAGTGGTTACATTTCTCGAAACCATTATGTTACTTATACTGTACAATGTATACATTATACTATACAACCGTTCCTACACAGGAGCTCATCGATTATGTCAATGACTATATCCGTAATCACGACGATTATAAATCAAGTTCTCTTTAATTGTATTTAAAAATATACACACTGCAGTCGGAGAGAAACAGAAGCGCAAGAGATCGTCATTCCGAACAATATAAACGCAAATCGTCCTCGGTCTCCCCTACAACAACATAAATACTCATCATTCGCGTTGATTTGCTCGTCGAGATTTAACATCAAATCAGCGCGTCAGTAGAGTTGCTGTGTTACTGCAGCCACGACGAGCTTCCCACGACTGCTTCCGCCGGCGTTTGATCTCGATAATCGCAAATCGGATCACTGGAAGCCACGAGGACGATCGCAAAACGAGCTACGCGCGGTTCGGAGAAAAAAAGTAATTGCGCGATATGGCAGTAAACGCGAAATTGACGTCCGACTCGGCGAAAGTGCGGAGAAAAAATGCTTCGCGATTCGTCATCTGTTTGTACAATTGATCCCATCGCGTGAATCCCACACTATATAATCTTTCTTCCTCTGGCAGATCTAGTCGAATCAGCCGCTCGCGCAACACAGCTCCTTTATTCGAGCAGTTACACGTACAAGGATGTTCAAGGAAAGAGACAAATAAACGATATTTATAGGCTCTGATTTATTGATCGCTGGCGACGAAATCCTAGTGCGTAATACGTATTATAAATATCGGTCTTTCACTAAAATGAATAATCATCGTCTACGAGTCGAGGGTATAATTGCTCGGGGGCTCGCATCACGAGCGGCTTTGTTGACTAAGCGTGAGGAGACGCTGAACAGCACGTGCAGACATACCGCTTATCTTATCGTTCACGAGATGTGTATAGGTGAGCTCGTGGAGGCGTGAACCGCATTCCATTACCGATGAGTTACTAATAATTCGTACTGCTGAGCTGGGATGACTTGCAGCGGACTTTTCTGCGGGAATGCAATAGATTGATTAGTAAATTTACGCACTCGAGTTGGCTATTTTCGTAAATTCATTGGGGGGGGATTGGTATATATACGATGCAAGCGATATTACGTTGTAGGTAAAATTTGACGTATTACGCAATACCGCGAGACTGCTTTTAGTATCTTATCTGCGTCTCGTTTGGAAAAATGATTTACGAAATGTGAGACAAGAAAACACGGAAAGTGCCGTTGGTCGCTCTGAAATTCGTATATTTACGTATAGAATATCGAGTACTAATGGTGCGATATCGCAATCGATCGCTAATCGAAGACTTCGTTTGCATGTAATCGGGAATTACCCTCACGTACACGGCTCGTATTTCTATATTACACTCCGTTATATACAGAGCGACGCAATCGCAATGAATCCAGCTTTTCTGCCTTCGGTCTCCGCGGTTTCTCTTTGTTTCTTTATCGGCTGGGACGACGTAAACCTCATTTCCCTCAGCACTTTAATCTCTCACAGCTGAAAATCTCCGCCGGTCAAAGTTTGCTCATCTTTTATCGAGTGCGTGCAATTCATCGCGCAATTCGATCACGACGCATGAGAATGTCTGTCGCCAAGATTTTAAATGCATCGTCGCGCTATTATTGTTATATCTGTTCTGTGGGACGTTCCTTAATCCTGTTGGATTGAGCGCAGACTTGCGTCGTCATGACGCGTCGCAATTACACGCTTATAGCGACGAGTGAAAATTTCTTCATCGCACTTACAACTTGGTGCTAACGACTTCCGCGATAAGCACCCCCAGGGCCAGCGCCAGACCGTATCCGAGAGTCGAGAAGGCTCCGTAACATTCGGCCAGACCGACGCTCAGGAATCTTCTGGACGATGAGCCACCGCATTCCGGCTTCCTTGTGTACAGCCTATTTATATCTTTCGTCCTCATGCCTGTCTCGTACAGCCTCATAGCCCTGCTCGCGATGTCGAAGAGAGAAATAAATTTAATACTTTCCTGTTGACCTGGGTTTTGCCCACTATATATACACACACACACACACACATATATATATATAATAGAAAGTCGTGCAGGTATACTATACCTATACAGCTTGTTGATACGATGGAGATACACAGCACGCAGTGTTTTGCTTCCTTGGGATTACTGGGTCAGGGCAACGAACTCTCATCGCGAATGCGTGCGTGCTCGCTTTCTTCATTTTTTTTCGGACGTGGAATAGCGAGGATCGTTGTTTTTTAGTGCGTGCGCTGAGTCACACGCGTTGTATTTACAGGCGCAGGATTTTTCGATGCAGCCGAGATAATTCACGAGTGAGTTTCGACTCGGGTTGTGCAACGCGTGTGGACTTTGTTTATTATAGTCGCAATTGTGCAGAATCATTCGTCGTCTCTCTTATCCTTTATTGCGTGTATAAACAGTCGCTGAAACTCACCCGACTCTGAGCAATTCCAAGTAAGGTGACCTCCTCCTAACGACCAAGTGCGCGTAGAAGACGTTCAGATAGTCGATCTCCTGGAATCCGCACTTCTCGTCCTCTTCGTACCTCTCCTGTATCAGCTTGTAAGCGGGGCCGAGCTCGACGTGAAACGCAAAGTATCCTCCTCTGAGCTTCTCGATCCCGTCCTCGATCGTTAGCCAGTTGGTCTTCTTCGACGTCCTCGGCTCGATTCTCTCCTCGAAGATAGTCCGACGTATGGGATCCTTGAAGGACTTGAAGTAGTACCGGTTGTAGACGTTGTCGTGGGCTGCCAGCATCAGAGGACTGTCCAGAAGGTCCTGCAGAGTCTTGATCGACCCCGTGGTTGACTGAAGAAGAGCGACGATGTTGGCGGTGTAGGCCGCGTAGAGATTCAAGGCGGCGAGCAGACCAAACAGGACGATTATCCTCGTGGACACCGATCGAGGCTCGTACCAGGAACCTTGAATATACAATATCGAACATTTCTGAGCTTTAACGATCATCGGCCAAGGACGACTCGGTTACGCGATGATTTCCTCCGCTACGACGATTCGGAAGATTCCTTGTAAACATCTCAATTATACACGGAGTATTATTGCCGGAGAATCAAAGGCGTCTAGTGCAGATAAGCTCTCTCGGCTTGATGAGCGAGCATAAAACACCCGACGTGCGCGACTTACGACAGTTTACCTAATCGGATTATTATGGCATAGCGGGCACGCGAATATTCGGTAAGCCATGTAGTTGGTACACCTATATACGTATACCTGTGCTGTGACCGCAATTTTTTCGCGTTATACAACATCCGAAACCGCAAGGGATCTCCCGCGTCTATAATACTCTTGTACATAATGGCATTTTTACACGTAGTTTTGAGAAAGGTCGTTCGACTCAAGGCCCATCGTTAAATTACGAGGGGAAGCGTGGTTTTTTTTCAGATAATCTGCACACCGGTGTAAATGTAACGAATAAGCTTCTCTGCTAGAAAAAAAAAGAGAAATTACTTTCTTCGATATTCGTGTCTATTCTAGAAACCGGTCGTCCGACGAGCTGCAGCCCGGTTACGAAGAAAGGAATTATAAGCCGTAAAATCGATTTCGGCACAAACAAAACCATCGTGACGACACGGCCGAGTGAGCTCAGGTGTTATAATGAGAGTATACAGACGTTAGAAGCCAAGTGTCGTTGAACGCTTGACGATTAATTTGGAAGGTTCTAGAATTGCTGGCAATTTGAGCGGAGCCATAGCGAGTGTGCAAATACAGCGCAAAAACATTCGCTCACTCTCGTTATTGCCGCCGTAAAGATATCGAGAGCGAGAGTATAATGCTCGGCGAGTGTCGCGTTTTATGGGGTATGACGGAACGATGATGGTGTTCTAGAACATTTCCATTTCTTCCTTAATTACAATTACGCCAAACGATCGGTCATACCTTGCTGAGATACAGCTCCAACGATGACGAGGAGATCGTCGCTGAGGTTCGGCGGTATGGGTTCGCGAGCCTTTTCCACCTCGTTGAACTGCATCCACTCGTGTTTCATCGCCGGATACAGCATGGTAATCAGAATAATCACGAGAGCGCAGCTACCGAACCAGACCGAGTTGCCAAAGGGCAGCTTGAACAGATTCGAGACGGACGATAGCGGTGGTCTTCGGAAGATGAAGCGGTTTCTTGAAGAATTACAATCATTCGGCTCAGTAAACGGATTAAACTGGGAAATTTTCGTTTTTCGAACACTTGACACGCAGGCTTTGTTTACTCAGAGATAACATCAGACACGGTGTTCAATCGAGAGCATCGGCTGTCATCGCGTTAATTTAATTGTTCCGCTTGATTAGGCATCGGCGATTTATTATCTCAGAAGAAAAAAATTCTCAAAGTCACGATGTCTGCTGCGCAAAAAAAGGTCTCGTTATATACAGTTTACGAAATGCTTTGACACCGTAATACCGAATGCCGAAATATCGGTTTCTATGCGAACGCCGATTTTGCATAACACAAGATCACAGCTTGTTTTCCTACTCGGAAGACATGTATGTTTCCGCGTACAATAAAAAGCCATTGCGTCACTCGGTCTCTAACGAGTCTTTTGAGCCGAAATTCCAAAAATTCGCCAATCGCCGCGTGAATACTAATTATCGCCAATGTATGAGCCTCGTGAAAAAAGGCTTTTGATGTGGTCTTGAAAATTACCTGGTTGGCGTTGGAAGTGAGATGTACTGGATGGCGCCCATGCGCTCGGGTGTAAGGAAGCAGCCGGTACCGCCGAAGTCGATTTCGCCGCGTTGCAGCATACCGATCATCCCGTCCCAGGAGCCGTTCGGGCCTTTGTAGCCCCAGCTGCCTACGGGCTCGAATGTGACCCTGCAAAGAAAGAACATTCAAAACGAAAGACTTGTATCGCAGCGCATCTGTTTGAGTTATAAAAATTTATCAGCACGAGCAAACGTATAAACAAACTAACACGATTCAATCATTTCGAAGAATGCGATTAACCGAGTCTTCAACTGTATAAGCGGTAAAGCGAGACATAAAAGTCTACGGCTTCAAAAATACAACACTCCTATTTACCGATCCTTCAAAAGTAAAAGTCCAGTACAATAAAAAAAGACACCGAGAGATTCACTCGACAGCTAATTATATACACTTTGCGGTAAATACCACATGTCGCGATAACGAAGTTAAATAAAGCCACTCTTTTGCGTGATTGTTCGGATCGCGACTCCCGATCAATTTTGCCAGTATATATTGCGGTACTTCAACCGCCGGATGATCGTAGCGCGATGTCCGATTACGTGAACTATTGATCATCGATTTTCTACGAGCGACAGAAAGAGCAGATACAGATTAATGTCTTACTTTTTTTACAATTCACCGCCTTTTATATGAACTTCACAATCGAGGTTCAAGGATGGCAAAAATCAACAGCGATACAATCGGAATACGACAGTGGCGCGTGTAATTAAAAAGTCTTCTTCCTCTTACAATGTCGCGCGTGACGAGCTGCATCGAAAACAGCGAGATAATTTAGACTTTGCATATACTAACGTGGCATTGAGCATGTTCATCAGAATCAAGACCCAGGGGTAGTTGCACTTGGTGATCGTGTCAATGTGCTTGTCGTGATAGTCGTCGAGGTGATGGATAGTATTCGGGTCGGTGATCTGCGGCAGATCGAATCAACGTCAATTATACGCGCGGGATTTTATTAAGCTTCGAGCGTCGGTTGCCCACTGGGAGGAGAACGTTATACTTTTACATTTAATTTTTAAAGTTGTTGTTTACTTTGTAATGGCAATTTTTATAAATATATCAATCGATGTGGCTGAACTAAGTGACGTGTAATGATGTCATAAGGAAGATTAACGATCGCGATAATGCTCGAACATGCGCTTCCTGGTGTATTTACCGCGAGATTTTATTAACTCTGAATTTATCTATTCTGATGCGCGTTCGTCTTGTTAGGTAAGTCATACCGTTATTCGTTCAAAGTTTTAGTTCTACCGCGAGCAAAAACAAGTCTCGTTCTCCTCTCAGAATAATAATATTCGAAAAACCATTCAAACCACAAGGCACGACTTGAGCCCTATTCCGCCAAGATTCTTCCTCCTCCTGGACGTCACATTGGTATCACCGACCAGCATCCTCCTGTCCTCTTCCATCCAACTCCCTCTATCTTCGATCAAATGATCGTTGTTCCCATTGGTGCGATAAATGGACAGCAGCTGTCCGGTCTCTTTCTGCCAAACGGTCACCTCGCTGTCAGGGTAAGCTCCGACCTCAGCGAACCTCGAGACCAGGTCATCAGTATCGTTTGATCTTTGAGTCAGGAGCCACTTGAAGGGCGCTGCGAACATGTATTCGCGATCAGCTTTGCGGATGAAATCGTCGATCTTCGGACAGTCCAGGTCAAGGGTGAACAGGACGCGGTGAGCGTCTGAGGGTATCTCATTTTGACCTGCGTAGCCTTTTTCCCTGAAACACGAGGCTTATAATAATTCGTATACTTGTGTCAGCGAGATTATTAATACGCGATTGCAAAACGAAGCGTTTACAGGCGGCTATAATTATTTCTCATGATTCTTCGACACGGAGGACACGCGCGACAATGAAAACGACACTCGGCAGTCACGAATCGCGGACAGACCGATTGAAATAATTATCATTTAAGCAAACAGCGCGCGAACATAAGCTGATGTGGCAGACCGTTAATTAGGAGCAGTGGCTCACAGCCTCTTTAACTCTCTCATCGTTGAAACGTGAATTGCGAGCTAGCGTCGAGAAAGAGAGATGTACGACTGTGTAAATCAGCGCTAGAAGGTTTTTGCTTTTTTATTTAGAAGAAGCGCTTCTTTCGACCTTCGGTACCGGTCGATTATCGGTTTTACTAGGGAATAATTTTTAATATACTTTGTAGCGCTAACGCGTCGCTTATCGGAAATTTATGCCTTTTTATTTTTATAACTAATTAGCTTTATCGCTGCGTGATAAAGCGCGATAAAAACCATGCAATCTCGGAAAGCCTGTCGACGCTCTTCTCCAAGTCGAGAACGTTGCTCCCGACTTGAATTCTGGACAGATCTCTCAGCAGCTCGAATCTACCATCGACGTCGCTACAGCTGAAGCTCGTGACCATAGAAAAAGCTCCGGAATACAGTGGACCCGCGTATTCCAGCAAACGCGCCAGTCTCCCGGTGTCGCTCGTTTTTGAAGACGTCGCAGGAGCCGATAAAAGCGTTGACAGGTAGCAGAGCAGGAGGAGAAGCACCAGCGACATACCTGCGAATACAAATGTATAATAAACGATAAAGAACCGGTAGAAACGAAAGAATCGTACGTACTTCGCTCGAAGAAATGCCCGCGATCTTCTTGTTTATTATGCTATACAGAGACAGAAGCTACTGGGCTCTCGATGTATGTACGAAGAATAAAAATCACGACTTCCGCATCGCTCGTGCGTAATGTACCAGCGAATTCCATTTGAATAATTTGAATACTATTATGTAGCTCCACACTCGGTAGATTCAACGCTGCAGACTCGTCATCCGCGTGTACGGCTCGATGTATAACAGTACACTTTGCGCAAAATACCCGACATTCAGTGTAAAAGCTGCATTGAGGAAAGTAAGAAAAAAATTACACACAATCGACGTGATGTCCCTTCTTACATATACCCTGAAATAAACAAAAGCCGAATCGGAAGCGCGCAGAAACTCGTAATTTATTATTCAGCTCGAGTCCGCATCCTTTCTCGGAATTACCGTACAGCCGTACAAGTCTGCATATAGACTATAGAGACATTAGACGCATAGCGCATTGCGGTGCGGAGAGAAAGTCACGGCGTAATTGCACGTCTCGCGATCGATCCTCGCATATTCGCACAAAGAAATTTACCGCGTGAACAGCAGGTGGACGGCATATTGTACAACGTCGAGCTCTGCAAACATAGGCTTATGAACGTTTTTGCGTGCCTTCATCATAGTTGCGAATCGTCAGATTAGATATTAGTGAGCTGTCGTATGTAATCCCGAGTGTCTTATTCTCGCAGTAGATAGGAGAGAAGAGCTTTAGTAAGGATTAGAGCCGAACGATGAGAAAGGGGCTTTGCGCTGTGCAAGAATTTGTAACGCTTGTGACGTAAAACGCGAGAAAAAAGAATTTCCTGCGGTAATCCTTCGCATCGATCGAGCACATCCGATACACAACTTGAGAAAAGCGACGATAAGCCATTCACCAGTCGCAGGTACATATTCCACCTGTCCGTGTAAACGTAAATATTCTACAGACACTCGCGATTAATTCTCAACATTCTTTCAGCCGATCAATCAGTTTATATACCGACTCCCTCGCACACACTGTTTACAATACGAGGATTGCTTCGCTCCACATCTGGCGCGCAGTACTTACACGGGCACTCGGAGGTTGCGCGAAATAACAAGACCATTATACTCTTGTCTCTCTTGCTCTGGTGTAAGAAAATCGGCTACTTTTGTCTCATTAGTCCCATGCAACGGGCTGTGTATCAATCTAGAGGAAACTAGATCGTCAAGGTGACGGCACTGCTATATCACCGATACATATATATCGTCAAAGAATATGCGCTATCAGTAGTGGAAGTGCCTAATTGTCTCTCGTTGCACAATGGAAGCAGAAGAGTAATTCTGACCATTACGAGAGATGAGCGCGATAAAGTACACATTCGCTTACCGATTATGTGCGTGTAAGCGCACAGACTCTACGGAGTATATATAGTTCAGAGGCAAAAAGCCTATGTAAATGGGATAGACTAATGACGGACGATTATGCCGGCGTGTTGGTGTGGCGTTTTTTCTCCATGCACAACACTCGTATATACTCGGCGAAAACGAGAACACACCTTCCCGTAGTTATTTTTATTAACGCCGAAGCGAATGCTTCCCCGAAACGTTGTCGCAATGCGAAATCACGGCTGCTTTATAAGTATTGGCTTTATGCGCCGAGTCGCTTTTTGCCGTTTTCGTCCTCTCGATTGTGATGCGTGTGCAAAGAGCGTCGTCCCATTGAATATCCCTGAAAAAAAAATCGTGATGTAAATAAATTCATCGACCGATAATACTCGGTAAGTCCCGCGTATCGAATACTGAAATCTTCGACTCGATCGCCCGAGTAAGGCTGCGAATCGAATGTCTTCCAGTGACAGAATTGAGTTTGGATACATGTGTTCAAGATCGAAAAAGCTTAGCGAACTCGAAACCTGATCATTGCAAAGTGTCGTAACGACGATAATACGAGGAAAAAAAAAGACAAGTTGAATTCGGCTGACGCAATTTTCCACGGGTATAACTGCATCGAATTAAAAAAAAAAACACAAATGAGACGTTTGCATTTAAAGTGTATACGAATCGTCTGTAGCTTCTGCGGCAAAACGATTTCTAGTTCGATTTTTTGGCTGAAAGATCTTAAAACTTTGTTATTCCAATTCTGAACGAAACGATGATAAAGCTATTCTCTTTTCGAATCAGTGTTTACGAGGCATTTTCTGCATCATTGCCTCAAACTGAACATCTCAAAAACACGCATTATGTGTCGAGTCGTTTTGCCACAGATATAGATACACATCGGCATGAATTTTCAGTCCTCGAAAAAACCAGTCGGAAGCCCCTCCTCCCAAAGCGACAAGTTTTTCGAGCCTAATGTTTCTTCATTCTCAGACACGGCTTTCCTCTTAACCCTCGGAGATTTATTGGCCCCGGATAAAGCGCCTCTGTATATGCCTTCGCAGAAAAACCTGTTCCCGAGAAAACTCGTTGTAGCTTTTCTCCCAGTGCACAATCCTCTCCCTGCTACAATTAGCCTCCCGAGGGATCATACTCGATCAGATAAAGCGCACATCCGTCCGCCAAGTGACACTTGACCCTAATAGCTCTCTCGAAAAGCAGTGTACACGATCCAGCGAATCTCGGCGCCAGACGGTCTAGAATAACTCGCACTTTCACTCGGTTTTTCCGCGATGGAATTTTCGAGCTCCTCCTCCAGAGACAAGCCAACAACCCCACCGGACTCTCAGCACAGGATAATACAAAGTAAACAGACTGACGAAAAAGAAAAGAGACAGAGAGAGAGAGAGGTGTAGATCAGATCGTATAGAGTCTTATAGCGGAGTGTATAGTCAACAGGTGGGGGCGCGACGACGTTGGCGCCTGAGGAGTGGGGCCGGGACAGCCGTGAAGTATCGCGCGCCGGCGGCTCTGCGCGCCAGTTTCGACAGAGCTCTCACAAGCACGCGGAAGCCTACAAGCGGTATCGAGTATATACACATCAGCTGTACGACGGTACACATAGTATCGAACTTGTCGCCGATCTTGGAGACGCTACGAGACGAGATGCTGGAGAACGGCAACGGCAAGATGGACCGGAAGCTCGAGCATCCGGTCAACACCAAGCAACAGCCCGACACCTTCGAGACGGAGGTACCACCGCCGAAATGTGAGTAAAGAGAGAGCTTTATCTGTGCGCAGTGTGCAAACATTGCGAGGGATTTTCCATCAATCCGATCGATCGGGATGCCGCGACCGATTTTGCATGCGCGACGCGAGATCGGCGACGGTATAATACAACATAATGAGCGGCTCGTTATACTTAAATTGATTTTTATTCGATTCGCTCGATAGCCAGCACTCCACGCTGCGCGATACATACATGACGTAGCGGACTTTTTTTCGTTGCCGATTTGTATGCTGCGCGCGCTTCGACAGCGATCGCCCTCGACAATTTTCTCGTTTTCCAGCTCAAGGTGCTTCCGCTTTTCTATCTCTACAATAATACGTGTCTATGAGAAAAGCAATCGTCGTTAAGTGGCGTCGTTAATTTCCGGAGATCGTTGCACGTGTTCGCGCATATGCGACACACGTGATTCTTAAATTCGCGACGATTGCATACGCGAGCGTACACGCATACACCTCGAGAACCGGTCTTTCTCTCCTCTCTGGCTCTTTCTCCGAACTCTAGCGAATTATGCAAGGAAGGAAAGGCTCGCGTTTGTCATCTCGCAAACTAATCGTCGCTGTCAGATCGGTATTTCGACAGACGTTTATAATGTTACAAAGACCCGTGTGCTGTTTCTTCGACGTCTGCCGATTTTTGGCTTCGCGATCGTGTGTATTACGCACGTGGGTGGCATCGTATTGAGGTCGTCAATACGCGTGTATTATATATGTGCATATTTAATGCTCGTCGCAAAAGGGATGTATTTGGCGCTCGAGAACAGGCCGAAATGCGAACGTGTATATAATCGGTGAAAATAAACGGAGGCGAGATATTAGATGTTACAGTGTGCGGGATTGATAAACCCTCGTTGATAATTTTATTTTTGGACGCATGAACTGCAAGCCGACACTTGTATCTCTCGATATTTCGGTGCTTTATCGTTAAGAATACCTTTCAGAACTAACGTTAACGATTTCTCCGTTAGCAGTCAATTAACGTCGATTAATCCCTACTCGACACCTTTAAATCGATATCGATCAGGTGTGCGTCAATAGACCGCTCTATCGAATCCTCTGTTCCGATAAGGAGAAATCCGATCAGATAACGATTTTCAAATTCCTAGCTCGTGTCTTTTCATCGCGTGCGCAGACATGTGTCGTCGTTGAGAAGAAGTTTCCGCCGAATTATTATTTTCGTCTCTGTATCACGTGCACAAATCGAGACCACCGATAGCTTATCGGGCTTCGCTCGTAGGCCTGCCCGCTGATACTTATACGTCTGATGTGTGTACATACGTATACATGCGTACAGCACCCCCCCCCCCCCCCCCAAGTGACTCGTGCACGGATTCCATCGGCCGAGAGAGTTATTGGAGAAAGAAGCCGTTGCGCGACGATGATAAATTTAGCCAATCAGTGATCGTTCAATCAGACGACGGAGTCAATAAATTAGCCAGCTACTGTCGTCGAGGTACTCAGGTGCTCGAGTGTGCTCTTGATTCTTGGAGAGGAAAGTTTGAAATCGTTGCTCTTACATCCTGTTGATAAAAGATACGGTGGATTAGAATTCGCGTTAAAGATAGTTTTATACTAGAAAAAAAATGCACTAACAACCAGCAACGTGTCATGAAAAGCAAATAATCGTCAGCAATTAGCGAGAAAATCAATTATTCTCCAAAGCAGCTAGATCATTAGTAACTCCGATCCAAGAATTCGTATTAGTAATATCGACATACCGACTTCTCTTTTCCAGTAACAGACTCGTAATGAATTATGAAGTAACAACAGATTTCCCGCGCTATCTCTGTCGTGTTTTCAATGAAGACGTTAAATTATCGCCTCTCACACGCGTAGACCAACCGGTCCAAGAACGAATTATCTCTCCCTCTCTCTCTCTCTCAGCTCTCGTCGCTCAATATCTGCGCATAAAAATTCACATACGAAGGAATTGTCGATCGCGGAATTTTACTCCACCTGCGCGTACTCGCACGCGCGCGCAAAAAGAAGTGAGATCGTCGGGATCTTTATATCGAACGATCATTGGCTCGCGCATTATGCAATTAACTATACATATACTCGCGCGTGTGTACACGGAAATAAAAAAAAAAAAAACGTTGCCACGCGTTGGCTGGTGGTATATAACACTGATGTGTGCAATTACGCTTACTTCCATTGTGGCGAGGAGATTGAAAAATCCGCTGTGTCTTGACGCAAGTCTGCCTACGACTGCACTCGTGGATGGATTTACTTTTCGAGCATGAATCAGTTGTTAATAGGTTTTTTTTTTGCGGCGTTCGATCGCGCAAAAGTTATTCCGTAAGCTCCTGTGTGTAATCGCAAGTCGAACTTGACGTAATACGCAAAAAGGAGTGATCTCAGCGAATTTGGAAAGTTATGCGCGAAAAAATCGCGCAGTTCCGCAAAAGCTACACGAGTCATTACCTAACGCCTCGATTATTCCTCCTAATGACCTCTGAAAAGCCGAGCAGAGCCAACTTTTACCGTCTGTCCTTCCCCCACCGCTTTGTTTTAGCGGCTATTCTTGCGCAAGACACGAGAACAAACGAGAGGATGAGCTCGAAGAAAACCTTGCTATACATTATAAAGGACGAAATCGCAGTATAACAGACGATGCTTTTTTAGCCGCGAGACGCATGAAAAATCCAGCGCCGTACATACAAAGCGCAAGATCGTATAAATTTATCGCGTGTCTCGGAATTTCACCGGCGCGCACGCGCGTATGGAAAAAAAGAGCGCCGATCTCTTCCGCCGATATATATGTCGATATTATACGAGCGAGAAATTTCCACCAAAAGCCATCTGTTTACACCTGCGCGAGCGTGCAGTCTGTGGACATAATTGTTGCTATAAAGATCCTTATCTCGAGACGAACTAATTCCGACGCGAAGTGCGGAAAAAACGGCGTGCCGTAATTGATTGCCTGATGATGCTGCCGCTGCACCGTGTAATTGGATTGTGTAGTTGCTGCGGCCATTCCTTCGTTACATAAAACTATGCACGACGTGTGCGCAGGCTTGAACAATTCGTCGAATTTCTGCGATGCTGATCGCGCCTCGACGTCCGAAACTCATAGATAGGTCTAATTGCAAAATTGCTAATAAGCCAGACGACACTTGGGTATAATGTGTATCACGAGCTGACGTCACGCACACCGAGCTAATTGAAATACAAAAGGGCTTAATAACTTCCGCGTAACTCGAAATAGCTGAGAGAAAGAATTGAGCCGACGATTAAAATCAAATTCACGAGTCAATTGCACCAATTAGCCCCGATGAACAGAATTTATTTCGAAGGTATGTTATATACATGCGCGATAGGAATCGCGAGACAATGTAATAACAATGTAATACACAACGGAAGCCCGCGCGCGATGGAAAAATAATTCAAATTTTACAATATCAAGATTTAGCTGTACATTTGACGCCTGTTTACGAGCTTAGCTTACGGCGGCTCTGTGTCTCCGCGCAGCGCGGGTGGAAAGTTCTTAAACGCAAAGATAACGCATACGCTTATAATACCCGCGGATCGGAAATTTTAATCCTAGAAATTTCCTGAGATAAACTTTTATTATCCCGCAGTTCATCTCCCTCTCTCTCTCCTCTCTCTCTTGCGCGCGCGCGGAAGCTCATCGCGTTTAAATTAATATTCATCGAGCGCTCGTTAAACGCACGCTTGTTGGTTTAACCGCGACGGAAAATTCAATGAATTACAATTTATCGTTCCTCGTTAACTCGAGCCTTTTTCTTCGCCTCTCGCTATTTTCAAGCGAGAATTCGAAGAAGAGAGCCCGCCTCCCGAAATACTTGCGCAAATTTATAGTCCATGCAAAAGTCCGACCCTTTTTCCGTTTAGTGTCGGTATAACATACGAACAAGAAATCAAAGCTTCGCTATGTTGTTTTTTGTGTATAATATATTCGAGGACACGGTGAAAGTGGTCCCGCGCGAAATATGGAATTCCCCGGCGCACAACTACGCTTCTTGTCCGCGCTCTCTCTCTCTCTCTCTCTCTCGATCTTTCTCGCAATCACTACTCGCAGATACTTGCAAGAAAAGCCGCGAACTTTCGGAGCGCGGCATAATTCGAAACGCTCGATTTGCTGATCTCTCGTCGCTAATACACTTGAGAGATGATAATCGCGAGAAAGGGAGAGAGAGAAAGATCGGAAGTGGCTTATTGCCGTCAATTTTGTTGGCGTTTCTCTCATTGGGAAAAAGCGTTGTTTACATATATATCTACAACAAAGATTCGATGGAAGAAATGCCTCGATGATGCGTTGCGTAATTGATTGATTGCGGAGATTAGATGCTCGGCTATAAGCAGGCAATTAGCCTAATCGAACTACGGGGAAAAACCGCGTTACACGGACAGAATCGGATTTGCATGCAGCAGCGAGAAGTGCGCGATTTCGTAATGGCTTTTTGGCAACAAAACATCGCGATAAAATCGTTGAGCCATAAACGATATAAGAGTGTGAGATTCGATGAAAAACCGTATCGACCTTCGCGCAGCTTGTAATTATCGCGTTCCTCAGCGCTGTAACACAGAGCGCGGTATTGTTGGCTATTCTGCAAATTTCGCGTCGCGGCTATTGTTTCGTGCACTTGTACGGCGTCGCGGGCTCGAGATTAAAATACGATCCAAGAAATGCAAGAGACGCGACGGTGAGATTTCCTAATTACAATACGCGATATCTGATATTGTTGCAATCGTCAGACTGATTGCCGTCACACAAGATAACAACAATGAAATTATCGGTATTTTCAAAAAAAGCTCCGATACCAAGCGATAAAGTAAACGCTCAACTACTTATACGCAAAGGTGAAAAATAGATCTTGAATTTCGATTTACAATTTGAACTGAATCAGACAACCGGAAACGCACCTATAAATAGATCCATCTTTCAGCTTCGCGATTTCCCGATACTCGACAAGCCAAGGCTCCTGTACAACATTTTCGCACAAAAGATCCGATCTGATCTCGTTACGCAAGTGTGTACATACACAGCGAATCGCGCAAACATCCCAATTATCGACGTGTACAACAGACGTACAGAGACATACAGTGTCCGACTCATCCGGCCGGAAAAGTCCGGTACAGGCCCTTGAGAAAGATAGAAAGAGACGCACACACGACCCTGAATCGGCACTGACTCGTGACGATTAGAGCTTTATATTTGCAGAGCGACTCGGCCTTGACACGGTTCGTTTACCCCCCGAGATATATGTTTATACACACATAGGTGTGCGAACACGTTGTAATTGCGCGGGAGTGTCCGAAATTTAGGCGCGGGTTCGATACTCCTCTCTCCCAACGCAGCGATGATACATATCCGGTTGTTCTATGTAGAAAAATATATCGCACGCGGAATTCAGGTTTACGCAATTGCGGAATCCTGTTCTCGATCGACACGAGGTAACTGACCCGGGACCTTGAGGACTACGGCTCGTCGTATACATAGCGATAATTGATTTCGTCGTCGCCTCTGACTTTTGATTCTTTAAACTTCCCGCCTGCTTAAAGAGAATCTCGTATACTATCGTGTCGAAGTTATTTATAATTGAAGCGTGTAGTCGGCGAAAAATCACTGTGTCAACCGCCCAGCAATCGCTCTCGTATATACATGTACATTGTTTCGGATGCCGCACGACGACGAAGCAATTTAAAATACTTAATAAATATTGATGTTGATAACAGGGCAGACGGAAAGCGAGAAATTGGCTTCGAGAGACAGAGCGAGAGATCGTAGATAAGTGAATGATTGCCTAACGAATAAGAGAGGGATGATATCTAAACTCAACAACTCGTGGCCGCTGTGAAGAATATTTTGCGCTCCGAGGGTGAATGAATGCCACCCGAAATAATTATGACGCGCGAAAAAGTAAGGTTGGCGTTATATTTTTAACTTTTTGCAATTCATCGTTTGGCCTTATCAATTGTTTTTTATTTTCTCTCGCGCGCTTATTGTGTACTTAATGCACTCGAGTGCATTGTGCGTTCCTGTTACAAATGACTCAGCACTGTACGACGATTAAAAATTAACATAAAATACAATGGAAGAAAATTTTTATAAATTTCAACTCAAGTAAATAGCCCGAAAGAGCAATCTCGGCGTGGAAACCGCAACGATAAACTCGAGGCATATACACGCACGGAATCCAAGTTTCGCACTCGCGCTAAGCAGCTGAATGGCCAGAACAAGGCGACGCGATAAAGCCTTATACTAAAAGACATAGTCGCCCAACATGGCGTATACGTATACACATGCACACGCAAGCAGAGCCTTTTTACGCTGATTGGCATTCCTCGCGCAATGCGACCTTCTATATACGCAGCTCTGGCGAATATTCGCGAGGAGCCACTGTACACACAGTACATACGTGACGCACGTGATGCGTATCGCAAACGAAAGTCGATCCATTACATTATACTATCTATATACACCTATACTGCGATGTGCGTATCTATACATATATCGACTGTATAAAATCTAGAGAAGAAGAAGCTCAGCCGTCGCTGTCGTGTGGCTAGCATGTCGCCCGGTCAATCAGCAAATCGTCTACATCCTGCTTTCGCAGATTAAATTCAATTACCCCATCATCGTTCGCTCCTTTTTCTTCTATACTTCTTCCACTGCCTATTTCGTTGTACATTGTCGACCTTCGCCTGCACCTAGAACACGTATGTAAACGTATCGGTATAGCATATATCGCACCTGTTGCTGCCGATCGCGTGCATATGCGTGCGCGCTCTCGACCTGATGAAGGTATCAAACGCTTGTATTATTATTAGAGCCGGAAAAACGTGCCAGGAAGCCGTTTGCTCAATGTCGCATCTCTCCTTCTCGCTTACTCTAAATAGCCTGATGCCGATTTATATCTCGTGTGTATAAGTATTAGGTATACCTACTCGCTTGTACTTCCATGCTGTGTCTGTGTGTGTGTGTGTGTGTTAGCGACAAGACGAAAAATGCAGCTTGTACGCAAACGGACGTTACGCAACGTTTTCGGAAACGATGATGGATGCGCCATCAGCAGTGTGCGACAGCGTGTCTCCTCAATGAACAATTTGAAGCGATGACCGTTTAATGATATCGTTTATCGCCTGCAAATTAATTATAGATTAGTACATTGCTGTAGACTACGCTCGATATTACTGGTATATTATGAATCACAATTTGACTTTTTTCTCTTGGTAACGCTGAGACTCTCTGAGGATCAGCCCTCGTCAGCTCGATAATCGGGATTCAGCACCTAAAAAAAGAAACGTATAAGTATTCCAAGAGTCGCAAAAAGCCACGATTCGCCAATTCGTATCGACCGATCAAATCTAATCTAATCCTGTTTTCGCGTGAGCAGACTATGAGCTGACGCAATAAGGAATTGCAAAATGCCCGAAAAGTCGTTATAAAATCCGTGAAGTAACCTGCTCACACACACACACTCGTCTCGCTAATCTCTCTCTCTCTCTCTCATGCGTCATCCTTACGCGATCGCGAACAGTAATAATCGCACGCCTCGTTCGCTGCATTACAGCGCAATCATCATGAGACCCGAGATACTCACGAGACTCGTGCATTAAAACATATTATGAAAGAAGAGCGAAAGAGATAACTGCACCCTCTCCGCTGCCATGAACACTCTCGCGTAATCCGCGCGCAATTCTATACCACCGCACGAATTCTTCGTGTCACACACACACACACACACACACACACACACACACACACACACTTACACTCTCCTTCCCCCAACAATCGCATGCAGCGGTGAAAATATTTTTGTGCTCTCCGCCTAATTCCGTCGCTGACTGCAGTCTCGCCGGCTCCCGCCGAATACACGCTCACCTCGCGTGTGCATAGAGCGCATCAACGATGTCGTGCGAGGCTTTTTCGCGCTATATATACATTAATAATAACGTATCGGTGTGCAGTGTACGTGTACCATACGTCCCGCTCACGTAAACTAAAATAAGTATATCGGAGAAGCACGTGTGGGGAGGAAAGAGGAGAGGAAAGGAAGACCTGCGCGAGGAAAATACAAGCGCACGTCCGGCAGGCGGCGCCAGCAATAGTCGTCGCGAGCACGTGCTCTTCTCTCTGTCCGGCATTCTACGATCCCCTGCAGCCGCGGTATAGCTAAGTGCGCGCGCTCCCCCCCCCACCCCCCGCAGTTTCGCTCATTCTCTCTCTCTCTCTCTCTCGCTCCTTCTCGCACACCTATATACCTATATATAAGTCTCTCGGCATGTCGCCGAGTATACGCGAACAGTCTGCGGGCAACCAGTTCTTCTTCCTCTTTCTCTCGCTCTCTACTGCGAGATTGCGAGTGTAGAGATATAGCGCGCGGCGAGAGGGAGAGAAAAATTTCGCGTCGCGACAGCCGCTTTTCGAGACAGCTTAGTGTGCATCAGCAGTCGGTCGGCCGAGCGTCGGTATATATACATATATGCATACATATATATGTATATAAAAGTATATCTGCAGACAGCTGCTCTCGTGTGTGTGTGTGCGTGTGCGTGTATATACATAATATATATAACGCACGCATACTCGCGCAACGGCGGCGCGCGCTTTGAGCGAAAGAGAGCTTTGAGTGGCGCGCGCTCGCGCAGTGGTGCACCGCATCAGTTCGCCTCGACGAGTTGAACTGCGTGCAGTAAGTAATATTAGCCGTTCATTCGCGCGCTGCTCTTCGTCTCGCACCATCATCTCCGCCGTCGTCGGGGCCGTCTCGCGCGCGCAGCATGAGCAGCAGGAACGGAAACGGGCACGTGCTCGTCTGGGAGCAGCCGGGCCTCGACGAGAACGACAGGGCTATAGCCCAGCCCGAGCTTCCCCCTCACCAGGAGAGCAAAGGTAACAACGCCGGTCATACACTTATTCTTGCTTCAATACTCGTAGCGCGACTGTTCACTCACTCTACGTCCTATACGTATACGCACGAGGGGCAGTCGCGCGACAGCCATTACGCGCGCCAACGCACTCTCTCTCTCTCTCTCTCTCTCTCTCTCTCGCCGCGGCGCTCTAGCACGTGCCTATTTTTAAAGTCCCCGACCTTTCGCCTTTTACGAGAGGAGACTGATCTCTGTTCGAGCGGAGCAACTCCATCTCTCTCACCTGCGATCTACCTGTCGTCGCTCTTTTCTCTCTCTTTCGCTCTCTCTCTATACTCTTGTATAACTCGCTCGCCTTGCGCGGCGTCAAGTTCAAGTACTTATGCCTGTATACGGAGAGCCAGACACTCCTTGCTGTATATATCTAATCTCGCGTGAGGATCTCACGCGAGAGACTTATCGCTTCGCGACGCATGTAATTACGCGCACCTGTGGAAACACGCTCCACATATATATATATATATATATATATATATATATATATATATATATTGTAATGAGCAGCAAGGGCTGAAAGATAACTAACAAGTATACAGCGTAGAAAGTAGGGGGAGGCAGTCAGCCGCTGGCCACGTGCTCGCCGGCTGCTGTTGCCCGCTGCCGAGTTTACGACGCTGATGATGCAGCGCCGCCGAAGCCGCGGCTTGTTGCATCGGTATCGAACTTTGACCCTATCTACCGGCTCAACTCTACTGTAGGTATACATATACACCTAAAGAGATACTCCGGTGCTCTCGAGCGAGTGTACGTAGACACACCACTCGGACGTGGTTAATGCGAAATTGGATGAAAATGATATCGGAGCCAGTCGTGACGTTGTTTCTTTTTCCGACGCTGGAGGCTCGCCAAGACTCGGCAACCTTGGCGTGTAACCTATCCCTCGCGCGCGCGCCCGCCCGCCCGCCCGCCTATCGGCCGCCCGGCGTATCAGCACCATCATTACGTAAAAATAAGAATATGGACACTCGAGTAGAGGATTCGTCAAATGAATGAATTTTGTTTTATTCCATGTTCCAGCTCTGATAGGCACGAGACATGTCGTCACGTTCATGCTTTTCCTGGGCATGGCCAATGCCTACGTTATGCGAACCAACATGTCGGTGGCGATCGTCGCTATGGTCAATCATTCGGCCATCATCAGCCAGCACGACGACGAGCCCAAGACCAGCGAATGCTCCGAAAATCCTTACGTTAATGCCAGCGAGTCCAGCAGCAGTTCGGATGGAGAATTTGCCTGGGATGCTACCTTGCAAGGCTACCTGCTTAGCTCGTTTTTCTACGGCTACGTACTCACACAGATACCCTTTGGAATACTGGCCAAGAGGTACGGCTCCAAGTACTTCCTGGGAGTAGGTATGCTGATCAACTCTGTCTTTGGACTGCTGGTGCCCATCTCTGCGCAATGGGGATACTACTGGCTCATGTTGGTGAGATTCATCCAAGGGCTTGGAGAGGTAAGTACCAGGATCTGGTTTCAGTTCACTTTCTATTCTCTCTCTCTCTTTCTCTTGTTTCTTGTTTTTGATTTTGAACTGGCACTCTCCCTCTTGCTGCGAATGCCCCTCTGTTAGCAAGAGAGCGAGTGCTTAAATTAGCTTAATTGTTGAGAAGTAACTGTAAATTGTCCGTTCACAAAGCGAACTCGATTATGCGAGGATGAACGCTTTTTTGATTGTTCGGCTGTATTTCCCCCCCCTAGGAATGGATTATCCCTATTGCAGGGTCCCATCGTGCCTTGCACGCACGCTATGCTGGCCAAGTGGGTACCACCTAACGAGAGGAGTAGGATGGGAGCTTTTGTCTACGCCGGTGAGTGCTGCTTCTAGTGTCAATCCTCTGGGTGTATCTCAAATCCTGGATCGCAGGCTAGTTTAGTTGACGAGCGCTGGGGTACAGTCACAGTCCTATTGTAAGAGTTAAACATTTATGTCTATGATGATGATATTGGACGTGGTGAAGTCTGTCGAGAGATGACTTGGTACACACTGTCGCACACACGTTTGTATAAATTGCCCGAGAGAATTCTGCACAATCATGCACACGCAGGAATTGACTCGCCAGAAATCAATCAAGCATTTCCCACTATTGCATCGCTGACTATTTAAGTGCGAGGCAATAACTCATGCACATCGTTTGAGCATTACTCATGCTCTGACATACACTTTTTTAGACTTTTCATTCTTGCAGAATTCGTACCTAGTCGCTAATTCGTCACGAGATCATGAGTAGGCACTTCAGTAGTCTCCTCCATCGACCACCTGAGATACATCCCGCCAACGTCTGCTTCCCTCGGCTCAGTGGACTAATGAGAACTTCTATTTTACAGGAGCCCAATTCGGAACGGTAATATCTATGCCGCTGAGCGGCTTGCTGTCAGACCACGGCTTTGCCGGAGGCTGGCCGTCGATCTTCTACGTCTTCGGCACAGTCGGCACCATCTGGTGCGTAGCCTTCTTGCTGATGGTTCACGAGGATCCCGAGAGTCATCCACGCATCAGCGACGACGAGAAGAAGTACATTCTCAGCTCGCTCTGGGGCAATGCCGGCGCATCGGTAACTTTTTCTCTTCTTCCCGCTCAGACTGAACTTTGCAAAACCAGAAAGTCGGAGCTTCGCGTTACGTAACGCGCGTAGCTTTTCGAGGCTGCAAAGTAACGCACGCACGCAACGAGGAAGAAATTTCGTGCGTGCGGCCTGACGATGATTGCGGATCCAGCGCCTACAATTTGCGACCAATTGTCGGCGACGATTAGCGACGAATGTCGCTGTTGTTTCGATGACATCGAGTCGCAATTTGCGGCCGCTGGACACCGCACTTCCGGGACCAGATTACATAGAGTTTTGTGAAAATGAAACGCAATTGTCCGCTCTGCGTGACTAATTGAGCGGATGTGTTCTATGATCCACAGTCGCCACCGGTGCCCTGGAAGTCGATCTTCACCTCGATGCCCTTCTGGGCTATTCTCATCGCCCACATGGGTCAGAACTACGGATACGAAACGCTCATGACCGAGCTGCCAACTTTTATGAAACAGATCCTCCACTTCAACATCAAGTCGGTGAGTCAGATTCAACGATAGAGCGATAAGCGCTATCAATAAGCATCAATGCGGCGCTTTTAGGAGAGGAGCGGTTTTTAATGACATCAGCACGGACGAGCGACCACAATTAGAGTTCATGAAACGCGCTCCCTAATAATTGTTATTTATGGCAATACGAGTCGCGCGCGTTCGGCCTGTCGCTGAGCCTGTAAATCAGTTTCTTGGCATCGGACGATGTCATTTTCAAAAATCGGCCCAATTATAGACTGCAAACCGTTTTATTAACTCGGTTCGAACGTCTGCCCATTTTCTTCCTTGTTATGCTTAATTTTATTCTTAAACGATACAAAGCGGCATTGCATCATTTCTTACAATTTCGCATTCACGCACGTTTTTTTTCGCTGCGAGATAGCGCAGAATTCCGCGTCGTTAATTAGCGTTGCGCAATGGAAGAATCGCGATGCGCATCCGGTCCGCGATAAATCTCGGTCATCTTTTCGCGAGGGATCAGCTGTTTTTCGGGTTTGATTTATGCGGATTTAAGTGGTTGTGATAAAACGCAGCATCACGCTTCTCTACACTCTTTTTACGCAGAGATATAAAAAGATATAAAAATCGGCTGTTTTGCAAGGCGTTACGAGTATTTTTAATTGTTCTTTCGCGAGTCTTTGTTTTTTTGCTGGGTATCTATTGATTTCTCTGTTTAACGGAAGCGAAACGATGTAGGAGCGTTGCTCGACACTGTTCCTACTTTAATTTGCCTATTACTGCGCCCAGTCGATCAATCAATCCAGCTACCGTTCAAATAGCCAATGATTAATAGAAGCCATTTCGATAATGATGTGCAACGAGAAACCAGCTTCCGATGCTGTTTACGTAACACAAGTTGCGACCATCTATACCGGATTGGTTTCAAAACTTTTGAACCGATAGAAATTAGAATTCGTCGTTGAATGGTGATGCTACTTAATTGCGCGGCGACAGTTTCACAACCGTGTACCTATACTTAGTATCGCATGATTTATTGTTTCTCAAGATAAATCCGAAAAAAGAGATTCGTGCGTGAATTATTAATTCTCTCTCTTTCCTACAGAACGGCCTGGTCTCAGCACTTCCCTATCTTGCCATGTGGCTGTTCTCAATGGTAATCTCGCACGTAGCCGACTGGATGATTTCGAGCGGCCGCTTCAACCACACAATCACCCGTAAGATTATCAACGGAATCGGTCAGTTCGGCCCTGCAGTAGCTCTCGTTGCCGCCTCGTACACTGGATGCAGCCCTTGGCTCACTGTTTCCCTCTTAACCATTGGAGTTGGACTTAATGGCGGTATTTACTCGGGATTCAAGGTCAATCATCTGGATATCTCACCAAGGTTCGCCGGTGTGCTCATGTCCTTCACCAACTGCTTGGCAAATCTGGCTGGTCTGTTGGCGCCAATCACTGCTGGATACATCATTGTTGGAACGGTGAGCAAAGAAAATTATTTAAAAAATTTTAAGTTAAAACTTAAAAGTCGAGATGTTTCTTGCCGTGATTCCGCAAAGCTGTATCTCCAACTTCTTTATTAGACTGCTAACCTTCCAAGGCGCTGGTAAAAATACGATGATTCTCATGTCCGTAAAAAGCATTAGTACCAAAGTCACTAGAAACTGTTCTCTAGTCGTAAATTATAATTAGTCTACTACCGGTATAGCGTTGAATATTTATTTTGATACTTTCGAGGAAATGCCGTATACACCTGTAGAATAACTTTTCAACGATTTACGAAAGCTTACGCGTATTGCGCGAAACGGGTGAGAACCAGTTTTTTGTTTTAATTAATTATAACATGAAAATCTATCAAGGTCACTGATTTCAAAATATGTATTTCCTTTGTTCTTATCGAACTTCCACTTATGACTTTTTTTCTGCTTTATTACTTTTTTTAAAAACACTAGCCATTCGTCATACGGCAATTTACGACTAAATTGTCGTCCGAATACCTATATTACGCGCACTTTTGGAAAACGCCAAGATCAAAATTAACCGACCGCAGTTAAATCTCGGGAGTTTGAGGCGTATCCGATGTTGCTATTATTAAAATGTAACAAACGTCGAAATACGCATATATACTCCCTTTCGGCCGTCACACGCAAGCACAAACTCCTCTAACGATTCATTCATCTAAAAACAAAACTGTTGTTGCAGCCGACCCAGGCCAAGTGGAGGATAGTCTTTGTGCTGTCGGCGGCGATCTACGTGCTGTGCGCGACGTTCTACATAATCTTCGGTTCGGGCCAAAGGCAGTCCTGGGACAATCCCGACCGAGACTCCGAGCTCAAGGAGAAAAGTGACAACAAGAAGAAGCAGCAAAAGTTAAACCACCAGCATCAACTCCAGAGCGTCAAGACGATAAGCGAAACTCGTCACTGACACAACTAAACATTTTCAAATGGATCGTCATTATAAATTTATTATATAAATAACGCAACGGATAAGCCGCCTGCAAATAGACGGAGAGAGTTGAGACGCGTGTACGATAGAGATAGCATCGGACTACTCGGGATTAGAAGAGTCATATCTCAAAATAGTCAGGCTTGCCGACTTGTTATAAAACTTTGCCACCCCTGCGTCCGCTCTCGCGACTGTATATAAACACCTTTTTCGCCTTATACACACCTGGTGTGTATTTGCACTCGTGCATTCATTCCCTTCGGCATTGCGAGCTGCCAAGTTTAAAAGCGCGCCGGCGCGGCTCTTGTGTAATTCGCGAGCATGCGACGCTTTTCGGTGAAGCTTCGTTCAGCGCGTTTCTCTAGTTCTGTTTTTTTGTATAATGTAATATATATTTTTAGAGGCGGCGCAAACCGACTTTTTTTTAATGGAAATGAATTGTGCAATGTGGTTTTTGAGGAGAGAAAGAGTGTGTGCGTGTGCGTGCGTGAGTCGTCAATACGCGTATGGTGCGTTTATACATCTTGCTGTCGCGTAAAAAGTCTTTACATATCATCGCTGGTAGCGAGTAATTTGTATGCACAAGTTCTTAGGATTTTGTTTTACAACGGAATTCGTTAGGAATATTATTTAAAAACCATGTCAGCGCAAAACGATGGGTTAGAAGCAAAATCGCTGCCACTTGTTTTCTTATTCACGTGCCTTCTCGAAGTGCGACTTTAGGAAAAAAATTATGTATGAATATTCGACTTACTCAGCGACGATACGATACATAGTTAAGTATTGTTCATACCTATGTAGTAATCGTTCAAAATTACAAAATATGCGCGGTCACGTATAATTTATTTTCCCGAGGCTCACGCAACTCCGTGCTGCAATTTAAAAACAAAAAATTTACGAAACAAGATGTGTATCAATACGCGCCAGTTAAACAAACAAAAAGTGCCGTGCGAATGATGGAAGTATATCTGCATGTTTTTCCTGTGCACCGAATCTAGAAAACGAACGACGACTAGGCAACAGTATTAGGTAGAGCGCGCTACACGTTCGCCAAACGAGAAAAATATTTAAATACAAAAAACCTTAAGTTTTTTTTTCATCTGTAACTGCCGCTTCGTAATCGGTGGGAGTTGCACATATCGCTTCGCTCCCGACGCCGGTATACGTAGATGGTTTTGTATACACGTTTTGTAGATATTTTACCCTTAAGATCCTATTAAGTTATAGATCCTAGTTCAATAATTTACTATATAGTAGATATTTATACGTTTACGTTGAAATGCGAAAACAAAAAAGAATACCTTATCGGATTGCTCTCACCCTTTCGCTTTCTGTTGTATAATGTGTGCAATCGTGTACACACACACACACAGACACAAATGCGCGTCTGAGTTACGATAATTGTTTTCATAATTATTAGCGTGCGTACAAAGAGATGCATTTTTTATAATGGCAACTGTTACAATGCGAATTTTTTTATAAAACGCACATTTATATAAATCTCCGCTGTTTCAATGGATTTTTTATAAAACAAAAAAAATGGTTCGAGTCTTTCCGAATACCTTATTTCTCGTTTTTCTTACTCGATTTTTACTATGTAAAGATTCGAAAAATTGACATAATTTTTTTACAGCGCATTCTATTTAATGCGTTAAATGTGTCTTTTTCATAAATTTTCAAATTACAATACTGCGCTTCAGTGGTTTGTTCATTTTCGCCAATCAAGTTCAGCTCTCAAATCATGTTTGCAATTTTAGTATGTATGTTTGCTCAAAAGGCTCTAGAATTTTCAGTTGTTTGCTAAAATTCAATCAGTATAAACCTTTGAGCGGTCGAACTTTGATTCAGGAATGATTCGTACGTTTTTCTGCTATGAAAAACATCAAATAAATAGAATATGAACAAAATAATCTGATTTGCTACGTCTTAAGATTTTTGGAAGACAGAAATTTTTCTACATCGTTGATCGTTACAAGTGCCTTAATTCAGCGATCGACTTTTTTTGTATAAGTGAAGTAGATGTAGATTTTTGAAAAATGAAAAAATGAAAATTTTGTTTACAGTTCTTTTTTATGAAAGAATAATGCAGTTTGTCAATCTTGTTGAGGTCTGTGATTCCTGGATTGCTCATAGCAATTACGTACATTTGTAATCTATATTATAGCGTTTCAATCAAATTGCACATACTGCTGGAAATGTTTTAAACTGATATATGGTTAACACGAAAAAGCATTAAAAAATAACGTAATCGAATATTATCAGAAAGATTTTCTCGAACAGTTCTTACTAACTCCTTTATTTAGGATGCCTTAATGTGTAAATCGAAAACTCAGTTTATTTCAAAGGATCGATAAACTAATCCTTTTATGAAACGCTGATTCGAATGGTAAAAAAGTTATTTTTCTGGTAAAAATCAAGTTTTGCCTGTACAATCGAACAAGCCGTTCGTATTTTTGTACATTTAGTTACTATCACTATTAAAGCAGCAGTATATGTACATAATCTATTCGGCAGTTTGTAACAGCTCTATATATTTTGTTGTAAAATTTTCATTGTATATTTTTATTGTTGAAATCGCAAAAGATGTGATAATATAATAGTGCAGTTGAATAAAAATATTCTCCACTTTAGAAAACAATATCTGCTTTTTCATTTTCCTTTTATAATACTTGATTTCATAATAAACAGATGAAAATAATCATTTTTGGTTGTGTTTTATTTAACGCCTACGTGAAAAGAAAATCAAAGGCGTCATTAATAACGTACGCGCACGCCAAAAATATTACTAATATGCACGATCTTTTAATAACTTGACCGGTATAAAATCTACTCTGTACACATATTATACATATAACTCTGCACAAGATTCACGCGTGAGCTAAGGCAATTAAAATCTCATTTAAATATTTCTCTGCTTCGAAGAGTTTGTTGGCAGCCTTTGCTGTATACGTCAAACTCAAACGGTAAAACAGCAACTGAGCATTGCTTATCGCTCGATCATTAATTTTTCCCCCTTATTGTTTTGTATGCGTACTCTATATGTCTATATGTGCCTATAATGTCCGCGTATTCGGAATGAATGTGAATATTGTTGGTAGCCCTGACATCTCCATCTCTCTCGCACTCATTGTCGCGTATCCATTGTAAAATTTGACAATTTGTGGTAAAGTGGGTGTTACCGTTTAAACAGTATCGAGCAATAGCTGATGATTCTCTGAACGAATATTGAAAGTCATCGGGATTTTGAGAAAATTAGATTTAGTTCAGTAGCAGCAGGTGAGTCTTACCAGGCTACGAGTGCTTCGGCCGAGTTAGTCATTCTAAACGGTCATAACCTGTACGTTTAATTTGTTTGCTCGAACGTTTGCGTTATTTGAGTATAATTGTTATTTATCAACTACCATTGAGTACCTTATCGACTAACTGTTCTTTTTTTTAATGTTTCTAAGTATTGAATAACCATGGACGCGTTTGGAGATAATTTTGTTAACACCGAGCTGGAGGTTGATCCAGCTGCAGAATTCCTGGCTCGAGAGCAGGATCAGTTGGCTGGACTCGAGGTTGAGATTCCCCCAGTTGCTGCTGCTGTACCGACCCTTGAAGGTTTGTTTAATTATATCATATTTACTTTCTTGCTAGAGTTGTATGTTCTCAACTATGTCTAATTTATTTCATAGATGAGCCCACTACTGTAAAGGCCAGTAGCGAGGAAGATGGTGGAAGCTTTGAGATGATCAATACAATTGATCAAAAGCCGGAACCAGTTACAGGTAAATAATACTAAAATTCACTATGTTAATTCATTGCTTATGTTCTGCTTAACTAAACCACTATTAATTTTTTTATAGAAGGAAATCATACTCCTTCGCCTGCACCAGTCAAAGAGGAGCCAGAAAAGATAAGAAAATGGAGAGAGGAACAAAAGGCTAGGCTAGAGGAAAAGGGTAAGTCACAGCTAGAACAGAGAAAGGTCTAATGATTTCATCACAATTTTTCAATTCCTTAATCTTTTTTTAACAGATGCAGAGGAAGAAAAGAAAAAGGAGGAGTGGAAAGAGGCTGCAAAGAAAGAATTGGAAGAGTGGTACAAGCACCATGCTGAGGCTATCAGTAAAACAAAAGCAACAAACAGGTAATTTTTGGGGTGCACCTTAAGAATAAATATTTAACTTACGTGTCTTTCTATTGTGCGCAAAAAAAGACAAATTTAAGTTTGATTTGTCAATTGTATTGAACTCTGAAATCTATCATTTTGATTTTGCTTCTTAGGGAATCAGCCAAGTAAGTCGACAAACCATATACTTGAATACATGCATGAGTGCTAAATATTGCAACAAATTAGCTAAATATTTGAAGTTTATTTTTATTATACTTTATGTAGGTTTTTTTTAAATTTGCAGATAATTTTTTTTTATTGATTTTGTTAAATATAGTAAGCAGTTGTTTTTATTTGTATTATTATGATTCTTATACTTGACGTTAAATGTTATTATAATGCTTGCAATATGATTTCAAGTAATACTCTTAGTTAATAAGAAAATGTATCTTCAAATGAAATTCAAAAGCAGTTCTACATCCTAAATCCTAGGTAAACCAGAATGACAAGTACAGAATAGTGCATAAATTGATATAGCATGGTTAAAATGTAGCATGCAACGATTTAAAAAAACATGCGAAATTCATAAACCTCATTTATCATACAAAGCTTGTACCTATAAATCATCACCAGCACATTCATGCACACAAACATAAATCATCAATCTTCACTACTTTATACAAGTTATTCTGTATTACCAAAGAAGTAGGATTTATTTAGATTTCATAAATCGGGGCATGTCTATAATATACACGTTACACTTTCAAAACAACAAATCAAAAACTCGACATTATTTAATGTCAAAGTACTTCTTCTCAATTTTTCGACATTCGGCAATCTGTTGTAAGTTGATTATTGTGTTATAGTATCTCAATTATATACAGTAGTAATCTTTACTATTATCGTAATTACTTTGTGTTACAAAAAAAAAACAACAACATTTATATCAAATTTAAGTATTTTTGTAGATAAAACTGCATATAAAAAATCGTGAAGAAGTGCATGAGTTGTGATTCTGCAACAAATCAAACTGCTCAAGTAGTAATTTAGTAAACAAGAAAGCTTGATTACCCAAGGGATTTCCAAAGTCGAGCGCCGAGTATGACAATTCATCACGAAAAATTAATTGTGTTTCAAAGCTCAAATTTGTAAATCCCTTGAGTGCTATAGACTTGAATGCATACACAGTCAAGCGCATGGAATCTGCATCTTGAATATCATGAAAATAACTTTCATCACTAGGAACGCCGAGAAACAGTTTGTTGCGGAAGCTGACGAGATCGAACCAGGTACCGAGTGGGAACGCATTGCCAAGCTCTGCGACTTCAACCCCAAATCGTCGAGAACCTCCAAGGACGTTTCCAGGATGCGTTCCATTATTCTACAACTCAAGCAAAATCCACCTCCACCAGTCAAGGCTTGATTTGCCCGAACTAAGCCTAGCAGTATAAGCGATTTAGACACGGTCATGTGTAAATTAAATTGCTTTCAGTCGGCGAATCATAATCTTGCTCTACAGATCATCAAGTTATCTATATTATATATATATGCAAATATTGACTTTTTAGGGATGTGTATTGATGAAAGAGATTATATAAGTAAGATAATAAGCTTAATAAAGGTAAACTGTTAATCCAGAAAATAAGCTTATTTTTTCTTATTACAGACTAAAAACTATAATTCGCATAATAAATTGTGCACCCACACAGTTTGGTTTTAATTATTTCGTTTATTATTGATATTAAAAATAGACATAAGAATTGCATGGTTTTACAGCGTCGGGTATAAAATATAATAATTGATAAGACGAAAATTGAAAATCAAAGAGTGAACTCTATCATCACTAAGATACATTTTTACAATTTTCAATTTCATAAACAAATGAAAATACAAATTATATAAATAGAAATTTGTGTACATTTACTGATCGGTCTATAAGAATGACATTTTCTATATACCCTTGACCTTGTTAGTGGTAATAAAAATCATACATTCTAAGTCTTAAAATACTACATTTCACGTATTTATAAATTCAGTACAACAATGAAGTAAATTTTATGTTTAAAAACAATGCTTGGAAAGAGATGATATACTGAATCAACAAATACCTACTTAAATCACTAAATAAAAACGCAGTCTCATATAATTAAGAATGTTGTTCTTTTCTTTAAAAAAAATTCTTCAACCGATTTCTTTAAAAAAAGTCACACGTTAGATAAGGCACGCATTAGTATTTAGAAAGAAAGAGAAAATGTTTATCATGATCAGAATCTGAAAAATTTTATATTGATTTGCATACCTATACATAAATTGGCCTTAAAAATAAATATACCTAACGAGCAGTGCCTAAAAACGCATTCTTTAGATTTTATATTAAATATCTTGAACACTTGACGCAAATAAATAAAACTCATAGAAAGTACGTCATTATAACTTACACAATTGATTCTAATCGCTAAGTTGACAAGTCCATATCGTCGACGAGCAAAATGAATATGATTGTCATTTGGCGTCCCGCTTTTGCTTGTCAAATAAAAATTACTATTAAAAATATAGTTTTGCATTGATTAACGACACTCAGACCCAGCTGTGCGTCAGTATAGCAACATTTCATTGAACTAGATATTTAAAAAAGTACGAAAAGTCGTTGCTTTTTACTTTTTTTAAATTAAATCATGACTACTTACTGCATAAAAATAAAAATTTACTTTTAACTGCAGCTTTCTTGACTCGACTATGCAACGAATCTGTAGTTTCTAATTTCTACTCGTTTACCGAAGAACAACAAATACTGCATACGCGTTTTCGATTTTTATAGCAAAAAAATATTTAATATTTTTTACTTAAGTTAGTCATGGCATTTGATATTTGTCTTCTCTGCTACAAAATATTCTGCCCGGAAAGCCCATCACGGACTCCTGCTCGGATATTCGTTCAATTAAATTTAAACTGTTCACTGTTTACTTTCAAGAATCTACTGTCATGGTATTGTTTACTTCATTCGACTTGAATAATCGATGTGAATCAATGGTTTGTTCTGGAGAACTGCTTTGGGATTCCAGTTTTGTTTTATCTTCGGTTGATGAATTGGAAGATTCACTTACATTTCGATAAATGCGATTCCTTTCTGGAAAGTCAAAAAAATGAATTGAAATTTCAATATTTAAAAGTGCATTAATTACACTCTATAACCAAACTCACCATTTTTTTTAACCATCCAATCTGATTTGCATGAATCATTGGGCTCTTGTTGAACTTCTGATAATCTAGAATGTTGTTCGTTAGGTTCTATGGATTCGTTATTCTCGTCAAATATATCTGCGATGCTTACATTATCGTCTTCATTATCCGGGTAATAATATAGTGCATCTTGATCAGATGTAGCCTAAGATAAAAGGAAAAAAGTAGAAGTGAAAATCTAAAACAATGCAGTAAATATTATCAGCTGAGTTTAGCAATCGAATACATACTTGTAGTATATTTTCGAAAGTGTCGTCGGTTGTTGTTGCCTCTAGATCTGACATGTTTATAACACAATTGGTTGATTGATTACAATCTTGCCACGATTTGCTAAAAAAAGCAATAGGAGAAAAATATTATAGTAAACGTTCGTAAATAAGAAAAAAGGGCTTTGATATATTTATAAAATTAATAAGAAAATAAAAAATACTCACGCGTCATTATACTCCAAAGTTAAGTTTAAGTTGGCTTTGTGCTGTTTATACATAGAGTCATCCATTGATCCAACATCGTAGATATCTGCATTAAAGTTAGACTTAAGTAAAGAAAAATCACTTTTATCAAATGCAGTGTAAATATATGTCATGTACGTACTTGATCCATACTTCATGATGTTGACATGACATTTGATTGTCTGTGGAATAGGTTGATAAGAGACGTTAATTTTCGGGAAAACAAGACTCAGCTGTTCCAAGAAATATCTGCTCATTTCTATTAGACCTCTCTGGAGTTTTGGTGCATTTGAAATGAATCTGTGAAAATGTAAAAAAAAAACAAGTTTCTCAACAAACAGTAAGGCGTCGATGTGATTTATTACTATTGCGTCCGTATAACGCCAATAAAATAACAGTTTCGAGATGCGCACAAAGATGCATTATACTGATTGAGTCTCTCGCTTTGTTCATAAATAACTACATAAAAACCACCCGCCAAGATACTACATTTATATGCTATAAGGCATTATTCTTCGCTTTAATTGACGTAAGCAAACACTAGCAATGCATTTCTATTAAATCAAACTCCGGCTTATTATCGGTGCTGCGGCTAGTGTTATCGGCAATTGTTAAAAAAGAACGATTTACAAACATAGCTTGACCTATGACGCATCTCTGGCATACAGGGGATTCTGATTTCTGCCAAAAAGTAAAATAAAAGCGCTTTGATATTCGGAGTCGCATTTCCTCCCGGAATAAACTATTCTAGCGCCGTTTGATCGACTTACTTTGTAAATGTGGCGTACACGACGTCGGCTGGAAGTATGTAAGGAAGACTTAAGAGAGACAACAGTTTCACGCTTCTGTGCTTGAACAGCCAATTGACGAGGCCTTTGTTCGCCGAGTCAATCGCATCTTGGAAGATCATCATCACCGTCTCCGGCAGATTAGCCACCAACGCTTCCTACAATCGAGGCAAAAAATTCAAGCAAAAATTGCTTACTCATCAACTCAAGCTCTGCGTTGCGCATGCAGGCAATAAGTCATAATCGCAGCCAATATGTTAATCTAATCGTGACAAACCTGTCTGTGCATCTTGCATTCGACGCAGTCGGGATCGTATTCCGCGGCGCTCTCCTCTAGCGTTTCGGACACGACGAACGTCGACTGTACCGCCAGACATCGATTGCAGTTGATCAGATTGTTGCGATTCAAAAATCTCAGAGCGTCGTCGAATCCCTGCTTGCACATGTTCGATAAAATCTGGAAAAGAGTAAGCGTTACACGTCGAATTTTAATTATATAAATATTATCGATACCGATCCTCGTGACATTTACAATCACGATTTAAATAAAAACTCACTTCTGGATTCGGTGGGAAGAGAATTCTGGCGAACCTGTACATGTTCTGCCTGGAAAGCTCGATGCTCGTGTTGGCCAGATTGACCTGCGCAAATAATCAAAATTTACCTTCTGCAAGAAGCACATGTTATATAAGAAATATCATAAGTAATAGAAATTCGAAACTCACGTGGAACAGTTGCGACGAAAAGTCTCGGGGGCAGATATCGCTCTCCCCGCAAAAGGGACTGACGGTTATCGTATTTTCGTCGAGGGTCGGTAGGTTGTCGCTGAAACCGCCGTCCATGTACCGGATGCCGTGGAATCGCGGGGGTAGCAGACCGCAGAATAGCGGAATGAAGGAGCTTGCGAGCAGCGCCTGCAAACGAAAATTTTTTTTTTTTTTTTATTCTTTTATCCTCAACGAAACATTGCACGGAAAAAAATCGTTCGGTCGAGCATATAATTCACCTGCAGCAAGTCCTCTCTGGAGTTGTACTGGGACACGATGACGTTCTTCCCATCGTAGACTCTCGTGAGAGAGATGTGAAGCTTTCCGCTGACGCGAAGGTGAGCGTCCTCCGGCAGAAACTGTTAAAATGAAAAAAAAAAACAAAAAAAAAACGTTAAATACGTTAAAATTTTTTTTCAAAAGCGAGAAAATACGAGCACACCTTCTGGAGACTTTCTAGAAGCACCTCCTGGACGTTGAACGAAGGGCTGAACGGTCCAAGCGCTCGTTGCCTCGCTTCCCTCGCCAGCCTCAACAAATTGCTCGTCATCTCGCCTGTGGGGAGAGAAATTATTTATAATAATCCTCTTCGATGTATAAGTATGTGACAGATGCGATGTGCGTTACATCAATTAGTCATATATGGCCTGTGTTGTACACATTGTGTAAATAAAAGACAAACGATATACACGCTGCATATAATCTCTCGCCGCATTAAGCGGGACACTTTAACCCGATACGGCCCACTCTCTCTCTCTCTCTCTCTCTCTCTCTCTCTCTCTCTTTCTCTCTCCGACTCATGCACGCGAGAGCGATATATAAGGGCAAAATAAACGATTTTTTCACAAGAGCGAACGATCTCGTAAATTGAGAAAGCCGCGCATAATGTATTCTTCCGCGTTGACGCGCCGATTACATTTTATTCCAAAAATATATCGCATCGCAGGTTTGAAGCTACCCACACGCGAAAAGATAAGACCGTGAGATTTTCGCGACGATACAAGTACACAGACTCGCGGGGGCCTTATCTCGCGCGCGTGTCAATCGTTCGCGACGTTATCGACCTTGAAAATATCGTTCGATTCCTCTATTTTCCTCTGATGTGCGACATTCGAGAGTTTCGGGATTTTTATCCTACGGCCGATGCGTGCGTATGTCGAGAGATTTTTACTCGCGCGGGAGTCCTCTTTCTCTGCGTCATTATTGTGCTCGACGAAGATTACGAACTGCGAAGCTCGGCGCTTTATTTGGATCGAGATGAAGTTTGAAGAATTTATAAGAAAAGCCGATGGCGAGTGCAAGCGTTGGTGGCATTCTTCTGCTATGTATAATAGTCCGAGGTCATTTCCGGCGAAATTCTCTCGGATCAATTAGAACGAGTCGTCCTTGGGGGGGAATCGTTAACTTGTCGTTAAAATCGGGACGCATTCTCGAGAGCGCGATTATGTACTATTGATGTGTATGTAAGGTTTATTAAGAGCAGAGTTCTTTTATCTATTTTTCGAGCTTCTATTCCTATCGTCGAATAACAATTTTTTTATCTCTCGACTGGATAAAACGCTTGGAGATAGAAACTGAATGAATCTAATCGGTATACATTATAGTTGTATTAGTAGTTTCGAGAGAGGCGCGGTTATTTACCTCTCATTGATCGAGCTTTTTTCTCAATTCTAATCGGAAAATCAGCCCGAACTCTCTCCATTTATTAAAATTTACCTGCACAGTAAGAATGACAATGTGCCTTGTCGTCCATCGATCAAAGCGTCATTCATTTTTTTTTTGCTTCGAGTCACTCGAAAACGATGTAACCGCACGTCTACGTGTAATAAAGTATGCAAAAAGAGAGACACGTGCTTCGAGAGGACAGCGCTCTCTATGTATTAAAAACCGGTTGCCCTCCTGAGCAAACAAAGAATCAAAACAAACGAGAACGTAAGCAGGCTAGTGAGAGCATCGTGAGAAAAAATTGTTTTCGTCCGCGCACAGCGTTAATCGGGCCTTATCGCACGTTAACTTCGCCAATTTCTTGCTCGTTATAACCGCTCTCGGTGTGCCAATCGCTGAAATAATCGGCCAAAGATCGGTATCGGCTGAGAGAGACAGCTCTGAATCAGCCTTTGTTACTATACACATAGCGAATATTCGCGGGCGATAAGAGCACGTGGAATGTTTTCTTTTTCTCGCGAAATCGCGCCTTTGCCACCTTTGGCTCTGTATAATCCGCCTCGTTAATCGTTAAAAAACTAACAATAACTCGTAGGCGTACACGCTTATACACGTGTATTATCGCGTTGGATCGACGCACGCGATCTCTCTCTCTCTCTCTCTCTCTTTCTGCTGATAAGCGACGACGGCTGTTGACGGAATTGCATTTAGCTCTCCTGGCTAGCGATCCGGCTCTGATGTCCGCCGCCAGAGCGCTATGCCTTTGTTCAAGACCAATGCTCCTCTCTGCGCGTCGGACAAAGAGAACACAGAGAGCCTACACTCTTCGTTATCTCCCCCCCCTGGATTCACAAAAATCGGCTAGAGAGAGAGAGAGAGAAAACGATCGCCGATGTGTGTGTGTAAAGTGTGCGCGCTCGCGAGATATCACCGGCATTTTTCACTCTCTAACACGCTAAGTATACATAAAGTAACCCGCTTTTGTTGCCGCGTTTTTTCGATGCGGCGAGAGAGAGAGAGAGAGAGAGAGAGAATACGTAACACACGTACACGCGCATACGCGCGACCGAGAGGCCGCCTCGATGCACACGCATGACCTACTTGTACGTACGTAATGCAGCGAGACACATAAGGCGACTGTCGACTGATGCTCTCCGATGCGTGCCGTACACAATCGTACTCTGCTTTATATAGTTACATCAACGACTACTGCGCATATTAGACGAGCCGCCCCGGTGTGTAACGTAATGGACGTAATATGCCAGGAATGTCATTATAGGATAACTCACATAGCGGTAGATCACACAGCAGACAGCAAGCTGCAATGGCCCCGGCCGATGCGCCGCTGATCTTCTCGAGCAGCAGGTGGGGCGCATACTTCTTGAAGCAGACGGCTACGCCGACGTGGTAGATGCCCAGGAAGCCGCAGCCCGCGAACGACAGATTCATCTTTCTTTATTCCTCTGTATACTTATTTATATTCGGTTGTGCTGACACCCACGCGCGCAACGAGCGCGAACGAAAACATGTACACGCGACAGGAAGGTTATATATATATATATATATATATATATTATAACGTAAACACTGATGGCTCGCTGTTATTGTTCTCTCGCTGTGTGCGATGCTTTACTTTACTTACACTCGGTTGGACTGGCACAGCTGCTCTGCGCGCGCGCTGCTAGTCGCTCTGCGAATTGTTTCTATACGATGGATTTCCCCTTCCAGGAGCGACGACCCCCGCAAGTGTGACGTCGCACGATATGATCGCGTCAGCCGCCGCTGCTGCCGCTATGAGATGTGAGGGTCTTCTTGCAATGATGCTCGAGACTCGAGAGAGCGAGAGAGCAGACGACGCTTTTCGTTTGCTGTCAGGCGTATTTGTTTATTGCTAGTATGCCTGTCACAAGTTGCGACTGTTATACCGACGCGCGGTACGAGCGGATGTTGACGTCGGTTGGAAAATTTAAAAATAAATCCTCTCTACTGCAGCCTTCGATCGACGCTCTTGTTTTCTTTTTACGATCTCTGTGTACCTATTATTTATATACAGTAGCGCGTATACTTTTAAACTCGGGGATTCACGCGCATACACCGATTCGAAATATAAATAATAGACGATGTTGTACCTATTAATAATGAATCGCAAATTCGCAAGTGCACTTAGTTTTTCATTATCGATAAACACACACGACCTTGTCAACCGAACGCATCTGCTCGACTAGGGCAACAGTTTATATACGCTTTACTTTACAGTTTACACTTTACAGACTTACAGTAGAGAACTGGCCTGATGCTCTGCGCGCGCACTCAACTCTGCCATTGGCCCTCGGCGATGGTGTGGTCTCGGGCGCGACTCTTTCACTCTTTGTCCCGCCCATTTCCACACGTTGCAGAAGCTGAAAAATAAATAACAGTTGACTCGCGGCTTTACCTTGAGAGAGCAGAGATCAGAGAGCCCGCGCCCCGCATAGGCTAAGGTATCACGTGGTGCGAGCGATGTGTACACATATACCTACCTACATCAGCGCGGCGTTCGCATTGCAATCTTAACTTTTGGCGCCGTCGTCGTCGTCATCGACGTCCGCAACGGCTCCCCGTGAAAACACGCAGCGACTTGCGTAGGTTATCTTTATACGTGTGAAGTCGCGCTGTCATTCCGTGCTCGACCAGCTCGACTCGACAATATTCAGTGCGTCTATACGCATATACAGCTGTGGTGTTGTGCGTTTTGTATACAAGTATACTTGATCGGACTTTTGTGAATCTCCGATCGGAGAGAGTGCAGTCCGTCATCGTCGTCAGTACCTCCCCCCCCCCGCGATAGTCGCAGAATATTATGATTCTGGATCGACGGCGACATGGAACCATCGCTGCCAGCTGCGAACACGGTTTTTCACGCCGTCTACGTGCCTCTGGAGGACGAGATTGCCGACGACGATGGTCAGTCGATTCTTGAGCTTTTTCATTTCGCTAATTCGACGTCTACTTACTTTCGTATCTCCTCTACAGAGTCGCAGGTGTTGCATATCTACCGGGACAAGCTCGAGGCGCTGAAAGTCATCAAAAAGCATAAAAAGGGCCGGCTGAAAACTTTCAAGACGCTCGAGGAGGCACAGGAGTTCGCGCGGAACGGCCTCGAGTCCGTCCTGGTGAACCCGCTGGCGAATTCCGTGCCGAAGATCGTCGTCACCGAGGAGAAAAGCAGCAATTTCAAAGCTCCCAAACCCCAGAACCTCACGCAGTTCAGGAAAATCATCGAGTACGGGGATATCGAAAATGTCAGGAAGACCATCTGGGATAATCCCAGATACCTCATCGGAAGTGGCGACACGCCGGCGATATTGCACGTAGGTGGATCATTCGATGTGTTGATTTTAGGTTGCGAAATTTGCCTGAAGTGATATTACTGTATGAATTCTTTTGCAGGAAGGCTGTCGGTATAACGCCTTGCATATTGCTGTGAAGTCTACGCAGAGTCCCCAGATGTGCGAACTGATTCTGAATACAGTGGGCGACCCTGCCTTTGTGAAGCTCTTTTACGGAGACGCCGATGAGATGAGGACTTATGTTGATAGGGCAAGTATCCTGCAAGATCTCTACCTAAACACACCTGACAAGGGTTTGAACGAAACCCCGCTGCACTTTGCCACAAAGTTTGGACTGAAAGATTGTGTGCGTACTCTGCTGTCATACCAACAGTGCTTGAAAACTCCACTCAATAAATATCATCAAACGCCTGGCGATGTAAGTTGTTTATCATCCAAATTTCGTAATTCACACTTTTTTAACACTCGGAATTATTAATCAAAGTTTATTTTTCAAAACTAGATAATATGCAGTAGGAAGTCTATGGATGACAAAAATCTAATCAACGAAATACGCGGATTACTAGAGGAGCAGTATTATGTGCCTGTCTTGCGCGCAGCAGATAATAGTTTGCAACCTGTTATTGGTGAACCATTTTCTCCAGCTAGTCCTCTAGTAGGTTTTTATTAGTATTTTTCTACGAAAATAATTTTTGATTTCATAAAATGATTGATTTTTTTATTTCTTTAGAAATTAAACACAAATCCCATTAGTCCTCGAGTTGAGGTGAAAGCCTTTGCTGGGCCAATGACCATGGCACAAGCTTTGGAGTTCAGGAAAAAATGGAAAACACCCCCGCGAATACTTGGGACACCGAATAAAAAAATTAATTCATCTGGTGATTGTAATGGTCTCAGAAGTCCTGGGTTAAATCTATCCTTGAGAATACAAGATATGGAGAAAGGTCTTGAAAGAGTTGGCAGGTAGGTGGAAACACATAGTTTTTCATTTTAAGCCTCTCTTTGCGCATAACTCGTATTTATTGAATACTTTTTTTTTCTAGAGAACTTGCTACGGAATATCACGTTTCCTGGAAAGAATACTGGCCCTTTTTAAAAGACTTTGCAGATTTGCGATGTGTAGAGGGATTAACAAAGCTCGAAGACTATTTGAAAAGACAAATTCAAGAAAATACGAAATCACTCTCTGCCTTGGAAAAAAGTTTTATGAACCTTTTTGAAGCGGTAAAATAGTTTTCTATAACAATCTTAATATATTTAAAAAGAAAATATTTTATTCAACTTACAAAACATATCGATTTCTAGAATCAAACTAAAAATAAAGAAAAACTCGATGACCTCTGTGATCAATTCCAATCACTTATATTAGAATCTGAAAAAGGATCAGACCAAGAGACTGAGGGTAAGTAAAAGTTCATTTCAGTTGTACTTAATGGATTCTCATTTGGTTATTGCTAAAAATTTACAAATTACAGACGATGGCGAGTTCGTTACACCGCCGTCTTCTCCTTCCCGTCCAAGCAACAACGAAAGCAGCGATTCTTCAGATGAAGATGATATGGATCTAGCTGATGATAGCATTCAAGAGGATATATTCCTAGAGGGGTAAGTTTTATTCATATCCTAGATAATAGTTTTTTATTACATATGGAGTTTAATGCAATTTTTTTTCATCTGCCTTGCAGGAAAACACCATCCAAGATTGATTTTGCAGTATTTGCTGCCATTCCAAATGATATAGATCTAGATAAATACCCGTACACTTACCGCTGGCGACATGAAATGCAATTACAAAGTAAAGATGCGAATAATGCGAATAACATGAATAACTGCTTGAGGTAAATATTTAGTCTATTTTTTTTATTATTACGTTATTATTGAATTACACGATACAAGCGGAACATTGATCTTTTTAGATCTCCAAAAAATCTTCCTTACAAAAAAAAGTTATTTATCTGAAGTCTTAACTACAATCTTAATGGAACCAAGTGTGCTTCCTGCGTCCGACAACCAAGTTTGGTATGTACAGCTTGGCGTTCATAAATGTATACAGTATTTTTTTATATTACTTACTCAACAAACTTGCCAACGTCAATACAAAACTTGGAAGAACCTGGAATCTGCAACGTTTCGCCAATCAAAACGAGAGTGAGAATTTCTATTATTAGTCGATTTCATATCGTTAGAATAATGAAGCGAAAAATAAGGTACAAGATGTTTTCACGCCTTATTCCCAAAAGCAGAAAGTGTGATCTAAAAATCAAACTGTTGAGCGTTGCGCTCCTCGACTTGATAATGATAAAAAGTCTATTTTCGTACTGTTTTATACCGAGAATTACGATATATTGAAAAAGCTGAAAAAATGGTTTAAAATGTAACTATGTAACTACTCGTGTGAATAAATGTTATTAATTTATTCTACTATACGCTAAGGTATGAGAGAGATGGAAAACAATTTATTCTATTGTTTAATCTTAAGAAATGTGAGTTTGTGAATTCTTAAAAAAATAACTTAATTTTTTACGTATCTGAAAAAAATAAAAGAAATAAACAATTCTCTTTATTATCTAATTCAATTTCATTAATTTGTTTGTATTGTGCACGCATAACATAACTCGCTACGCTCGGGCGCTTATATATGCCGTACCGTAAAGTACGACTTATGCCACTCGTATCGTAATGTACTATTTTAGTTTAAGAGTTCTCCACGATTATTTCGGAAGTCAGAATCGAGTGCAGCGCTTTGCGGACAAAATGTGCAAAATATTGAAAAATGAGTTACATTGGGCCGGATAACTATGGGACAAGGGTCCCCTAACGCTGAGTGAAAATAAGCGCGCTCTACTGGCGTATACTAAAATTAAAAGCCGAAAAAATTCTTTCTGATTTTGTTTGATAAGTTGTAGTTTTTAGAATAATTATACAAATCGGAATTGAGTTTTAATCGATTCATTATTTCATACTACAAGTGGGGAAACTTCGTTTTAGCTTGAATTTTTACATAACTAGTCCTAATAAATCGTTTTCTCTGAGTAACTCACAAACAGATGATTTTATGCCGAGCAGGCGACAATTGAGGTCTCATTTTCTTTCTATTTTTTAACAAACTTGTAAATTGATGAACACTATAAGGAGAGTTTCCCCACGTGAACAATAGCTTAAACTTTTGTTTCCAAACTTTTTGGTTTATCTCAATCATATTATAAACCCGTATTTTGTCAAGCAAATTTGACCAAAATCACTTCCGGTCTGATAGTTCGGAGTGGCGCGTCGATCGAGGTGTGGAGCAACTCTTAAGAGTGCTCCACACTTATTCCGGAAGTATGAATTGACAGTAGCGCCAAACATCTTACGGGCTAAAAGAGTACTACGGTAAATACAAGGCCGCCCTGTTTTATCGATATGTCAGGGCTGTAGTGAGTTAGGCACGTTGATGGGGGGTGGGGGGGGGGGGGGCTGGGTTTAGATTTCGGTAAGTCGCGCGAAGCAGCCGATTACGCATTATTAAAACAAGCTCGCTATAAGCTGCATATTTCGCGCAACCGTGTATGTTGGAGCACATATTGTAATAAGGAAGGGTAGTCGACGAAATAAAGCAATGAACTACCGATTTTTTTAACAGTAAAATGGATCTTAATGCGGTTTTTTGCATTCGATTAGTAAGAGCGTCCACAAACTTCGTGACCTAAATTGGTCGATTCCATTTTGAAAAATGCATTTGTGCATTAAACATATGCATTTTGGAAGTGCATTGCAAAGAGACAATGAATAATAAATTAACAACTTAATAAATATTGAAGGAAATGAATCCAGTTTCGCTACTCGGGGTTTTTTGGGGCTGCTGAACACGAATATCGCGACGGCAACGGTCTCCGAGGTACCTGGTGTCCAGGGTGGACAGTATCAACGTCGTCTCCTAGATTTTTACGGGAATTATTTACATAATTAGTCGAAAATCGTTACTCAGGGGTTTTTGAGGTAGCTGAATACGAATATAGCGACGGAAAGGACCTCCCGGTACCTGGTACCCAGTATTAACGTCGTCTCCTAGAGTTTCGCGGGAAATGAATAACATAATTCGTCGAAACTCGTTACTTGGGGTTTTTGGAGGTCACTAAACACGAATATAGCGACGGCAACGATCTCTGAGGTATCAACAAGCTCATTCGCGCAGCTTGCTTTGCTATGTTTAGGGACGACAATAGCAACTATAGTTCGGAAGATGGGCTTATTGTAAGTACAAATAATTTATTTACGTACTATTCGCATAAAGCTGTAAGATAAAACTATGGCATACGTTGATCAGGAATCTACTGCCGGTGACGAAGAAGACGACTTGGCAAAGGAGGTATTCGTCATATTCGTCACCCTTGAAAACTCGGCGAAAAAATCAAAATCTCCATCACCAGCAGCATCAGCGTGGGCCGATGCTCGATGCAACACACCGCCTGCACCCGAATCTGTGCCGCAACCGCTGCCGAGTAGTTCGACATTGTCGCCAAAACCTCGCTCTAAAAGAGACTGGTTTCGGCTGGGCAGCACTGACGATGAATCGACTTTAGGCCTTTCTACGTCCAAAAAGCGACGTCGATTGTCGTCTTCGTCCTCATCATCATCCCCGACTTCCTTTACCACCGTTCCGGACAATTATGGGGTTCCGGGAAACGTCCGTGGACGCGAGAGAACCCCCCGTCGCAGCCTGCAAATATAACAATTAGTTAATAAAAAAAATACCAGACTATAGATATTGATTTGCCCTTTTATTCTACGTAAGAATTTCAATTTGCCCCTTTTTAGTTTCCTCAGGAAAAATAAATTAATAATTCAAATTTCATCTCAATTTTAAATAATCGTATCTCTTTAACCAAAACGTTTTTTGAAAATATAATGAACGTTAAAAAATTGGTGTTGCCAAATCGCCGTGCAAGCAGGACAACTGGACAATACAGCTTGACAGCTGGTATGTATATAATGGTACTTGTAAATCGGAGTTATTAATAAAAGCAAGTCATTAATGAACCATCTCCAGTGATAGAAAAATAAGTATAAATTCAATTTTAATTTCAGGCAATCAGTTGCATGCAATTTTCACGGGACTTATCATCACAACTGCAATTACATTGCCCATTCATATTGCAACAACAAAATTGTCAATCAAACGTTTGAAGGTTAACCTGGTTTTACACCAGTACCTGTTGCTCATCCGGTTCAGGTTGTATCAGGGAGCAAACAATATTATGCAGCAACAGCTTATTCAAGAACAGATAAACAATCCTTGAAGAAAATAAAACGATACTCTATATTTGTAAATAAAGCTGTTTCTATAAGATGATGTTTATACATTTTAGCAACAAGGGAATTTTGCTCAATTGGACAGCGCTGTAGGAAATTCATCTGATGACATTGATGAGAAGGAAGAAGAAAATGACGATGATGAAGATCTTAATGAGAAAAAAGAAGAAGAGCAGGAAGATGCTGGTGCAAGAGAAGAAGTTAGTATTTCCATTAATGCTACTACTTTGATTCTCAATCTTCAATAATCAATGTAGAGCTGTGCAATGAAGTCTGTGAATAGTTTAATGCCAAGGAGGAAGCTGAAGTTCATGCAGTGTTACTCAATGGAGATTCACATGATCAATTAGCGATTGCTTACCATTTAATTACAGACAACAAAATTGTAGATGTAACAGCTTTTAGATAGTGGAAAAGTTCTTTGCGATCTTAGTTTTTTTTTTTGTGTAAAGGGTATCAAATGATAAACTTTCTTGTAATTGTTATATATCGTGGAAAGCCAATTGTGATGAAAGCTCAACACATGAGCAATATATTTTGCCTTGGCTATGACAATAGCAAATCAAAAATATTTTCTGCCGGGAATGATGATCAAGTCATTGTTCATGACTTGAAAACGTAAGTTAAACCACTTGTAATATTGTTAATCACTTTCTTTTCAGAACTCATGTCTCATTTATACTTTCAGAACCGATGTTCTAAACTTCTTTCGCCATAAAAAGCCTGTTTATGGTTTGTCAGTTCATCCACACAATGACCATGTATTTTCAAGCGCCTGTGATGGTGGACGTGTTCTGATTTATGACATCAGAGGTTCCAATGCCAGCTCTCCAGCGTCTTTCTTCTGCCTGGCACAACACAAAAATCCTTTTCATTCAGTGATGTTCAACCCTGTCAATCCAGTTATGTTGACCACTGCTAATTTAAAGGAGGGAGTTAGTATGTGGGATGTACGCAAACCATTGCAGTAAGTATTTCAAGATTTCTCCAAAATTAATCTGCTTTCTTATTTTACTTGATTATTATACTTGTACTAAATTTTCAGACCGGTTTTGCGCTATGGATCTGAAGGACCAGCACAAAGTTGTATGAATGTTAGATTCAATGCAGCAGGCACAACATTACTTGCAATTCGAAAGCGTATGCCTCCTGTTCTATATGCTGTGAATTCTGCAACACATTTGTGTCAATTTGATCATCCTGGATACTACAATAGCTGCACGATGAAATCTTGCTGTTTTGCTGAAAGTAATGATGAATACTTACTATCAGGTAAATACATATAAATTTATTTTAGGTTCTGATGATTTCAACTTGTACATGTGGAAAATTCCAGTTGATGATTCTGTCAAATGGGTCGATTCTGCACACATTATTTTACGCGGTGATAGATCGATTGTTAAGTTCGTTACAATGATGCCAATTGCGTTATTGCTTCTTCAGGTGTCGAAAAAATAATAAAACTATGGTCACCATTCCTGCTTGGTGATAAATGTTTGGGAGGATTAAGGGTAAGGCTATCAAGATATGTTTATTTTTTACGTGAAATGTGCTTTGGTCTAATATTTTATATTTGTCAACTTTTAAATTGTTTAGAGAGATGACGACAAAGAAGAAAAACAGCGTAGGGTATAATTGAGTATAATGCCAAGGAGGAAGCTAAAGTTCATGCAGTGTTACTCAATGGAGATTCACATGATCAATTAGCGATTGCTTACCATTTAATTACAGACAACAAAATTGCAGATGTAACAGCTTTTAGTCCTAGTGGAAAAGTTCTTTGCGATCTTAGTTTTTTTTTGTATAAAGGGTATCAAATGAGAAACTTTCTTGTAATTGTTATACAAAAATTTTATTTTTCAAGTCTGTCATTTGGAATTCCTGATTTCAATAAGGATCTAATTTTATCTTTAAATGCAAGATGTGAAATACCTCTTTAAAAAGAATAATACTGTAACAGAAAAAATGTTAAAACTTTATAGCGTGTAAAGCAAGTGTGTCATTTTTTAATACGTCAATCGTTGTTAAAGAGTATTTTTAAATATTGTATCCAAATAAAAAATTAACTCATATTATTTAAAATATAATTTTTTTAGATACAAAGGAGATCACTTCTATCACATAATTTAAATTTGACTATACTACCATAGGCATTAAATTAATGATTATTACTTATGATCTAAATTTTGAATTAAATGAAGTTTGTTTTTACATAAAATATTCCGCTAATTTTTAGTTTAGGTGAGTTCTTCGGTAACCTTTTGCTATATTTAACCAAGTCATTCTTCTCTATCCAGTGATCATTACTGTAGCCAAATAATGACCCAATCCTATTGGATCAATGGGTGGAATGTATTTGGCTACGCCACAGAGAATAAAACTTTGATTTTTTATTATTAAAGTTTTTGGTATATCATCCAAACTCGTGGTAAAATTGACACTATCAATTTTGAGTACTTCTGATGCGTACATATAGCGAACTTCTATATGCCTCATCTGTTTCAATCCATAAGTATGGCCCTAAATCATACTTAGACTGAGCACTGTCATTGTTGCAATTTTTGCAATTCCAAGTCTTAGTATCGAAATAATTATTAATTTCTTTTTCTAAATTTGTATAATTACTCAAGCAAGCAATTTTCAAATTGGGTAACGGTATTGTTATTTTTTTGCAGTTTTCAATATAACCACACAGATTGCATTAAATGTTGTTCTATATTAGTATTACAATTTATAATACTGTTACCATCCTCTTTAAATAATGAATACAGTATGTGTGCTCTATTTGTGTAAAAATAATTGTTGACTTCTTGTATTGCATTCTTTGTTATCGTGTTTGCATAACATAAATGTATTTGCGCTGCTGCGTCATTTATATTGTTTTCTATAAAATTTTTAAAATCAACTACTTTATAATAAGCACTACTCAGAATCTCTGTGATTGTATCAAACGCACATGTATTCTGGAAACAAATTTTTTGTTGCTTCATTTGTTTCTTAACTGTTTGTTTCCATTTGTTATATATTTTTTGTTGGCTGTGCCTTTTTTATTATTAGGTTGTTGTAGCCGTAGGACAATATCTGGATTTGGACGTACATGTATACCTCTTTGTTTTTGTATATTGTCTGTTGTTAAACAATCATTTTCATTTTCCACTATGTTTTGCTTTTTTCCATTTGGTAACAGCTTTATTTACAAATATAGAGTATCGTTTTTGTTTCTTCAAGGATTGTTTATCTGTTCTTGAATAAGCTGTTGCTGCATAATATTGTTTGCTCCCTGATACAACCTGAACCGGATGAGCAACAGGTACTGGTGTAAAACCAGGTTAACCTTCAAACGTTTGATTGACAATTTTGTTGTTGCAATATGAATGGGCAATGTAATTGCAGTTGTGATGATAAGTCCCGTGAAAATTGCATGCAACTGATTGCCTGAAATTAAAATTGAATTTATACTTATTTTTCTATCACTGGAGATGGTTCATTAATGACTTGCTTTTATTAATAACTCCGATTTACAAGTACCATTATATACATACCAGCTGTCAAGCTGTATTGTCCAGTTGTCCTGCTTGCGCGGCGATTTGGGAACACCGCATATACGTGAGTATAGCAAAAAATAAAAGGCTCATATTCCACAACACTATTTTATTATTTTAGATTATAATGCATAAATATTTTTCATGTTTGACTAGCGGACAAATAGAATCGACGTAAGGGCAATTTTTTAACGTTCATTAGATTTTCAAAAACGTTTTGGTTAGATTTAGATTTAGATTTAGATTGGTTTTATTTTTGTACATTATGTTGTACATATACATTATAGTAGTTTGGTGAAATAAAGATAATAATTGTTGTGTCAGGGTGTAAGTGTGAAAGTGAGTAATGGAATTAAGTGAGATGAGATGAAATGTTTGCGTCATGTTTGTGTATTTTTCAAATTGAAGAAGTGATTTTCAGCCGCCTGTTTAAAGTGTGATATGGACAGGGTGTTAAGTAGGTGAGATGGAAGGCTGTTCCAGAGGTAGGAAGCGCAGATGAAAAATGAGTTCTTCAGCGTCTCCGTCTTGAAGGGCGAGATGTCCAGGGGGGTCACCTCACCCCTCACAGGCCTGAGCGCGACGTGGAAATCAAAATAGGCTAATAAGTAAGAGGGTACTGAGGTGTTAAAGATTTTTCTAAGAAAACATGCCATAAAGTATTTCCTACGTCCGGCGGTGGTAAGCCATTGCAACTCACGCCTATAAGGGGAGATGTGCTCGTCCCTCCTTACACCGTAGATATAACGGATCCCAGTGTTGACAAGCCTCTGAAGCTTCAGGTCGAGTTCTTGCGTCAGGTCACAGTAAGCCAGTGAACAGTAGTCGATGATGGGAAACAGGAGTGCTTGCACTAAGTGTTGGTGCAATCTGAAGTTAGTGCTCTTCCGAAAAAAGTAGAGACGATACATTAAAGAGTGAGCACGTTTGCAAATTTGTGTGACGTGCTCTTTCCATGATAGTTTGGAATCGAGCACCAACCCCAGATTGCGTACAGATGATTCGTAGTCGACCTGGGCTCCCCCTATATTTATATAGGTGTTGGCAGTAGAGGGAAGAGCATTGATATAGTAGGGGGAACCCAGGACGACTGCCTTAGTCTTACTGACATTCAGCCTAAGCCTATTTAGTGCTGCCCAGCCCATTATCCTCTCGGCGTTAGCACTCATCCTGACAGAACAGGAGTCAAGCTCCTCAAGGGGGCATTGGCAGTAGATTTGCAAGTCATCCGCGTAGATTAGATGGGATACATCTGAATCAAGGCAGAAGCCAATGTCATTGATGTACAACGCGAACAACGAGTTCGTTGTTGTCACCAATGACGGCCTGTTCTCTTCCGGAAAGGTAAGATGCAAGCCAGCGGATGACCTGCTTGGAGAAGCCGAAAGAGGATAGCTTTCCGAGCAGCCTGACGTGACACACTGTATCAAACGCCTTGCTGAAGTCAAATAGAAGTAGCAGAGTGACTTTCTTCCCGTCCATCCCAAGCCTGACATCATCAGTCAGCTTAATCAAGCCAGACTGCGTGCTGTGGCCAGTGCGAAAGCCAGTTTGGAAGTTGTCAAGGTAAAGCCTTGTTTCAAGATATTCAGAAATTTGCTTGTGCACCAGCCACTCCAGCGCTTTGGACAGGAAACAGAGTAGAGAGATCGGACGGTAGTCAGTTACAGCTGTTGGAGAGTTGACTTTATTTAGTGCTCTTACGAGCGATGATTTCCAGGCGGAGGTGAAGCGTGCCTCGCTCAGAGACAGGTTGAAAATTTGTTAAAGAGATACGATTATTTAAAGTTGAGATGAAATTTGAATTATTAATTTATTTTTCTTGAAAAAACTAAAAAGGGGCAAATTGAAATTCTTACGTAGAATAAAAGGGCAAATCAATATCTATAGCCTGGTATTTTTTTTATTAACCAATTGTTATATTTGCAGGCTGGGACGGGGGGTCGCGAACGAGGCAGCGGAGGTTTTTCAGGCGGCAAAGGCAGTAGCGCAGTACGCGGGCGGCGCGGGGAGAGAAGCAGCGAAACACGTGGGCGCGAGAGAGGCAGCGTAGTATTTTCAGGCGGTAGAGGCAGAAGGGTAGTACGCGGGCGGCGCGGGGAGGGCAGCAGCGAAACTCGTGGACGCGGATATCGCGGTCGCAGCAGCGGTCCTGAATCCTCTACAGATTACAGTAGTGAAGAGGGCAGCCGGAGTAGCGGCGAATCACGTGGACGCTGGCAAGGTCGTGCTGCAGCACGTGGGAGAGGCAGAGGAGGAGCAGGTGGGAGAGGATGGCACGAGAGTCGTGGTGCAAGAACTGGGCCAAACCGTCGTCCTGAGAACGATGGTGCAAGCACCCCTTATAATATTACTAATGTGAATGCTCCGTGCCAAATTTATTATAATGTTAAACAATAAACTTTTTAAATAAACTAAATTTTTTTAACTACATTTTTCCCCCTATGGTTTTGCACAGAAATTTCATTTATTACATACACACATTCATTATGGTTATCAAGTATAAATTGATTTTTTTATAATCTAGAACAATAAATTAAAATTGTTTTATTTTTTTAAAGATTAGGGTTCAGCTTATTCTCTTCAGAATATACGCTAATGCAATTCGATTTTGACGTCATCTGTCAAAAAAAACACGTACTACTTTCACGCTCCTTTACCGACAATCATGACACACACACACATATGTGCGCGCGCGCGCGTGTGTGTGTGTGTGTGTGTGTGTGTGTGTGTGTGTGTGTGTGTGTGTGTGTGTGTGTGTATATATATATATATATATATATATATATATATATATATATATATATATATATATATATATATATATATATATATAAAACATGTGGCTTTATGTCAACGTTCAATTTTCCTTGACAAAATGTGGACTCTGTACTGTCGCTAAAAATCTTGGATACATTTTTATATATTCTTCATACATCACATTACACGGGGAAACTTCATCCTAGTCTGTATTTTGTCATTATTAGTTAATAATAACTATTCTTTGAATGGCACTCTCGAGGCAGGTAAATGACAGGTAGCAGACGACAATTCATGTCAATTTTCTTTCCTTTATTAAATGGTCTTCAAAAATTATGAACTATAATATGACGGTTTCCCCACGTGCTAAATTGTCTAAGCTTTCATTTAATATTTTTTTTATTTATTCGCGTTATTTTCAAATGCCGTATTTTGTCAAGCAAAATTGAGCTGCATGACTTCCGATCTGCTAGTTCCGAATGGCGCGTCGATCGAGGTGTGGAGCACTGCAAGCGATGCAAGGCGGCAAGCCACCGTGGCCGTAAGGAGACATAAATCTGTTACAGGCATCCAGCCGGCAGGCATAGCGCTGAAACGAGAAAATGGGAACCTCTGTACGGGGGAGTGAGACACAAGCGTCGCGTCGGCCTGGATCACGGTATTTGTGGAAGCGGAAAAGTGGGGAGCAATTCCTCAGTGCCATTTTCGACGCTTAGAAATCCTCTGCATTTATGACAGCTGCAGTTTACAGCGACGCCGTAAGAGGTTTTGACTTCGCTGCTGCTGCAGCTAAAATACACCGAAATTGGCACTGAAAAGTTTCTTTGTATAAATATTTAAATATCTATATAATACCGGGAAATTCAAATTAGTTCTGTGTGTATATATATCTTGAAGTTGAAATAATAATAATAAACGAGTATACAAAAATGTGCAGCAGTGTTAACATCAACGAACTTCTTCTGCGGGCGGTGGAGGAAAAAAACGAGGAGAACATCTGGCGGTGCATACAAGCGGGCGCCGACGTCAACCATCGGGATCTGATGAGCGACCTAACTCCGTTATTCATCATTGCAACCTGCGGCTCAAGGTTTACTCGAGCGACGGACGATGAAGAAGCTCAGTTGCGAACAAGGATCGCCGCGCTGCTGATCGGGTCAGGTGCCGACCTGGACAGCCTGACTTGGTTCGAAGTGGAATACTTCGCCGACTATATGACGGCTCTTCAGGCAGCCGTCTATTTTCGCAACGACGTCGTCGTCAGCGTTCTGCTCGACTACGGCGCCGACGTCAACGCTGCCTCACGATACAACGGCTTTACCGCGCTTCACTACGCCCTGGACGATAAGTTCTCCGACGTAGATATCGTGAAGAAGCTGCTGCGGGTACAGGGTATCCAGGTCAGCAGCGGCTGTCGTAAACACGGAAACACGCCTCTTCATTTGGCCGTAATGAGGGAAAAGGACAGCGAAGAACTGGTCGTGCTGCTGCTGAAACACGGCGCGGATGCCGAGAAGAAAAACCGAAGAGGTATGAACCCGGTGCAGGAATACCTGGAGAACGCCCTCAGCTTGCGCACGAGAAATTTGCATTTTCGAGGCATCGAACCTGCGTTACTAAAGCTCATTCCGCCGAGCGAGTCCGACACGAGCCAGCTGCACTTGGCGTGCGTGTTTCACGGAACTAGTGAAGTTCGCAAAATGGCGATGGCGGATCGGGGAACGATAAATGCCCGAGATAGGTTCGGTCACACGCCACTGTCTTACGCCATTTTGGCACGGGGAGCATCGACGACGGACAGGAATTCGACGGTGAGGCTTCTGCTGAATCTGGGCGCCGATATCAGCCAGCAATTCGGCAGATACCAGCCTGATGCCAACGACGGTCTCGATCAAGATGAAGAAGGCAGCTACAGCATCCTGGACATAGCCATTCTGCTTGGAGACCACCAGGTCAGTATTATCCTTCTGCAGCACCTGGCTAAACTCGTCGCACTGATGCAGTCCGACGACGAAAAGGAGACACTGGGCGAATTCAACCTCGACCTGATCCACTGGAGGGACGAGCAGCAGAGAATGTCTGACTTGTGGCGATACTGCGTCGACTGTCGCGAGGAGCTGAGGGCGATGAAGAGGAGCAAGGTGGGCGAGAGTCCGATGACCTTCTTCGACTTGCTGACCTTAGACCTGAAGAAATCAAGGGTCTACGCGAAACGCAGGAAGCTGGTCGAGGACTTTGAGACCGGCATGTGCGATGTCTTCCCGATCTATCGGGAATCGATCTCGTACACGAACTTTGGCATGGCTGTGGAACACTGGAAGCTCTCCGAGCAGGCGGCCGAGCTGCTTAGTGATTGTCTCGAATTTGCCGATCCCAGAGACATATTCTACGAGAAGACTCTGTCTTACTTGGACAACGACGACTTGAAGCTATTTCTCGGTTCGTCGCATGAATTTTCGATGATGCAGAATTCTTAGGGTGCTTGTGCAATTTTTTGTAAATACTTGTAAATATTTTGATGAAGCTGCGTAAAGTGGACCGGAGAAAATAAATTGCTAACCATATTTATATCTGTAAACTTGTATTTTTGGTGCAATGAATTAAAAATAAATATAAGCATTTGTGATAAAATAATGGTAAAGAATTCCGTTTACATTTTTGTAATGCTGCAAAAATGAAATAAATGATTTGTCTAATTTTATGCCACAGAACTTATTTTTATTGCATATAAAAATTAAGAGTGCTCCACACCTCGATCGACGCGCCACTCCGAACTATCAGAACGGAAGTGATTTTAATCGAATTTGCTTGACAAAATACGGGTGTATAATATGATTGAGATAAACCAAAAAGTTTGGAAACAAAAGTTTAAGCCGTTGTTCACGTGGGGAAACTCTCCTAGTATAGTGTTCATCAATTTACAAGTTTGTTAAAAAATAGAAAGAAAATGAGACCTCAATTGTCGCCTGCTCGGCATAAAATCAGCTGTTTGTGAGTTACTCAGAGAAAACGATTTATTAGGACTAGTTATGTAAAAATTCAAGCTAAAACGAAGTTTCCCCACGTGTAGTATGAAATAATGAATCGATTAAAACTCAATTCCGATTTGTATAATTATTCTAAAAACTACAATCTGTCAAACAAAATCAGAAAGAATTTTTTCGGCTTTTAATTTTAGTATACGCCAGTAGAGCGCGCTTATTTTCACTCAGCGTTAGGGGACCCTTGTCCCATAGTTATCCCATAGGCTCAATGTAACTCATTTTTCAATATTTTGCACATTTTGTCCGCAAAGCGCTGCACTCGATTCTGACTTCCGAAATAATCGTGGAGCACTCTTAAACTAAAATAGTACATTGCGATACGAGTGGCATACGTCGTACTTTACGGTACGGCATATATAAGCGCCCGAGCGTAGCGAGTTATGTTATGCGTGCACAATACAAACAAATTAATGAAATTGAATTAGATAATAAAGAGAATTGTTTATTTCTTTTATTTTTTCCAGATACGTAAAAAATTAAGTTATTTTTTTAAGAATTCACAAACTCACATTTCTTAAGATTAAACACATTTTTCGATGACAAAACTATAAGGCACTTCCGTGTCGCGGTCGTGCCTAAATATAGTACTTATATGCACGATTAGTACTAATCGCATGACAAAGAAGTCTTTTTACGAATTGTTTACGAATGTTTACTTGGGAGATTGTTTTCAATGTATTGTCTGACATGAACAAATAAATGACTGGCGCACGACTGCAAGTTACATATTATGCACTGGTCCAAAAAAAGCACTATCTGAGTATGCAATTCCAACTTTTTGGCTCAGGTGATGATAGCACGCGCGAGTAGTTTTGGAACCCATATTTTTATACAAGTTCAAGAATTTTTAGAAAAAGGATCTGTTAAGGTTCGGAGACTTACTTATTATATATACAAACTCTCTGATCAGGCCATAAATGGACCATAATTCCTTTGCTTTATTTTATTTTTTGACGGGAAGTATGTAAACTCAATTAGACAGTAGTGCATATCTTGCGATCCTCCGACCCCAAGCTTATTTTTTTTTGAATGAAAATTTCGTCATAACATTCTATATGCATTAGTTAGCCCAGGGTAATATACATACTGCCTTAAATCATGGAATAAGAGAGTGAAAACAAAGTAAATAAAAATGAAATATTTATTACGGTTTTTTCTTTTAATATAAAACAAATTTTATATCATATATATATATATATATATATATATATATTCATATATGCAAGTATGTTTATATCTACAATAATTGAAACGTTTTCTTTCGCGCAAAAAAGTGAACGTACAAGTAACGAACGAGGCGAAAAAATCTGGATCATCGGTAAAACACAACATTTACCGCGGATATACACGATTCTTTGTAACTTCTTTTACCCAACATTATTACATACGAAGATACAGCCGAGTCCTTGTTTCTTGCTAAAATACTTTATACAAATATGTTCAATTCATCGTCATGTGATTCGTAATATCGAGGCCATGCAGTGAGGCGGGCGTCCTCCTTGTTCGTTTCGCTTTTCGCGATCAACAACGGACATCAACGAACTTTTTGCAAAGGAAGTCTCGTAGGAGGAAGATTTGGCGGAAACGGAAGCAAGCTCAGAGCATGTCGTCGCCGCCACCACCAGTGCTGCCTCGCGGCTGGATCTGCGTCCTGCCGGTCGTCGAGGCGTTGGCGTTGGCCAGATTCGCTTTTTGTTGCGCGGCAAGGCACTGCTGTATTTGCTGAAGCTGTAACACAGGGTTAAGTACACTTTATTAAGTATATGAAAAGTAGACATTGCTCAATTAGAATAGCAGACTGAGTCATACCTGTTGTTGAGATAAACCAGCTACTGCATTGAGAGCTTGTGCCTGTGAGTTGCACTGTCCCATAGCCGCAGCCGTGGCGGACCTAGCGTGTAACGATTTAGCGAGTAAAGTCTGCTTATTCGCTGCAGAAGATATCGCTGATTGAGATGCTGATGCGCCCGACTGTGTGGTCATCAGCATTGGCTTAGAAGCTGCTACTGCAAGTTCAAAATAGTTTTTCTTCATCAATGATCATTCTTTTTTTTTCATCTCTGTAAAAATTAGTATCTTGAAATACTTACCCATAATAGGAGTTATGATTTGCTTATTACGAGATAATACAAGTTGGTTCGCAGTAACCGTTTTCGACACAGCTACTAACTGATTCGTTAAGGATTTGGCTTGATTAGACTGAACTTGGCGCGCAATTTGACCCAGTCTTGGCCTTTGAGATCCAACGAGTTGTATGGCCTGTCCTCCCTGAGGTGAAAATAAATTAACTTTGAGCAAACAAGAAGGCTTGTCGAAAGAATAAGAAGAAACGCTTTTAAAGCTTACCTGAGAAAGGGTAACGGCAGTATTATTAGTACGTATATTTTGTTGAGTTAAACCTTTAACACCAGATGGTATTAATTGTGCTAAAAAATTTAATTAAAAATTAGTTATTGAAATGTATTTGTAAGAAAAGCCTAAGCTATTTTTGTATTAGCAACTCACCGATTGGTAACGATAAATGAGCATTGGCAGGATTCGCTATAACTACAGTTGAAGTACTTCCCGCTACAGCACTCGTAACTATTGTCGCCGGTATCATCTACGTAAACAAAAATTAGAGCTCATTAGTGAAAGCTAGTTAATACAATTCATCAATAGAGAGAATTATCAATATGAAAACTCACACTGGATCCGGTAGAACAGGTATTTGTAGCCGACGACATTGGAAGAGAAACGATAACACCCGTCGGTGTAACAACATTACCTCCAGCCGGGTTCAGAGCCATTGTGAGAGCTTGCGATAGACCAGGAATGGAAACCTATATTTGAATAATTAATAGACAATTAATGTCAAAAACAAAAATTTTAAGAACTTCAAGTATAACAAAAATAGAATATAGCGAGGAGCGTGAAGTCATGCATACCTGAACGTTCTGGATACCATTCATGGAATTTGGTAAACTAGCGAGATTGACGCCCTGAAGATTTACGTTCGTAGGCTGCTGTTGCATTGGCTGCTGCGTAGGTGGTGTAGCTGGTGGCGGACTAGTCATTGGACTGGCAGGCTGACTGATTTGATTCGATGAGGCAGTGAGCCTTTCAAACAGTGACGAGGCTGCTGTTATTCCAGGTACCGGGTTGTCCTCCGTGGGAGTACCTTCAATTATTCAAAATGTTTGCAATGATAATTGACTTCAAGCTTATGAAAATTTCGCAATAAAATGAGATGTTAAAGATGTTTGCCCATACCAGCAAGTAAGGCTGACAAGCCTGGCATAGTTAAACCTAACGTGGAAGTGGGATCTTGGACTCGAGCGAGTCTAACTGCTGTCGTTTTTCCCGGCTGCTGTTTCGCTTGGTTAGCCGCTAAAGCTGAACTGAAGCTCACCCTTACCTGTGTGCATTAAACATTGAAATTAGTAATGTCTCAACTTTTGTTGACAAATTCAAGATGACGGCATTGCATTATGTATTAACTTACTTGGCCTGTTGTGCTCGGAACGGTAATTACATTTCCGTGACCTAAAATCCTTTGCGGTAACGATGCAGCGTTCAAAGAAATCCTTCGCTGTTGAGTTTTTTGTTGGGTCAAATTAGCAGGACTACTGTTAAGAAGGCTAAGGATCGCGGCATTGTTTGATTTTGTAACAGTCTGAGCAACAGTGTTGTTCATGGAAGCGGCGGCGGCGGCAGCAGCGGCAGCAGCATTAGCTAATAAAGAGAAAGAGAGAAATTAAAATTTGATTTCGTATTCAGTTTAAATAATACAACTAGTGGATGAAAATAGCTTTTTGCTTACCTGCTGCCTGTTGCTGCTGTGTGAATTGCTGAGCGGAATTCATGAGGGAAGTTGCAAGAGCACTTATAGTTGAATTCCTCTGTAACGCTACGTCGTTATGATTGCTCGTGTCAGTTAAGTTGCTTAACGTGCCCGCTTGCAACTGCGCTTGCTGAAAATTTAAAGAAAGACATAGATTCAGTATTCTATCTTATAGTCTTGAGATATATTTTAAAAGAAAACTTGCGAAAATATTCTTACCAGAACAGGAACACTAGAAGGATTGGTCGGAGGAGCAGGAGTAGGTACGGGTTTTTGCTGGAAGACTAGGATACCCGCAGATCCGTTGCACTGTGTCATATCGCCAGCACCCATCGTAACAGCGCCAGCAGTTGCGTTCTCCAGAGACACGGTCTGACCTGCAGTAGCAACTCGTGGTGCAGTCAAGCTCTGCTCGACATTAACAGTCACGGGAACTTGGTTGCCTTGCACGATGTCCGGTATACTCTGTACGGCTACGCTATCCAGGCAATTGACCAGCTGGCTCGTAGTAACTTGTTGCTGCTGTTGCTGCTGTTGCTGTTGTTGCTGCTGCTGCTGACGTAGTGCGGCAACTGCCGGTAACTCCATAGCTTTTATCGAATTGGCTACTTGTCCGGCGAGTGTGTTTAGCTGACCTTGCGCCCGCGACAAGATCTATGTGTAAGGGATAATTGAAAGAGGATATTTAGAAAATAATTTGTATGTCATTGAATCTTCAGATTTAGAGCCAGCAAAAAATATGCAGTTGCTACGAACCTGCGCACGTTGTTGCAACTGCTGAGCAACTAAATGGGCCTTAACTTGATGGTGCACTCGTTGCACGTTCGAAACCTGCTGTTGCTGCTGCTGCTGCTGCTGTACTTGCTGTGCTTGTTGCTGCAATTGCTGTTGCGCCTGCTGTTGAGCCTGCTGCTGGGCCTGCTGCTGCTGATGAGCTCTCTGCATACCAGGAGTACAGGTTACGCGAGGAGGCTGTCCAGGTACAACATGCTGAATCTTCACATTTTTCCTGCCTTCCTCTGTGAATATTTCGGTGAACTGTTGAATATAATGATTTGCTTGGGCTCTCGTACCCAATGTAAATCTGTGGAATTCAAAGGGATATGTTTATGTATAAGCTGCAAATAATCTTTATATTAAAAGTCATGTAACTACAAAAGCGTACCGCGTAATCTAAATCAACTACTTTACAAGAAACAAAAAACTAGTACTAAAATAAGAGAGATGAACGATTATTCACCTGCAGGAAGATCCTTTCTTTTCACCCTCTCTATAATCGATATCTACGTAAAGTTCTCCTAGGTACTCGGAATTGGAAGGTCTTTGTAAGATGGAGAGTTTTATGTGATAAATACGGCCTTGGCCTCTTTCGGTCTCCAGGATATACTCCTCGATGAGTTGTGGAAGGCAGTCTTTTGTTTCCCGGGGTTGCTCGTACGCTTTGGCATACCTATGAAACGAAAATCGTTAAAGTTTGCACGTACACAAAAGACAGCTGTGTGAACATTGTTGATCGTCTATTAATCCGATTGGCAGCGAACAATTGAAAAAAATGTATGTATCTATAGTTTTTACGTTTTATTTAGTTAGACTAAGTTGATGATTTTCAGAACGATGTTCAGAAGTGCGACATATCAAAGAGGCTAATAATCAAGATAATAAAGACAGGTACTTACCTCAAAACATCCACCGGAGTGTTTGGAGGTTGGAGAGGAGGAGTATTCAGAGAAGGCGGTGGACAAGCGGTGCTCATTGACGACGACGGAGCTTGGACGTTCCGCTTGGACCGCAGCTTCTGCATCAGATCCTGGATCGTAAGACCTTCTGGCTGTGCCAGCTGCTCTAATTTTCTCTTGCGGTTTACCGTTACCTATACAAATACATACAACAAATGATTAACATTGCTATGATTCTTCCAAGAAAATTGAATACTTGCCTGTGAGAATTTTTTAGCCTGACGCACAAGTTGGAGATCAGCAAAGAGGGTCTTGGACTGGCGCAAACGTGTCGTTGCTAGACTAGGTATGGGATTAGGGTCGAGGCAGAGTGGACCTTGAGTCGCCGCAACGATACGCGATTCCAGAATCAGACGCTCCTCATGGCTCCAATCTCCGTCGCTCGTTAACGCCGATACGTCCGACAGTACACTCTGTGAACGCAAAAAAATTAAATTAGATTGTAAAAAACAAAAATTGCAAAAAAAGCACAAGTTGATGTATCAGATTTAGTTAGCTATGCAATAGTATACAAATTAAGTGCAGGCTATATATTTATTGTGATTTGCTGACTTGAAAAGAAATATCGCTATTTACTTTGCAGCATAATCTCAATCAATGCATGCGGATAAATCATTGCATAAGTCGCAAAACCAATATCCGCGCGTACCTGTGTGCTAGGTTTCAGGAGAACGTGATGCTTCTCCGGTTTGTTGTGAGGGTAGACCTTCCTGTGATCGCGAACTTCAGCGATAATGCAACCGTCGTAGAAGAGGTGAGAGTGATTGACCTCCAGTTGCTCGGCCAACGATGCTGGAAGCTGGCCATTGTCGATACATGACAGCAACTCGCCTTGCTCGTAACCCATTAACTGGGTTTCCGAAACTGATGTGTTTTTGTCATACTGGTTTGCCCCTTTGAGACTAAAGTGATAAAATTAGCTTCTAATTTAAGTTTTTAAAGCATTTTGAATTGAGCACTGTAATTAGACGTTTTTTGGAGAAACTAAATTCACTTATATATAAATATACCATTATACTTAGATGTTAATATTATATAGTAGAATGATAACATTCACTTTGAAAATGACATAAAATGTATACATTTTTACCTGTTTCTCACACCTAGAGAGTAACCTTTGTTACCAGCATAGAGATTGACTATGAGTGTGTGCAGTCCATCCTTTTGTACTAACCGCCCCAGTAGATCGCATTCATTCTCAAGGTTGCTCTAGATATTTGAAAAATGTTTAGAATTCTGTTTTCTCTTTGAAATTCATTAAATCTTGATATAACACCTACAAGAACAGAATCTGGTGGAGCTTGAGGAGCCTGGGACAGCTCCTCAAAGTAAAGCCTAGTAAGTTTGGATTGAATGCTCTGTTTGGAGTAGCTCTGTTCCTTCTTGTGACTGTTGATTACAGTTGCAGACCTTGAGATATTGTCCAGTGAAATGTCCAAGGTACTTTGTCCCTGCCCTTGAACATCTCTCTGATTTCTGGATACCTGGTTTATCATTTCCTGCAGAGGAGCACAGTAAAATTTACATCAATGTTCATGACTAAACGTATGAAAAAAGGCGAGCTACATACCTGTGCTTGTCTGCAAGCGTCCTCAAAACTAAAGCGTGGTTCGATCATCATGATTCAGTGGCATGAGATCAACATCCAAAGTCATATCTCAGAGTTTAAGCAAATGTCCATTGCTCTCTGAAAAAATACAGAATTGCCCAGTCAGTTTACGAACACAATTTAACAACTCAGCCCAAAACCCAAACAAAATAATGCTCAGACAGACCATGCAGACAGATTTTTAGCAAAAATGAAAATATCAAAGACGAATGAGAATCAAGCTCAACAGGAACTGCGTGAGAAAAACTCGACTTTATCTGTCAGGCTAAAAAGGAGCAAAGACAAAAAAAGCTCAGCCCACGCAAAATTCGTATGTTTTTCGCGATCCATCAAGCAGTAGAGCACACGACGACGCATCTAACTCAGTAAACAACTTGAATCGTAACGCGATAACAATAATAACTGTATGAAATGAACTCCATCGTCTACACGCGGACCAGCAGCAGTCGAGTGCAGCTGCAGGGGTGAGCAACATAAGTATACACAAACACAAACAAGTTTCGCAAGTTTCAGGTAGCACAGGAAAACTATACAGAGATGGACGACTTACGAGAGTGACTCTGACAGACGTAAAATCCGTGGTGCGTATCGGTCATCAATGGACCAGGTAACCAGAGGAAGTTGTCGGCCGACTCAGCTGATGCCAGGAGTTGGAAACTACGCTGGCTGTGTCAGCAGCAGGTCGTCGTCGGCGGTGATGATGGACGACCTGCGAGCCTCTCGACATAACCTCTCTCCTGTCTGTTTTTCTCGCCTGCTGGGCCGCGCTCGTCTCACTCTCTATACACACGCACTGTCTACGAGCACAGCACTGAAACTCGCTCCGTTTCTCAACGCCCAGAACGGCCAATGCACGAGAGCAACCTCGGAGACAGAAGCACCCGGAGGAACGACGCCCGAGATGAATGAACTATTGCGCGTGCAGGTATGTATACACACGGGCAGCACGATTAGAGGTGCTGAACGACGAAAGGATGGCCAGCAGACCAGCACCGGCCAGAGCAGCAGCCGCAGCAGTACTTGTAGCGCGCGTTGTTTTGTTATTCCTCCGCGGCGGCGAGAATTGTCATTTTTCGCGCGGCGACAGACGGACACACTGCACTACCTACACTACGCGTATAGCTGTACATGTATAACGTACGGCTTATATGCGCGAACTAGCGAGGATACAGACTCGAACTGCCATGAGTACCTATATACTCTTGCGCTCGGCTGTGCGTGTAACCTATAAACTACAACAACGCAGAACAGCCGCGCGCGCTACCAATCGCCAGCTCTGTGCAGCGAGATGTGATACCTATACTCGATGGCCGATGGGCATCTGCTGGACATCTGCTTGTCCGGCCACCGAAGACTAATGCTGCTGGCGCACTCTACTCGCGACGGCTCCCACTGATGCAGGGGTGTAGGCGTCTATAGGCGATTATCGAAGGTACCCTCCGACGATGCGCGAATTTAATTGAGGATGATTTTTTAGCTACTTTTTCGCAAACGCGCGATCTAGCGCTGTATGAGGATGATCCTTTTACCTATACTATACTGCATATGGTTGTGGCGTGCGATGTTTTTCTTTGAAATTTTCGAGCGAGCCATGCAGGGCTGAGTTTTGTTTTGGACGTTTAGTGGGGCGCACGTGCGTAAGAAATGGGGTGCGATCAGATGATCTTCGGAGAAAGTATCTGGATCGTTATCTTTTGAGGGGTTTTATCTGATATTTTTATGGCGCAATAAATCGCTTGATTTGTTGACTGATACTTTGTTAGTGTTATTGTATTACCTGAGTATTAATTTTTTAAACAAAATATTGCTTTATAGACGAGATCTGTTTTATTCTTTGTAGTCAAAACGCATCGAAAGCGTGAAAGAAAGATTGCTTAAACAAAGCTATATATAGGTATATTTTACGAAGTAAAAACAAAACTTGCTTGTCTTTGCATTTCTATTGCGGGTGGTACCACGCGAAAATCTCCGGCAAGTTTCATGGTGCTTGATCAAAATCCATATTTTTTTATATAATCGTCCTTATGTCAGTCTCCCGCCGCGCTTCCTAATTATCATAATTAAGAGAAAAATCCTCACAATTATATCTGTTTATAAATTATTGAAGGATAAAACAAAAAACAAAATCGAAAAATCTAATCTCAGTTAGTTTCTGTGATAAGATAAGCTCAAGTAAATATATATTTGCGAATATCCGAGATTCCCAATATATATATATATATATATATATATATATATATATATATATATATATATATATATATATATATATATACGCGCGCGCAATCGTGACTCATCCCGAGATCCTGTCATTACCTGCAAACAAAACTCGATCTATCAAATTTTCTTTAAAACCCTAACCCCATGGCCCTTTAAACCTGATGCACCGCGCATCTTATTACGTCAGCATCTAAATTCACAACGTCCAACATAGCAGAGCTCTGGCCTGACTTGGCTCGCTAAGTCAGATGTCCACCTTATCAGTAAATGCCAAATCATGACGTATCCGAAGATAATGACATAAATGACAGCAGCACTATAGTCTTACGCACTGCTGCATGCATACTCCCACAGCCGCCAGTATACACAGAACAGTGCAGCGGGCTCATCGTACACACATAACTACACGTCGCGCAATAAACTCCACGAGCAGGGCGTGACGAACACGATTCCTCTCTCTCTCTCTCTGTCTCTCTCTCTCCCCCAATTCATAATAACTCGCTGTTGCACTCTCATCTCCGCGCATCCAGCCGCACGCAGTTCAGCGCCTGTTGATCCTTCGTGAGCGCGTGTGCAGTGTGTCCTGCGCTGCTGCTGCAGTATTCTTAATTTTCCTTTCGCGGTTCGCCCAGCAGGTGCACAAGTCGTGTGTGTATATGCATATACCTATATAGCGAGGCGAAACGTAGCGTTGAGTGTTGTGTTGCGCCGCTTATCGTCACGTTCCTCTACCAATACGTGCCTCCTCTGCTACGCGCTTCGTCGTATTTTTTTTCCGAGTTACGCCGTGCACTTACATGCGTGTATCGTAATTACACATCCTGGTTCCGCTCTCGCGCACAGTGATGAGAGCCTCTGCGCGTAAACACTATGGGCACAAGAGGCGGAGCAGCAGTGTCGTCGTCAGCAGCCGAGAGGTCGTCGGAGCGGGTGCGGCTGAAGGTGCTCTATGACTTCGAGTACGACACAAGAGGCAAACGGGTGCGCATCGTCAAGGACGAGCGACTCCTGCTGCTGAATAGGACCAACCAAGACTGGTGGCAAGTTGTCAGACCCGCAGACCTTCAGAGCAACCTCTACGTGCCTGAGCAGAGTACCTTCTACGTGCCAACGGGCTACGTAGCTGAGCTACAAGAGGAAGCCCTGCCCGAGACCACTAGGTTCTACGTTGACAAGGACAAGATGTTCAAGTCGAGCAGCACCACTGGTGAGCAGGCCACCAGTACCGGTGCTGGAAGTGGTCAGCAGCAGCAACATTCCAGCACACAAGAGGGAAACAAGGAGGAGCCAAGGAAGGCACATGACTCGTTCAAGGGTGTGTTCAGAAAGCTCTCTGGGAATCTGGGCTCTGGTGCAGGGGACGGTAACAAGGGGACCAAGCCTGTCAAGCCACCCAAGATCATCAAGAATCTGAGAAAAAACTCGGTAGACTCCAGCGAGGATGTTAAGTTGCAAAGCAGCAAGTCCAGTCTGGTGCCTGCCAAGCACAAGGATACCTGGGAGAGTTCTGCATTTGGCATGTGTTTCGGCAGGCAGAATGTGGATGCACAGGTTCTCAATCCTTTTCAGGAGGAATTGGAGAATGCTCTGTCGAATAGAGTGACTCACAAAAGAACTATTTTAGATACAAAACTAGGAATAGGTAAACATGTGGACCAAGTTAGTGATGAGAGGGAGAAGCCCTCGACCAAGTTTGAAAATATACAAGATAAGTGGGTGAAAGCCTCTGCACAGGTGTTGAAGAAGCCTGATAATATGCAGAAGTCTGATAACTTTCAGTTTGTACCATTGTCAAAAATCAAAGAGGATGCACAGAAGAGGCGGAGTGCATCCCCCAACTTGATTGAGAAAACTGTGGTGAGCAATAATGTCAATTCTGTTGTGAAGCGATTGTCAGAGACAGAGAAACTTTATAGCGTGGTAGACAAAATTCCAAAGAAACCAGTACAATTGACAGATCAAAAAGTGGATGTTCCCAAACCCAGTACAGATATTCCTAAACCTGTAGCCGATACTGTGAAACCAGTTGTAGCAGCAGCAAGTAATCCTCCAGTAATAACAAATGACAAAACTGCTACTCAAGAGTCACCCTCTAAGGATATTGACAGACTGTTAATAAATGACAAGAGAAAAATGTGGGCCATAGAGACCCTCATGTCCGAATTGATGCAGACGTCCTCTAATTCTAAATCAGTTGCCTCGGCGGAAAACAGTGAAGCAGGTATATCCGGGCCAAATCAATTAGCCCAGGAATTGCATGACATGACTGTGTCCAGACAGAATGCAGAAATCCAAGTAAACTTGCTGGATAATAATGATGATGACAATACCAAAGAAAACGAACAATTAAATACTGACACAACAAAGTGCAGAGTTGAGTCTTACAAGAAAAAAGTTTTTGATTTTCCACCACGTGCAAATGCCTTGAAAGCTCCAAGAAGTCCAACTGCCAGATCGCCAAAACTTCTGGACGAGTACAATGAAGCCAATATTTTAAATGATAACGATAGGGCTAGAGAAGCTCAGGATGTACCAGCAGCAGCAGTAGAGTTACTCAATTACAAAGAGTCACCATCCTATTCAAACATTTCCTTGCGCATAAAACGTGAAAAAGTGCCATCCAAGCTAAAAATGCCAACCAAGGACTATCGCGAAGAGCTACAGCTTACACCGTCTCTTGAAAAGTTAGCCAGTGAAATACAGTTTCTACCAGCCAGTACAAATTCATCCGAATTCGAAAATGATAAGCATTCACCAGATATGGGTAAGAAATATCTCATTGTAACAAAAAAAAAAAAAAAACATTATAATGTCCACACTGAAATATTATTACTCTGAATCATACAAGTGCTCTCAGTGAGTTACATAAACTAAATTGCAATATGCGTTACAAAAAAACGCAAAGCTATTACGCCGCTAGTAAAAGCGCGGTATGATAATTGAATTACGAAAACTACGCGATTCTTGCTTTATCATTAGATTATTATATTACTCGTATTGTTGTTTAAATACGAGGTATTTCGATGGGCATTATTTTTTTCATATTTTTCGTCCTAAAGGAGATGAAAATTGATCAAAATTAACGCGAGTTTAAAACTGTCACGTCGTACCACTACCCGCAATTTTTTACCCGATGACGTCATAGCCACTGTGCTCTTTAAATAGCCATCAGCGCTCTATAAACACATTTATTCATTGAACCAAATTACATTGAAAGTATGAGAAAATGCGGTAACAATAATGAAAATCATTTTTCTCTTTATAGATTTCCCGACGACGACGTTGAGCCAGGACTCGTTGCGCCTCTACAAGCGTCGTTCCAAGTCGGACGGAGCGCTGAACAAACGTGATCCTCGACGCCGCGATAGTGTCGACTCACAGCAGAACAACAATAATAATAATAGCAGCAGCGGCAGCGTCAATCACACGGAGATCTTCAAAGCTAAGGACCAGCCGCATAGCGAGCGCAAATACACTCAGCACGAGACCCCCCAGCATCAACCAATGAGGAGGCATAACGAAACTCCGGATTACTATCGGCCGGAGAGACTCAATCAGACGGCAAGGTACAAATTGAACAGGAAGTCTAGAAGTTTGGGAGATCTCGACTGCAGCGAGATGGATGAGAACAAGGAGGTTGAGGAGGAGGAGGAGGACGGATCCAGCTCGACCTGCGATGCGCTGGAGAGTAGGAGAAGGTACAAGCCGGTGCCGAAGCTCAGATCTAAAGAGTCGCTGAGGAGGATCAAGCCGACGGCGCCAGTTATAACGGTATGGGTCGTTTGTTTGAATTTTCTTTTCAAGTTAAAAGTGATCAATGAAAGATTGAATTTATTATGCAGCCAACGGCAAGCGCCGAACGTCTCGCAACTCGACCCGTCCCAACGAAACGTCGCGTTCAGCCGGCCGTCCAATTGACGACACCGCAACAGCAGCAGCAGCAGCAGCAGCAGCCCTCTCAACCCTGCGACAGCAGCTACGATGATCTAAGCGAGATAGATATCGAGCGCAGTACCGCCATAGGCTTCAAGACCCTTTTGCGAACCTCGGACAGCGGCTCAGAAGAGTACCTTCAATACAAAACCTTCCCCTCAACGACCAAAAATCTGCAACAACAGCAGCTATCTCCTTATAGCGTCGAGAAACAATCGAAAATCTCGAGAAGTGACAGCAACGTCAACAATCTCACTCGCAGTATCTCGGACGAAGCGATTCTCAGCTCTGCCACATCCTGCTCGTCTGCTAGTCCTTCGAGAATATTAGACGGTAGCGTGGAGAATTTGGTGGATTTACCCGCTGGATGGACGCAGTCCTACGATAAACTCGCGAACAGAGTTTGTTTCGTTAACGATCGGGGCGATAAGGTATGAGTGAATATTTCTAAAATTCACGTTCTCAAAGGATGTATAGAATGATTCATTTCTCTATATAACGTTGTTTTTTCAGTGGTTTTCCTCAAACGATGCAGAGGGAAAGATCTACTTTTTCGAGGAGAACAGCAACGAATCGTCCTGGGCACTTCCTCCGGTTGTCAATCACGATCGTGTTAGGACCATATCTATCGGTGATTGGCCGCAACTTTTTGATGGAAACATGGTAAATATTAACGTCGCTTAAACGGATGTCATTTATGGGAGAAACTTTACGATTGCTTATCTTTTTCTTTGCTGCAGTATATTCTAAAGGAAGGATTGATTAACAAAACCAAGATTGCTACAGAAAATGGCAAAAAGTTGAGAAAAACTTGGAGCACCTCTTACGCGGTGTTAACGGAAGTGTTTTTATTATTCTTTAAGGACGCAAAAACTTTTGCTGCGATGGTAAATAGATTTTTAACAATTTGATTTGGACTCTAAACTCTGTAAATGTATTAATAATTGCATTGAATGATGAATTCGATTTTTAGAAAATGGACCAATCGGCTGCAGCTAAACCTGATATTTCAGTGGATTTGAACGGTGCCTTCATAGAATCCGCGGAGAAATTAAGCAACAGAAAGAACGTTTATCTTATTAATACTCTGATGGGATTGCAAGTACTCATACAGTGGGACAATCCAACAGTGACAACCGAATGGTATCGAGAGATACATGACGCCATCCAGAGGCTGGTGAGTATTACACGAAGACTATTTTTTCCAAAAGAAAAAAAAACAAAATAATAATCCATTTTACGTCTTAATTGCAGCCATTTCGTCGGGGATAATACGAGAGATCTTCGTCGTCGAGAGATTGAAGAGAATGATAATCGTTTCAAGTGTACCTTTTTCTGAAGAGAAAATTCGTTAACTTTCCAAAGTCTAGAATGATGTTATTACGACAAAAAGCGTCTAAAGTATAATAAATGTTATACGAGTATTTTTGTATTACTCGGTAGAAATCGCGTATTGTATATCAAATCAATTATTGTAAAAGATATCTTATACAAAAATATGTCAAATGAAATGTTCTTTTTTTAAATTAAAAAAACAATTTTAATACGTATAAAAATAGCGACTTTATCAACAGTTTCCTTTGCTTATATACATGAGAGTTTCGTTTAAATACATAGGATGGTCAATGTTAACATTTATCTTGGTTTTTTTTTAAATATCATCTTCATAAAGAAAAATTAAAATCAAAACAACGATCATCCATGCATCTTTCTAGAGCTTTTCACAAAGCTGCATTTTCCCTAAGGCAATAATTGAGTAACATGAACAGAGTACTTGAAGGGTAGTTTTAAAAAATGGAGAAAATTGAAATAAAATTCGCGATCAAGGAAGAGTATAGAAAACGCGAGAGAAACGACGTGGGTGTCGCTCTATAATAATACCATTAACAACTCCCTTGCACTTTGATCGCATAGTAGATTGGCTGTCGCTGCTGTCTGGACAGTGCGACACCGTGGCAGTACTGTCAAGATTCTTTATTCAGAATCGTTCGCAGATCATCCGGCAAGGTTTGAGTAATTTCATTGATGCGCTCACGCAACATCTCCTGAACCGAGTATCCGAGGGGTACGTCGTCGAGATTGCTCTTCTCCAACTTTTGTCGAATCCTTAAAATCATGTCGACTACCTCTACTTCTTGTTTATCCCTGACCCAAGCAGTTAAATCCTAGAACCAATTACAATTATCTTAAGAAATTCATTACCATGATTTGATACGCGGAATGTTTTAATATATTGTTATGGCAACTTAATTTACCGCTTGTGAAAGGGCTTCGAGCTGAATGGCTTGTAATTTATTGATGAGTTCCGTGTACCTTGTCTGGAACCAACCAGAAAAATTGGGTGACCTAAAAAATCGTCGATATAATCCGACCCAGTCGCCTTTGATTCCAGTTGTCAATTGAGGGCCGGAACTATTTAAAGTTGCCAGGAAATCGTCGGGATTAAAAAGTTGAGGTATTGGAGTTGCCTTGAAAGGAGATATTGTCTTTTGAAGAGGCATAAGACTGGCTATGTATCTTTCCAATGGAATCATAAAACTTTCCGTCAGTTCTGTAAGATGCCTTTTTAATAAAGCAGTCTGTGCCTCTCCTGGTCTCTTAGTTTGTACGCCTCTGAGAAGTTTCTTTAGTATAGCCTTGTCTTTTTGAAGAAAAGGCTTGTATTGAGTATAAAGTCCAGGTTTCGAATCCAAAACTTTGAGACCTTCAGATCTTTTTGATTTGTACTTTGGGCTATCTGCACTCGAATGAAATATGCAAATTATTAACGGAAATTTGAATGTAATTAATTTTTTCTTTATTCAACAAGTTATCACCTCCAACTGATCCATTTTCGGCGACGCGTACGATGTGTGGCCAGTGCCTTAGAGTTTTTGCAAAAAATGGATTCGTCACTCCGAGAATAACTGCTGGTGGACTTTGGCTGTCCATCGTGTATTCTTTAAATTCCGAGTCGTGAATGGTAAAGTAAGGTCGGTGATCGGCACAGTATTTGAGTGGGGCGATCATTCTGTTGGTAAGAGAACGACGACGTTATTAAGAGTAGCATTGGCTTATGTACATAAAAAATATGTCAGCTCAATAGCTCAACCTATTTTTTCGATTCTATTATAAAGGAAGCTTCAATGCCGACTCGTCAAACATTGAAATTTTTACTTACGCGGTCAGAGTATGAACGATTTCGGAGCACGTGGTAGGCGAGCTAGTCATTACAACGATTGGCTCGCTTAGCAAAACGAGTTCCCATAACAAATGTATATGAGATACAACGCTGGAAAGGCTTTTAAACATGTCACCGTCGTAGGCCGAGGCCAGAATCAAGCTACGAGCAGCCGCAGCTTTGGCGGGCGCACAGTCCGTGGCCGCGACGTTCGGCACGGCCGTTTTGAAGGCATGATTCGGGATGTACGTCTGAAATAATATTTGCATATTATAGCGCTGGAACCTAATAATGAAATCGTGTATAAATCACGAATTGAATTCGAGGAAATCGCAAAAGACTTGCCTGAAATAGAACACCCAATAAGGGCAAATGTAAAACTTGTCCAGGTATTGGAGCAGGCCATTTGCTAATTTCTTTGATCACTTTCTCCATACACATTACTCCACTGTCAAAAAATTCAGGAGCAATAAGGGCGCACAATTCACTAAATAGATTTACAAAAGGAAGCCTTGTGACTAATACAATACTCTGAAATAAAGTATACAGCATCAATTAAAAGTCAATAAATCTTTCAGGTTTACACGCAAACATCTACTGATCAAGAATGGTGTTAAGTACCTTCTGAAAGTAGCCTCTTGGAAGATTCTTATCTTTGACTTGACGAAAATACACAGAGCCCCAATAATAATCTTTATCAGTCTGCAGGAACATGGGTGACTTTCTGTCGTAATCTCTGAGTGCTTGAGTCTCTCTGGAGCTTTTTCCATTGACACTCTTTCTAATTCTCACATGGTACTGTGTATCCCCCATACATCCCGAGTTAGAGTCAGGGAAGGCCAAGTAGCAAATGTTGGATCTCTCCTGCTCCGAGAATTCCACATCATTGGGATGGATGGCCTATGGACCAAAAAGCAATCAATCTCAAGCTTAGCTAAAATATTATCCAAAGGTAGTCTACCCACCTCTATGACCTGTCCAAGCTCAAGATCAAAGGTCACGATGCAGATGCAGTGCAGCCAGTTGTCGAAGGCCTCTCTCAGCTGAGCATTGCGAAAGAGGCTGTTGCTCTTGGCAGCGACCAGAGCAGCATCCTGCTTCTCCTCTGGCTGCTCTTTGGAGCTGCTAGGTTTCGACATCCTGGCCTGCTCTCAACAACACCATCCACTCGACGACGAAGACGAGGACGTTAATCCCCTTAAAGAGCAAAAAAAGCACAAGCCCACCTGTTATGCTGCTCGTCTTGTACACATCCAATTAGCTAAAGCCTGTTACCCGCATCCGTGTGTACACAATACCTTGAGATTCGCGTAGAGTAGCACAACATGCTTCCAAAACAGAGAACTTGGATTCCCGAATATACGAGAGGCAACTCCGTATGGGCGCGATCTACATCAGCGAGGAGGAGAGTAACGGATGTTGCTGATCGCGACCCGCGAAAACGACGGCCTCGCACTGCATCCTGTTCCTCTCCAACTTCTATTTCCCCGATGCTATGTATGTCAGATCTTCTGCAGCGATGGATTGATTAACATGTCGCTTGCACGTCGATTCGTCTATACAGATGATAATCGAGTGTATAAGTATATAATATCTCTCTCGCGGACGAATTTTTAGAGCACAAGGCAGCTGATCGGCGCGCCTCCGAGAGCCAGACTGCGGCTGATATCCGAATCCGATCAGTGTGCGCAGATCTGGGCATGTGTGGAAACGTGTATGCGCGTATTAGCTTAGTGAATATATATATATATATATATATATATATATATATTTGAATGTACATTCGCTTTCGCGGCGTCTGTCGCGCTGTCGTCGTTCTCGCGCGTAAAACCGAGCTTCACTATATACTTTCACCTGCATATACGAGCTGCGGGCATGATGATTTGTTGTTGATATTATTTTGATCGTTATGGACTTTGATTTCGCGAGTTACGTCGGGTGAAAACACGGGGATTGAAGAACTGCAGCTTTAATGTATTTGTCAGACAGCTTGAGTGCAATCAAGATTTTGATGGTTTGATCTATGAAAGTTTATACCAATATAGTACTTTGACAGTTTTCTTGTCAGTATAGCACATGTTCTATCTGTATGTATATACAACGTATTTCCTTTGTCTTAATATATTGTTGTTAATTGTTGCAGGTAGCTTTCTCCTTTTATTTTTATAAATACTTTTTTTTGGTGGGAAACAAATTGATAATGACTGAAAACGACGCTAATATTGCAGCTGACAACTTGAGCAAGAGTTACTTGCCAGCTTACCAAACATTGCAGTTCTCCAAAGCAAATAAATCCAATGCGGAAATCGCGGACATTGAGCGGAGATGCCTGTTCACAAAGTATATGATTTGTAGAAATGAGTAAGTTTTTCTTATATTCTCACAAGTTGTTTCTGTATTCTCACAAGTGATTAACTTTTTTTTTACTATATAGTACCAATGAAAACGTTGCTGCTGCCTTGCTTCAACGAGAGCTGGAAAAGTATACAAACTTTGTCGACAGTAAGAACGGTTTAAATAATTACTGGGAGCAGTTCAATTCATTGAACATTACTACTGACAATAATCCTCAAGAATGGAAATCAAACAACCTGCCTGATCCAAAAGTGGCCTTGCAATTTTTGGAGCCATTGCCTTGCAACACAGAAAGCAGTGGATCTTGTAAAAATAAGAAATACGTGGATAGAGATGTTGGGAAGTTAATGGATTTATGGAAAAAGGGAGGGATATCACCAAGAGCAAGGAAAATACCTCGGCATGACACAAATAATGCCCACAAAGCCATGAATGTTGATGCTGAAATGAAAGAAGAAAAATCAAAGTCATTTGACTATAAAAACATTAAGAAATCAAGTAGTACTTCTGAGAGGACAAGTTTAAATTCTGATAAGCCAAGTTTTGTTACTAAATTAAGCATGTTTAGAAATGACTCTCGTGCAGCTGTTGAAAGTAAAGAAGAGATTTCTGAGAAAAGATTCCTGAATCCTGACAGATTGAAAAGGCCAAATTTATTGAAGAATGAGTCGCAAACATTTGAAAGAAGAGAAGAAACTACAAACAAGCAAAATGTGTTTAAAAATGAACTTGCAACAATTGAGCAAAGACAAGACAGAAATTTTAATGGAAGGCCGCATTCAAATTCTGAAAGAAATAGTGGAAACAGAGGAAATGTATTCAAGAATGAGCACCAAAACAGGCCAGTAGAAAGAGAGGAGAAACCAGAAGAAAAGAAATTCGCAAACTTCAAATCAGCCAGAACAGTTTTAGGGATTCAGCAGGCAAAGAATAATAATAGGCAACAACCCTCTAACAACAGACAGCAACCCATGAATAACAGGCAACAGCCCATTAAGAAATCCCTTGGTGGCAGAGCTGTTAACTCGGCCTATGTTTGTCCATTCAAAGACGATCAGCCTAAAGAAGAGGAAGAACCTCCAGAACCAACAGATGAGAGATACAAAAACATTGAACCAAAAATGATTGAACTCATTAAAAATGAAATCATGGATTGTGGCAGCCCAATAACATGGGATGATATTGCAGGACTGGAACATGCCAAGAGAATAATAAAAGAGATTGTTGTCTTTCCAATGTTGCGTCCTGATATCTTCACAGGATTGAGAAGGCCACCAAAGGGAATCTTGTTGTTTGGCCCACCTGGTACTGGTAAAACTTTGATAGGCAAATGTATAGCTTCTCAAAGCAAATCAACATTTTTTTCCATATCTGCAAGTTCCCTCACTTCCAAGTGGGTGGGTGAAGGTGAAAAAATGGTGCGGGCACTATTTGCTGTTGCCCAAGTGGAACAGCCTTCTGTTGTTTTCATTGATGAAATTGACTCCTTGCTTTGTCAAAGATCTGAAACTGAGCATGAATCTTCCAGAAGAATGAAGACTGAATTTTTGGTACAGTTGGACGGTGCATCTACTGGAGATGAAGACAGAATCCTAGTAATTGGCGCTACAAACAGACCTTATGAACTAGATGAAGCAGCTCGTAGAAGACTTGTAAAAAGATTATATGTGCCATTGCCAGAATTGGAAGCTAGAGCCCAGATAGTGCGAAATTTACTCAAATCAGAACGTCACGATTTAACCAGTGACGATGTTTATGAAATTGCCAAATTAGCTGATGGTTATTCTGGCGCTGATATGACAAATTTATGTAAAGAAGCAAGTATGGGACCAATTAGAAGTATTCCTTTTGATCAGTTAGAAGGCATTAGCAAAGAAGATGTGAGAAAAGTAACTTTTCACGATTTCAAAGAAGCCCTTGCTACTATACGACCATCTGTTTCTCAGAAAGATTTAGCAGTTTACATTGACTGGGATCGCACCTATGGGACTGCTAGTGTTCATACACACTGATTATAAAGTAGAAAAAAACATGTAACTTAAAATTTATAGTTTCAATTCTTTTTATTAGTACTGTTAATATCATGGCATATATTCTTTATAAAATTAATTTATTTTTTTTATAATATATTTAATACAAAATTAAAAAACGAAATGTAAATAAATAATCAATTCATTATTTTCTGAACCCCTTAAAAAATGTATAATGCCTTAAAGCCCTGACCATAAAAAATTAATTATAAACTAGGTATACATAAACAGTAACTCAATAGATTAGTTTGCAACAGAATGGAGTTTGATATGGTAAATAGTACTTTTGGTTGCAACTAGTAGTCTTTGATCACCCAAGATTTCCATAATATTTACAGAAACGATAGGTTCAGAAGCAACATGAATCCTTTTGGATTTTTTGCTTTTGAAATTGATTGTCCTCAATGCTGATTCATTCTCAACATAAAATAAACATACATCACCTGGAAAAAAAAACATATAGTACTACAATATTGGTTTCTATTATTTACTTATATTTAAATCATGAATCAAATAAAATGATTACCTGAATCTAATCCAATAACTAAGATTCTGACATGAAACAGTATGGCAGTAACTGAACCTTCCAGAAATGGAAAAGTATTATACATCTGCCATTTAGTTTTATATACTGATATACCTAAATGACCCCTTTCTAAAATTATAAAAAAGAAAATTATTTTATTCAAGGGAGTAATTGTAAAATTTTACATTTTTATAGCAATAAAAGCTACAATACCTGTAACACAAAATGCAACACATGGGTTGAATAAATAATATTGCCGTACTTTTTGGTTTTTTGGAACCCCAATGGACTTTACATCCGGCGTGTACAAAAATGTGGATAACTGACTAATATCCTTTAAATCCAACTGACAATAGAGACCATTATCTGTCAAAAAGCATAACTGGGAAACAAAAAAGTTATTTTTAAATATGCATGAGTCAAGTCTTTCAACTTATCATTGACTACTGTTAAATATTACCTCATTCCTATTGATTATCATGTTCACATATTTAGTACTACTTAATTTTCTATTGTTCAAGTCTTGAATAAACAATCTAGTAGGATAACAATCTTCAGTTGTGGCATCATATACGATAATTTTATCATTATATAACGTTGTACAGTAGTATCCATAACCAGCACTGCAATTAATAGATATATATGTATATTAAAAAAAAAATTGTATCTATAGTATCAAATTATTGAAAGACCTACCATATCACATCCCCTGATCTAAGTAGCAAGCTTCTTTGACTAGTTATATCCCAAACCCTACTTTTATTGCAAATTGAAGTTGCAATTAGTACAATTTTATCATGCTTCTTCCCTTGAACACATAATTTCACATCTTTAACTTGCTCGTATTGATCAACCCTGAATACAAGCTGATTTGTACGTAAATTATATATTCTAATATATCCCTCTGTTGAACCAACAGCAGCTAATTCTCCTATAAACATCAACAAGACTGTAAATAAATCATAAAAAAATCTTTGATCAACACGAAGATTCTCTTTAGCAGTATACCTAGAACCGTACAGCATGTAATACGCTCAGACGGTCGATGATCAGGAATAGGTTTAAATTCATGAAAAGTGTGCATATTGAAATTCTGAACATTGCACCACTTGATCCAAGCTCTATACATCGTTAGCCAAATTTTATAGTTGGTCTTTTTGTCGCTGTTACTTTTCTCATGTCTCAGCAATGTTGTTGAGTGCAACGAGTTTTCCAGCAGCATGAGCCAGTACTTCTCTGGTATGTCATTTTTGCACTGTCTATACCAGGCATTTGATTCCTACAATGATAAAAAAATTAGTATTTCCTCAGTTAAAAATATATGAAAAAGTGGAAAAAAAAACTTACCTGCAAATGCTTTGTGATGATTTCATTCCACATGCAACACACAGTCTTTAGTCTTATAAGCGAGGCTGCCTCTGTGTAACCCAATATCTTTTCCCAAATTTCCGGTGGAAACATCTTTATTTGTTGGGAGACCTCCTCGGAGTATAATTTCCCAGTGACTTGTTTCCAGAGATAGCTCGGCACACCAAGTCGAGTAGCTGTTGGAAGACGGAAAAAATATCTCGTCTGTTTTCATGCTTTCATGCGCCGCTCGTATTTGAAAATTCTTGTGCAACAATGACACTGACAAACCGCTGCAGAGAAGGCGCAACGGTCAAGGAAAAAAACAATGCTGCTTTCTTGTCATTCAACGACAATGGACTGATACGTCTAAGGTTACGGCCGCTTTTCGCTCTTCGAATACATGATATACAATCACTTATATATATGGACCGCGCATGTAGATATATATATATATATATATATATATATATATATGAAAACAGACGATTGTACTGGTTAAATAAATAAATATATATATATTTATTTATTTAACCTTAGATTATATATATATATATATATATTTAACCAGTACAATAATACTACATGTTTGTCTATAGAGCTATAGGCAATAGTAGCATATCCTATAGAGGCAAAACAAGTTAGGGCCGGTTGACAAAACTTAAACTTAAAACTTACATACTAATACTAAAACTAAACAATTCAAGATTTGTTTTTATAAAACTAGTTAACGGTGTTATAGCCTTTGTATCAAATTACATTTATATTTAATGAGTTGCTTTATAACTATATTTGATATTTTTAACCCATATTTTAATTTTATTTTTTATCGTTATCTTATTGTTTGATATAACGTTAAGTTCATTAGGTAGGTCATTAAATAGTTTAATAGCTATTATGTAACTATTCTTGTTACTTATCGCTTTTGTTATTCTAAGTAACAGAATGCTCTTATTTCTAGTATTGGATTTACTTGTCTGATACAGTGCTTTTAGTTTGGAATGGTGATAATATAACGCCTCTGTATAAATAGATTGTTCTATGTTAGGAGGGTAATTATTGTTAAGAAAGGTATTTTTGCTAATGGTTTTTATAAGTCTGGTTTGCAGCCTCTGGAGCAGGTTCAGACAATTTTGATACGCACCTCCCCATGCAATAATTCCATAAGTTGCTATACTGTGGAATAGTGCATAATACAGGGTAGTTATAGTACGTTAGTGTTCATGAAATTAGAAATTTTGGCAAAGATATAGTTCAGATATTTTGTTTTGTTTATTATATACTCAATGTCTCTGTCACATTTCATGTTGTAATAAAAAATTAGGCCTATAGGTATTTACCGCTCTCCACTCTTTCTATTAAAAAGTTATAAATTCTTACGCAAATATTTGCTGGTACGCTATCACGATAGTTCCCAAAGGTTATATAAGCTGTTTTGTTAATATTTAGAGACAATTTGTTGAGAGCCAGCCGCGTTGCCACATGACTTAGATAATTGTTCATTTTGCGTTCTGCAGATTCCCACGTATTATCAGCTGATACAACAGCTGTGTCGTCAGCATAAGATATTATGGTATCATGCTTAAGGCTATCAAGTAACTCATTAATATATATGTTGTTATGCTTTTGGAGTCACTTTTTATACTGTTTATTTTCACCCATTATTTGTTAAATGGCTTTTTAGTAGGTCTAATGCACAACCTCGAATCCCGTAACAATATGCAATTTTAGCAGTAGTATTTTATGATCTACTGTATCAAACGCCTTATTGGCTAGATCTAGGAAAGTGACTATTAGAGGCTTGCTTTTATCTAAGTTGCTGTATATAATATTAGTTAAGTAATTTTAATGCGTCTTTTGTACTTTTATTTTTCATGATACCCAATTGATTATCGGATATAATATTGTGTTTAGTTATAAAAACGTAAACACGCTTATGAATGATTTTTTCAAAGATTTTGGCAATATTCGAAATTAGTGAAATTGGTCTATAATTGTTTGCTGTGTGCTTGGAGTCATTTTTATAAATCGGTATAACTTCAGCTGTTTTCAATGCATCAGGCCAAATTGATTTTTCTATACATAAATTAAAGATTTGAGCCAAAGGCACAAATATACATGTATGTACACACACACACACACACACACACACACACACACATTTATATTTATGTTGTTTAGATCATTGGGGACACATAGGATGAATTTTGTTGACTGCTGATTAGATATGCCGGAAAAAATACCAGTATTATAAGTTCTGTGGTGAATACATATTGCGAATAAAAATTTAATTCTGGCGGGCGTTTGAATCTATCAGCTGATTGCGTCATATATATACCGCAATATCACAATGTGGACAACAGCTTTGCGGCAGCTGATTGGTTGATCCTTGAATGGGAAAAAAATGTCTATACTGCCGTTTTTAAATTTCGCTTTAACTGCATCAAGGCGCTAAGTGCATATAAGATTTAAAAATAATAAAATTATGCTTTAACAACATTTAGTTATTGCAATATTTAGTAATAATCATACCAGTTACGGGTTGTTAGTTATTTCATGAATTAAAAGTTTATTTTTATGAAAAAGTTGACTGGATTGGATGGGATAATAAGAGATGTTTCTTTACAATTTATAAACAATAAAAAATATTTATTTTTTTGCATACATTTTAAGACATACACATTAGACTTAAAGCTAGATTTTAAATATACTTAATATTGATCATGTGTACATTTATTTACATAGCTTATATGCAAAAATAAACTGCTACGTAGTCATTTTCTTATGATGATTTGGAGAATCAAATAACAAAGTTCTAGTTTTGAGGGGGTCTTTCTCTGACTTGTGAAGTAACTTGAAAATTCCAGTCCCTACTGGAACTGGTATTCCCATAATGATTGATTCTGACACTCCACTGATGGCATCTTTCTGTCCATAGTAAGCTGCATCAAACAGATGGTCAGCAGTTTTTTCAAAGGAGGCCAAATTCAACACAGATTCCTTCATTTTTGCCAATCCTTGCCTTGTGATACCTAGAACTTCTCCTCTGCTGGTCATCAAGTCAGCCACAAGCATGGGATGTCTACGGTCAATACTCATACCGTGATTCTCCATTACCAACTTGATCTCAGTCATAATAGTAGCTCTGGCAGCTTCAATGCCTAAAGTCTTAAAAACTTCGATAGTGTTATTGGATGTGGTCTTAGGACCCTTGACTCCTAGTGTTGCCATTACATCACGCATATTATCACCTTCAACAAATAGCTTGTAACGAGTCTTTCCACTTGAGTCATCATTGTGTATAACTGCTCTGGAAACTGAGGCAATCCCTTTAACAATAACATTAGGGATGCTGTCTTTGAGTTGAGTTAACGTAACACTTAAATTATGTTTCTGTTTGCTTGGATAAATTGTGATAATGGAGTCTCCCTGAATCACAACATTCTTTGGATTTAACTTCAGTTTAGATGTACACAATGAATACCTGATGGAATTTACGTCAACTTCCAATTTTAAAAGCTTTACTCTGTCAATATCTATCTTCAACAGAAGGAAACAGTCATCAGGTAGATAAACTTCTTCAATGTATTCAGTAATTTCTCCCAGAGTAGTTTTTTCAATACGACCCTTCACTCTTCTAGCAAATTCAGGATCTGTGTCATTTTCTAAAGCCGCTGTAATGATGGGAGTACTGATTTTTGGGTTGGCATTGATGATTTCCTTGATACGTGGCACACCTTGTGTAATGTTCATGGAAGCTACACCAGCAAAATGGAAAGTTTTTAATGTCATCTGAGTACCTGGCTCTCCTATACTCTGTGCAGCCAAAGCACCAACTGCAGTACCTGGCTCTATTTTTGCTTTCATGTATTTTTCTTTACATGTGTGGATGAACTCGGCCAACTGAGAAACTGTCAAGCGCTCAATGTATTTGTAGACTGGTTGGTTATCATTTGATTTGATGTGTTGTCTAACTCGGGCAATTTTTATGGCAACTGCTTTCAAAAATTGTGCTAATTCTTGCTTAAACTCGTCACTTAAGCAGGCGAAATCTTCTGAATCTAAAAGAAGAGATGTTGCTTTCATAATACCAGGACCATCTAATGGATCTTCAGTGATGTGTGTGGATCTAGACTTTACGTCATCTAGGACTCGTTTGTAGTCCACAGGACAATCTTTGCCTTCCATGTAAGTTGGGTCCATGGCATCTCCACCATAGAGAACCTGAACAATGTCTCCCGTAGAATTTCTAACTGTCAAGTCGTAGTGCAAACAAAGATCTTCCAAACTCTTTACCAACCTCCTCTGCATGTATCCAGTTTCAGCTGTTTTCACAGCAGTATCTACCAGACCTTCTCTACCACCCATGGTATGAAAGAAAAATTCAGTTGGTGTCAGACCGGAGTAAAATGAATTCTCAACGAAACCTTTTGCAGCAGGAACTTTAGAGTATTTTTCAAAGTGTGGTAGTGCTCTGTCCTCGAATCCGTTGGGTACACGATGACCACTGATGGCTTGCTGTCCTACACAAGCAATCATCTGAGATATGTTGATAAAACTTCCTTTGGAGCCAGATAGAGCCATCACCAGTGGACTGTTGCTGGGATGCAGTTCCTTTAAACAGACTTTACCGGCATGGTCACGAATCACCGAAAGCTCTTTCAATATCATAGCCTCCAGAGACTCCTCTTCAGAGCAACCAGGTTGACATGGTAGTTTTCCAGCTTCCATTTTTCTAATATACTCAGTACACTTGCCATACCCATTGTTCAGCAGCTCTTGTTTCGCCCTCAACAAACTATGGCCAGGTGTCACATCACCAATGCCAATGGAAAAACCTCTGTTCATCAGAAAGTAGCTGGCAATTCTTGCTAATCTCCACATTACAAGCGCAGCAACGTCTTCTCCCCAATCACGAAGTAAAATGTAAAATATATTTTGCTTTGCTCCAGATCCTAGAGTTGATTTGTCCATTGAACCTGCTAATAGTTGAGAATTCCTGATGATAACATACGAGTCATTGATGCATAACTCTTCATTGCTCGTATAGGCTCTTCCCTTAGTCTTGAGATTAGCCTTCACAGGGCACTTCTCATTGGGCCTCAAAATTACACTAAAAATTTGTTTTCCTGTCCACATGATGGCTGGCTTGAGAATAGCAGGTTTGGGCAGAGTAATCTGCATGGTGGTGTCTTCACCAGCAAGCAAGCAACTAATTAATTGGGAAACCTGAGATTTGTTCAGAAATGTGTCCTTCTGAGTCAAGAGATAACCACCTGTAATAAAGTCCTGGGTGGCAGCGATCAGAAGTTCACCATTCCTTGGAGTCACTAAATTAGACTTATTTCCCATCAGAACCAATGCCTCTGCTCTTGCCTCCTCAGTTTGTGGCAAATGAAGATTCATTTCATCGCCGTCAAAGTCAGCATTATAAGGTGTACAGACACATTCATTAAATCTAAATGTTCTGTTCTCTAGTACTTTGGCTTTGTGAGCCATTATACTCAACTTGTGTAGAGAAGGCTGCCTGTTGAAAAGTACAACATCTCCGTCATGTAAATGCCTCTCAACTATATCGCCATACTGCAAATCTTGTGCCATCTTCTGCCTGTTACCATATCTCAAAAACCTTCTTTCTTTGTTCTTTCCAATTTCTATAAAATTAGCTCCAGGGTGCACATCCGGTCCATTTTTTACAAGGCGACGCATTAATTCTATATTACATTTGTTCACCCTCTCTGGATATGTCAATATTTTTGCCACATGTATAGGAACGCCAACTTGTTCAATTCTTAAATTCGGATCTGGGGAAATGACAGTTCTGCTGGAAAAGTCAACTCTTTTTCCTGATAAATTTCCCCTAAATCTACCTTGCTTTCCCTTCAGTCTTTGAACAAGCCCTCTGCCTGCCTTCTGAGGCTGCATACTTGGGGGAATACCTGACATTTCACTGTTTATGTAAAGGGCGACATGCAGTTGTAAAAACTCCCAGTCCTCAGTATAGTTTTGAATCTTCAAACCACGCTGTCTGTGTATCTGTATAGCTTCATTGATGAGCAAAATTTCTGAAAGCTTCATAGTTAGATTGTCTTCGTTTGTTCCAGCTTTCAAATCAGAAACTATACTTGGTCGAATAGAAATGGGTGGTACAGGTATTCTCGTCAGAATCAAATCTCTTGGCACGCTGCACTGCGGGTTCATCAATAAAAGAGGAATATCCCTCTCTGGTATACGTTCCAAAAGACCTATAACTTCTAGTGGATTTAAAATCGATATTAATCCACTTTGCAAAATAGACTCCAGTTCCTTGTTATCCTCTACAACCTTGTGATACTCCGCGAGCTTGGTCTGTACAATAGGATCGGAAGGTTTCTTATTTTTGTATTTCTCATGGACAATCTTCAAAAGACCAGCTTTCTTGACAGTGCCATTGAGTTCTCCACAGTAATGGCAAGTAGTGCACTTTTTGGCTTTCTCTAAAATCTGCTTCCTCAGTGCTTTTCTACTCAAGTAACTCAAATTAGGATTCAAAACCCTATCCAGATACATTTTCTTGTCCTTTGGATTGAGCATAACTTGCGAGCACTTCTTGCATATGCTCTGCAGGATTCCTATGGTAGATCGAAAGTAGCCAACGTGAAACACTGGCAGCTCCAGGTCCAGGTAACCGAAGTGTCCAATACACTCGTTGAGGGGCTTGTTGCAGGTGCTGCACTTGTTAGCATTGCTACAGGTGCCCAACCTGCTGTCAAGCAGACCATAGGCCAAAGGTACATGTCCATTATCCTGACTGTACAGATTTTTGGCCACCACATGCAGATGAGCCTGCTGTTTCATGTGATGCCTACTGTCTATCCCGAAGGAGACGTGCGATATCTTGCGCGCGACATCCGTCTCCCGGTACTGCTCCTTCACCATCTTTGCGGTTTTTCAGCTACGCTTGTTCTTGGCAAAACTCCGCGATTCACGGCACAATGCGATTCAAAGTCTATCTTGTTCGAGTCTTGAAAAATCGTGCATCTTGCGGAGTGATCCGGCCACACGTGGTGTCAGCAGCGACTAAACCTGAACACACATACGCACACACACACACACATATATACTCTACTGTTACGGAGCTCGAAGGAAAGAGAGCATGCGCGCATACTTACTGCACGGACGCCGGACAGAGCCTAAACGAAGATCCTCACAGTTATTCGTAGAAACGCCTTAACCTGTAATAGTACAGGATTAAATTTAATGACTGCAGTCCGCATAGGAAGAATTTTAGAAGTCAATTCAAAATTTCGTCAGATTGCACGAGACGACCGACGAAGCGGCTCACGAGTCACGAGTGTCACGACTGTGACGACTGACGCGGCTCTCAACAGTCAACTCTGCGCGCGCCGCGCTATGTTTATCTTTTATCCTTCTTGAACGGGCTCAGAGATGACGCACTGGGCGCGAAAAATGGCGAGTTGCGGTGGTGTCTTAGTGACTCTGCGGTAAAGGCACGCTAGCTGACAGCAGCACTAGCCGCAGTTTCCCAGTTGGAGAGTTGAGATAGTTCGCTGAGCGAAAGAGCCAAGCGGTGGATATTCTGCAGGCGTCGGACGCAGAATTTCCATCAGCCGTATAGGTGTTTCCTATATATACAACACGTCACCAAAGTCTGTATACCTATATAGGCAGTGGCTTCTGGCTTGGCTGGGCTAGGTGTGAGAATTGTGCATCAGCATCACAGTCACAACAACATACGCAGCACGGTCATCTGAACCAGCCGTGCGCGCAGGTTCATCGAACGCGGACCGACGTAGGTGTATACATATATAAGCACTCCTCTGGAGCAGCAGCCGAGCCGAGTGACCGCGGAGAACAACACACAGGCTGTGCTGAAGAGAGTGTGTGTGCGTGTGTGAGAGAGAGAGAGAGAGAGAGAGATATGTCTGATTATTGGGGGTAGAGCAACGTAATTAAGGGCTGATTAAGCGAGCGGAGCCTGGTCTGGAAGTGTAGGCTCAGTGATATGCGGTGCGGAGCGAGGGGATCACCTGTGGACACCACCAGAGGCATGGACCTGTGCTGCACCTAACCTCCAAGCTGCTGCGACGATCTTGACGAGCCGCCTTCCAAGAATCCCTCTTTTTCTCGATCCCCTCTGCAGCAGGACAGACCACGAGTAAGTAGCCTGCATTCGAGTATATTATACTCATCTGCATTTTTCTTGTCGTTCGGAAAATTAATCCTGCCTTTGTGTTGTTTGCGCGCAGATCCAGAGTCAATGATACCGAACGGAGTTGCGAGTGATAAAAAGGAGAAATGCCCTCCGCCAAGGACCTCCTCGCTGACGACGGGCTCCTCCTGCTCGCCTCTCATGAAGTTCTCCTCGTACGTGCTGGCGATCAGGCCGTGGTCGCTGAGCGCCTCGCTGATACCGACGTTCCTCGGCTCGGCGTTGGCCTACAAGCTGCCCGGAGCCAGCACGGGCTTTAGCCCCATCACCCTGGTCTTGACTCTCATCACGGTCGCCTGCGTTCACGGCGCCGGCAACGTCGTCAATACCTACTTCGACTACATCAAGGGAGTCGACAGTCGCAAGAGCGACGACCGGATCCTGGTGGATCAGCTGCTCTCCCAGGACGAGCTGGTATCCCTGGGAGCCTGGCTCTACGCCGCGGGATGTCTGGCCTTCGTTCTTCTGGCTACCATGTCCCCGGCCAAAATGGAGCACCTTGCTCTCGTCTACTTTGGCGGGCTCTCCTCGTCGTTCCTCTACACCGGCGGCATAGGACTCAAGTACATAGCTCTCGGCGACGTTTTGATACTTATCATTTTTGGACCGATATCCGTGCTGTTCGCCTTCATGGCGCAGACCGGCTACATTGAGTGGAACACTATGTATTATGCGATTCCGCTGGCTCTCAGCACCGAGGCTATACTGCACAGCAACAATACCAGGGACCTCGAGAGTGACAAGCAGGCGGGCATTGTCACACTTGCAATCCTAATTGGCTACACGGCGTCACATGTTTTATACGCGTTTTTACTTTTCGCACCGTACGTCACCTTCGTCGTTCTCGCCTGCAGATACTCGTTCTGCTTTCTGCTGCCAGTGGTGACGTTACCTCAGGCATTTCAGATAGAGAAGAGCTTTAGGAATCCCAGGACGATACAAGATGTTCCCAAGGAAACAGCCAGTCTGAATCTCTACTTGGGTGGCTTGTACATTATTGCCTGTTTGCTAATCGATCGACTTCCATACCTGCAGTCTGTTTAAACAGTTTACACAAGAGAGCAAGATGAGAGGGAATCTTTTGTCAGCGGCACAACTTCAGTGCTTAAGATTGCTTTTCTGCTGCAACTAGAGCAGCTGCAGAGAATTGCATTGAAAAATGATTTTGAGCATCATCAACCTGTACTGTACTTCATCCTCATGAGAAACACATTTCCGAAAAAGCATCAACAACTTTATCGAATAAATAAATAAATATATATATATATATATATATATATATATATATATACTTATATATCTGAGCACTCAAGACTGGAGTTTGAGGTGTAATTTTTGTATAGTAAGAGTAATCAACGATTTATATTACTTTTGTTCAAAGTATACGTTGTTTGCTAGATCCAATTCTGAAAGCTGTTTCTGGAGCTTAATTGGAGCTAGAAAACGCTGCAGAGCCAATGTCACCAGCTGTATATTACAGTTTTTACTTAGCGTTATTAAAAACGCGTTTAAGATCCCTCGATGGAATTGTAAATTCTAAAGATTTTAAAGACTCATTCTCACTCTTTATTCGTGTCAGCGTTAATACGGTTCCTTTTTACGACGAGGGCGGCGATTGTTTGATAAATCTTTTCTTAAGAGTAATTGTCTTATATAAGCTGCATACAAATTGTATTTACGTAATGTTAAAAGAATTGTTTAATATCTTAAGAGTGACTGCATGCGACAAGTACACAAGGCATACGACGTAACGTGTTTTAGCGCGTTTGTTAGATATTTATTACATATATCGATATGATTTATCGACAACACATGCGGAATAAGACGCGGAAACTGGATCAAGGATTTACTAAGAAAATTTTGTAAAATAATGATTTTGTAAGTGTGAAGGAGACGTTATGAAAATTGCAAGAACACAGTGGTGCTTTGACTGTTATTGTTGGAAAGACGTCTTTTCCAGCAGTTTCAATAAACTTATCAAAAAAATATTTGTATTTCTAATGATTCTTATTCACCAATATAAAAAATATTTTTATTATGTTGCTAGTTTCTATAAAAAAAATGCTTGTAATAATTCCCAACAAAAAGCCTCATGTCTATTCATAAATGCATTAATCATATGTACATACATACAACGTAGGTGTAAATTTCAAGTTTATTAGAGTTGTAATATATTTTTGTAGGAGCATTAAAAAAAACAATATATTGATAAATATTTGTGTATTTGGTACTATTATTAAAAATAGTGATTTAAAAAAATAACATAAGACTTCTAAAAATCACACAGATTCATGATTCGAGCTTGATTGTGAACACGGAACACTAGCAAAAAAGACTGTCAGCAATCAAACAGTCATTCATTTGTAAATATACAATTCTATGATACAACATAATTTTTTGTACAATTTAAAAATTATTAGTAAAATCGTAGTCGAGTTCGTTGGAAATTCATCAATGCCTAAAGCAGTAAATTGTTAAATATGTTAAGGCATTTAACAGATCAAGATTTAACAAATTCAGGTTTTCCTTCAGCATTCCAGGTAGATCTTGCTTTTCGAAAAGCAAACACGGAATACAACGCTGAAAAAAACAGAGAAAATTTTAGATACTTGATCTTTAAACTAAAATGTGCATAGTATTTATAGTATCTCACTTATTGCCTCCCATTCTGACTGGGATAGAGTTCCTATCTTCCTATGTCCTGTAGAAGTTTGCATGTATTCCACTGCATGCTGATATTCTTGTGAATTTTCCGCAAGAAGTGGAGCTTCATGGTAGGGTGGGTATGTCTCTAATGCCAGCATTTTACCAAGAAGAGTTTTTCCATCTTCTTTCCTTCTCTCATAGAATTCGTCAAATCTGCGCAGTGAAAATATGTTTAGAAATTAATAAATTGTTTGATATATCCAAAATCAGTATTTGTGTTGTATACAATAAAATAGCATTTACCGTTCAAACATTATCAATTCTAGGCCAAACTTCCAAGCTAACTTTATAAAAGTTGGTAAATGAACAAGAAACTCTGGACAGTTAACTACACCTTCTAAATGAAAAACATACTTTGCCCCAAATAATGGTGGGTTGGTTTTATCACATGAAAATTCAACACTGTAAATTTCATTTCCAAACTTATTACCATCAGCTTTCTGCCATCGAGAACTGCAAATTATATGATAAAAAACAAACATTATGCACGCTGTTTAAATATTGAGAGTATAATGTTTGGGGATCATTAATTAAACTTACACCAGTTCATATGCATTGGGTATTGTTCCGATGAAATAACCTCCTGGCCTTAAACTTTCACTTGCATTTTTAAACATGCATTCTGCTTGAGGCAGAGTCTCAAAACTATAGTGAAAAGCAAACTGACAACTAACAAGGTCCAACTGCATACTAGCATCTTTGTACTTTTCCCGTAGACGAACCTGCCAGGAGAAGAAAAACTCGGTTAACTTGGAATATAGACAGTATTGCGCTATAAGTCTATTTTAAAGCCTAGTTTTTAGCTAACCTTAGTACAGTCGTATGCCAAGAATTCTGCACCAAAGAGTGGAGGGTATCTCTTGCCACCCATATCTTTGTAACGATTTCGACATTGCTCCACAGATACTTCTGCAATGTCCGCACATATCAGGTAGCTAATGTTACCCTTTCTCCATTTTAGCAGGTCACCACCTTTGCCACAGCACATATCCAATACTCTTAATGGCTCACCATGACTCTTTCCTTGCCTGACTTTCTCTAAATACTCGTCTGCGAGGTAAATAAACAACAAACGTAAAATATAACAAAAGAGACTTATGCCTTTTTATCATCTTTATTACTTACTTATGAGCATGCTCTTAACCCAATTATTGAAATTTCTCATGTAAACTATACGACTTTTATTCCTCTCAGCGAGTCCCTTCTCCTCCAGTGTGTTATAATGATTTGCAACCAAGTTGGCATGATCGGTAGACTTTTCAGAGTCATCCTTCTTTTCTGGCTCCCTGCTGGAGCTTGACGTTGACAAATCCGAAGGAAGATTGTAAAACTAAATTCAAACAAATCATGGTTAATAAGCAAGTCTTACTAATAATACCACGCTAATGTATACAGTTTGCAAATTTATTTACCTGTGAGGATTCATCAGTGTCAGACTTCCGTTTAATCTTACTCGGAGGGCTCTCTTCGTCTTCGTTTAGTTTTCTTGTTAGTTTCGGGTCACTTGTCGCTGGTTCTGCATCATTATTCTGTTCGTCTTTTGCGGCTTCATCCTGCTGCTGCGGACTGTCGCACGCTGACGAACTCAACTTGTTTTGTTCGTTAATTTCATCGTTAACTTCATCGTTCATTTCTTGAGTAGACATGACGATTCCGAGACGCTTTCAAAGCTTGGGATACCGCTGCACAGTGCGTGTGGCGTGTGTACAGTCTGTACTCTGTATGCCAAAGAGCGTGTGAATGCGAGAGAAGAGCGCAACATAGCAAGTATATTCCGTGGAAAGCGTTACCTGACGATTATAGTTTCGTCCAGTGGCGCTGTCGTCGTTTAACCAAACACACATGCACACACACACACACACACACACATATTGTTTATCTTGCGCTCGCACGATCGCGCCTCAGTCTTTGTTTGGGATGATCCGGTCAAATTTCCGTAATCCGCGCAAGGTTGCAGATTTTTAATCTGACTTCGATGTGCTATACCTATAAGTATACAAATACACGTACATACATAAGAATATTCATCGTGGATCAAGTAGATAGAAGCTAAGAAGATTTGATTAATTCAAGCAGACATGTCTTTTAACGTGAGATTGGAAGTGGATCCAGTAATAATCTGTCCTTACGACAGCAATCACAGAATCGCGCGATCGAGAATTCAGAGGCACCTAGTCAAATGCGAAAAGGTACAACTTTTGTAGCTATATAATATAATAATGCCTAAGTATAAGTACTTCCTTTGTTGCGATTGTCTTTGTGCGCGGACATTGCGTTTTTCCCCCTATCAAGAGCGACGCGTTTTGTTTTTTAGAATTATCCACCGGATTACAAACAACAATGCCCTTACGATGCTTCTCACCGGGTCTTCGAACACGAGATGATCGAACACGTCACAAATTGCCCGATGAAGTTGTCGAATCCGATCGACGCTGCTGCCGGTATCGTTTTTCATTAATTTTCTTTTTTCTTCTTCCAAGCTCGGATAAATAATAACAATTTATATGCACAGCTTCAAGCATTATGAGATTACCAGAAACAGACACTGAATTAGAAAGTCAAATGGAAAGTGATGAAGTTTGGGATGAAGGTCCTGAAGCTGCAACTAGAACCAATCCATACAATGAACCCATTTCTTTTGAAACTGTGAATCTTAAACAATATGCAACTATTTCTGCTCCTAGAGGGTACAAGGCGTTTTTTCACATTACTTGCGGTTGAATTATAATTGATGATTTTGTAATTTGTAAAAATGTACTATTTTTTTAGAAATGCTATGATAGCAAAAAAATTTCATTCCAAATTAAGACGTCCATTCGGTTATTCTGAGTCCATGTTGTTGGACATGAGTACTACGACGAGCTGTCAGGAAACTGATGATGATACAGAATCAGTCACAAGTGAAATGGGAGTTGGAAGAGGACAGACTTTTTTTCAAACCAATCGAGGACAGTATGCCAGGGGTCGTGCTGGCAGATCTTATGGAAGGGGATTTAGGGGTAGATTATTGCATTAGTTAAAATCACTTTAAAAATACCAAAAAAGACTTAGTATATATTATTTTTGTATTAGAATTCCTAGTTCAAATAGTTAAGGGTAATTTCATAATCAATGTAACAAGTTAATTTTGATTTTTCATTAATACTTTGGATTATATTCACTAATTTTTGCTTTTCTTTTATTTAATTATTCATGAGAAAATCATTCATGAATACAAGTTTTGTTAAAAAATAAATTGTACGTTTGAAATTATCTCTGTTTATTTGCCAATTACATTTTTGTTAGATTTAATTATGTACATGATTCAAAGAAAGTCTCTCAAGTTGCTATCACCGAATAGCAGCTTATTAACACAACAACAATGCGGTTACTCGCCGCCTATACCGAGATATTCGTGAGAAAATCATTCGACTAAATGCATCGGAAAAAAAATGTTCAATATTATGTAAATATTACGCGTGTAAAAGTAAGCTGCACAGAGTTACCATTACTTTTTAAGAGCGTATTTATGTTGAACATTTGCAAACATATCAATTCATAAATGTATATATCTTGATAATAAAAATGAAAAAATTAACATACGAGCCTTAGAAATTACTTACAACCAAATCGATATATAATTGATTTCGTCAATAATGCCACTTGGCAACATCAATTTGTTGAAAAAAAAATTACAAATATATCAACAAATTATTAGAAAATCCCAAGTTTTGCTAAACTTGGATGAAAAATAATCGAAATCATTATCGTTTTCTCTCGCTATCTCTCTCTGTGATATATTTAATTATTTTGATCATCTAATATCTGTCACTACGGTTTCATCAATAGGTGATTTAATGTGGCAGTGATTAGAATATCCAATATAAACTTGTATTATGAATAATTTCATACAAGTGTCTTGCAGCAGCAGCAGCAGTAACTTGTTTACATGTAGCAGTTTAATATTCACAAAAAAAACAGCAAGTTTTGTATTCTAATAAGCATTAATCTTTATGCAATCGTCTTTAAATCAAGTACAAAATTTTTATACACTAAAATTCATTTTAAAAAATGACTAATAATAATTATCAAAAAGCTGCAATATCAAGTTTCTCAGTATTGAATTATTTCCACTTTTCAAATTATACTTTTTAATAAAAATTATCTTTTTTTCTTATTCTTTTACAATAGCTCCCACATATAATAATCGAATGAAAAAGAATATACATTTCCACAAGCTTTTCTTTTTCTTTAAAAATTTTAATAACGCTTTTATTCCTTTCGTCGTAATTTTTTGTTCGCAGAACATAAATTTCGTTTTTCCAAGTACCACAAAAAACAGATCTCATTTGTAGCTATATAGATTCAATATTACCTACTACGCGCTTAACCTACTCTTAATATGTACATAATTCTAAATTTCTTTTAATATGCGGTTCGAGTAATATTGGCAGTTTGTTAGCTCAAGTCTGCATTTGTATTCTTTATCCTTATTTTGACGTATAAAAAACAGCAAATTTATGATCTTGTTTACAGCACAATCACGGAAGATCACGTGCACTAGATTTTGAATTGTTCGTGCCCTTTTCGATCAAGATGAAAAAATGCGCACTGTTCACTATTTCGCGATACTTGTGTATGTGAGTGTGTTCTATATGTATCTTGACACTGTCAATTATTCTCGAATAAACCGTTCAGTTCTGTTTTTAATTTTTTTTTCTCAAGTTAAGGACCAGTTTACATGTCGGTTGCAGTACTCTTTTGCTGCTTCCATTCTGATATCCTCGCCTTCAGCTCGTCCACTGTAAAAAAAATTGTTAGTAAATTTAAATCTTGATAACTTGAAATGTGCCATTTCCTATTACACTAAAAACTTACTTGGTGCAAGCATGTCTTCACTGAGAGGTTGTCTGCTGAATGGATCGGTTGCGCTGTTCAGCAAATGCCTTATGATAACGTCCTTATCCATGATGATACCTGAGGGCAACTTGACTGGTTCCTCCATTAGTGTACCCATCAGCGGGTCCTTGAATTCATCAGGTGCATCGTTATAGTCTTCCTCACGAGCTCTATTATCACTAGCAATTTGTGCTGCCTTCTCCGCGAGCGCAACAAATCGCTCGATCTCAGCCGCAGACTTGATCGCCGACCTTTCAAGCTTACCCGCTGCTTCCGCAAACAGCTCTTTGGAGAATGATCTCTAAAATTTTCAAGTTCAAATTGTAGAGTACAAAATGCAGGCACTGCAATCAATCGTGTATTGTCTAATTGTTTATATCTTACCTCATCGCTAGCCAAGGCAGCCGCGAACTTATGGCAGTCGAGATGCAAATATATATCAACAATGTGCCCAAGCAGCGCTCTCGGCTCCCATCCGTACTTCTGCGGTTTTCTCACTTTCAGATTTTTGCACTTAGGTCCACACAATTGTTGTAAATTAAAATTCAGCATAGCGCTCAGTCTGCCAGCGAGTTCTGGTCGCAGGAACGGTTCGGTGATCTGTATAGTTAGATAATGGAACATGGCTACAGTCTCCTTGGCAAGGGTTAGATATGATCTGGCCTGCCGCTCGTCCGTAGCTAGCTGTCTTGTGCGTGACTGCTGCTGCTCCTGTGGCAGAGCAGCCCACGCTGTTTGGTCCGACATCAACTCCTGCACCTCGTGGATCCGTTTGAGCGACTCGAGCGACTCGTCGAGTAGGAAGGTCGTGTCATTCATCAGCATGTTAATGAACTTCACAAACTGCTTGCCATTCGAACTTTCGCGGATTATCGACGCTTGGTGAACCGGACTTTCCCACATAGACTTGAGAATAAGTGATATGTGGTAGCGTATGAAGAATTTGTCGTAGAACTCGGAGGAAGATCCCGTGGTCTCCACATCTGTGTAGAACTTCATCAGGTTTGATGCGAGCAGGAGACTTGAGAGTGGGTGCGCCATGACTTGTTTGTGTAAATTCTCCGCTCTTCCCTGTAAAGGAGAATTAGAAAGGATTTAGTTATTACCTATAGCAAATACATTTTGATGGCTTATTCTACTCTAGGTTTCATACTCTGAACCTACTTGGACACTTGCATTTATTACGAATAAAACTTCAATCAGTTTGGCTATTAGGTAAGGATTCCTTATACAGTCTTGAGCACAGATTAGAACGAGCAGCCATGTGATGAGAACGGTATCGACATTATTTACCACAACACCCGGGCAAAACCTGCAAAAAAAAATAAGTCATCAATTTTTCCAAAAAATATTCCATTTTCGTATTTTAATGGGTTAAACAATCATCTTATCATCAACTTACTGGAGCGTGAACATTAAAAATTCGGCGATATCCTCAATGTACCACTCAGGCAGGGCAGTGAAGATTTTCGGCGTCTCGGAGCGGCAGCTCAGTATATTGGACAGATTGTGGTCGTAGGCCAGATCATTGACGTTTTCTACGCCAGTGAGTAGCCTCAAAAGCACCTCAGCCACGGATGTGTAGAAGTGAAGACAGCGCCTCAGCATCACCGGGTCGATGAGGCCTGCATCAGCGCATACCTTAGACTTGCCTAGTCGTTTCAACTGATGCTTCCAGCGCTTGATCAGTTCCTTGTTCTGCATCGCGTGCATTGTATCCTTCCATTGGGCTTCAGTCGACTGAAGCTCATCGAGCATCTTCTGTAGATCACGCAAAGTTCGCAGCTTCTTTTGATACTTTTGCAGCGCCGGGATCAGTGCTATGTGATGGCAGTGAAGCGTTAGGAACCAGCACTGCGTAGGGAATTTAGCCTTGGACCACGTGTGGCCTTCTTTCACTAGGTCTTCCTGCCATTGAGTCACCTTTATGACACAAAAAAAAAAGAATTTTAAATGCGTTTCTTTGCTAATAAAAATATATAATAAACCGTTTGTCAAATGTCTACTACTAACCTCCTGTGAAGTGAGCTTTAGCCTAGTATCGTCTTTAATATTCACGAGAGAGTCAGGGTGAAACGGATAAAGAGGGTCAATGGTGTCGAGTTTGACCTTGACAGAGAGCATTTGCAGGATCGACAGCAGATTCAGACTGAATCCATCACTAGCTAGCGTAAACTCTTCGGTTTGGATTTGCGTGCGCTTCTCGTTGTGTCGGAGTAAAGCTGCAAGATAACCGAGGGTCGACTCGCGACACGTGTTACTTGCTAGTACCGCGTGCACAATTTTATGCAGCGAGACTCGAACGCTGTCTAGTTCTCTTTGCAAGGTAACAATCATTGACTTGTCATTTGATGTGTTGCCACTGAAAAATTTCTCGGCCACCTAAAATTTTACATCAATTAAACTTACAATTTTTAATAATATAATAAAATATATTAAGAGTCAGAAAATAGTGGGTATTGGATACTAGAGACGAAGACATTATTTAGAATTATAGCACTATTAGAGAACAAAACTTTGTGAATTACATAAATTTTTTACGTGAATTTCACAAAAGGTGTTTTAGCAAAGCATATTTAATGGCAGTCATTATAATTTAATGCTCTAGACGCTTGATAAACGAAATTCACGCTCAAAACTAGTTTTCATTTGTGCAATATAATTTGCAGTTTTCAAACACTTATGATACTTTAAAATCGCATTTCCTTTCCCTTTAGCAAAAAAAAACAAACAAACAAACAAAAACCTGAATGATTCTAACTTAAAATCAGAAAGTTTCTAAAAATTACCTTGGGATGTTCCTCTGCAAATATAGAAACGGACAAGAATGGTCCCAAGAAGGATGTTCTTGCAAGCTCTCTGCCTATAGCCGGTGTTACTACCTCCGGCAAAAATTGCTTCTGTCCCGTTATCAACCTACAAACAGGCCTTATATTGCCACTAAGTCCACAACGTATTTCAACAAGCTCCTCCAAAGCTTCAATAGGTCGCCTATGGGTATTTCCAACAAGGCTGGCGCTCTGCATGGCCAGGTAGAGGCTTTGCAAAAGTGGCGAAAAGATGCGATTAAAGGCCTCGGCGTTGGTCTGCGTACGCGCGACGAGCTCGTGCAGAAATCCTCTTGGAAGATTCTGCGATAAAACGAACGGCAGCAGTGGGGACTTGCAGGCCTCTGACGCCTGGCAGCCGGGAATGATTCCCTGAAGAAGTAAGCTCGTGTGCTGTATACATTGAGCTCGCAAGTTTGACAGCACTTCCGAAAGTGGTGGTATACTTGATCTCTGTAAAAAAGTGAAAATTAATTTTTGTTTCGATTCGTCGACCATTTGCCAGGTGTTAATTCATTGGCACCAACATCATTTTCATTACAGGGGTTAATGACACCTGACGCGCGCATACTACGTAGTAGAACGATGGAGATTCTGTTTGGCACAACGCACAAATTCTCGTGTTTTTCAAGAGCGAGAGATTTTTAATGACGTAGTCACTGAGTTGCGCGTAGCAGCTATATATTTTGAGAGAGGGAGGCGAACCGACGTCACAAAGAAACTGGTATTTTTTTTAGACTTAGAATTTCTAATTCAACCTTTATTGTTTCTTATTACGGAATTCCATATACTGCTGCTTTTTTGCTTTAAAAATGAAATGTATGATACAAAATTTAAACTTTGGTAAGTACAAACCTTTGGATGATTCCTCTCCTCAACAGCGACACGCGCATAGCAATCAAGCAAATAAATCAAACTTTTGCACTGTGTCGTCGACTGATTCGGACTAGGTGCACTTGTACTGCTACTTGGATTCGTTGGTACGCTCGTTGTTGTCGTTGTGGTAGCCGCAGTCGTTGCGGTTGCAATCGGTGTCGGCGTATTCGTCTGCACCGGACTAAGCATTGGACTGCAGGCTTGACTGGTGGGACTGTCCTGACAGTCGAGCGACGTATCAACAGCAATATCCTTGAGCGGGTCCTCGCCATTTGCGATTTTAAAGAGGACCTCCATTATTGCCTGACTCGAGAGATCCTGCAGGTCGAGACAGTTATACGTGGAGACAATTTCTGCGGTTTCCGGAAGGTATATCGTTCCCTCCGTCGATTTTCTCCATGAAACCTGGAGCACTCGTGAAATCACCGCATATACTTGCTCGAGCGTTACATCGGCTGTACTCGAACTTGTTGTCTAAAATAAAACGACATTTACTGGTTATTTTTTGCATCATAAACACACAAGATTTCTCTTGCTCAAAAATCATTTTGGAGCAGGTAAGCTGGTAACTTACCCTGGATCTGGGTGTAACCTCTTTGCGGTCAGAGTCTTCTACTTCCATATTCTCTATGCCAGAATCAACATCAACACCTGAATTAAACTGCTTCTCACAGCTGCTATCTTCTACTTCCATAGCAGCCTCTTTGTCAGTAAGCAGTTGAATTTGTGTAGGTTCTAAAGATGGTGAGCGTGAAACAGGAGGTCTGCAAGGTGCAACTGCTGGTGCAAGAATTGGTGGCAGTGTCAAATTTGAAGAGCCTGGTGGCTGTCTACCATACAGCTTGACTCCTTGGTCCATTGGAGGCTCATCCAGTGGTCGAATCTGCACTGGCACATTATTACTGGCAGGTGGGTCTGCGCTACCCAACCGTGCTAACCGCCGACGCCTTATCTGGAAAGAAAATAATTACTCATGTACTTTATTCTTTCTTTTGAACGAGCTTTACAATTTTTTCTATACAAATTGGTTATCGAAAAATATGCAGCAACCAATGAGACTATATCAGTTCTAGATGCTAGTATTGGCACACATATAGCTGAGAATGCCACCTGTTATAAAATGGGCCACAAAAACTTGGCCAAGTCTCTCCACCTCTCTCGCTGTCTTGCTCAGCTACAATCAAGAGCTTGAATTAAAATATAACTCTGCTATGAAAAGACTAAGACCATCTTCCAATCAACTGATTGAAATTTAGAGTTAGGTAATCACATCGATCAAACTCTAGAGAATCTTGTTTTACTAACAAATGGAGGGGAAAAAGAAAACAAGCATGGCACAATGACAGTGCTCTTTCTTCCTTGCATGCTCTGTTGCAAACAAAAGAGAGAAAAGTTGCCAATCTTGGTGGTTGCTGGCAGCCTTGAAAAATGCTCCGAACGCAGGCAAACAAAGTGAGAAATACGAGTTCTTCGCTCTTGCAAGGGATGCTATTTTTAAATGACGCACAAAGCCAGTGCATACTCCAACCCATCAATCTCTTCACCACCTACAACTCATAAATTAAAAAAAACTCCGAAATACGCGTTTTCGTAACAAAACGTTGAAAAAATTCAAAAGCTTATTCCGCGAGCATCATCAGCATAATGACAAAGCAGTTAAAGGGACTCTCCCTGGCGGCGGCGCTCGCCACCTCCAGCATGCGAGAATATATAACTATCTGTTTTCTCGAATCTTTGAAAACACAAAGGACCCTCGCGCTATCATCAACGTCAGCGCCCATCTCTCTCTCTCTCTCTCTCTCTTTCTCCCTCTCAATCTCGCTCCAGAACGAGAGAGGAAGAGAGAGGGAGATGAAGAAAACGTAACGCAACGATCGGGAAACTTGCTCGACAACAAAAACTTGGGAAAAAATTCGGAAAAAAATATGTAAAAACGTACCTCCTCGGGATTGAGTTCGCTCATGTCTACTTCGTCCTGCTGGTCCGAGGATGACTGTAGGACGACGTCGACGACGATCAGACGGTGACAGGCTCTTCACTCGCCAGCTCTCCTCTACCTCCTTTTTTTCTCGTCGTGTAACTCCGCTGCTGCTGCTGCTGCTGCTTTCTCTCTCGACGCTGCGTCGCGCGATCGTGTCGTGGATGTTATCGGACTGTACGAACGAAAGACAGAGAGGGAGAGAGAGAACGCGGACTGTACTGTATATGCGTCTATATACGTATATTATATATACGTACACTCGTGTCCGTGTGCGTGAGCGCGTATCGGTACACAAACGCAAGGTAATATGGGTTTCCGCACACTGCTAATATACACTCGAAAGAGAGAGAGAGAGAGAGAGAGAGAGAGAGAGAGAGAGAGGGAGGGAGAGAGAAAAGAGAAAGAGAGATGCAAGACGCTGCAGAACTTCTACATTTGACAAACTGCTAGCTGATCTCGGTCTTTACGCTGCTAGCTGTAGAATCGAACTGAGAGATTCTTGTCTCGATTGAGCCTCGGCTCGGCCCCCGCTTGCAGTATTACTTCCCTTTCCCTATGGCCTATGCGCGCACCTATAGCGTGCTATTCGTTCTCTTCCTTCAAAACAGCTGAGCAACTCTCTAGCGCTGCTGCGACTCGACGTGTGCATTTATACACCTAATGCGCTGGGCGCAGACTCGTAGAGTATGTACTATATGCGTACCTATATGCATGGGGGACGTTTAATTCCTCTGATGCGGATGGTTATGCACTCTTTGACAGCGTCGGTACTGATATAGACGTTACGATACGACGTCGCTTGACAATAATAAACTAACGCCGCATTCTGCGGTCTAAAATGCGGCTTTGCTATCTCGGTGGCTATCGGGTTTTTTGTTATCGTTGGGAAATTGCTGAACTTTCCGCTGAGAACAAGTCGACTCCGAAATTCGAAATGCCAGTTGCACGGCGGGCCAATCAAAGCGCTCAGACTCTTCTAGACTCGCAGCAGACGTCGAAATTTCGAGAGCACTCAGCACATATTTCGACTATAGCTCGTGCGTCGGTCAGATTGTCAGAAAACGCGCATATACGGGCGATCGTAGCGCGATGTACGGCTGGGTCGGTAAGTAAATCTTCTGCGCCATTGCTGTATGTGCAGTGTGTGTGTGTATTATATACAGTTCTCTGCGCTAATACGCTTCAGCTAGACATAAGTATTAATATTATAAACTGTACACTTCACACACAATCCCAACACACGGGAGTATCAGAACTTGCTGGAAAAGCGGTGTCGAGAAGTTTCTCTGGAAGCCCCAGGTGATAGCAAAACGTGCGCTAAAGGATTATCGAAAGAGATATCGTCGAGAGGAAAAGCAAAGAAATAGTCGCGAGGAAAATGTCGCTCTTTGGATCACTGATGGGAGACTGCGAGGACGATCCTTTTTTCGGGTAAGTTCATTCGTCAGATGCTGGATTTTACGATGAAGTTTTCTTTTGAGATCACAAGGGCGAAAGTTGAGGTGGGTCGGGTTATTATTGAGATGCGAACGAGTTCGAAGAGGAAAATCGAAGAGAGCAAGCAGCTATGGCTCGAGATAACTGCTGCTGCGCCAGGGGCAATCTCTGCGGGATTTTGATATGATTAGGTTAAACGCGGAATATTGACAGCTATCAATTGTCGTCGCGATCGCTTTAGAGAATCCAACTCTCGTTGGGTCTTGGATTTTTTTCACTCAGTGATTGCATATCGAAATTTCTATTAGAGCCTCATAATGTAAACATTACATTACTTATGCTTCTGTACTTCTGAATTGCAGGCCTCACATGCAGTCTATGCAGCGAATGAACAGCATGATGAATTCAATGTTTGCTGATCCTTTTGGACTTATGGGACAAATGCAACAAATGCAAGCCCCAGCCATAATGGATGGCCACAATCCACACAATAGAATGGTTCAAATGCCTGGAATGCAAATGATGCCATTTGGTTTTCCACCTATGCCGTCTTTGAACATAGGAAGAATGTTCTCTAATTTGGTAAATAGTCATTTCATATTACTGTAACTTGAATAATCGGTTTATTTTCAGTTCAGTTTATTAATTTTCATCATTTCCTTTGAAAATTGTTTCTGGGTTATTCAAGGTACTTGAAAATTAGTGATGGTAGGAATGCAAGTTTGTACTGTATTAGTTACTAAATAATACAAGCGTTCTACTTTCACTATCAAGCTGTTTTACCTACTGATGTTAATTTGAAATGTATTCAACTACATTCATTATATTCTCATATCTTAAACTTTAAATTATTCATAATGAAATGCTCTATGATAATTTATTGTAACTCATTAACTGCTAATTAATATATATTTTCTATTTCTTATTTTACAGAATGGCATGAGCAATGACCCCAACTGTCATTCCTTTACCAGTAGTTCAATCATGACAATGACCAGTGGTCCTGATGGAAGACCACAAGTTTACCAAGAATCCATGTCATCCCGCACTGCACCAGGCGGTGTCAAAGAAACTAAAAAGACTGTCAGTGATTCGCGTACTGGAACGCGAAAAATGGCCATTGGTCATCATATTGGTGAAAGAGCTCATATTATTGAGCGTGAACAGAATTATCAAAGTGGAGACCAAGAAGAACGTCAAGAGTTCATCAACCTTGAAGAAGGTAAAATAAAAAAAATCTATTAAGAAAGAAATTTCTATAAAATTGATGTATTAACGTTTTTAATAACGATTCACAGAGGAAGCTGAAACATTCAACAGGGAATGGGAGACAAAGACAAAACGTACCATGAATGCAATTGGTGGCTCATCCTACAGACAACAGCCTAATCCTTACAGCAGATCCCAGCAGGAGCATAGGCAGTTAGCTTTGCCAAGTACAGCTCCAGCTCCATCAAGGTTAGTAAAAATTGATAGTCCCCCGTATAAAATTTAGATTAACTTTGCCTTTGTATTGGTTTTTTTATTCATGCAATAGTTTGCAGAGGTAATCATTATCAATATATCGTGCACTTGTATTTTTTCACTAGCATGCAAGTTGTGGTTGTTAGATTTATTTATCTCATAGAATCTGTAAATTGTCTGTAATCTTGAGCTGAATTAGAGAAAAGGAATCTTGGAAAGAGATTATCAAACTATTGAATTTGCTTTCAGGCAAGAGTTTTTACTTTATAGTATATCTTTATTTTCTCAACTTGTTTATTAAATTTAATCGCGATAATAAAGATTTTATCGCTTTTTTACAAGGCTCTTTCAAGGATTCTTTAGAGTTGGTCAAGTATATACATGCACAAGTGTATTATACACATATATCTGGTATGCACTAATGTGGCGACGTTATCATCATTTGTTATAAAAAGTAGCTATTCGAATTGCTTAGCACGAAATCTATCATATTTCATTCCTTATTTATTTCACACTTTTGATCGTTCTATTCTATTTGTCTTCCTTGTATCGGCGTTTGGTCAATGTATAGTGATAGTCGGCAGCCCAGTAGAACTCAGTCAAGACCAATAGCCAAAGCTAGGCGAGCGATAAGGACAGAAAATTCTACCTCTAGAGCAAATAATTCCAAATCAACGTCACGGTAAGAATCCCTCTTGTTTTCTGGAATTTGTTTACATATATATATTGCGCTATTGCATGCCTTTGCTTGCTAATCATCTGTATAGATACAACTGCTGTTTGACAAGCTTTACTTCTCTTTTTTTAAACTGCGCTTGCTAAACGAGTTTGTACATAGCAATTAATGTTAAGTTCACGTCGATACGTCGCTCAAAACGAAGACTAGAACATTTCCCCAGTCGTCATATCATTTTAGTATTTTTTATCGTAGAAAGTCAGGAAACATCAAAATAGAAAAAGTAGATAAATCTCATCGAAATTGCATTAAACCTCGCTGCGAAAATAACATTATAAATTCATGATGATAAAACAAACGAAATTTCCTCGACATCTTCTGTTCTATCAGCGCGTACGCAGAATACCGAAAAGGAAAAGCTCAGCTGTACATTTCTCTGCCACGTGTACATCTTGTCTTTCTAGCGCAGGCAGAAGTCAGCGCGCTGCTAATACATTCGTATACAGCACACGTAGAAGTGCTGGGGTTTATTTTCGACGCGTTCGCGGATATGAACTTGGATATTTTTCGCCCAGTCAGAAAAAGAGCAATCCAATTTTAGCCTGAGGAGAGACTCGCGCTAGATCGAGGCTTTCGAGAAACTGGAGTGTCCGGTTTGTATATATATACCTACGCAGCATCGATTTTGCCAAAAATTTTCTTTCTCAACTCGGATACAAAAATCTGTTGTGGTCGTTCGCGAACTGCGCGTGGGCGACGCTCCCGTTTTTCCGAGAAAAGTTGTGCTGCAGCGCATCTGTCGTATACAGCCAGTTATAAAGAATGAATCGTCTCTCTTTTTCTGCGTCTTGTTTCCGGAATGCGCTCGGGTTAACAACTTTCTTTTCCGCTCGGAGCATAGCGTCCGCTTCTTGAGGCGAGTACCTATATTTTTCGACGAGGCTGTTGCAGTAGATAGATATGTCGCTGTTCGGCGGTGAGCCGAAAACAAATGAATATAACTTATGCGTTTCGAATAATTAATATTATTATCATACTTCAAAAATTGCGCAGAGCCCGAGTATGTAGATACATACACCATCGACGTTACATAAACGTGTATAGTCTCGCGCATTATGCCGCATTGACCTACAAACTGCAAAGGCGCAGCGATGCCAAAGGGCCGACGGGCTGCACAGCACTTGATTTTTTTTCCTCCTCTCCTATATCGCGCGCGCGCGCGCGCGGAAGCCGAACAATCGAACGCGCGAATCTCGTTATCGCACCTATGCATAAAAGGTCAAGGGACAGTATGTGCAGCCGCGAGAAAGAAGAATCTCGTGCAGTCGCGCTTTGAGGGGCTGTTTTTCCCTCTGTGCACCAAGTCTCGCAAGCTAGAATCAATATTTGGCCTACATCAGAGGACTGGCATTGATTTTCTTTCGGGGTTGCCACGAGGTGCAGGTCGTCGATTTTTTTTTTCATTCGCTCCGCTACTTTGGTCTGGGGATTCCCGACGACGAGACGCCCTAGGGGTGAGAGGTTGCGTTAATTCGTTGCGGAGAATTTGCAACTGATGCGAGGATGAAATTGTAAGGCGGTTTATGCTCGGGAAGAATGAATGTTGACGTTTATATACAAAACGTAAATCATTGATTTTTATCTCTTCGTATAGAGTAAATGATTGCATGAAGTGTATATAGGCTACATTTACTTCTACATCCGCATAATACGTACGCTATGATCGTCATGCATTTGTATACAAGTATATAAATATGATATATATAAATAACCATATAAGAATTGAAAAAAAAATAGAAAAAAAAAAGAAAAGGACTGTAACTGGTATGGAATATCTTGTCTTGTATGTATTGCAGGTACAGCCACAATTAATTACATGTAAAAAGCATATAGTACGCGGTGACGCTTGCGCATCGTAAGTACTTGCATCTTACGTTTCTTTATCTCTCCCGATATACAATTATATAATATGGACAAACAGAATATGTATCTATATGTTATACTATATATTTTCCTGATTTTACAAAATGTACCATGCCAGCCTATTCACACATATGTAGCCATTGTCATTTATTCATTTTGTAGAGTGTGTACAACGCTTTGTTTACTAACGGGTTCAGAGTGACGACTATAACGCTATTGTTTTTAATATTCTGATTAACGCAGAGCGTCTCCCTAACGTTTTCTTCTTCTGCTTAACTATTGCTTTGCTGTAGAATTTTGCCAGTGTTGTGGGATTTGCTTTGAATTTTTTTTAATTTTTATCAAGTGGACGATTCACATTCTGAACCTGTTGGATAATAATCATATGTCATCTGTAAATATACAGCTGCATCAGTGTTTCCCTTTCCAATCGTGCTGTTTACAGGAAACAGCGTTACGTTTTCCATTCATGAACATTTTTCATTGAACTTAACATTCTACGATAAAAAAAACATTCACGGACGCCAATACTACAATTTGAAAAAAGTATACTTGGATAAGATAAACCAATAACTCAAAACATGCGAAAATGGCAATGATTTCGAAACGTACCGCTGATACATTAGAAAAAAATTTGCATCCATTACTTTTCCACTGACAATAATCAACCGATGCTTCTCTCTGTCCCTGAACAAGATCCGCCGAGAGTACCACTACCAGCTCGTCTCCCAGAGCGGCCCACAGCAACGGCAACAGCAGCCACCACCAGCACCAGCATCATCAACATCATCAACAGCAGCATCAGCATCAGCATCAGCAGCAGCAACAACAACAACAACATCACGAGACGTCCTCGACAGATACACCGCAGAACCTGAGCACGACGAGTCGGAAACGGGAGCACAGTCCCGAGATCATCGAGACGATCGTCCACAACAACCACAAACGCCAGTCGACGTCACCCAACAACTCGGCTCGCAATTCACGCGACTAGGAGATGTCGATGATTGTCTTCAAGACGTCGTATTCCAGGAGTCTCTGATGATCTTCTTGCCTGATGTCATACTACAATATTTTTCTTTCTTTCTTTCTTTCTTTCTTTCCTTCCTGACTATACCAACGACCATATAATAATGGAATATTACTATACACACTATGTATTTTACGGAGAATCTCCTATTTCCTTTACACAAGTTATTAGAATAATATAGGGAGACTTAGGGTCTTTAGAGTTTAACAATTTTAAGTACCTTCTGCGGTCGTTGCATGTACGTGCAGTGTAATAGTTGCGGCTCGACTCTATTCTTTCTTTCTTTTCTTTTTTTTTTTTTTATCATAGTTGAACATTAATTTTGTACTGTCCACATGTACGCGACGCGCCGTTTTTAGAGACGAGTCGCCGCCGCTGGCAAAGGCGCATTACAACAGAGCCGAGTCTATTTTAACGATTTCGAATTGTATTAGGTATTTCCGAGGCGCGTCGTCGCTCGTGCGCGCGCGATGCGTTTTATAGATTCCGCGGGTTGTATTTTTCGCTGCCGTTGTCTACAACTGATGTCTCAAGGCGACGGAGGGCAAAAATAATTTCGCCAGTATTGCCAATTTTCAACGTTCTATTGTATTTCAATTTGACGATGGTGATGGTGGTGTAATGCTGTACCGCGCATCCCTTCGTTCATACTCATTTAGTGAATTTTAACTTTTCGAGCGAGCTTATAACGTAGTTGTGAGAATCTTTCCGTTTCGAATATTATGCGCGGTAGTATAGCTGATGACGAAAAATAATAGACTTGTTTATTTTGTTACGTGACTGGTACTTTGATTTAGACAATTGCCGTGACGCAACGCGAAGATTATTTGACGAGTACGACTCGACGCAACGACTGTGCGTATTTACAAACAGTTTCCAGTTTAAAAGATGTAAAGTATTTGTAAGTTGGAGAAACCAGTCCAGTGTACCTCTGACAATCGTGTGCGTCGGCTCGAGTCGATGATCTTCGAGTATATAGATATATATATATTTTTTTTTCTTCGTGTCTATGACATTTTTCAAAGCGCTACGGGGAGCAGTCGTAGGTATAAATGTGAAAAATATAATCAACCATGTAATTTATAATGGATCAATACAATAAAGTAAATGAAATATGCCAAAACTGTTTGTTGTTTTATTCGCTAGTTATTCGGGAACGACGGGAGGGATGAGGATTAAGTTGGAAATAAGAATAGCCGGAGTATTTGAATTTTTTCTTTGAAATTTATTTCAATAAAATAAAGTTCACATGTGTTTACCTTCAGTCAAAATTATAAAAAGCGTAAGTGTGGAACATGAAGTATAATAATAATAATAATAATAATAATAGTAATCTAAAGAAAAAAATATCCCGTGTCACCTAAAAACTAGAGTTACTCAAGCTTGAAAGAAAATTGCAGTCAAAGTACATCGTCAAGTTTCGAATGAACTATTGTCCTTCCCATACAAGTTCTATCCAAATTTTCTTCAAGCCATATCGTAACGTTTCGATACCTTTGAATAAATAATAAACAAAAAATAAAAAACGATGAGACGAGCGAATACAATACATTAAAGTAGTGATTTAGTACATGTTCCCTTGCACCAGTGATAAAAATTGAATAAGAAAAAAGAATATTAAAAATCGCAGCAAATAATAGAAAATAAAAGTAAGAGGAAAGCTAGCAAAGAAAAGATAATAAGGTATGACGACGTTCTCTTTACACCCGGATTCAGGGTGCGTAAACGTGTGTTAATTATCTTTCGCCAGGGTGTTGATCTTAGCGTTGATGGTAAGTAGTTGCTTAGTGAACGACGTGTCGTACAAAACTGTTGCCAGTGCGGAGAGCAGTCCCTTAAGGTTCTCTTGCGACATGCCCATCTGACGTGAGCACTCCCCAATCATTTCCGTTTCTTCATTGTCGAGCTCGAGCTGTAACGGGATGAAAAGTGAAAATGAGTATACTCGAGTGCAGGAGAGTCGAATCGGGAGGGAAAAAGAGAAAGTAGCGCACCTTATTGAGGTCATAAAACTTGCTGAACGGTATTCTCATGCGCTTCTTGGCCCGGTTGGTCTGATGAAAGATATTGAAGGCCGGCTGGTCGAGCGTGGCCTGGAAGTAGATACCAGCGACTAGGTGTCCCTTGAAATCCCTGGCCAGTAGACTCCTGTAGTTATAGACCAAGTTACGACGCTCGGTGACGTCGATGGCAGTTAGGTATGGCCTTGCCACGTAAATGAGAGCGACTTGGCTACGCTCTAAGGCACTGGGACGAGTCTTCCTCTCGTGCCACTCGACGTAGTCGGGATCGTTCTGGCACAGCGTGTAGTTGTATTCCTTCTTGCCCTCGGGCTCGTCGCTCTGGGTGAACCAGCCGGTATGGGGATACTGTTTGTCCGCCATGACGGTGATTACCCGGGCGACGTGGTAGCCCGGATCGAGTAGCATGATACCACGGCGATTGTTGATCTCGATCTTGAGGCAGACGAGGACGTGTTCCTTCTCGCCGGAGTCGGCAGCTGGGGGGCCACCGACATAGCTAGCGATGTCGCCTATCGTCTCCTCGCAGGACACCAGATAGAGGCCCGAGGCCAGGCCTGGGAAACGCTTGTTCAGGCCGCAGAGTCGGCGCAGAAGCTCGAAGCCGAGACCGACGCATGTGTGACGCTCGTTGACAATGAGGGGTTGGTATTTACGGTAGAAGTGCTCCAAATTGCTCTCTCCGCTCTTCTTGAAGTCCCTGTAGAACCTGGATGGCGGAGACACGAAATACGAGGAGATTAGAGATTGCTGGACACGTATGCACATGTAGATTAAAGTTTCAAGTGCGCCGACTCACCTCAAGACATTGTCGACCGTGTCGTAACGACGCTCGCGGAGCAATCGCTGAGTTTCAAGTTCAACGCTGCTTGCTAGTTCCTCGTACTGTTCGACCGTATCTACGGTCAGGGCTGGCGTCTCGTAGTGGCCCCAGACCGGCAGGGGTAGCGGCGCACCCCTGATCCAGGGCCCGCGTGCCTGCCCCTGCGGCTGGCACCACACATCTGCCTGTTCGAGTCAACTCGGCCACTCGCTGCCCCATCGGCCAACCGTTGGCACGTAGCCATGCTCGTCCCTGCAGCTGCTTATGGGCTCCACAGGGCACTCTCCGTCTTTTTGACTCTTCTCTCGCTCTGAAATTCGCACGGAAGAAAAAGACCATTAGTACAAGTCTATCGCGCTCTGCGAGTACGCATAGAGAGTCTCGAATTTAGCGCACGTGTTTCCCTTCTCTTGGTCGCGACCTCGGCGAGCTGCTGCTGCGCGGCGCTCGACTTTCAAAATTTCGCAAGACGCTGCATGCGGGGCGTCTTGTTTATACAGAAGACCGCGCACTCGAGCGATTCCAGGCCATTTGCCCGCCATGCCTAGGTATATTGCACGGCATTGCAGGACGCCCGCACTCGGCTGCCTGGGCGAAAACGCCCAAGTAGCAGCGTATAGGGTCGTCGCCGTCGCCCCGATGACGTGTCAGCCGAGCAGCGAGACTCGAGAGTGTCTACAGCCATCGCGTCCGACTTTCTCGTGGCTGAACGAAGCACGCACGCGTGCGGGAGCGAGGCAAGATCGTCTTGCCCCTTTTCTGCCTCGTTACGTAAGCTGGCGTGCAAACTCGGAAAAGCCTGCGCTATATTCAAGCCAACATCTCGAGAGGAGAAGGGAAAAAGCGCGTGTATACAAGATACAAGTAGCGAGATAAATATAAGATAACGAGGCTGCGGATGTACTCACCCATACAATGAGCGCACCAATCAAATAAAAACTTGTCCTCCTTTGAGGTTGTGCTGGATGTGACCGTATCCGAAGTCCAAGCAGAACTGATCTGGGGAGGTGCGGCTCGCAGCTTATGTAGACAGCAGCGCCCCCCGGGTTTCCCCGCTTCGTCGCCGCCTACTCCCTCCTCTTCGCGCTCGCCCCTGAATTGTTCACGTCACGCCAGTGTTTACTTGTGCGCGTGTATGCTTACATCGCACACACACACACACACACACCGATACGTGCGAAAGAGAGTTTACGACTATCTGGATAGACTGTTATAACGCAGGGATTTTCAAAGGCCGCTGCATCAGCTGGCATGTGCGTGTGTATGTATATACGTATAGGTGCAAGGTCGAGGAGAGTTCGCCGAGCTGACTCTTCGCCTCTCTCCATATAGACGACTAGCAGAGGATGATAGTACGGATGATTTTGTCAACAACAGCTGTTCTCGCTCGCTCGAGATCTCTACGTTTTCTCGGAGATCGGAAACACCGACACGTTGCCGACACACCCACACACGCGCGCGCACCTGCGGGAGGTCAAGCCCCTCTCTTATTTCTTTCTTTATCTCGCTCCTTTGGCACATATATACAGATATATGCGAGTGTGCGCACGCGGCTATCTATATTCACTTATCTCTCTCTCTCTCTCTCTCTCTCTGAGCGTTTTCTTTGTATGTTATTATTGCGCCGCGTTGTTTTCACACGACGCTGCGGTATAAAACGTGAGCAAATTTAAAGCAAAAAAAATGTTATGTTTGCATTGTATTGAAGAGAGTGACCATTGCTATGGACAGATTATAATATGGACAAGGTGCGCGGATTATTGTCCAACACACACGAACAAAGCTCCGCGGCGAAAGATAAAACCCGCGGGCTTCCAAGAACGCGAACAGGCTCGTGTTCCGCACACACACACACGCGCAGGAGCTTATCGTCGTGTTGATTCGTCTTCTGTAAAGTACAAACACTCGCGCGCGCGCGCACACTAGTATAGGAGAAACTGCGTAGTTAGATCTTCGGGGTGAAAAATCCGAAGCGAAGTGCTCATCAGCTTCTCTCTGTCTCACGTGTTTGGATTCTGGATTTCAGCACGTGTCTCTCTCTCTCTCTCTCTCTCTCTCTGTGCGCACATAATAATACTCTGTAATTTTCGAGCTGTATTTTAGGGGGACGAGGATCAGCGTTACGCAACGGCGGCTAATTAAATTTATACGACGATAAGTCAGTTGGAACGTTCGTAGCGGCTGATGCGTATATATCGCGTTTGCGAAAAAGCACTCGACTTCTTTTTCCCCATCAGACTTTGCCCGCGCCTTCACCTTCGTGGAAATAACAGAGACTGTTTACACGGGCATACGTTCCTGCAGAGTATAATAAAGTGCGATGACGTCGTGGGAGGATCGAGTAGTCAATTCAAGTGCTCACCGGACTTTATTTTACAAAATATATTTACACCAGCTACTATGTCGCTTATATAACGGATCTTGGAAGGCGTATCGGCGTTAATGCGAGCATCGCTACGTAGCTTCTACGGTATAGATTTTAACTCGAACAAACGCGTCCCTGATGAATAGAGCGAGTATAATAGCGGAACAAGATGCGCAATTCCCCGAAGCTTCTTATTCGGTTCGTTATAAACAATAAATCTTTCCCGCGAAATTTCGAAACCGTGCGTGCTTTCTCAATCTCTCTCCTAAAATTACCTCTCGCGGGTAAGTGCGACATTAACTATCCCAGCGCATTTATCTACATTGCCTGTTTGATCACAAAATAATACGGAAAGTACCCTCTCTCTCTCTCTCTCTCTCTGTCTGCCAGGCATAATTTCGAAAGTGCAACACGCAGTCGCGAGAGAGCTATAATTGTGCAATACAAACGTACACAGGCGCACTAGCGTCACACGTGACGCTCGCCGAACCGGTTTACGCTCGCGCGCGTGTATCAAGTGTCAGTCAACGGGCGCGTGTGATGAAAAAAAAATTTACCCGAGAGAGCGAGTTATGCACTGCTCTTTTCTCTCTTTCTCTCTCAATTATAAGCTCTCACAATGTGCAGAACGTGTACAGGCATGGAATAGCTTACTCAAAGCGTCACCGAAGTTGCGTCATGATACTGTACTCTACTATGCGGGAGGAGTATGCTAGATTTAGATTATCCATTTGGACTTTACGCGAAATTCGGGGAGAAGCTGCGCATGAATTTTACGTAGATCGGCTTTGCTTTTACGGCTTCGTATTAAATTTAATCGCTCATGCAGTGTGGAGTAGCGTTTTATTCGCGCAGCTCTGTATATGAGGAAAGTACGTATAAGCGGCTCGAGATTTTCGCCGTCGTTGCACTGTCGCGGCTATGTAATACCTGAGATCCGTTTCCTTGTGTCATTATATATATATATATATACAAAGGAGGATAAATAGCAAGTATGTTTATTCAATAAAATTTTACACGTCACGTCTCGAGTTTTTCGAACCGCGTGCGTTGATAAATAATTTTGACACGCACCGCCTGACTAAACGAGCCGATCGGCGTGCATAAAAGAATACAAGGCTTTCAAGCATACCGATACGCTTATCTCACTGCGCTGTATACAAAGAAACATAAAAACCATTATGCGCAAGATATCGCTAATTAGCCGCATCAACGTTCTCTTTCTCATCGCCTCAAAGTTGTAGTGAATGTCACTATATTGCGCATTAAAAATTAGCAGACAGGAAAGTAGAAGAAAAAAAAAATGAGGCTCGACGCGCGTAGTATAACACAGACGACAGCGAAAGATCGACGAGTAGTAGCAACGGCATCACGCACGTACGCGAGAGCACATATAACGCTTTGGATTATACGTATAACAGCGTTTCCTGGATTTCACTCGGCAGACGTCGACGTTTTCTTTTATTACTCCTACCTGCAATAATGCGATGTATAGGTAATGAAAAATTGTTATATTCTTAAAGGAGCAATTCCAAGGGGGTAAATGAGAGGAGAAGAGTGTGTGGCTATTCTAAAAATAAATACATCAGAAAATCGAATAGAACAGAGCGTCGATCGATGTTCGTAGCGCGAGGAGGGGGAGTAGGGCAGAACAAGGGCGATCTATCGCGCTAATCAACGATCTCCGCCTCGCTCGACCAGCATTATTACGCGCTCAATTAGCTGTATGTGCGTTCACACACTTTCTTCGTACCTATTAATGTGACCTACGACACACACACACACACACATAAAGCGTCGGTCGTTATTCCGGAGGATTAATTTTTCAGGCTAACGCGATACATCTATAATATACACTGTACAGCGGAATAAGCGAATTCAGAGATAACGGAGCTGCGGCTGCGTCGTGTGCCGATATCTAGTGCATTCTATATAACCTATAGCTGCGATGCGTCACGAGCTGAAAACGTGAGGCACGTTTTATACTGCGAATTCTGACTTGTATATGCAGCGAATAATCGTAAAAATATGTGGGAGAGGATATAATCCAGAGACGAGCTTATTTGCGTCTTTTTCGTGCAGATGCGCTGAGACCGGAAATGCGAGACTGCAGTATATATATATATATATAGAGAGAGAGAGAGCAGAGGATACGAGGCACTGGAAGGAACAGTCGTAAAAAGGAGCTGCGCTTTCTTACGAAAGCGATCATTTTCCATCTCGCGGCTGATTTATATATTATCAAGTGTTTATATGGAGGAACGGAAATCGTTTTCATATCGCTTGCGCGAGGTCACAAAAAAAAAAAAAAACATTTCCTCCATATACATTAACCGAGCGTGACAGCCTTGATAAATACCGTTGGCTACATGGGAGGATTTGAAAAAATTTCTAGTACATCGTCTAAGGTTAAAAATCACACTACTCATCGGTATGCGAATTTTCGAATAGGAAGCAGTATCCGAAAGCAAACGACAACACAATCGTTGTACACTATACAGCCTTTCGAGAGATGTATTTTTAGGCCGTAGATAAGTACCGATCAATACGAGGATTTCCGCTGTATCCTCGCACATCAACGAGTCGCGCCGCCAAAGGGGAATTACGCCCGTGTAACTATGTAGTTGGATCCATCTGACGTCAGGCCAGTGGCGGTAGGCAAGTGTGCCGCCGGTTTCTTTTCTGTATTTTTTTTTTTTTTTTTTTCGAGGACTCGATTTAGATTCTTGTCGGGGGAACTTTGGCCCTTCGTCGAGTCGTGCGTATATAGCTGCGTGTAAGATTGACGTCGAAGGCGCGGAATTCGTTATTTTATTGCGGGGGTGTATAATGATAGCCTGTAATTACATTACAGGCTATACACGCGCACTACACGAGAAATTGTTTCAGAACTCTGCGTTTCAGGCGAGTTATCGCGCATAAATCGTCGGTTTTTCTTCTTGAATTCTGAGGTAAATTAGAGCACGTACGGTTTTTTCAAAAGTATATAACGGTTTCGTGACGCAATTTTCGCAAAAACTCGCGCTCCTTATATTATTGTGTCACGTAGCTTGTTTCAAAGCTGAACGTTATGCAGATACAAAAAAAGCGCTTAATCCACGACTAGCGTGCTCTTTTATTGTTACTAATCGCAGCGAATAATAACCTTTCGAGATAAGCGAGTGTTATCCGCTCGAGCCATCGATCGATTACAAGACACATTTTCAATCAAATTATCATCGCAGAAAAAAAGTAGGTGTATTCGCAGCGACAACATCAAATAAAAATACCGCCGCGATGTAGTCCGCAACAACAACACACACACACGCACACACACACACACACACAGCTGTGGTATCTCGCACGCGAAATCCCCCTCTCTGGTGTATAACAAGCGCAAGTCGCTGCAGAGTATAAAAAAGTATGAGCGAAGGCGATATCGCGTTACAAAGATACAGAAAATTTGCAGCGCGAGAGTAAATAGAATATGGTGTTTTGCAATAACAGGACTATTTTCGGGCGTCGGAGTATATACGCATGTTTATCTCCCGCGGAGGCGATGAGTCACGGGCGTAAATGGGAAATGTTTTTTTGTGACTCATGCAGTAGTGCACTTACAATAGCATGAAGTACCTACGGGCGATAATTGAAAGGACAAAGTACAGAGATTGAGATGATTCAGTAAAACTTCTGTGTCTGAGGATCGTCACGTTTTGCGTTGGTGTTGTTTGTTATGAATTTTCACGATCACCGAGCTTTGCTACTATCGAATTAACAGCTGATGCGCGTTTTCCCCTTGTTTACCTGATGTTCGCGCGATAGAAGTAATTTTCCTATTCAAAACACGTTGTTTGTTTAGCCTTCGCGCGTAATAGAACATAATATGAATTAGCTAGCAAATTTTAGAAAATTGATATAAAAGAATTATTAGATTATGATCCTACGCATCCTTCCAACAATAGCTCACCCGTGAAAAAACTGGAGAAAAAGAGAGTACTCAGGAGTCGAGGAGCAATTTCAGGGACAAAAAACCCACACGACCTCTCCCTGCTCCCTGCTCCCTCTCACTCGTGTGCGCAAGCGCCCTGACGAAAAACAACAAAGGTGTTCCCCCGCAGCTTCCGCCATGTACGTACCTATATAGGTACTTACTTACAGAGAGAGAGAGAGAGAGAGAGAGAGGTTGGCGGTATTCGTGCAACAGACCAACAGTTCAGAAACCCCGTACAAACTCTCCAGCAGCCTCCGGTCGATAAAACAGCTGTTTCGCGCTGTGCACGCAATTCAGCTCGCGCCTGATTCGCCGTCATCGCGCATGTGACGTTCGTTGCGAGTAAGAGCGAGAAAGAGAGAAAGAGACAGAAAAAAATCCGCGAGCGCGTGATGTCTGTCCCGAGGAGAATGGAGGACCATAGAGAGGCTCGTCCTAACCTACGCGCTCGCCCGATCGTGTCGCGATAAAGCTGCGATTTTCGCCTCGTTTGCATCGGAGTTCGTTGAATCTGGCGGTAAATGTGGCACGAGAAACTCGCGATTAATCCTGCGGCTACGAGCGACTCGACTGACACCTGCTGCGAACGGCGTTTGTCGCATCGAGAACTGCAGTGAAAATATATCTTACACTCCGCTTTTCGTGCGCTAATACGTTCTCTTCTTTGCAATTAAATCGCGACCGACGTGAGATGAACGAGAGTAGTGTTGATCAAACAATTACAACTTTCCTCGTCACGTGACTTTGTGCAAGCATTCCTTCGCGCACTCGTTGCGAATGGTGTTTCGCGCCGCGACTAATAGCGGAAAAGCCCACCAGCTGCAGCTATTTCAATCGTCAGAGATTGAAAATTAAAAATGGATCTTGCGGATAACAAGGAAGCTACCCCCACGGATAGCTTGTATCTTGCTCTGGTGCAATGTTTTGGAATAATCATATGCGGGTGAGTGGCTGTGCACTTTCCTTTACGAGCTTTTATCTCAAGATTGCATCGACAGATGTTTCAAGGAAATGCTTTCTTTCAGCTACATCGCCGGAAGACTGGAAGTTATCACAAGGTCAGAAGCAAATGGGTTGAATACCTTCGTCGGGACCTTTTCCTTGCCAGCCCTGATTTTCCTGTCCATGGCCAAGCTGGACTTTTCTACCGTTAATTGGAAATTTTTACTGGCTGTCTTTATAGCCAAAAGTGTGGTCTTTTTTGTTGTGCTGATCAGTTGCGTGCTAAGTACAAAACCTTCCAATCTTGGACGATCAGCCCTTTTTGCTATATTTACCACGCAGAGCAATGATTTTGCTATTGGGTATCCAATGAGTAAGTTATGAGCTTTTTGTTCAATGATGAATCTTTTCCTGTGTACAAGTGTATGACTTCATTGATGACATTTTTTCAGTCAATGCGCTATACGGCTCAACTCATCCAGAATATTCTGCTTACTTGTATCTCATGGCACCAATATCTCTGGTTGCTCTTAATCCAATTGGCTTTGTCTTTTTGGAAATCAACAAAAGGCATCAAAGTGAAGAAAATCGATTGAACGGCACTAATTTAGATATGTTCAAAGCTATTGCCAAAGGGGTAGCCCTAAACCCTGTGCTTCTTATGACTGTCCTTGGAATCATAGGAAACCTCATCTTCAGTCATAATCTTCCAGCTATAATTCTAGTGGTTTTAGAAGTGCTTGGAAATGCATTTTCAGCCACTGCTCTGTTCTTGCTTGGCCTAATGATGGTTGGAAAAATTCACAAACTCAAAGGTGCTGCATTGGTCATCCCTGGCATCCTTATATCTATAAAACTTCTAGTCCTTCCACTCATAATAAGGGAATCTGTAGTTTTTCTGAGCGCTGGAGAAAATTCTACGGATACATCAGATCTGAGTACATTTGGTTTCCTATATGGAACAATACCAACTGCTCCTGCTCTCTTTATTTTTACACTTCGTTATAATATTGACATAGACTTGGTTGCCTCGGCAATGGTAGTCTGCACATTTTTATCTGCACCTCTCATGTTTATATCAGCAAAATTGATTGATGCCATGGGAAGCGGAATGTCTCCTACAGACTATGCGAAAGAGTTAAAAGCTTTCTCTCTTGATACGAGCGCGGCATCGGTGGCTGCTTGTATTTGGTTACTCATCTGTTTCCTAGCTATCAAAAGAAAAAGCCTTAAAAGTGCAACTCACAGATGTACTTTGTGCCTGATTTTTGCACAGGTATGAAATTCATACATTTTTTGTGTACATATGTTTCTATTTTTTTGTAAAATTAAAAATAATTTCCAAAGATTAAAATATTGCATGTTTATTTTTCTATTTATTTTCTAAATTGTGAAGAATAAGAAATACTATCTTTTAATCGGGTATCAAAGGCTACTTTTTAAAAAAATGTTTCATTTTCTAGCTTGTGACAGCAGTGGGTGTCATTATTTGGACAAAGCTAGATGCTAGCAGTGTTGGAACTTTTGTTTGGTACACTCAATTTCTTTTTATAACCCTTGGAATTTATGCTAGTCGTTTTTGGACAACTGCTATTGCTCTAACTCTTTTATTCTTGAGTTCACAAACTCTCGCTTTTGTTGTGAATTTACAAAAATGGCTTTTTATTCTATGCTGGGGGTATGTATCAATACTTATGGAAATTCAAATTTTAATCAATTTAAAAAATGTTTGTCTAAAATTCTATTATTTTTCAGGATACCGTGTATAATCATAACTATAATGTGTTTAGCAGTAACTCCAACTATTCCTAGTGATACTGAACTCAAGAATCCAAATTTTCAGTTTGGTAGAATTCATGTAGCTGTCACTATACTAGTTTTAATTTTTTGCTTTGTTGGTAAATATTGCACACTCATAAAATTTTCATACCGTAAATATCGTGAAAAAGATAAATAAAAATAATGTGATGTTTGTATTTTAGTTACTGTGGGATGTTTGATTTTACGTCAAAGATATCAGAGACGAAACGATACGATATCATCTTACAGTAGTTTAATTCCAACAGCAGCAGAATCTTCGAGTAGATTAACGACGGGAAGAAATGTTGTTGATGTGGAAGATCTTGTATCTCCCACTAGAATATCAAGCTTAAACGCGTAATAATGAAATGATGATTAAAATGTTATTTATTTTCTATTACTGCAATGGTTAATTTTTTCCATGCTCTTTACAGTGCGCCCTTTGCCAACGACTGTTCTAATGGATTATGTGGTACAGGAGAGGATCACGACTGCAGCAGAGAATGCGAATCGGAAAATGAAGCTGAAGCAGACACCATGGAAGATCCGCAAATACTCCGGCATCTTATTCTTTTGATTTTACTGCTATGCTCCATGTTCATAGTGAGTATCCAAATTTTTTTAGATGAAAAACGAAGGTTAACGTTTCTTCTAATCCAACTTCATTTATAGGGCCTCGCAATGTCGGTAGCAACGCTGATTATGGAACAAATGACTGGAATCTATACTGAGCTTGCATTTCTGGATGTCGCTTTGGGTTTTGGCCAATCCCTGGTAGCATTTGCTATCTTTGGTCTTGACCCTGGTCTAGGCAGACTGGGCTGCTGGCTAAGGAATATATTCAGAAAATGGAGGCTGGGTAAGAAAAAGTCTTTTTAAACTTACAATTAGAATTCCTTAAACTGTTGAGATTAATCGTTTTTATTCCGACAGAAAAAGAGTTACAACTTCCAGACGAGGAATCGCTGAGTCCAGAAGCAAAGGCCTTCCGCGAGCAGTTTCGTCGTTGTTACCTGGCCAAGTGCCAGGCCCGCATCGCTGCCTGTCGAAGGCATCTCTTGCGTACCTACACGGGTGTATTTACCGGCAGTGACCTTGTCAACTGGCTCCTGGAGGCCGGCGTTGCCAAAGATCGCGAAGAGGCCATTTACTATGGTCGATGTCTCCTTGACAGCAGAGTGTTGAACCACATTGACGGCACGCAACACTTTCAAGACCGAAATCTCCTCTACACCTTCCGTGCATGATGAGGTTCTATAAGCGCACTTGCAGCTCTGGTACATGAGCGCGCTTGCATGTACATCTATTTTGAGGGACTGACTAGGAGATTTTGAATTTGAGGCTGACGTAATAATTTTTGAATATCATTTAGTTTAGGGCTACTAGTAAGGATAATTGCAATTGATGTAAGGCAAAATGTGTCACTTTTATTTCTTAATTTTGTGGGAGATATAGAGGCAATTTTTTCGAAACAGCCATTTCGATCAATGATCTCGAGCTAAAAGGTTGAAAAATTATCGTAAAAGATAAGGATTTTTTTTTAATATTGACCAAGGAAAGTAGGTAAATGCCTTGTTAGATGCAAGCTTTAGTTCCTATTATTTATACAATGACAAAAATCGTATTTTTGTTTAGAAATATAAAGAGTATTTAATGTTTTTATATAGCGACCTGCAAGTATATAAAAACTAGTTGGATTGCTTATAAAACTGTTTTTTCATATTGTAACATTTACGTTATATTTACAACAATTATTCTTTGACATAATATACAATGATGAATGAAGTGCTGGCACTTATTAATCTTTCTGAAGATTGAAAATGTAAATAAGTCGAGATACTTTTCTACGAGATATAATTTATTTGAACAAGTGGAAAGTAACGAAAGTCTTAGAAAAGTTCAATATATTTTGAAATGTTGAATCATGTGAATTTCAAAGTTTGTACATATGAAGATATAATTTATTACTCATTGTCCAATCTAAGAAGAAGCTGCCTTTACTGGGCTAGTCCCTGATTTGTAAAGCTCGAGCACTTTTTGTTTTGAAAGAACAAAGTATTTTATTAAGAAGACAATAAGAGGAAGTCATTGTGATGTATGTATATTTATGGAAAGTAATAAATACACGACAGAATATAAATTTTTGCATTTTCTTTAATCATATATCTAAATCATCATCTGGATCTTCCTCATCCAAATCATCTACATCATCCGGTACATAAATAATTTTTGATTCTCTTCCAGGATTGCCTGGCAAAATATAAGGCAGTGGCACACTGTCCCTTTGTTTCATTTCATGCTCATTCATCTCTATCCTAAAGGAAGCTTGTGGTTTGACTGTTGCTTCTGGGGGTTTGTTTACTTCTGGTTTTAAAGTTAAACTATCTGGAATCTTTTCAGTCTCAATACTGTAAGTTTCCACATTTTGTTTGACCAACTCATTCCAATGTGAAATGCTACCACCAGGTTTCTTATGTATCACAGACACCTCGTAATGTATGTTTGAATCATAAGCCACTTTTTTAGATTTATTTAATTTGAGATATGTGTTGCCCAGTGTTTCCATCCTGGGAATATTCTGATGAAAATCCCTTCTATAGATGCAAAACACCTGTGACCTATGCTTTTGATACAGTTTTTCAATAAACTTGCAGGCCTTAGAAACTCCAATTTGCAAAGCCAATGTACTCAAGCAGTCAATAACAAAGATAGAATTTATGTGCTGTGAAACAAAGTGAGATATTTTCTCAAACAGATCAACTTCTTCATCTTGCACATCTGTGCTAAAATAATCTTGTACTTGAATGTCAGTCAAATTGGTAGACTTCAGACACTTTTCCAAGTGGTACTTAGGATTGGAAAAGAGTAAAATATATACAGGATGCTCTATGCCTTTTTTCCTGATTGCTTGAAGCCACGCTATTATCAGATTTACAGAGTAACTTGCATCCACCCCTGAAATTGAAAATATTTATAACTAAAGATCGGTATAATTAACAAATTCACGAATGATGCACAAAATATATCATTAATGAAATTGCAAATATATTGGTAATTATTTTGACCACATCATTGAATCGTATATACACAATTCGGGATGTCCAAAACAAATAAATACTGTCAAGGTAGAATTGTTGTTTTGGAGCAAAAAGGGTTATGTTTACACTCGTAATTCTTACCTTCGTCCACAACAATGAACTTGTTGCCATCTGTCGTTGGTAGATTCAACAGCTGCGTCATTATATTATTTCCTCACCTCAGTCAACCTTGTTGTGGACCAATTAATAACAGAAAAATTTACTATTTTTCCGCGAAAAAATCGGTGTCAGTGTCATGCTGCTATCTCGCGAAACTGTATAGTACACGTTATATATATTTCCTCAAATTACCGGCACGCCATCTACTTATATACCTACAGTATACTTTCGCTCGCGAGATATGAATGGTTATATCGTTGCCCGTTGGCCCAAACCAAATGCAGGCAGTGCTGTATTTTGTTACGTTGGGGAGCATCATGTAAATAAGGAGCTGCCCGTGTGTGCGATTTTCCAAACGACGTTTTAAACTATTGACGCGTAGAAATATATAGTGTAATATCGAGACATCGTTGAAAAATTTAAGAAGAGTAGACGTATTAACCGAGTGCTTTTGATCGTGTGTGTATATATATATATGCGCACAGGTACTTTTCTAACCTATATCTATATCATTTGCGCCGAAATTTTTTTTCCGTCGTTTTACAGTAGGATCGCTTGTTATGATTTATGCAGGATTTACTTTGAAATTCGAATGATCATTTGAGCATTTTTTGGAAAATTGATCGGCTGTTTGAGCTATTTTGTTGCCGATAATGATTGAGGTTGTGTAATAAAAACGTGATACCAGCATTTTTACGCTCAGTTAGTAATGATAACACATACATGTTTATCGAATTAATGACTCAACCACTGTATACAAACACTTACCGATTAGAGTTTGTTTTTTTTGCAGAAATGTTTTTGCACTGGTGATCGCCTGATTTTTGGATAACAAGTGTCTAACCTGTCATCTTGAAGATGACAAGTACGCTTGTTTTACAATTCGTCCAGCGGCTCAAGTCAAAGCATGAGGATGTCAGAAATAAAGCAGCCCGTGAGCTCTGTCTCTATGTCAAGACAGAGCTACGCGAGGCCACACAAGAGGAAATTACAGCTTTTATGGATGAGTTCAATCACCACATATTTGAGATGGTTTCTGGCTCAGACATCAACGAGAAAAAAGGTGGTATCCTGGCAATAGTATGCCTCATTGGTGCAGATGTAGGCAACATCAATACTCGCACCATTCGATTTGCCAACTATCTGCGAAACCTTCTGCCTTCCAGTGACATTGGAGTTATGGAGTTGGCTGCCAAAACAGTTGGCAAACTAGCTCTGGTTTCTGGCACCTTTACTGCTGAGTATGTTGAATTCGAAGTCAAGAGGGCCTTTGAATGGCTTAGTGGTGATAGAAATGAGAACAAGAGACACGCAGCAGTTTTGGTTCTCAAAGAGCTAGCAGTCTCTATGCCCACATATTTTTTCCAGCATATTACCCAGTTCTTTGAATTGATCTTTAAAGCAGTCTGTGACCCTAAGCCAGCCATTCGTGAAGGTGCTGTAGAAGCCCTCCGCGCAGCTCTAGTCTTGACAGCACAACGTGAAACTGCCAAGCAGACACAGAAACCCACATGGTACAAGTTGTGCTATGAAGAGATAGTTGCAGGCTTTGAGGAGGTTTATGTCCGGGAGAAGAGCTTCAATCGGGATGATCGAATGCACGGCTCATTGCTAATTCTCAATGAGCTGTTGCGCTGTAGTAATCTACAATGGGAGCGGCTTTATGAAGACCTCATGGAGCGGCTCAGCTGTTCCAGCCAGCCGACCGACAATGATATCCTGTCATTGATGCCGAGATTAAAGACGAGCCTCATGTCAAAGTGGACGGCCTCAGCTCCTCAGAGTTCGTTGCAGAGTGTTCAACACAATCTCCATCCAGTTCACGAGTCGAACGCCTGTCGGAGTTTGATGCTGGAGAAACTCGATGAAATCAACGCAGACGTGATGAACCAGCGCCACTGCCGCAACTCGCACATACAGAACGCGCTCATGACTCTGCTACCAAGATTAGCGGCCTTCAACAAGGAAAAATTTGTTCAGGACAATCTACGCGAGTGCATGCATTATCTAATTGTCAGCCTGAGGGGCAGAGAGAAGGACAGAGCAGCTGCCTTTACCACGATCGGGTTGATAGCTGTAGCCGTTGACGAGGCCATCAAGCCTTACTTACCCAAGATTATGGACGTGATTAAAAGCTCGCTACCGTCCAAAGAGACACCCAACAAAAAGAGGAGCTCTGCTCTCGAACCTGCGGTTTTTGTTTGCATTACACTGCTGGGACATGCTGTGAAACAGACCATCACGTCGGATGTGAGGGATTTGCTGGAGCCGATGCTGGCTACCGGGTTGTCGCCGATTCTCACCACCTCCTTGAGAGAACTGGCGCATAGCGTGCCTTCCTTGAAGCCTGATATATCTCAGGGCCTACTCAGGATGTTGTCACAGGTTTGTTCATCAAATACTACTGAGAGTTACGATTATAGAATTAATCTGGATGAGTACTAACAAACGTTATTTCTCTCCAGGTGCTGATGTACAAGCCTCTTCGTCATCCAGGTGCACCTTGGACAGCCACAAGTCCCGTTTCTGCCCCACCTACTGAGATCGATGTAGCTTCCACGGTCTTAGGTCTTCGCACCCTTGGTACCTTCAACTTCGATGGAAATCCATTATTACAGTTCGTGCGTCGTTGTGCCGACTACTTCCTCACATGGGAAGAACCGGAGGTACGTCTCGAGGCCGTCAAAACGTGCTCGAGACTGCTGAGATTAGCGCTTGGTCAACCCGGACCTACTGTTACTAGTACCGTATCTACTGTGCTTGGGAAATTGTTAGTCGTGGGAATCACGGATACCGATTCGGATGTTAGATACTGGGTGCTGGCGTCGCTGGATGAGCCATTTGATATTCATCTAGCACAAGCAGAGAGTCTCTCATGTTTGTTTGTCGCTATGAATGACGAGGTTTTTGAAATTCGGGAATTAGGTGAGAATAGTATTTTCTAATTTTTTCATACATTGCTTTTTTATCAACTATCAGGATCGTTATAATTTTTTTTCGACTTTTATACAGCTATTCGTACAATCGGTCGGCTGAGCGGCATGAATCCAGCCTACGTGATGCCATCCCTTCGTAAAGCTCTCATACAGTTCCTCACCGAGCTCGAACACTCGGGTATGGGTCGCAACAAGGAGCAGGCAGCCCGTATGCTGGATCATCTAGTCGTCTCAGCACCGAGACTCATCCGACCCTACATGGAACCGGTGCTCAAAGTTTTGGTACCCAAGCTAAAGGAAACCGAAACTAATCCAGGAGTTGTGCTGGCAGTTTTGAGAGCAGTTGGAGATTTGGCAGAGGTTAGCGGCGCTGAGATGCAGCCCTGGATGCCTGAGCTGCTCGCAATATTGCTAGAGATGCTAGTGGACGCGTCGTCGCCGGAAAAGAGAGGTGTTGCACTGTGGGTCTTGGGTCAGCTTGTTGGTAGTACGGGTCATGTAGTGCGACCGTATACACAGGTAAATGGAGGAATTTATGCGATTTATATGAAGAGCGCGAAAGCAATGCTAAATTTATTTTTCCTTTGCAGTACCCATCGCTGCTCGATGTTCTTCTGAACTTCCTCAAGACCGAGCAACAGCCCGTCGTTCGTCGTGAAACTATCCGTGTACTTGGTCTTTTAGGCGCGCTCGACCCCTACAAGCACAAAATGAACCTTGGACAGATATCATCTCCACAGCTCGAAGCTCTGAGCTCTCGACCGTCTGCCGATGCTCGCCCTGAAGCTGGTGACGAGCTTAGCACCAGTGAGATGCTGGTCAATATGCCCTCGGCTACCCTGGAGGAGTACTATCCAGCCGTAGCCATCGCAACCCTCATGCGCATTATCCGCGAGCCAACTCTCGCGCAGCATCACACTATGGTTGTCCAAGCCGTCACTTTCATTTTCAAGAGTCTTGGTATTAAATGCGTGCCATATATATCCCAAGTGATGCCGAGTTTTCTTAACGTGCTTCGGACTGCAGATGTCGGATTCCGGGAGTATCTCTTCCAGCAGCTCGCTATTCTCATTGCTATCGTCAAGCATCATATTCGCAACTACCTCGATGACATATTCGCGCTTGTGCAAGAGTTCTGGACGTGGAACAGTCCGCTTCAAGGCACGCTCATTCATCTAGTCGAACACATCGCTGTGGCTTTAGGAGCCGAATTTAAGATATATCTTCCTCGCCTGATGCCTCAAGTAAGAATAGCTCTTTTCATTTTTATAATTCAAAACGATAATTTTTATTTTCTTTAAACTTGACCTTCTATTTTCTGTAGATACTGCGAGTCCTGAGTCATGACACAAGCAAAGAACGCCAGGTCACGGTGAAACTGTTACTCGCTTTGCAAAAGTTCGCCGGAAACCTCGACAATTACCTGCACTTGGTCTTACCACCTGTAGTCCGACTCTTCCAGACGAGTCCGGATTGCCCGGTCGCTGTCAGTCGGTGTGCTCTGGAAACAGTCGAACAACTAGCCGAAAGCCTTGACTTTACAGACTTTGCCTCCCGCATCGTACAGCCGCTCGTTCGAACGCTGGATCAGTGTTCCGAGCTTCGAGCTCCGGCCTGCGAGACTCTGTGCGCCTTATTGCTGCAATTGGGGCCCAAGTTCCACATCTTCTTGCCACTTGTTCAGCGTGTCATGGTACGGCATAGGATCGTCCATCCACGATTTGAGAGTTTAGTAGACAAAGTGCAAAGCGCATCTAGATTAGGAGGCCCAGGACGTTTTGAAGTAGCCGAGCACGATCACCTGTTGCTCAGTGGGGCCAAACAGCGCCAGGCCAGAAGTAAGAGTCAGCGCGCGGAATTGGGCCTAGCTAGTGCTGCAGATACAACCGTCATCAAGAAGCTCAACGTTTCTGCATCGAATCTTCAAAAAGCCTGGACAGCTACTAGACGCGTGTCCAAGGACGACTGGCTCGAGTGGCTTCGCAGCCTCTCCATTGGTCTCTTAAAAGAATCCCCGTCGCCGGCCTTACGTTCCTGCTGGGCTCTGGCCCAAACCTATTCACAGCTACCGCGAGACCTCTTCAACGCGGCTTTTGTCTCCTGCTGGAGCGAACTCGACGAGTCCCACCGCACCGAGCTCGTGGCTACTCTTCAACAAGCTCTCATGGTTCCCGATATACCCGAGATCAGTCAGACAATCCTAAATCTCGCCGAGTTTATGGAACATTGTGATAAGGGACCGTTACCTTTGGATAGTAAAGTCTTGGGTGAACGAGCGATGCATTGTCGGGCATACGCTAAGGCGCTCCACTACAAAGAGGACGAATACCACAAGGGCCGCAGCGGTGCTGTATTCGAGTCACTCATCAGCATTAACAACAAATTACAGCAGAAAGAGGCTGCGGAAGGTCTACTCGAGTACGTTATGAATCAGCAGCAAGAGAACAACAAGCAAGAGCTGAAGGTGCAGGTTCGCTGGTACGAGAAACTCCATAACTGGGACAAGGCTTTGCATCTGTATAGGGAGAGGTTGGAGGTTGATGCGCAAGACGTTGAGTCGACTTTGGGAGAGATGCGGTGTTTGGAAGCTTTGGGAGAATGGGGACAACTGCACGAGGTGGCGATGAGACAATGGAGTTCGCATACCCAAGAGACTAAACAGCGCATGGCCAGAATGGCAGCGGCGGCTGCCTGGGGGTTGAACCAGTGGGAGAGCATGGAAAAGCACGTGGCGCTGATTCCCAAAGAAACTCAAGACGGAGCTTTCTACAGAGCTGTGTTGGCAATTCACGACGAGCAATATGACCTGGCGCACAAGTTGATAGACAATGCGAGAGACTTACTGGACACCGAATTGACAGCCATGGCTGGCGAGAGTTATCAGAGAGCTTACAACGCAATGGTCGAGGTACAGAAGCTCGCGGAGCTCGAGGAGGTGATACAGTACAAGCTCGTACCGGAAAGACGAGCGACCATCAAGTCCATGTGGTGGGAGCGATTGCAGGGTGGTCAACGGATCGTAGAGGACTGGCAGAAGATCATACAGGTGCACACGCTCGTTATTTCTCCACAGGACGATATGTACACATGGCTCAAGTATGCGAGTCTTTGTCGGAAAAGTGGAAACCTTGCGTTGTGTCACAAGACACTGGTTATGCTGCTAGGAGTCGACCCATCCACAGCGAGACCCGACCAAGCTCTTCCCATTCAACATCCACAGGTAATTGATATTTAAATTTTTTTATTTTCTAGCTCTTTTTACATTTGGATCATCTCATACTAATGAGAACCATTTATTCGCCTGTCGACAGGTAACATTCGCTTACTGCAAGCACATGTGGGTGGATGGCAAGCGTGACGCAGCTTATGGTCAACTCCAGCGCTTCGTGCGTACCTTCCTACCAGGCCAGCAACAACAGCAGCAGCAACCAGCCGAAGACGAACGTCAACTCGAAGCTCGCAAGCGCCTACTCGCTCGTTGTTATCTCAAACTCGGAGAGTGGCTGGAAGCTCTGCAAGGTATCAACGAGGACTCGATTCCCAATGTCTTGTCTTACTACGCGCACGCGACAAAGCACGATCCGAGTTGGTACAAAGCCTGGCACGCGTTCGCCTACACCAACTTCGAAGCGGTATTGTTCTATAAACACCAACAAACGGAAACGGCATTCAACGAGCAGCAACAGCAACAACAAAATGGAGGTCCAAACGGAGCGAATGTTTTGGCAAACGGAGCTGCAAAGAGTCAATTGTCGTCCCAGTTTATAACGAGGTTCACGGTACCAGCGCTGGAAGGTTTCATCAGATCGATCAATCTGTCAAATGGGAACTCTCTGCAGGATACGCTCAGGTTGCTGACGTTGTGGTTCGAGTATGGACAGTGGCCTGAAGTTTACGAGGCTATTATAGAGGGCATTCGACTCATTGAAATCAACACTTGGCTACAGGTTATACCGCAGCTCATAGCCAGAATTGACACACCGCGAGCTTTGGTCGGACGTTGCATTCATAATCTTCTCGTTGACATCGGCAAGACTCATCCTCAGGCTCTGGTATATCCATTGACCGTGGCATCGAAGAGTGCGAGTCACGCGCGTAAGACGGCCGCTAACAAGATCTTGAACAGCATGAGCGAGCATAGTCCGACATTGGTACAACAGGCGAAGATGGTGAGTGACGAGCTCATCCGCGTAGCCATACTCTGGCACGAGTTGTGGCACGAGGGTCTCGAGGAAGCGAGTAGACTGTATTTCGGTGAACGAAATGTCAAAGGCATGTTTGACACACTAGAACCTTTACACGCGATGCTGGAGCGCGGACCTCAGACGCTCAAAGAAACGTCTTTCAATCAAGCCTATGGTCGCGACTTAATGGAAGCACAAGACTGGTGTCACAGGTACAAGGTGTCAGGAAACGTACGCGATCTCAATCAAGCCTGGGACCTTTACTACCACGTGTTCCGGCGAATATCGAGACAATTACCACAGCTGACGAGTCTCGAATTGCAGTACGTCAGTCCTAAGCTGCTGTTGTGCAGAGATTTGGAACTGGCTGTACCGGGAAGCTATCAACCCGGGCAGCCTGTTATCAGGATCGGTAGTATAAATAGTTCGCTGCAAGTCATAACGAGCAAACAGCGACCGAGAAAGTTATGCGTCAAGGGTAGTAACGGAAAGGATTACATGTTCTTGCTCAAAGGTCACGAAGATCTTCGTCAGGACGAGCGTGTTATGCAGCTATTCGGTCTAGTCAATACTTTGTTGCTGCACGATCCAGATACGTTTAGGAGAAATTTGACGATTCAGGTAAATATTGATAATCTGATTATTTTAAATTAAATGAAAAAGATTTATTTCGTTATACCTAACAAATGATTGGTGTTACATGCAGAGATACGCCGTTATTCCTTTATCTACAAATAGTGGCCTTATTGGATGGGTACCTCACTGTGATACTTTGCACACTTTAATCAGGGATTACCGAGAGAAAAAGAAGATACTTCTCAACATCGAACATAGAATTATGCTGAGAGTAAGTGTCAACCTGATGTCGCTATGTTTGAGAGCTTGTTAAATTGAGAAATAATAAAACTCATATTATTACAGATGGCACCGGACTACGATCACCTGATGCTCATGCAAAAAGTCGAAGTTTTTGAACACGCCTTAGAACACACGTGCGGTGACGATTTGGCCCGTTTGCTCTGGTTGAAATCACCATCGAGCGAGGTCTGGTTTGATCGACGCACCAACTACACTCGCTCACTGGCCGTTATGTCGATGGTTGGATACATCCTCGGTTTGGGCGATCGACATCCCTCGAATCTTATGTTGGACAGGCTTAGCGGCAAAATACTTCACATTGACTTTGGCGATTGCTTCGAGGTCGCTATGACTCGCGAGAAGTTCCCTGAAAAGATACCCTTCCGTCTCACCCGAATGTTAATTAACGCGATGGAGGTGACGGGTATAGAGGGCACATACAGACGCACCTGCGAATCGGTTATGTCGGTGCTACATCGCAACAAGGACAGCTTGATGGCCGTACTCGAGGCCTTCGTTTACGATCCTTTGTTGAACTGGAGGCTGATGGACAACGCCGCTCCTAAGGGCAAGAGGAGCGACGCACAGGGCATGAGCACTAGTAGTAGTCAGGAACATGGTGACATGCTGGATTCGTTGACAGCTACGTTCCCGAAGAAGGGCGTACCTTGTAGCATTGAAAACGGAGGTATGTGTATTTTTCTTTAAGATATCAGATCATTTTGGATTAAAGAATCTCGATTAAAATTTTCCATTTTCCAACAGGTGACAGTAATCAGCCAGAAGCTTTGAACAAAAAGGCTCTTCAGATCATAAACAGAGTCCGTGATAAGCTCACTGGCCGCGACTTTTCACACGAAGAGACGCTAAGTGTGCAGCGACAAGTGGATCTTTTGATACAACAAGCAACTAATAATGAAAACCTCTGTCAATGTTATATAGGATGGTAAGTTAAATATTCGATAGATAACACACGCCACTCCAATTTTTATAAAATGTTGCACAATTTATTTAATGCTCTGTACAAGTAATGAAACTAGATAGTTTCTGTAAAAAATTTCATTATCACCGTCCATCGTTAGATTATCAAATTTACTACAGACATCTTGCTCTTTTGTTTCAGGTGTCCATTTTGGTAAACGACAAGCCAATTTTAACAAGCTAAACTCCAATTAAGTAGGCCTTTAATACAAGACAAACCAAAAAATAAAACAAGGAATTTTGCATTTTGTTGAAACGTGTATTCTGCCGAGCATACGAGTATATACTTTAATTATCTATGCATAAGTGTTCGTGCGGACTCTCGAGAATGGGTGTCGTTTTACACAGTTCCTGGTTATTACATTGAGCGTGTAAATATTTGAGCGAATGTGAGTACAAATGGATGTAGTAGCCTCTCGCGCGCGAGTGTGTTTTTCGAATCCGATTGCGATGAGCCGCCAGCAATATACTGGCAGTATACTATAGAAATACGAGACAATTACATTGTAAATATAGAACATAAAAACGCTCATAAAGCTTAAACTACATGTATAAGATAATAAAGCATTCCCGCTTAAAAAATGGTCGTTCTCTTTTTGTTACCTTATTGCCTAGCGTTAATTAGCATTATGCATTTACGGCAAATTTCAAATTCTTACGGTTATTCATTATCATTTATTTATTTATTTTTTAAGAAGATTCTTATGAGTTTCATTATAGCTAAAATTTACGATTATAAAAGATTGCTCTGAAAGTTTATTGCACATCAGCACATAAAATCTTCATAACGTTTTGAATATCTCTGAATATCAATTGATTCGATTGTCTGGTACCAGATACAGTTTTCCAAAAACATCTTTCTTTGCACATAAAAGAAATAAAGCCCGCTTAACTCGCGTTATCCGATATAAAATTATTTTTGCTGCCTTTGCGAAAAGCGTAAGGCAACAACTCGTGCGTCGTGGTGACCAGCACGTCCTTCATACCGGGGTCTGTCACGTAAACCGGAAAGTCACCGAATTCGCAGAGCATCTGTCGGCAGACACCGCAGGGCGTTGTTAGCCGGCCGTCGATGCTGTTAGCAACGACACTTATGGAGTGAAAATCCTGTTGACCCTCACTGATGGCTTTGGTCAGGGCGCAACGTTCGGCGCAGATGGAGGCAGAGAACGAGGCGTTTTCGACGTTGCAGCCAGTGCGGATGGAGCCGTCAGCACATCTTAGCGCTGAGCCCACCGCAAACTTGCTGTACGGAGAGTACGAAAAAGTACGAGCTTGTAACCCCTCGCGAATCAGCTGCTGAGCTGCTGCGTCTGCAAAAATTCGCGATATTTTTAGTAGAGAAGTATTCAAAAATGGAATGTCTTCGGATTTTCTTGGAAGACGTAAAAACGTTTAAGTGCGGGTTGAAGTCGTGACATTTTTACTACAATCAATGGTCTACATTTGTCAAAATTAAAAAAAAAATCACGTTTTGCAAGTCATTTGGAATATTAACATTTGAGAAATATGCATAACAGCTGATATTGCAAATTATTGAACTAAGAATTTGATATTGTACTTGTGTATAGCAGTCATTGATTGAGCGGTCTGAAACAATGTCTGCTCGTTAACGATATAAATTGCTTTTATTGGTACAAACACAAAATCATTACTGCTTATGAACTTTAATATGTTTTTAATATTAATTTTTTTCCTGCGTCTTTCAAATCGCTCAATTGCAAGCATTATCTTTAATACATGATGTATGCACGTAATTTTGAAAAACGCAAAACCTTATCGTTCTTGATAAGCTTGACCCGGAATTTATCGTGCATTTAATTATTAATCATGAGATAACAAATTTGCAAATATCGCGTAAATCAAGATTCAAGGATGAGCGTGAATAGTTGGACGAAAGATAATTTACGATCATTAAAATGACTGTTTACAACTACTTTGAGGCGCACATTCAGTACATTTATTGCATTTCTGTGAAATATAAATGCATTATTTTTATTGAATTGCTTATTATTTCTAAGTAAAAATTAAAAGAGATTTAACAGATGTAAATATGCATTATTTTCAACACTCCACTGGTATAAAATCTAAAGAAAAACCCACAGACAAAAAGGCCGCGCATTAATAATGACAGATATTCGATGATGATTTGAATTCGGGTGAACGTAACTTTATACTTCCGAAAGCTGCTAATTTGTATATCAGAAAAGAGAAAGACGATTCAGTAAAAGTAAAGTACAAATCTTTGAATAATGTTTTGAGTATGTACATACTAGTTTGTAGAATATTGTAAGCAATTTTGAAGAATAATTGTATGCATACGTGTGCAATTAGTCGCTGACGCGCGCATCTTCCATTTAAGAAAGTCGCGAGCTTGCCCGAGTTTAGCGACTAAAAAATTAACTAATTTTATATTTACCAAGTTTGTCGAAAGTAACCAAGCTGCCGAGGCTCATTTTGAACGACTATATACGCCTACAACGCGTGCACAAAATTCAAAGCCCGAATTACAACTGCTTGTACTACTATGCCACTCGGCGTATACGCTGCCGTCAGCTGCTCAAGCAAGAGTGTTCATGCGTTCGGCAGTTGTACCGAGCAGCTATTCCGTAGTCCCTCCGTAGACGGCACGCAGTGCGCAAGACGAAGACGAAGGCATCGCAAGATTAATATACGAGTCGAAAGAGGACAGATGTTAGCCCAAGTGGCGGCTTTTCCCCTCCACGGTAGCAGAGTAACTTTCTGCTGCTTGTGTCTCATGGTTGCAAAGGCGGTATAGTATATACTATATTATACAACGGTGACTCCGAAAAAAGTGCGCAGCTTGCTATAACCTTACCAAGAGACCAAGCGTGCCTTGGCATAGCGGAGTTGACGCACACGAGCCCTCGAATATTTTTTCTTCTTTTTTTCAACGCCTTTTTTTTTGTCAGAGTTGTGAAATCGAGCGATATTACATCGCGTATTTTTTCCTTTCTATTACTTGGACTGACTAGTTGCAAATTATAACGAGAGAAAGAGAGAGTATATAAACGAAAGCTTTTTGCGTGTATGTATACTTAAACTTTATTAGGTATTGGCGATGATCATTTATATTGGCATTGCTTGTATTAAGTACACATAATAGTTTAAATTTCGTAATAATAAAAATACTATAATGCTAAAATTAATAATAAAATTATTAAAAATAATTATCAGACTTTGGATACACTATTCTTAAATATTCAATGGAAAAATGGCAATAATATAATAATAATGTTAATAATAATTAAGAATTTTAGCGTATAACGAATTAGAAACAAGTTTTCTCAAAATACATTTTTTTACAGTGCTAATGATGAAATATGATTTTTCTCAGAAGCCCCGAAATCGTGCAGTTTCGTGACTTCTCAGGGTCTCTAATATAACGGATAAATTTCCCAACAATTTAATAAATAATAATCTATCAAATCTAAAAGTTGACAGTTATAAAAAAAGAATATCAAATTTCAATACTATTTAACACGAAGCAGTTAGTCATTCCGGAAAGTTTTCCAGGATACACTTAGAGCAAATCAGACATTACGAACTTACAAAAGACATATAAATGAAATGGCAGTAACAAAACAAGTTGGAAGCTTAATAGTACTAATAAATTAATAGTCTTCAGTCTGCGTGTGAGCGAACGGCTCCCCCTCTCAGCGCGGGAAGCTTCTCATGCGAATAATGAACCTGAGAACATAGACGATAATTTTTCCGAAATCACTCATTCCGATCCCGAAGCGGCGTGTGCGGCTTGTGAGGTGATGAGACAGGCGTTGTGTTCGCGCTTTTAGGAAACAACGTTTTGCCAGCTGCGAGAGGTGAGGAGATTCCCGCCATCGAATGTAGGTTCTCCTTGCCCTGACCGACATGCCGTCGTTCTTCCAGCAGCTTTAGCTTCTCGTTAGCCAGGCGAAGCTCCTCGATCAGATTGGTTTTGGAATCAAGTTCCTAAAAACACATGATGCATAAATACTGAACGATTAGCGATTGAGATTTTCTAATGAAGGCATAGACTGCGTTAAACGACGGTGCGATATTATGAAGTGTTGCGATGTGACACATCTTGCGAAGATGGTATAGAAAAAATACATTTTATTCAACGCTTTGGTAGTTCTCGGACTTATAACATCTTCCGAGGATACATACATTAAATTATAAATATTCACAATTACAAGGTAATAACACAGCACTTTTTAAAATGACCGACATGCATTTAAATCTGATTTCTGTTTTACGTTCTACTCAAATACGCAATACGTAAAAGGCTTTGTTAAGTAAAGGGACCATATCCAGTACAGTCCTAGGACAAGGGTGAATGCGAAGATTGCACGAACCTGCCGCAATCGAAGAAGGTCCAATTGTTGGTTGTTAATCTTTTCCTTCAGTTGAGATACATGTTTTATCCTCTGTTTATGGTTATTGTGGCTTACAACTTCAGTGTACTTATCCGTTATTTGTTGACACTCCTCGGCTAAACGTTCACACGTGCGTTCATATTGTTTCACTTGCCTGCAAAAAATAATTCAAATATTAACTTAGTAAATAGATACTTTGTTTGGTAAGAATTTCAAACTCTTACTTTTCAAGTTTTTCTCTCTGAGTTTTTTCTGATTTCAGTTTTTCCGTCAACTGTTCTACCTGGTCATTGTACTTGAGTTTTAACTCTTCAAAATCATATTTTTTATCCTAAAATATGATAACATAAATTAATATATAACGTTTACCAAGTGGTCCTCAATATCATTTAATGAAGAATATTCACCTCTGCAGCATCTTTCTGCTCTTTTAGAAGTTTGATTTCTCCTCTCAATCTGGATAACTGGTCGTTCATCTGAAATGTGGCATTGAAGTTGAAAAATTTCAAAGAGTGATTTTCATTAGGCAATAGTTTTGTGCAAGTTCGTAAGTATACCTCATTAATTTCAAGCTTGTATTGTTCGGATTGCAGCTCATAGCACATTTTGTGTTCTTCAAGGGTTTGATCCTTATTATCTAATTGTTGCATAAGTTTAGTATTTTGCAACTGTAACTTTGACATCTCGATAGATTGTTCGTCATTGATTTCCTCCAGTTTTAACAGCATGTCTGTAGCTTCACTCAGCCTATCTGCCATTTGACTGAGGGTTCCCTGCAGCTCTGCGTTACGCTCCGATTTTTCCTGACACTCCTTCTGAACTTTTGCAAGTTCTTCGATCGTCACAGTTCTTAAGCTTTCAATTTTGGCATTAAACATAGTCTTGGCTGCGTTGATCTCATTTACGCTTTGTACCTCCATCTGACTGATGTGCTCGACTTTTTCGTCAATTTTGTCCGTGATGGTATCTAATTGTTCTTGTGCCATTTTAGAATTCGACGTAATATTATCGAGCAACTCGCGGTATCCCACCAAAGAACCTTCTTTTGTCTGCAACTCACGCTGCAGCCTCTCGACCTCAGCTTCACTTTGTGCGAGTCTACGAGTAAGAGCTGCAACAGAAGCCTGGTTTTCAGCCATGACAACTTCGAAGCGGCGTCTTCTGGCCACCATCTCCGCGGATTCGGTGCGAATTTGGTCTTTCAGATTGCGTAGCTCTTCTTTCTTTTCGACAAGCTCTGCCTCGGCACGATCCAATTCGGCTTGCAAACTCTGACTAAAGCTTTCCTGCAATGATAAATGTATGAAATATTTTTGTATATCGTATTTTTGAAGTAGACTCGAGTTTAACTATAATTTTTACCTGAGTTTCAGCAGTACACTTCATCTCCTCTAATGCAGCTGTCAAACGGATAACATCTAAGTCTCTTTGAGCTAATTTTGTATTTAAAGACGCTTTTTCACTCTCCAAAAGATCCAAGCTTGCATTATACTTTTCCGTCACTTGGCGTAACTCTTCTTCCGAGGCTGTTTTGGCTTCCCGCGTCAACACACTCACCTAGAAAATGTAATCATGATTATTCCAAGTGTTCCATTGCACAGGTTACTATTTCACGTGGAGTAAAATCAAAAGTAATAATGCACCTTTGCATCAGTTTCGGCAATTACCCTTCTTACGCGTTCTTCACTTTCAGCTTTGCAAGCTTTCAATGTCTCTCGCGTAATCGCTTCTGCGTTCTCAACCATTTTATTCGCACACTCTTTCATTCGTTTCTTTTCATCCTCGATTCTCTTATCCATTGCCTTCTTTACTTCAGCAAGTTCCTCATTGCGAGCAGTAGTCATCTGTAATAAGTGAAAAAAATCATTGTGATGAAATTCCTAATGCTGAAATCGGTAATTATTTTATTAATTATAACATTTACGTTATCAAGCTCTTTTAGGTATTCGCTTCTAGCTTCTTCAAGTAAGTCTTTAAGTTTGGTTTGCTCTTCCTCGTGTATCTTGGTCATAAGTTCTATTTCGCCTTTATGTGAGGCTACCACTTTGGCATACTTTTCATTAGCTTCTTCCAAGTCTGCTTTAACTTCGTGCATATTGCGATTAACCTAGAATTAGATTGATTAAATTTTGTTAAAGATTGACTAAATAAAACGATCATTTAAAAAAAGGATAATTCGTACATCTTTGTATAATTTCTGTACATCCTGAAGTTCCTCTGTCAAAAAGGCGTTAGTTTCGTTAGTCTCTGCCAATTTATTTTCTAAATCAATAATCAACGACCGTTTCATCTCGAGATCCTGCTCGAGGTTTTCACGCTCTTCATTGAAATTGTCTCTCGACAGTTCGATTTCGCGTTCGTAAGTCAATTTCAAGTCAGTAACAAACTTTCTAATATTTTTAAGGAACTCTTCAATTTCGGGACTGAAAGACATTTTTTCGATGTTCCACTTGCCATCGTAGTTATCGTAATCGAAGTATTCTTGTAGTACGGTAGTCATTTTCTCGATCAATTCCGAGGTCATCGGTAAAGCTTGAGGAATGCTATCGTTTTCGATGCTTTCCAAATTCGCTTCTAGTTCTGCTACTTCTTTTTCCGACTTTTTGAGCTAAAAAAAACAACGATAGACGCAGTTGAGTATACATGACACTTTTACCAATTATTCATAAATCTTGTTGTGAATACCTCAATTTGAACTTCGCTCAATTTACGCTCGGTTTCCGCCTGCAAATTCAACAGATCTGCCATTTGCATGTCTTTGAGGTTCAAAGCTTCATTCAGCTCTTCCGTCATCTTATCCAACTTCTGAGTGGCCAACTGAAGTTTCTCCATCTTATCAACAATATCAATTTGTTCTTTGAACTTTTGCAGTTCATCTTTCAAACTGCTAATTTTTGCGTTCAATTCCTCCTCAATTTTATTCTTTTCACAGATCAGTTCTTTTTTAGTCTCCAAAGCAGAGGTCAGCTGAGACTGAAGAGCCTGCATCTCGATCAGATATTTCTCATTCTTATTCTCCATAACTTCTTGCTGTAATTTTGCCTTTAATTACAAAAAAAGAATACATTGCGAAATTAAAAAAAAAATAAAAATAAAAAAAACAACTAAAAATTATCAAACAATGTAATCCTTCGAAGTTTACCATGGATTCAATATCCTTCTGATGCTGCTCCTCAATCTGCGCATGCTTCTTCTGGAGAATCTCGAATTTCTCGTTCAAATCGCTAATCTCGGCCTTCATGTCATCCATCTGTTTTTCGTACTCGTGAATGGTCTTGTCTTTGTTGGCGCACTCCACCTTCAAATCGGCCAATTCGTGCAGCGGCTCATACGGGGTCTGTGAATCTTTGGATTCGCTGTTGTACAGCTTCGTCTTGACGCGCGGACAGCTCATGCCCGTTGGTTTTGCAATCACGCGTTTCTTTGGCACTTGAGGCTGGAGTTAGGAGACGCAAGTAAAGATCAAGTTCCAAAGATAGGCGGGCTAAAGCTAATCAGATAAATTACCGTTCTGAACTGTTTAACGGAGGCATTGCTGGTACCGCGGCTCGATACCGAGGCGTTGCACTCGGCGCCGCTGCTCGTGGTGCTCTTGGCATCGTGGTGAGACTTCCCGGGTTTGTCGATAATCGTGCCCTTGACCTTTCTGTCGAATTTGGGGTCGTAGGCTCCCGGAGGTGGTGCCTCGCCTGCAAAAGTTCAAAGACTCGTTGTTAATAAGGATCGTCGATAAATCCATAAATTGTCTTTTATTCGTACAAGACAATGTCATCGTCTCTTCGTCCACTGTTTGCCTCCAGCCGAGAAAGCCGAGGAGAGGGGGTGCGAAAAACACATAAAATACATACATAAAACAGGGCCACCCCACGTATATAGGCATAGCCATGCGTAGCTATGACATAGGTACACATCGGGCCCACGAGAGCGAAAGCGTCAAGTCAAAGAGAGAAAGAGAGACGGCGAAAGCCGCCGGCTGCAGGGTAATGACGGAGGGAGAGAAAACGACATTCGACACATACCTACGCAGCGAGAGAGAGAGAGGGAGATATGCGCATACGACAGACACACGAGGGGACAGCTGGTAAGTTTATACATTGGGGCCCCGCTTGCGTCGCGCGAGCGTAACGTTATGCCAGGTGTGTACGCAACGCGCCGGGCGCGCGAGCACAATTTTTCTCATGCGAGCCCCCCTTTTTTCTCGCACTCGGCCCGCGCACAAAGAGAGAAAATACCTATATACGATCTCTCGCTCTGCAAGGGACACTGCACCCCCAGAGCCGTCCGATGTAGTCTGTCCTTTTTTTTCACGCTGCTCTCGGACCTTTACCTTTTGACGCAGCTGGGGGGGGGGGGGGGGGAGATCGTGGACGAGCTGTGCGCCACCCCCTTGTTTTTCGGACGCCGGAATCGGAGAATTTAAAAAACATCGTTGCGTCGCAGACCTGTTTTCGTTGCCAAGTATATAAGCTGCATCGGCGTTTACCGCCATTTAAAACGCAACGATCTTTCCTTATCGGCATTCACGAACTCATTCTTTTTACCGTGCGCAGAATAAATGATATTTAAACAAACAGTACTTACTCGTGAGCTCGTTGAACCGTTGAATTCTCGCCTTTGAGAACGACATTTTTCCGTTTGCAGGCTATGGGACAGGCGTTTGTTGACAGCGAGAAGCTCCTCGGGTTTTTCGGTAAAAGGCGCGAAAAACAGCGAAGAATCGAACTCTCTCTTTCTTGCAGCGGACGCGCCGATCGTGCCAAAAACCTAACCGTCAAAACGAAGCCCGGCAATATATATATAGTTATCCAACGACGAGTAAGCTATAAAGGAATGGGTGAACAACGACCGAAAATAAGGAACACTACGCGAAACTAAACGACGACGACGACAACGACGACGACGACGACGAGGCCCTAACACCGCGACATGTTCACCTTCGAGACTCGTAAACGCGACTGACTGATGTCCCGCGCGAGAGCGGCTGCAGAGGCGCCCTTCGGATTTTTAACGGTTGCGCAAACTATATATAGATATACCCGCAGCAGTGCTGCCTGCGTATAGGTATATACAGCGGCGGGCCCTACCCTGTTCCCTCGAGACTGTCTCTCTCTCTCTCTCGGACCGTCTGCACGCAATTGGCGGGAGCGCGCGCGCGCAAGCTGGGGGTTGGCTCGGCCTTAAGTAGAGGCCCCTGACTCTCTCTCTCTCTCTCTCTTTCTCTCCCGGCTCGCTCATCATTTTTGCTGTCTGCAGCGTGCTGCTGCTGACGAGTTGCTTTTGAGAGAAAAAAGGCATTTAAATAAAACGAGCTGTGTCCTGCTGCACGTCTGCATGAATAATTCTGGCAATGTCTTCGGGCCACTGTGCGTGAATGGCTGTTGTCTCTCGAGTGTTATATACAGTTGAGAAGTCTTTTCAATGTTTTAGGATTTTGCTTGTTAAATTGGGGATTTTAAATGCACCACTCGTTAATCGCAAGCATCATTACACCGACGTTGAAATTACAGCTGGTACTACACGTATACTCTGATGCAATCAGCTTCGCAGTGAATTTATATGCAAACAATGAGCAGTACGAAGGTATTATGTTATAATAGCTTTCGCATATATATATAGGTTTCAGATAATTCAGTCAGTGAACGATACTCACCCTCGGCAGTACACCTATACAGCGCATAGGCATCATATACCCCTTGGAAATTGGGCCCCTCGTTCACCCTAATCATTCTATGCTCGAGCACAAAAAGTGCGTATAAGCGAAAATCGATGCTCGCGTTCAATAGAACACAAATGATCAAGTGTCCTGCAGTCGAGGTACAAAGAGAGCTCGTACAACTTTTCTCACGCGGCATTTGATGCGGCGAAAATTTTCCAATCAACGTCAGCGATATCGAGAAAAACAAATTGCGAATAAATATTTTAACGATTTGAAAAATTTACTTTTAAAGCTGCAAGATTGTAGTTATAATACTTGTCAATGTTTTTATTTCAATTAAAATATTTTGAATATTATTTATGATAAAAAGAATTTTTGAACTAGATTGGGACAAAAATAAACAAACAGGCGATGCTTTTGAAATAGTTTTGTTATTTATTGTATATAGTTATTAAAATTATCGTAATATTCTAAATCAGTTATTTACACAGGTCTTTCGAATATATTCCTATAAAGCGCTCGGCTTCTTCGATAATTGACGCTCGTGTAATCGGATGGTAAGTAAAGGATGATCGGACGATGTAAACTTTTTATGCGTGTGGGTAAAAAAGATAAATGGCATTAATAAGTATAAGTATTACTCATTTGTCGAAAATAAATTTTGATAAAGTTGATTATGACGATGAAAGCAGTCCAAACTCTAGCGGAAACGCAAGAAAATATCAATAGCTGCGCAGTACAAGATGATGGACGTGAACGCATACTAGACTGAGGCCAACGCACGCTAGGACAAAAGAATAAGCCACAACAATAAGATACAAATGAGAAAGATTTACACGTGAATAGGACTGTTCTTCGGCCTGTGCTTTCTTGCGCGCAAGCGATTCGTTGCCAGTCCGTAATGATTCGACGTTGGAAGATACAATATCACTTTGGAAGATACGTATACAAACTTACATCTCTTTTTTCGATTGCCTAAAATTATTAAAGATTTTTTATCCAGAGGCTGCATTAACCTGTATGCATACATAAAAATGATAGGTGCGTACAAAATTTTGAATATAAAAGATACTTGATGTAACAAAAAAAAAACTTTGCATTGTTACTTGCATTAACTTGTTTGAAGAATATACGAATAAACTATTTAAAAGTAAATAAATTAAACGGTTTTCGATTATAGAATATATCATTGAATCTTTGTACTATTCGCTAATAGTAATTTTGATTACGGAAATTCAATAAACACCTTTCTAGCCACATATCAGTTATATTAATTAAATATATTAGATTGATAATATAAATATCACAATAAATGTACAATATTTTACAAAGTAATTAGCACGCGCTTCAATTAAACATGCTAAGAATGTCTCTTCCAAAGTAATCAAGTACGCTGACCCCGGTCTATCTATTATGAGAACGGTCTTTTAATTCACGGTAAGAGTCCGCAATCATGACTTTGACTCTATTGAACAAATCGCTTACAATGTATCCACACAAACAACTTGTCGGCGGCAGTATCATGATGGCTGCAAATTCATTAGTCGGAACGTGGCATCAGCTTTCTTCGGAAAGGCTTTGCATATCTCTTTATAGCTTAAAAATTCACCCAAACAAACCAAGAATAATTTTTGCAAAAGGAAAGAAAATTTTGATTTGTAAATACGTCGTTTACATTTAGATTCCATGTACGCAAATTAATTGTTTAAGTTGCACGCGATTTCAGCAATCGTTTGGTGTCGATGAAACACCTTCCTATATAAACGCAATGTAACATTCTGTTAGAGAGGAAAAAACAGTATGAAACATTTAGAAAACCGGAGTTGCAACTGCGATTCGCAAAGGTGTCACAACGACGCTCGTTGGCAGCGCGGCCAATGAGCGTGTGCATTCACTTCCGCGAGAAACAACAAAAACGTTAGATTGAACACGAGGGAAAATTGCTTTCTGGCTGCACTCGTCGCGCATAAGATAATGTGCGAGGATCGAAAGAAGCGAAAGAAATATACAAAGCTTTGCAGTAATTCAGCAATTATGACTAGCAAGAATAGCTTTTATAGTACAAACGCTTCTTTTATAAAGGTAATAAAGTCGTCGATACTCGCGTCTTTTTTGTCGCTTGATTCGCGAGGCTTTCAAAATTTCAAGCAAGTTCCAAGTAAAAATAAAGAGAAGTTAATTTTTTAAACTAAACTTGACTTCATTTTATTGTTTGATTGGCGTAATTTTTACTTGGGGCTTGCTAGTTCGAAAGAGTCAATCGAAGCAGACATACAGACGAGTGAAAAAAATAAATATCTGAAAATATTAATGTCGACCTCTGAAGAGTCTCTTTAAATTACAACACAGCACTGACTCGATAGAAAATATAATATACCGGGAGCTGCAAGGCACTTTCGGAGAAACGCGAACAAGTTGGGCAAATATTACGATCAAAGAATGTTACTTGTATTAATCGCTCGGTCGACATCAAAAACTGTTTTCCTATTTGTAAATTTTACGTTATTAGCATAAATATGATATCAAGGCACGATAGGATCAAGACCACGTATATACGAAAGATCGAAGCACTTGTTTCGGATATTTACACATATAATGTAAAACTTTAGAAACTATGTATAAAAAGGCGAGACAATGCTGTGCTTCATTGACGTATAAACAAAAATCTGTGCCTCTTGATGCGTTAGATTGTGCATTCACAGTCTGCTAGAACTTTGACTATTTTTTATGTTGAAATATCTGCAAGGCACTCTGTGTTCACTTGTTTGTATTTTCACTTGTATTAAAAATCAATTTTCAAGTTTAAGCAGGAGACAGTATTTTAATGTTAGCCGAACGGAGGGTAGTAAATCAGTCTCTAAGTCTCTAGCGCGGAACCGGCAAACTTCTCAGATTAACCTTGATTGTCCGTCCGCGAATTTTCTTCAAGCACACAAACAGCGACGCGCAATTTTAACAGTAAACATCTACATTCTCTCGCAACACATGCACTCGCTCTCGATAAATTTCCTAGCTTCACGATATGTACACACTCTTAATATTCGAGTTCGCGTAATGCGCAAGCGTTCCCGTCTTACGGAAAAAGTAGATGCAAACTACTTTTATTTTAATAGAGATAAAAGTCGCGTTAACCGCCATTAAAATACAAATAGTTTCATTATGACGTCAATGAATGATAAAATGTTTCAACATTCCAGCAGAGCAAGACTGTCGAGAGCTGAATATAACTTTAGATATACTTTTCGGTAAGAACTTGCTTGCGCGCTAGGCGAATACGCAGAAAATGAAGAAACAAAGGTAGGCCGCGATTCATTTAAATTAATTAAGCTTACATAGCAGCCATCAGGGCGTTGCTATTTTGATTAATATTTACAAATGTCCCTACGACGCAGCTGTAGCGGCAGTGATGCGGATCGTGTACAATTTACAAAATACATCACGCGCTCTCTGCGTCAAAGAAGTTTTTGCTTTTGATCGATTGACTTTCTACGAAGATCCGTGAACTTGAAATCTTCGGATCCGCGCCTGAACGGATTCGCATTGCACCTCGCTGTACCGCATGTATCTGCCAGCCCTCACTGGCTCGCGGATTACCACCAAACTTTCGCCTCTGTTGCCTTCTCGCCGCAGCGCCTCGAGTCCAGTCATACGAGTCGTGCTCGCTGAAAAGTAGAAAAATCTCATTAAACCAGTCCTTTGGGGTACTGCAAGTGCATATAGTAAACGAAACAAAAGTATCGACACTCACTCCTGATCGCCGAGCTCGAAGTGAGGCTTATGCTGCTACTGATGCTCGAGCTCACGCTGACGATTGGCGACTTGCTGCTGGTGGTGCTGCTGCTTACGCTGCTCATGCTGCTCGACACATGGCGGTAGTGGTGATGATCGCTGCTGGTGAAGCGACTCAGAGCCTTGCTGACGGCTCCGTTGCACTCACGCGGCCAGACGCGGGGTCCATGGCGCAGACCGCTGGCAGCACTGTTGGCGCTGTTGGTGCTGCTGCTGCTACTGCTACTGTTGTTACCGTTGCCAAGGCCGTTTCGCTGTTTCCAACTGTGCGACTCGCTCGCGCTGAAGGGGTAGCTCACGCGGCCCTGGGTCGTTTTGCCGTAGAGAATGAAGTCGAGCGAGTCGTCGGAGTAGATGCTGCTGCGGTCGGATGAGCTGTCGGTCGAGATCTCCGAGACCGTGTCCGAGCCGCTGTCGCTGCACTGCTGCTCCTCGCCCAAGATGAATACGGGCGTGCACTTGAATACTGATTCGCTGAGCGACGTCGCGCTGTTGACTGTGAAAAAGATGACGAGTTATAACGGAGACCATTTCAACGGGATATTTGAATTGTTTCCAAAAGTAGTTCCCACTTACCAGACGATCTCCTGGAGGAAGTCTCCATGTCGAGCACGCCGTCGTCCAAGACCGAGAGTAGATCTGCGCTGGCGGAGAATTTGCTGGCGAGGTAATCCATGCTTCGCTTGAAGTTGCTTCGGCGCTCGGACGAGAGGCCAGTGAACTGATGCCTGCTCGAGGTCCTCGGCACGGTCGAGCTCATCCTCCTCAAGTAGACCCGTTCGGAGCTTCCGGTGTCACTGCTGGGAGTGGTGCTGTTGAGGCAAGGCTGTTCCGCCAACTCTTGCTCCTCGAGTGGGTCGCTCGAGCCGTCGGGTTCCACGTGCTCCTCCGCGCTCTGAATGTCGAGCTCGAGCGCGCCGCTCGTCGTTTCCGTCTCCTCGACCGTTTCGAGCTCGAGGCTGGTCTCGTTGTCGGGTTCGCTCTCCGGCTGCTCCGTCGCGACGACCTCCAGCGTGGCCGACTCCTCCTCGTCGGCCGGTTCGGCTACTCGATCCTCCACCGGCTCTACCTCGGCAGTAGGCTCCAGCTCGATCGACACACCCTCCACCGTCTCGTCGACGGACAGGTCCAGCAGCAGTACGTCGTCGTCCGACTTGTGCTCGGCAGTCAACGACTCGATCGCGTTATCACAGGCGCTGCTGGACTCCGACGCGTAGAGGGCCAAGGGCGACTCGACGTCCTCGAACTTGCCGAACCACGAGTGCTGCAGACACTCCGAGGCTGAGAGCCTCTCGCTGTGAAAAAAGGGGATCAAAAAAAGGTCCGGAGTTATTGAAAGACGTTCCAGAGCTTGCGCTAGACGAAAATAGAGAAGATCGAATGCAGAGGCTCGTTGCGTACCTCGGATTCTTGACGATGAGCCGGCGTATGAGGTCTTGAGCCTCTTGGGAGACCTCCTCGAAGAGGTCGTCGGGAAAGTCGAGCCGACAGCGGCTGATGTTACAAAAGGTCTCCTGCTTGCTGTCGCCGCCGAAGGGCGAGCAGCCCGTCAGCAGGACATAAAGCAGCACACCCACCGACCACATGTCCGTCGCCAGGCTTATGGGCTCGTAGTTCAGTACTTCCGGAGCTGCGAACAAAGAGACGTCGTCGTTATGATTCGCTTCTGCCTTCGAAACATCTCTCCCGATGTCTATGATCCTTACCGATATAGTCGGGCGTGCCCAAAATCTCGCGGATGTCAGCCCCGTGGCTGATGTAGCGGGATATGCCAAAGTCGCAGAGTTTCACATCACAGTCTGGGAACTCGCCGGTCAGGACGAGGTTTTGCGGCTGAAACAGAGAGCAGATTTTCCTTCAAGCAGCCGTCCTATTTTCGGCGCATTCCTTCGGCGTAGACTGGAAATATCGCGACTGGCTGCGCGCGGCCGTTGCACTTACTCGCGCGTGACATGCACTGCTCCGGTGCGGCGGTAATTGGACTGCGCGTGTGTTACAGAGAGAGAGAGAGAGAGAGAAACGAATATAACGCGTTCCGATTTATATCGAATTAAATCGAGCCGCGCACGGTAAATCCGTTTACACGCATCACGATCCGCTATCCGTTTAGCGCTGGTCGATTTGAAAAACGTTCTTTTTCTCGCGTCATCGTCGCATTATTGTTATTTTTAACGTAACACGCCGAGCGAGGAGACCGTAAGGCGAAATTCCAAGGCGAGCTTGTTTCTCTCCCACGCGATGATATTGTCTTCCGCGGCTGTGTAGCCAAAGGTCGCGCGCCGATTTCGTATACGCATATAGGTAAACGCTGCCATCGTAAACACGAAAGAACTCGGTCGTGTTTTTGAGATTTCCTCGCGAATGACAAAGCGTCGTTCGCATTATCAGCTTATTGTCAATTTTTCGCGCACGAGCTTTCTCTCTCTCTCTCTCTCTCTCTCTCTCTCTCTCTCTCGCTGTACGATATATTATCTTATCGCAGCCGCATAAGCTTCGTTTTTACGACTGCTCCGGGCTCGAGGTGCGCAAACAGCGGCCGCGTATTGACTTGATTCGATAAGCGCTCGTACACGCATATTATATATATATATATATATAGAGAGAGAGAGAAAGAGAGGGCCGAGTGCCGCACTATGAACGCGCAGGTATGCGAAGCCGGGAAGCGGAACAAGGTCGTGACCCGTGAGCGTGAACGACCGAGCCCTCAGCTCTCTTGGCGTCGAGTTGACTCTTTTTATTTTTCTTTTTTTGTTCGGAGCGACGTTAGCGCGCGCGCGGCGACGACTTCCGCTGCGTATACAGTGAGGGGAGCGCGCGCGCGAGGATCGAGAAAGGATGTACACATCAGCAGCGAGAATAAGCGCTTGGAATACTTTTCAAAGTGGTCTACGAGTCAGAGAAGCGAGTATATCACTGCGTGTACATAACACATATAGCGAAGTAGTATTACTCGAAAAGATGATCGATTGATCAAGTTAGCGTCAAAGTTCATAAAGCTCAATGTCTCGGCGCGCGAGAAAGGCCTTCCGACAGACACGAGTGTGCAGCAATACTCTCTCTCTCTCTCTCGCGCGCGCACGATCGAATGAAAGAGCGCGACGTTATTATAACACAAAGCAATTCAATCCAAGCGGTATACGCGAGATCGCGTGGAAAAATTGGAGAAAAACACGAGGCGCGAGAGAGTTCGAAGCGGGGACACTTTACACTCGGCGTAGCGCGAATATATGCGTAGGCATATCATTTAAAATAGGAAAGCGGATCGCCTTGGCTCTCGGCTATGCACACACGCCTATATAGATATGTAATCGATAAGCCGCGCGGCGTGAGGATCCGTATCTCTCTTGGCCGAGCTGCTGCTGCTGCAGAAGAAACCGACCGGCTTGTGTCTGCTTTCGGTCTTTGTTTCTCGCGCCAGAGCGCGGTATAAATATTTGCACTGAGAATTCTTTTCGGCTTAATTGAAGTCGTTGCGAAACGCGCTCCGATGTTGGACGATAAGGAAAAGAGTTTCTTTCATACATCGAGTACATCAGAGGTATATCGCAAAGAGTGATTTACGACGGCTTACCTTAATGTCGAGATGCGCGACGTTGAGCGAGTGCAGGAACGCGACGCCGTCGAGGATCTGCTTGAGCAGTTTGGCGACCTGTCGCTCCTCCGGGATCTCGTCTCTGTCGAGGACCATTTGCAGCTCGCCACCAGGCGCCCTGAGAAGTGGCAAAATACATTATATTTACTGTGTATTATTACACATGAACGAACAATTTTTCTTCCTGGAAAATGAATTATCAGAGCCTGTTGTAACAGCTGCGCGGGCTTTTACCGTATAACTTCGGCGAAACGCGATTAGATAACGCGCGCGCGCGTTTCTTTCGCTGGCGTCGTTACAGTACAGTACATGTAACACACACGGCCGCGCGACATAAATAATTTTACAAACAGATAATGTATACTTACAGCTCGAGGACGAGGACCATCTCGGTGCTGGTCTCGAAGACCTGGTGGAGGGACACGAGGCGGGGACAGTGAGCGGCGGCGTCCAGCACCGCGACCTCGTGGAGCGCCTCGGCCTTAAGCTCCTGGGCGCGACGTCGCTTCCTCAGGAACTTGGCGGCCCACTGCCGGCCGCTCGTACGCTCGCGGCATCTGCGCACCGTCGCGTATTTGCCCCTGTAACAGATAGCGGAGTTCGTCGTTGAAGAAAAGTCGCTCTAACGAGACAAGCGAGGAGAATATCGCGCGCGGGTGAAAGCGCAGCTATACACATATACGTATACACCGGAGCAGTACCGAGCGTTACGTAAATTTTGCGCACGAAGGAACGGATCCCGCGCGCGAATATGCACGAACTGCCGCGCAGTCGAATGAATTTCTGCAAATAGTGGGAGAGAGAGAGAGAGAGAAAGAGAGACGCTTCCTCCTCTCGGCTGCAGGAATCTTTTATGGGCTTTTGTGTATTCAATCTCGATCACGATCGAATATTATCTAGCGACGCGAACAAGTTCATGATTTTCCCACGAAAACTCTCGCGCTCTGCGCTCGACCGTTTACTCCGTTGCAGCTATAGTCTATATGTAAATGTATTAAGCGCTCCGAAACCTTGCTCTTTCTCTCCATACTCCGCGCGAGAGGGATCGTTTTACGGCTTCGATTATATTTATCCTCTGTAGCGAAGCGATTTTCGGGGACTCGTATCTCTCTCTCTCTCTCTATCCGCTGAAAATCGCAGCCTTCGAATTTTTCAGATTAGATCGCAATCGAAGCTTAGAAACACACATTAATCTCCTGTGTTATACGTACACGATGTGCGACGCGAGGAGGAGAAGGTCGAGTAATATACAAAGCTTCGAGTAATTATTTTGGATTATAAAGTATATACGCATATAAAGGAGCTCTCGGGCCATCAAGCGCCGAAAAAAATATCTCTCGCGATTGGGATGGTATGTGGGTCAAAGTCAGGACGAAAATATACAGCGCTATCTTTTCCCACACGACGAGCTCTACACGCGGAAGCTCGCTCCAGAAAATTTAATTATCATATAGGAAGGATAAAAATAATGGGAGATTATAGCGCGATGTATACAAGAGTCGTATATATGCGCATACGCTGTGATAGCGCGACACACAAAGAAGTCGCTGCACGCGAATGGGCATATCGAAATCTTGTTCAATCGTACGTAAGCGCGCTCTCATAGCGTCGAATCAGCGCGATAAATCAGCGAGAGCTACTACTCTCTCGACTGCGCGCGCGCGCGTGTGTGTGTGTGTGAGTGTGTACTCTCTGCGGTCGGATACACCTTCATTCCGAATCGCGCCTATGATCTAGATCGCGACCGAACGACCACTACTTCTCTCTATATAATATACGTTGTATACACCCACGGCAGAGACACAGATTCTCAAAAATTTGCTCCGCGCAGCGACCCGAAAAAAAATCCTCCGAGCAACTTTCGGCCCCCTTTCTTTTCGCGTCCTCGCGCGGCCAGCTCATCGCGCAGAAATTCTTTTCGCCCGTCATACACGCGTATGTACGGTGCAGCTGCAGCAGATAAAGCGATAGAGCTTAGGACATAGAGAGTGGCGGGAAGCTCGCACGGGCGTACCGACGAAGAAAGAGAGAGAAAGAGAGAGAGAGAGAGAGAGAGAGAGAGAGAGAAAGACTGTATGATATAGGCCCGTTAGTCGCGAAACAGGAATGCCTCGCCTTGCCTTTCCATCGACTCGCGCGCGCGGTGCAGGCTGGTATAGTGCAGCGCGTTTTCCTTTGTCGAGAGACAAGTCGAGCGCGCTCGCGCGAGGGCCCAGAAACTGCGCAAATGACGTGGGCTCTTTCATAAGAGCTCGACCTAGTGTGTGAGTGTGTGATTAACCAGCCTTATATTCCGAGTCTCGGGAGAGATTCAGTACGAAAAAATGTCCGTGAACACCTTTTCTTTTCTCTCTTTTTTCGTTCGTTGTTATTCCACCTATGCCAGAGAAAGACAGACAGAGAGAGAGAGAGAGAGAGAGAGAGAGAGAGAGAGAGAGAGAGAGAGAGAGAGAGAGAGAGAGAGATTGATTTCAATAAGAACAAAGAAATGCATCGATGACGCGGCAGACACACACACACGGCGGACTCGCGCGCGAGCATAGAATCTTAATAATTCCCCCCTCGTTGCTTCCGTCCGCCGCTGCTGCAGGAGAGATATAAGTGCGTGTATACTTTCATCTCTCGACGCGGGGGGAATATCAAAATGACGAAAATCAATTTCGACGAGAGAGAGAGAGAGAGAGAGAGAGATAAACGCGCCGCTCTGACGCAAGTGTGTATCCTGGGGCTGGGTCGCAGGATACGCGAACACGAATACGACGCATTAAAAGCGAGAAAGAGAGGGAAACAAGGTGCGCGAGATTGGGTAATATACAGCGAGTGCAGTTTATATTCAAAACGATGACTTCACCCGGCAACAAGCTGCGACACTCTCCTGCGTGCGCAATATCAGCGATCGCGCACTCCGCGCAGTAGATATAGATTAGACCTGTATGCGAAAAGAGTGTGTATAAACTTCCTTTGTTCGCGAGTGCGTGATAAGGTGAAATACGAGGTGAGGGAGATATCGGCGATCGGTCGCGCGCGCAGCAGCCTTGAACGTACTTTTTGCGCCGCTCGCGATACCTATACTATTTCCTAACAGCGTTTAGTCACACATCTTATATACTTACTTACGCACTCGATTTCGAATTCAAGACGAGTCGCGGGTTTAACGCACCTCGACTCGTTTCAAGGTCGTGTCTTCTCGCACGCACACACACACACACACACACACGAGGAGAGGAAAAAAGCGCGATGCACAGACTGCAGGACAACAACGGGAGGAGGTAATTGCCGCATCGCGAGGGAATAGTACATCCGGTCACACACACACACACACACACACGTGAGAACGGATTCCTCCCGCGAGAGAGAGAGCCGTGACATTGCAGCGCGCAGGAGCGCAGGAGTTTGAGCCGCGTGCTAATTATTGTCGCGCGCGAAAAACCCACCGTCTGCGTGTATGTGTGTTTGTACGGGGACGCTAATGAAGAGGCAAAAGAGGATACAGCTCCCTTTACGCTTTGCCCGCTTCCCACGTGAATCACCTCCTCCTCTCTCGCGAGCGAGCGAAACACGCTGACCTGGGTCTCTCTCTCTCTCTCTCTCTCTCTCTCTCTCTCTCTCTCTCTCTCTCTCTCTCTGATGGAAGCGCGCCTGCGGGGCTCTCTGACCCGCGAACCGTTAAAAGGACCCCCACCCAACAACCGGTCGTTCGCTGCATTTTCTCTCTCTCCTCTACGTACACGTATGCATGTATGCAGGACGACGACGTTCTTTCCGAATTGTTTATCGAGCCTGTGTACTCTGGGCTAATAACATTTTATCGTCCCTCTCTCTCTTTTCGGACGCACATAACGTTCGCAGCTTTGTCGGCGAGGGTGCAACGGTACAGCGCGAGCGGCGATTAAAAAAATGTTTCTTGTTTTCGACGATAGCATCGCGCACGAGCGACGATTGAGTAAGAGTGATGTCACGGAGTAGTTAGTTGTGTTATACGATTGCCCCGCTCTCTCTTACTCCGGGCGCTGACAGTACTGAGTCACGCCAGCGACGATTATCCTCGTGTTGTGAACTTATCGAACGGTAATTTTCATTTTTCAATTATCTCCGCCGATCCTGAAAAGCGTCACGTATCACGACGTTCTGTCTGACCTCTCTCGTCGAGGCGGCGGTTTCGGAATTTATTGTTTTCACAACAATTTCTCGCGCGCGCGCGCGCGAACTAGAGAGAGAGACCGACGTTGCGTCAACAGCGGCGTCGCGTTGTCGCAAGCTTCCGAGAGAGAGAGAGAGAGAGAGAGAGAGAGTGCAAGTGACCGCGCGCCAGTTCGCAATTACGTACAAAGTAGTTTCACAACACAAACACACTTTTTACTTTCCGAAATTAATATCAAGAAAGCGAGAGAGAAATTTCGGCTGTAATAATGGGAAAAGCGGGCATAATGGCAGGAAGCGCGCGAGGATGACAATGAGGGGTCAAAGCACCCGAAAACCATTTTTCGGGGCCGCCTATAGCATTTACATATAGGTATAGAGTCTATCTCCTCGTCGTCGTGTGATATTCCCGCCGTCTTAGGCGCGCGAGGGGGGCAACGAAGAAGCAGAAGAAAAGAGGGAATTTTTCCCGAGAAATATCGATGTTTATCCCATGCGGCCCCTCGAGTCTTCTCTGGAAAAAAGGAGCTGCTCCGCTGCCGCAGGCTCTTTGTGCCCCGCCGCTGCCGCTGCAGAGAAGAGAAAGAAGAAGGAGCGCACGCGCTCGAGAGCGAGAGGAAGAAAGAGCCGGCTGCTCCTCGGACCCACTTTTCCGTGTGGCCTACATCTCCGCGCTCGCGCGCGCGCAACGCGTCGAACTTGAGAGACTTGTACTCTCTCGTCTCTCTCTCTCTCTCTCACCGCGATGAACTTTATCGCTCGCGCGCGACCGAGAAAGAAAGGTGAGAAAAAATCGCCGTCCCCGCGCGCAAACATTGCAACGAGCTTTGTATTATACTGTACGGAGAAGCATTCCCGATTCTGTTTCTTGAATGGCAAGCTCGCGGTATATTTACGTCGGAATCGTTTGTTTAGACTGCGCAGCCTCCTTCTCGGAGTAACGCCGGGAAAATGGAGAAAAGAGAGAGGCCGCCGCGCCTGGCATCGTCGCCGTGTATTATGGGAGACTTGAATGCCGGCATCGCATGGCGGCGGATGAAATTTCTCGCGCTCGAGAGATGCTCGTCTGCATTTTCCATCGAGAGGATGCCGGGCGCGACTCGGATGCTTTTCCGGGCGGTGCAAAGGTCAGCGCGCCGCCGCAGCGGCGTTTCACGGCCGGAATGAGAAAAAAGCGAGAGAGAGAGAGAGAGAGAGAAGAGGACGTTACGTTCGTTACGTTTCTCCCGAGAGCGCTGCGATAATCATCTCTCTCTCTCTCGCGCGCGCTCGGCGTAATCTCTAACGGCGTGACTGGCGGAATGCGCGCTGAATTCTCGAAATTCCCTCGGTTTTCGTATCACACGAGGCTCTGGCAGAAAACGTATGCGCGCGGCGAGGACCCAGAGACCTGGATAGGCCGTGTCAAGAGAGAAGAAGCGGCGGCGTGCAGTGACGAACCGAGTCATCGGGAGAGACCGAACTCTCCGCGAGAGAGGATAACGGTTCATATAAAGCCGCCGCCGCCGCCGCCGGCTCTCTCGCAGACATCAGAAGAAGAGAGACGAGAGAGAGAGAGAGAGAGCCTTGAGGCGCGCGTATCTCACGCTTCCCCCTCCGCGCGCGCTCGATGCATCTCCGAGGGACTCTCTCGTCGTCGTCGAGATAATAAGGAGTGTACACGCGGGGACTTTATTAGCGGGAGAGATTCGGGAGACGCTCTTATTTTCAGCACAGCCGAGAGCCAAATATAACGCGCGCACGCGGCGTGAGTCAGCGCGTCGTAATGCCTGAAATATTATTATTACAGCCGCGAAAATTATTTCGGGCGCGCGGAATGTCGTCGCGCCTTAACCTCGCGCAAGAAGAGAAGAGCCCCCTCGCAACGGCTCTTCTCTTCTGCGAAGAGCTTACTCGGAGCCGGGCCAAGAGATGGGGGCGAAAAAAAAGAGAGACGAAGGGACTTATCAATGAAAGACCGAAATAGCGGGCGTGACTGATTCGCCGACTTTTTATACGCCGCCGGAAATAGTGCAACAGCTGTGTGTTTTTCATACGCACAGTGTACACACAAAGTGGAGTATCCAGCTGCGGGCTGAAATCGTATATACACGCATGTATCCGAGTTTGTATAAAACCGCGCGCTGCATTTGGACTCCCGATTCCATTACTCAGCGCCGCGGCTAAAAATAGCTCCGTAACACACACACACACACACACACACACACACACAAACACACTGTCAAGGAAAATCGTCCTCTATCGTAAGTATCGCGTCAAACGGACACCGCGCGCGGCCAAAAAAAGGAAGGAAGGAAAGGAAAGAGCGACCGTTGGCCGCGCAGGTAAGTAAATCCCTGCGGCGGCCCACCTCGTCGTCGCACGCTTGTATATTCCGAGCGCGAAATTCCGGACGGCTTAGTCAGCCGCCGTCTAGAGAGACAGGTTGGCCGTTGGATGGAGCGAAATTCCGTCTATCGGGGGGCGCGAGAGTGCAAGGAACGCGTGAGAGACCGAAATAGACGCGCCGCTGCAGCTATACACGCGCGTGCGGTGCATGTATGATAATAATAGGCTCGCCGACTATACGCCGGGTATTTAATATTTCTCTCGATGCGAGAGTTGAACGGCGAATGCGTGTATTGTTCGAGATAACGGAAAACGTCGTCATTGCCGGAAAATTCTTTGCTCGCCTATAATAGGTCAATTCCAGTGACTAAAACAACAACAACAACAACAACAGTGCGGCAGGCTGAGACACTCGTGGTATCCTTTATTCGACCCGAGCCAATAACTCGCGACAAAGAATCCCCAAACTTTCGGGAGGATAATATAGCATTTGTAGAGACAGGAAGCTCAGCTATACACATTACAGCTATAGGCGCGCACGGAAACGCGATAGCGCACAACGACGACTAGTATGCGAAATTTCTAGAAAGTGGTCTGGCACAGTTTTCTTGATTTATTTCGTAAAGCTGCACTACTGTGCGAGCGAGCGAAGCGCATAACGAGCCTTACATAAGATAATCAAGAGGCGATAACCTAGTACGTGTATAATTAATTTTTACAAACGCTCTTCGTCGCACGAAAATTCGTGCTCCCTGACGTAAGAGAAAGATCAAGGTATGTCGACGCCTCTACAGTACAGAGAGCGCCAACGTACACACGTGGAAAAATAAAAGGTCTATCTGGCATATTAGTCATCTATAAAGCGCGGAGCTGGCGCAAAACGCTCGAGCTCTGACTAAGCGCCGAGGAATTCCTCCTCTCCGTCGTCGTCGTCGTCGCACGCGCGAGCTCGCGAGAAGCCCTCTCTCCCGCGGTATGTGTGTATCATACACGTATACGTAGACTCGAAATTAAACGCCGGAACGAGCGTTTCTTCTCTCTCTCTCTCTCTCTCTCTCTCTCTCTCTCTCTCCCTCCGTACACACAAGCGCGCTGCACTTCTCTTATCAGCGACTGCACACGTATGCTATATCGTATATATGTAAGTTATTACTTTTTCAATGCTGCTGCAAGCTGCGCGCACCTGCACCGTCTTTTTCATAGACTCGCCGTATCGTTTTCAATCTTAGATAACGACGAGGGAATAAGGAGTGACGCGGTTAAAAATAGAACGCCAGCTCTTAGCTCTCTCGGAGAGAGTATTAATTAAGTCGGAATATCCGCGCTGATTGGCTCTTCTTTCTCACTGCATACGCGCCCCTGCGTAGTATAATACAATATGATATTTTTTCCAGATCGCGATCGAAAAAAGTTCCCGCGATCACTTTCGCGCCGGAAACGCATAGGAGATGGGAGCGCGCCGATTTATTGCAGGAACGCTAATTGAGATAAGCCGCAAAAGCGGGGAATTACACAGACGACATTTTCCGTCTACCGTTTACACATGCGACGAGTTATTACTCATCGTTTCCGGACACTGAGATTTTTCTGGAAACGCGACGGGAGTGTATTACACGAATGCTTAAATTAGCGTCAGCGCTATCACCTCTCCCATAGTCTGTAATACTGATGTGGAGAGAACGTCTAGGTATTATGTTCAGTGGCACGTAATTGCGCTCTCGGGAAATAGCTCGTTCCTAATTGTTCTCGCTATCGCCTACGAAAATCTCCTCTCTCGGCTGGGGCTTTCGCCGGAAAAATTACGCACGCGAGTAAATCGAGCATCGCCACCGAGAGCCCGAAGCGCCCGAAAAAGCCGCAAAAGTAGGCGAAAGCTCGAGAGCATCGAGAGAGAGAGAGAGAGAGAAAAAGTGGGTTACGAAAAATCCGATACAGGTATACAGCAGCGAACTGAGCGCGCGATGCGATATGTATGTATTGTGCGTCTGAGAGGTATGTGCGTGTGCGCGTGTGTGTGTGTGTGTGTACAAGAGCGCAACTCGCGAAAGGCTCTCGCGTAACGCGAGAGAGTGTCAGTGGGTTTCTTTCTGCGGGCGATGCATTGCCATTTCCGTGAGCTTACAAAACGCGCTCGAGCTCGGCGAAGGAAGGAAGGAAAGAGAGTATACACAAGCGCAGCGTGTGCGTACGCGAAAAAAAGAGAGGAGAAATATCAACTTCTTTTTGTTTTCGCAACTGGTTCTCGACAGAGTGTGTAACACGATTTTCGGTGGTTTCCACGCGAAATTAGCGACCTACACTATCGACTTTCTCTCGGCCTTACGAAAATTCGACGAACGATAGCGTTATAATATCATAGCAGTAGTATAGTAGATAGATAAAGAGACCAGCAGCAGCAGCAGCAGCAGGAGCCCTTGAACAAGAGTCTCGCGCCGCTCTCCGCATTTCTCCGCGCGTATCCGCGATTGTGTGCGCTCTCCTCTCTCACCTTGACACGTCGTGCATTGTCTGCCGGCCGCGAAACCATAAAGATAATCGGCCGAATAGCTCGATCGCTCGTTTATTTTCGGCCGAATTCATCCCCGAGGTCCGATTTTCTCGCGAGGACGCATCTGTCGCAATCACCCGCACAATGCGGCAGCATTCCGAGGGGATTACGAGAAAAACCTCGACAGATGCATCGGGCGTATGCTGCACAGCTTATAATACTACAGAGTCCGTCCTATTCATCGTTGGCAGAAGTCGTCGTTGGCGCGATATCGCCGGCGCCGCCGTCTCTGCAGCGGCGCCACGACGTCGGCTGTATGCATACACGCATACACACATCGGAGAGAGAGAGAGAGAGAGAGAGACCGCAATCGGGTCATCGTCGCGCGCGCTCACCTCCTGCAGGCGGTGCCGAGCATTCTACATATGGTCTCGAACGCGTAGCGACGACGACGTATTAGAGTCACTCTGTATTATAATATCATACAGGCTCTTTTTTTAGGCAGCGCCGATGCCCTTTCTCTCGCGAGCGAGGCGCATTTTTTGAATTCCGCGGGCGCGTGACATTGGTGAGGTCGCTCCGTGGGCGGCGATCGCTTCTCTCTCTCTCTCTCTCTTGAAAGCTTATGCTAATCGAGGCTTTCTTGGGAAACTCGGGGCGCTTCAAACTCGTCTTTTTCACTCGATATAATATAATCGTGTGTGGTATACGGCTATCGACTCTTGTTCTCTCGCTAGACGGCTCTCTGTTGTATATAGGCGACGGAGGATGAATGTGGCCTGGAAAGATGCTCTCTATACACACGTATAGGAGAGAGAGAGAGAGACAGGTTAATTAGCTTGCCAATTCGCTCTCGGGCTAGCTTTCGCCCGGCAACCGGCTTTTTTAAATGCCCCGACTCACGCGAGAGCTCTCTATATCTAGTCCCTCTTCTTCGCTCCTATTCTATTCCACTCGTGGTGCAACGTTGTCGCGTGTGATCTTATTTCTCGCCGTGGTTTATCTCCCTCCGACTCGACGCATACAGAGTAAACAGATTGCTCCAATAATCACATGTCCCGTCGATAGCATCTCTCTCACTCGCAGGTATTACAGAAACCCTTCAGAAGACTCGGAAAAATTCCCAGTTAAAGACAGACGAGCGCGCGGTACTTACAGCCATAAAAATCACCGTTCGTTTCCTGCACGGCCCATCGACGCAATCTCTTCGCGAACGAGCTTTCCTGCTCGGCACAGTGCGCGCGTTTTCTCTCTCTCTCTCTCTCTCTCTCTCTCTCTCTCTCTCTCTCTCTCTCCGCAACAATAGAGCGGCGGCTCGTGATTTTTACTACTAGTATATAGATAGGAGCCGTAGTGCGGCATCGGCAATTTGTATTGCGCGAGCGTACGCGCGCGCGCGCGCTAATCCATTCAGAACGGTAGGTACGGTACCGTTATTGCTCCGCTGCGTGTAGAAAATCGAGGCGCAAGCTCTCGCGATTGGAAATTTACCCGTGTTTATCAGCGCGCTGCTCGCGATTAAATTCTTTCGAGTATAGGTGTAGACGATCGGATCGATATATTTATAGCAGAGTCAAAGTACAGCGAGATTCAGCCGATTCGCGCGCTGATCCCTCCGAAAAGCAAGATTCGATCTCTATCTGTAATCTAGTCGTCGTCGTTGAGAATCAAGTCCCGTCGGGCTAATTAATCGCGCTCTCTCGCTGTGTACTAATTCCACACATCACGGCTTACCGAGAGTTATACGCACAAAAAGCATGAGACACACAGCCGCTGTTAGTTTGTAATATAGCGGCCGCTGCTGGAGTTAATGCGAGTTTAATTCCGCGCGATTGTGCGCGAATTTCCAGTTTTTAAACTTGTAACACTTTACACGCCGGGCAGCAGTTCTCACGCCGGGGGCATTTCAGCGCGAAAGGTCGAGGTCTTCCTGCCCCGGTACATGGTATGAGGATTTTCAAGATTCAGTAATTGCGCAACGGAGGTGTCGCCGGGGCTCTTTGTCCCAGCTATATGCGCGCGCGAAGCGTGAGAGAGGGACAGGCGGGTTGTGTATGCAGGCAGTCAGACACATAGGAAATAAGCAGGAGAAAGATATGCGCGAATATAACGAACGAGCGCCGCCGCCGCTCTCTTATGCTCGACTTGGCCGACCTTCACCCGGCGGCTGCGCTGTGCCGCCGCTGCTGCTGCTGCTACTATTATGCCCGACGCCTGATTATGCTCGTTACACAGAGAGCTGCTGCTGCTGCTGCCTCGCTCTCGTAATTTACGGTTAACCGAACGGAAACTGAAGGGGACCCACGTGTGTTGTCTGTGTGTGTGTATGCGCGAGTGTAACGAGGTCGCGCGGAGAGAATGCTTAGGAACGAATATAAGCCTATCCGTTTGTCTCTCTCTCTCTCTCTCTCTCTCTCTTTCGACCTGACCTCTCGGCTCTCTGCGCTACGTGTACACGCGTACATAACCCGCTCCTTTCTTCCAGCGCGCGGAGAGCTTTCGCGAGGCGTAGGCGCAAGCTCGCGCGCGCATAGATCACGGTTTACGAGTGCGCGAGGCCTTGAACTTTTTGATCCAAGGGTGAAGCGCGCGCCAAGAGAAACAAGACGGACAGAGCGAGCGAAGAATAGTCGTCGAGACTCTTCAAGGATGCGCCTTTTTTTCGTCCTTTTCGCCGCGGCAGACGACGAGACTTAGAGACGCGACGAGAGAGAGAGAGAGAGAGAGAGAGAGAGAGAGAGGAGGCGTCCGCGTGATTGATGAATATTGAAGGACTCGCTCGCTCGCACGGATGTGTATTGACTGTATATTGAAATACGCGCGCGCGCGCGCGCGCGGGCTATACCCGTACCGAAGGAAAAAAGTGCGATGCGCACTCGCGAGCGACAAATTACCATATTGTGTCTATACAATTTATGGTAATTGCCGGCTTTCGAGAGTTTATATCGGCTGCGTGTGTAATAACAATGATCGCCGTTCTGTTGCGTTGCTTCGCGATATCCCGGCAATGCGGCTGTTTTTCTCTACGTAGAAAAAACGTGAAGTAACAAAAACGCGAGTGTGCGTAATGAATAGTCGAGGATGATGATGATGATGATGATGATGATGATGATGATGATTACGCGGATGGATCCGAGGCTACTTGCGTTTCGCCGTTGCATATCATCGGCTCGCTTCGCGTTTCGTAATTCTCCATAAGGAAATATTGTTCAGATCGTGTATTATTACAGCGACTCTCCGATGTATCGATCTCCGCTAAGCGGAATTTATCCTTTTTAAACAAAGGCCAATTTCGAGTGGAAAAAGAGTCGAGAGGGAGAGAGAATCGATTCGGCAATTGTTGTCCCGCATGTGCGACCGCGCGTCCGGCATTAAAGCCTTTTAAAACCAGCGGTAAATCACTGCCGGTCGCACTTTGCTTCGTTTCAATCTCCCCCTCCCCCCATCTCCCTCCGGAGCTAATTCAACGAGTGAAGAAGCGTCGCGTTTGCTGATTGTGGCAACTATACTTATATACTATGTACGGGGGAACAACGAAGAAAGAGAAGCAGCAGCAGCAGCGCGTGTGTGTGTCATGTGTCTCTCCCTACTACCAGCAGCATAGCCTAGAGAGAGAGAGAGAGAGAGAGAGAGAGAGAGAGAGAGAGAGAGAGAGAGAGAGAGAGACAGAAGGATGACAGCTGGTCGTCGGCTGGAGAAAAATTCAAAGGCAGCTGCCGTTACTGCAGAGCCACGCTCACGCTCGTCTTTGGAGCAAATTCCGCTCGGCAGAATGATTCGCGAAAAATTATTATTCCCGGCAGGTCCGATTGCGATGATGCGTCCGTTTGTTGTTCGCCGCTATCCGTTCTCTCGTGTGCTTTCATCAGCCGAATTAAGTCTTTCAAAAGGCGGCTCGCGTTTTTAATTAAAACTGCCTCTCGCGTGCCGCCACTGCTGCATATAAGAACGAATGTTTATTGTGCCGGCAGGAGAAACAGTTTAATTAAAGGCGAGCTGCAGCAATTATTCCATACGCACTCTGCACGTGACAATGATCCGCTTTGAGAGACGACTGCGCCGACGACGACGACGACAATCCACAGTCACGAGAGACGGAGTTCAACGAGATTTCCAGCTTTGAATTACTAATGTCGACGAGAGAGAGGCTTTTCGAGAAAGAACAACGCCGCGCGTTCCGCGTATTTCACGTGCCTACACAATACACGAGTGCAGCACTTGAATCAACATGTATACTCACGGCTGAATTCCAAACGCAGAGAGAGAGAGAGCGAGAGAGAGAACAAAATACTCGGAGCTCGCCGTGTTTTTTCGAGTGGCTCTCCCTCTGTTATAATACAGAAAGGACGTTTACGATTTCGAGCGCACAATGACGCGTGTTGAGCCGTTCAAGAAGCTAAACACGCGCCGCTGTATCGATTTATCGATCGGGGAAGCGAGCGATCGACAGTCCCCCAAAACAGTTTCCGCATATTATACGCTCTCGCCTACATACTTGAGTAACTCGTAACTGTAACGCGACGGCGACACACTGCGCGTAAAAGTCATCCTGCTCTATACGGCGGACGCCGCTCTGGCTTTCTCCGAATCGGAAATATTACTTATGCTCGCGAGGTGAAAAGTGCGCGCCAGCCGAATGGCTGATCTAGTTTTGTCGCGCGCGAATTTGTTTAAAACGGAAGAAAAAAAGGAAGGAGGCGGGCAGTTTGAAATTGGAACTCACCGTGCGAAAGGCTGCTCCTCGACCTCGTAGAGCTCCTCGAGAGTCTGCTTGGACAGGAGTCTCTCGAGGCGTTCCGGCGTGGGAGCGAGGTGGCCCGGGATGCTGGTAGTCTCGAAGAGGCCGTCGCCCGCCATCTCTCTCTCTCTCTCTTTCCTACTCTTCTCGCAAAGTCTCAGCGGCAGCTCCTGCAGCTCCTTCCTTATCCCTCCCGCGGCTGCAGAGCGAAGCGCTCGGCTCTCGAGATCTATTGTGCGCTGCGTTGTACACAGACGCAGACACAGGGGATATCTAGATACGCGTTGGTGCTCGAGAGATTTGTTTACGTTATCGGAGCCACCGGGAGCATCGCGCGCCAGCAGGGAGAGAGAAAGAGAGAGAGAGAGTCCGTCCTGGCGTTGAGCGTGAGCGAGACAGGCTCTCAGGTGCCGACGTGCTGCTGCATCTTGCACACTTGGAGAATACGCCTCGGCTCCGTGGGGTACTGCACTGCACTAGAGGATACTGCGATTATACGAGTATAGAAGGAGACACAAGCACGGGCGCAGAGTAGGTAAGAATAAGTGTATACGTAACGGACGAGCCGCAGGCAAGCGCGAGAGCTCCACGCGCTTCCGTGGACTCGACAAGACTGCGCGCCGTGTCGGTAAGCGGTAACGTGATTGAGGGGAGGGGAGAAGAGCGAGCTGCGAGCCCCACTCTCTCCGCGCTATACTCTCTGCAGTCGTCTTTGTCGGCCGCACGCCGCCGCTGCTGCTGCTGCTGCTTTCCCGGCGAGCGTATATATCGCTGCAGGACCTTTTACGCTGCGGCTCGGTCTGCAGTGCCGGCTGGTCGCTCGCCGATCTTCCGAGTTGGATTCCGCGAAGCGAGAGCCGAGCCGAGGGGTCGCGGAAGGGAGTCGAGGCCCGCGGCCGTTGCAGTCGCGGCCTCAGCCTCGAAGCTCGTGTTCCAGCAGCTGGACGTTATAAGCGAGTGGCGGTTGGCTTGTAGAGAAGGGGACACGTGTTGGGCACACGGCGCGCTGTGCAGCAGCAGCGCGAGTCTATAACGAAGGAACGAACGACCGCGAGGCTATTCGCTTTGGTTCTCGGCTCTCTGCGCTCCCTTCGCTCGCTCTGTTGTACTATATTATGTACGGCGGCGGCGCGCTGGAAATTTCAGCCATGCACTATGCTGCAGAGCGACTCGATCGCTATTAGCACAGAGAGTACGTGAGCTCTTTTCGCGCTAGATGTAGGGTATTACGTGTATCCTTTGTTCTCTCTCTCTCTCCGGCGAGCGCGGCTTTTGCCCTTTCTTCTCCCTCGCGGCGCGCGCTGTAATTGCACTTTACAGCGTTCTGATGACGAAGGAATGCACTAGGACTCGAGAGAGAGAGAGAGAGAAAGAGAGAGCGAGAGGGGCAGCTCGCACGTGCAGTATATAGAGAAGGAGTCGCGATATAAATGGCCCTCGGCGAAAAAGTGGCATACTTCATGCGGGTCGCGAGAGCCGTGGCGCGCTATCTGATGCGCATAATCAGCAGCATCCCCTAGCTCGCGAAAGTAAAATCCTCGCTCTCTCGTGCGCAGCGTGCATACGGTCAACTCGCGCGCTCGAGAGAGGATAGACGTGCAACGGAGGAAAAAACGAGCAGCGCAAGTGAGCTAGCTAGAAAGAGCGAGAGAGTATATGTATACACATGCTAGAGAGGAGAGGACCTTAGCAGCGGCGCACGAGCGTGTACACTACCGTGTGCATTCCTCGCAAGGGGGAAAATCGCGCGCGACGGACGTGCTTGCATACCGGGATTTTTCTCTCTCTCTCTCTCTCTCTCTCTCTGCGGCTGCTCGAGAGGGGAAAAAATTACAATGTACACTTTTACTCGCTTCGGCGATGGTGAACGTTGCAGCAGCGCGCCGGGAATCGAATTTTGGCAGGAGAGAATCTCGCGTGTACTTTCATTGCATGCGGGGGGAGGCCCGGCCGAGAAAAATCCGCTGCAGTCGGCGGGAGAAAGTCAAACAAATCTTTCTTTTTTTCGCCGAGTGCAGCGCACTTGCGCAACAAAGCCGATCGGCCGCGCGCGCGCGCGAGAGAGCTGTTTGATGTGCGCCACACGAGGGTGGCTGATGCGCCCGCACGCTGTAGTCGATTTATGGATGCGACGGTCTGTCTCTCTCTCTCTCCACAGGCGGCGCTCGCCAATGAGATTCAGCAGCGCACTCGATGAGTCGGCGTCGTGTACGTGAGGTCCGAAGGGCCAGCGTTCCCGGAAAAAAGCCGGCGTCGACTCTCTCTTTCTCTATCTCCCTTTTTACATTTCTCTTCCGGTGTGCGATGCGCCGCGCGGCTCTCACACGTTGCCGCGTGTACCTGCTGGCGGTGTCGTCTCCTAATGTGTTTATCGTCGTACTGTTTGCACCGATGCGTATACTTACACCCATACCGATCGGCACGCGTCTCCGGGCTGTTAATACGATTAGACGCGAGGCCCCTCATTTACGGCAGCTGCACCAGCTGATTTATGAATTTTCGCCAAGCCAACGTATACCTGCAGCGTTGGCCCGTGTGCGAGGGGGGCAGAGAGAGAGAGAGAGAGAGAGAGAGAGACAATGCAAAGCGGCGCGTCTCCGGCGGTATAACGAGGGCATATCGATTACACGGGGGTGGCACGAGCCCCCTTTGGATTTTGTCACCTCGTAAATCAGCGCGCGCTTGCGTCGATTCTCCCGAATCTATTTATTACTCGCTCCTTCTCTTCGGCGGAGGCGAACATTATATCCGAGCCCTCTGCAGCTCGCGCTCGCGTTCGCGCGAGGCCTTTCACTTTTTGCTCTTAATCGCAGCTCGCAAAACACGTGTTATGCATATACACGACGTATAGGTATCGCTTTGGAAAACATTTCTCGAGGCGCCACGATGTCGCCGAGAGAGATGAAAAGAGCTGTGACTGTGTGTCTGCGTGTGTGGGTGACGAAACGAATAATTCCACGCGACTTGCCCAACAATGTATACTATACAGAGTCTCTCGCTTGCCATCGATGTCGTTATATTTCGCTGCAGAAATTAATAGCCGTAATACACTCTCTGCGCGGCGCCGCGTCAATTCTAAGCAAGGACGCGCGAGCGCGAGAAAAGGTGTACGGAAAAAAAAGAGAAAAACAGAGAGAAACGCTATAGAGTGGAGCCGGCATTAATAGAGGAGATCGAGCGTTGCTCTCCGCTGCAGCAGCAGCTGGCGCCGCGTGTAAAATCAAGCAACGCGATATATTTCGCGCTATCCTAATAAGGTATCCCCCATGCCGTCCGGCGAGTTATACACAAGGCTCAAGGCCCGTTGCTATATAGACGACGACGTCGAGAGCGGAGGCTCGCTGGGCCCGATGTTTTCAGGCCCGCGAGTATAGCCCTCTCTCTCTCGCAAAGCAATATAAGCAAGAAAAGCAGCAGCGGCGAACGCTCTACAGTGCGAGCGGACGTTGACAGGTTGCCTACCGCAGGGGGCAAGGACGGCCGAGGTCGCGAGCGTTCGCTGTCTCTCTTTCTCTCTCCCTCCCTCCTCCGACTCAGGCTCGCGCGCGAGAACGAAGACGCCCTATACTGCAGCAGAGCAGTACCTATATCCTGCGCGGCGCAAGCGAGCGAGAGATGCAGGAAGGAGTTATTTATGGGACGACGCGCGGACGAAGCATCGACCTCCGCGGCTCTTCGTATTCGCTCTCTGGGGCTGTTTTCTTCTCCCCCCTTGGCACCTTCGAGCTGACCTGCGAACTGGGCCGTTACTGACAGTGATGCCGATTTTTAGAGCGAGTTCCGTTTCGACGTAAGCAACAGCGGGGGCGCGCGTTACAGTCCGAATTACAGTCCGAGAAGTACATTACATTTGCAATAAAGAGCTCAACGATTCTTGCACACTTTCTCTTATGCCTGCGCGCTCGCGCTCGGGCTGTCGTAAGAGCCGAGGCTATAATAATCGAAGAACGCTTAATTTCAGCCGCGAGTTCGGATTTTTTCATCTCCGTTTCTCTTTGTTCGATTAGCCTAAATTTGGCTTCGGGCGAGACCCTTCCAGCCGTCCATACGCAACCATACCGGCAACGCACCGCGAGGCAGAGGGGAAAGAATGCGGTGCAGCCTCGAAGCCCTCGAACAAGCCATACGCACTTGTTGCGATTTCCCCGCTAAAGTCTTCATTAGCGCGATTAGCGTTGGATTTTCAGCTAGGGCCTATAAATACGCGGGCGGGACAGCTGGGCGAAATATTCGCGTGATTCAGTCTCGGGAAAGGCGGTGGCGTCGACGGCGACCTAGCCTAACGCAGATTACGCGCGCGCCGCGGCGACGTTCTATTTCTATTTTGGGCGAGCGCTAATAGAAATGCCGCCGAGAGAGCGAGTGTAACCTGCGCGATTCCTGGAAGGACAAAGGACTGCGCTTAAGCGGGGCTGCGGGGCTGCTGTACTGAGCTCTGCGCCTAGCTCGCATCGAAGGACGCCGATGGATTGCGCGGCTGCCTGAGAGTTAATCGCGGTATAAATATAGCGCAGCGAAGGGAGATTTTCGAAATAACCCGCGCCTCGCTTTATTTGGCGCATCGGGTCGAGTGGTCCGGCGCGGCACGAGAAAGGAGCCCACGCGACGGGGTAAATAGTTCTCGCACCGTTGCGCTCTTCCTATGCGCGCCGGCCGCTATTCTATTTTAGCCAAGTATTTGGCATGCCCGAGCGATTATTTTTGCGCAGCCGTTAACCCCTCGCCTCTGCAGCGCGACATCGTTTCGCCGCTTTGCGCCCGTAGTGTAGGTCCCTTTTTTTTTTTTTTCTTTTTATGCGGAAAAGCGATATCGGGGTAACTCGAGCCGGTGAAAACGTTCTCTCTCGCCTTCCGGAGATTGGATGAATGAGAAAGTGCCTCGAGCGGAGTTGTCTTACGCCCCGAAGGTCAAGTGGCTCGCGACGAAAGTGAAACTCTTTTGTTCCTTCCGAGCTCGCGACGATCGACGTTGCATCACCAAAGCGCGTAATATTCGAAGCGAACTCGTACGCACTCGGGAATTCCTAGAGACTCGGCTGTAAGTATAAAGCTGCGGCCGGAGATTCCCGATAGTCGCCTCTCTCTCTCTCTCTCTCCCTCGACTTGTCCTGCTTGTTTAACGTCAAAATCTTCGTATATAACTAAACCACTCGCTCGCGATAGCATCCCCGAGCTCGCGCGTGCACATGCTCGGCAGTTTCATTACAGTCCGCGGCGCGCGCTCGCCTCTATCGACGCGCTCATCTGCCGAACAATAACGCATTAGGCTGGCTTTTTATCCGGCCTCCTCTCTCGCGCGCGTACTCGCGGCTCAACCTTCAATTGAAATCTCAAATCGGGGGATAGGCATTTTTCCGAGTACTTACGCACACTCGAGAGAGAGAGAGAGAGAGAAAGAGTCGGGCGATATTTTCAACAACTGTCCCCGAGGGGATGCGCTCTCGCGCCTCCCGATTCGATCTGCCGGCGCGCTGCACGCACTTGTTGCTCGCTCGAGCATTCTTCGCTCCCTCTCTCAAGGCCTCTCGTTTTATCGCCGCGCGCGCGCAGGGGGGACGATTAGCACGCGAGCCGATTCTTTTTTCTTCCTCTCGTTACACGTGGGAATCGACGGAGAGAGAAGCGGGCCGCGGCCCTGTTTTCGAGAGCGATGATGCCGGCCATTTTTGCCCCCTCGTCCTCGAAAGAGCGCATCGACACGGTTATTTATGTAATAAGAGCCGAGCGAACGCACGAATTTCGCGCTCGAATTTAATCGGGCCGCCGCCGCCGAAGCCCTCGATAATTTGGACCGGCTCAAGCGTCGCCGCCGTTCGCCGCTAACAATAACTCTCGCGGCTTCCGTGTGCTCTTTTTCTCAGACGCACAACGCCTAAACGGACAAATTCCCGAAAACAGCTCCCCCAAACACGCGCGATGCAGCTGCGGCTCTTTTTTCACCTACTGCGCAATACTTTCCAGCCGGTCGAGCGCGAAACGCAACGTATAGATACGCGCGACACAAGCCGTAACCAGATTGTTGCCATATACACGGACGTACGCTGATTCGCGTATAGACGGCTGAAATTCCACGCAGTACATACTGCCTCGAGAAAAAGGGACAATGCCAAGGAGAAGCATGCGTTATACGTGTATCTACAGCGGCGGCGGCGGCGGCGGCGGCGGCGAATAAAAGCAATTTGGCCCGATAAGAATCCCGTTGTGAGCTAACTGTACACGCGGACAAATGGATTTTTCGGGTAGGCGAGCGAGCTCGAGATAATATTAAAAAAATGCGCATAATAATATACCGGATGATACACACATTACGTATTCCGCGCGTGCTGCTCGAAATTCGAGATTGGCATGCAAATTTTGCCGCCAAAAACGCGAGCGAAGCAGAAGGGGCTGGAAAAGTGGCGTGAAAAGAGAAGGCGGAGCGACGAGAGAGTGATACCGTTGCTTTCAATATTTTATGAAATACGTACACACAGCAGCAGCAGCAGCGCGAACATGTGCACTGCAGGAAGCTGCAGCAGCGGCCGTTCACCGCCGGCAGCGGTGTCAAGGGAATATCCTATCGCGACCTCGAGCTGCAGCGAGAGTCTCATCCTTTGTACACGTATGCACGCGTCTGGCCGCTATGTGGAGCATCGAGCCAGCGCGGAGAGGACAAAGAAAATAGCGACGTTGTTACACACTCTATATAATAATAATAATAATCACGCGATCGCGCATCAGCCGAACAGCATTCGAGCATTAGCTCTCGCTTGCATAATACGCGCGGTAGGATGGATCCGGTTCTTCTTAATTTCCTCGCTCTCGCGCCTGCCTGCGCGTGCGCGTGTGCGTGCGCGTATCGCTAGAGGTACTTTGATTTGCAAATCCAGCCGAGAGAAAGAGAGAGAGACTTGAAATTCAGAGCAGCAACCCGTTTTGAAGGCCAGCGCACTTGTAGAATGCAAATAATACCTTAAACGCCTTATAAGGCCGCGGCGCAATTACGTGCTTTCTAGCCTCCGCTCGCTCTCGGCTGCCTATGATATAAGCGGAGACGTACATACGCAGGGGGGAAAATTCGGCGAGCCGGTAATGCGCTTCTCCTTCTGCCTTCTGCTTCTTGCATTTTTCAGCCGGAGATTACGGCGGCAGCTCTCGAGAGCGTAATTGCAAATGAATAATCAGAGTAGGCCCGGTAGCTGAAGAATAGCGAGGCCCTTTTCTGTATCCCCGGCTGCAATCAGCGCGGCGGCATTTTTTCTTCCGCCGCCTGCAGTGTGTGCACTGTGCAGGTGGAGCGCGCGCGGAAAAACGAAGGAAACGAGAGTAGAGAGGAGCAGCAAAGGGAGAAGCAGGACTGCTCCTCCTCCCCCTCGCGCTGCACACGCGCTCGCGCACCGAGTGAGTTCAAGGTCTCATTAGGCTCTTTATAATTCAACGAGCTCGAGCTTCCCTCTCGGCTCCGAGAGGCTGCTATACATCATCGCTGGAGAGGCCGGACAGGGAATGCGGAAGAGCCTGCTGCTGCACTGCAGTTTCTCGGGTTTTGTTGGGCCGAGAGAGAGAGAGAGAGCGAGCGTGCACGCGAACAAAAAAGCCGCGTAAGAGATAGCGCGGCAGCGACACGTTAGACAGGCGAATTTATTAGAAAAACAAAGAGCTCGAGTCAGGCGTCGCAGCAGCGGCCCGTCGACTCCCGCAGGCCCAGCGCCAGGCTCTGAAAGGACGATCCAGCCGAGTTATGAGCATAAACAGCTGGTTGTATATCGAGAGAGAAAAAGGCGCACACACCTCGCCGAGCCGGATGTCCCGCTGGATCTTGGGCAGCGCGAGGTAGAGCTGCTGGCACTCGGCGTTGCTGATCCTGGCGACGCCGAGCTCTCGTTGCAGCCCAGTCGGGCCCAGCTCCAACGGCGCGGCCAAGTACTTGAGCTCCGGCACGAGGCACGAGCGGACGTAGGCGCACTCCCTCAGCCCGGGCTCGGCTCTCAGGGCTGCGCGGGCGCAAAAGTCAGGAAAAATTGCCGCACAAGCCAGGCTAATGGAATAATCGAATCACGAGCTCGTGTCGCGCGAGGAATCTCGCGAAAAACCGACCGCTCTCACGCTTTCTCCCCGCAAGCGCTGCCCTCTACGAGAAAATCCTCGGCCATGCTGTCCCCTCGAATTAAAGCGCGTATTCTACCGACTGGCCTCTCTCTCTCTCTACCTGCTCATTGACATTTATGCGAAGAGGCCGCGCGGAGAAAGCAGCCCTGATCGGCCGATTATGTCTACTGACCTTTGCACAATGAGATGCAGAACCTGGCGGCGGCGAAGCCGAGGCACAGGGACGACGACTCGGCCGCCTCGGCGCTCTTCATCGCCTCACTCAATCTGCTCAGCTCCTCCTGCATCGAGTCGTACGCCTATTATATACTCGCTCGCGCGGCAAGCCGCCGACCTATCGTAACGAATCCTTACGGGCGTGAAATCGGCGCAGGGCCTGGTCTGGGAGAAGAGGGGCACGCAGCTCCTGGGACAGCCGCCGCCGATCACCGGCACCGAGCTCAACTCCGGCTGGATCTTCAGCGTCTCCGCGGCCAAGCCATTGGCTCTCGTGGCGAAGAGGCTCACCACGCCGAAGATACGCGAGGAGGCCTCGAAGAGCCCAGCCCGCTTGTACAGCTCGTACAGCATCGGCACCAGGCTGTTCACCCTGCGCGACACCAGCGCCACCAAGGCCTGACGCGCGCGAATCGTGTGTTTATGATCGGTGGCTTTACGCGCAGGAAAACCGGCGGCCCGGGACATAAGATAACGATCGCGCGCGCGCGCGCCTGGTGAACGCGTTCGTTAAGCTTATAGTGCACAGTGCGTTAGCGGTACATTTCACGAGACATGTGGGATGGCACTTTGAAGAAAGTCGAAAGCGCGCGAGTGACGCAAGCTTTTTCTTCTCGCCATTACGTGTGCCTGTATTATATACTGCTCTAGAAAATCGTCGCGAAATATGTGTACATATTGGAGCGAGCGGTGACGAGACAAAAGTTCGGCGTCTGTTTTGCAACGCCCCGTGTATCTGAAATCTCTCGGCGGTGGCGGCGGCACAGATTCGATCCCGTAATAAAAAGTCTCATTATACTATCCCGCGCATTAGCATTCGCCGATAAGGCCCGCGAAAGGAGCCTTGTGTGTGTGCCAGTTATACGGCTAAACTCGGGCCTCTTTGTTCGCCGGCTCGCGAAATAACAGCGCATTTCGAAAGCCTGTACAAGCTGCCTCTATATTATCGAGCGAAAAACTGACACTGAAAGAGTATTAATACGTGTCTCCGCGATTAGGCCGCTAGGGGGGGGGGGGGGGGGGCGCATTTTTGGCCGCCTTCGCAGGCTTTACGAGACGTGCTTGTAAAATTTTCCGCAGCCTCAGCGCATGTTGGGATTGCTGTTTTTCTCGGATTTTTGGCGAAACAATTTCGGGAATTCTCCTACACCGCGGAGGCACTTACTCCCATAATCGAGCCGCTGTCTTATACTGTACACAGGCGAGCTGTTACGTAAACGCTAAACTAGCTCTCGCGCATTGTTACACTTTCTCGCGCGCGAGCAATTAGATGTTTCGAAGAAAAAAAAAAGAGAAGCAGTAAAAGTCACCTTAGGGCAGCAGCCCAGCAAGCCCGATAGGATCTTCTCGAGGTACTCGGCCTCCTCGCGGATGCTCTCCCCGTCGAGAGTAATGGCGACTATCTTCGCGCCCGTGAGAGCTCGTTCCAGGTCCCTCTTGCCATTGCAGGCGCTAGTGGTGCTAGCCTCGTCCTCGACGATCGTTCTGCACCGCGAGTCCATGTGGCTCAGCTCCAGTAGGAGGCCGCGCGTCGGATGGCTGTCGTAGACTGCCAACTCATCGATTAGAGCCGATTGCTTCAGACACAGCGCCAGGCTTCTTCCTACAATGCCATAATACATACGGATCGGATGTGTGTTGCTTCGGCTTTCCCTTAAAATTTTTCCGATAAACGCCGACAAAAAACTCTCTCTCTCTCTCTCTCTCTCTCTAGCAGTGTGTTATACTTTCACTCTCTTCCACTTTGCGCAACGTATTACGGCTACTCGCGACTTTAATTGAAATTAAGCCAAGCACAATCGTTTATTGTGCGAGAGCTGCATATTTTACGGGACATTACGTCGCTATTGTGCTCTCGATGTTCTAACAGACGCTCGTGTATACGTGTCTATCCGTTTTTTCACTCTGACCATTATAACCGCGCGCGCGCGCTCTCTCTCTCTATAGGCGCCCTTGCTCCGATATTGCGTTATGACTACAGTAGAGAGAGAGAGAGAGCCGCTTTTACTATTGTGTCCCGCACGATTTTCTACCGTTGCGAAATCCGGCTACTTATTGCAGGGAAACATCGCAAAATCGAAATGAGCGCATCGCTCGTCGTTCGTTAAACTTGACCTCACAACAACAAAGTACGAGGTATATAAGTGTATACCCGTCTGTCCCGTGGCGCCGACGATCGCGACTTTCAAGTTCTTCGAGGCGCAGACCGTCGAGGCGTAACGATCGCGGCGCAGCTCGAAAACATCGCCACTTGACCTTTCGCACCATCTTCGGCAGCCGCGGCCGGTCCTTCGCGCTAATAGTCGTCCCGCAGCCATCTCCGCTCCTCTCGTGTTGTGCAATTTCGCGCCCACGCTTTTATGATTAATTCATGCTGCCGCGCACTGAGAACCACGACGACGATCGAGTGGAATAAGCTATACACACAGGCGATGCTTCTATATAGCTTCCCTTCACGGCCTTCAGAATTTCGACTCCTGTGCATGCAATAACGTGTGCGAGGATATCATCATCGTCGGATATATACGCGTGAATTTGATGAGGTTATGCGAGTGTATAAGGAAAAATGCGCGCGACTGTATGAGTCACGATCGACGGATATTGGCTGCGTATCGACGCGCAGAAACATTTCCGATCGCGCCTGTGTACATATATTTCATAATAATAGCTGAAGTATGCTAATCGAACGACGTGAATTTGAATTTTGTTTTTCAGGAAGCCATTGTCTTCCCGCGAGATGATGAGTTTAAGGACGGTCGTGTACCCGCATCAGTATACTGTCTTATATTATCCTCTGTTTTGATTTCACGCCCACCGGGAAAGTAGGGTAAAAGCGGTAAAAGCCGACCAAGAGAATCGATACAATAAAGCTTTGTGCATCGCATCGCGAGCATCAGCGACAATTCATCACTCGCTCATTCATCCTCGGCGCGTGCAGTGTTTGCACAACGAGATCACGGATTTCACTCGTTACGGATGTGTGCGTGCGTGTGCGCGTGGTGACGTACAAAGGGTTGCATAGAAGCGACGACTCCTTTGTGCGCGAGTCGAAATGGGTGAAAAAGAACCGAAATGTTTTCTTAGCCGCATTCTCTGCGTCTCTCTCTCTCTCTCTCCGTTATGCATTCACACCAAAGACGAGACGCATTAACGGTTAGGCTCCCTTCGGGAATAATCGTCCGCCGGCGCTGCTGCAGGTGAAAAGCGACGCATGCTACGCACGCGCGTCTATACGCCTTGTGCCCGACACCTGCGGCTCTCCGCCACAATACACTCGTGCGCGCGCGTGTGTGCGCTGCGTGCGAGAACCGCCTGCGACTCTCTCTCTCTCTCTCTCTCTCTCTCTCTTCTCAATTGAATTCAATGAAGCGAGCCGATAAAGGGAACGACTCGCGACTGTCATCGATTACTCATACGCGTACGCGTGTATGTGCGCTATGCAGCTTCGTTCGAGGCATTACAGTTATACGGGTACTCATTTTTTAGAATCGACCGTTCGGTGCGTCTTTACTGCTGTCTCACACGCTGAAAAGGACTCGGACTGTCCGTGAGGCTAACTGCGGTTTGCTCGATCGAGGCGATGCGGGAAAAGGATGAGAGATTGATCGTGTGCAGCCGGTTGCGATGAAGAGATGGAGTGTATAATTTTAGAAACTTTATGATGTGTGAACAGAATTTCAAACGTTTATCGAAAAACCGTCAATTATTTCTACGTTTCATACTAATGAGTCCTTCTCTTGGATAACTTTTCATTATAGCCGATGACTAACTATTTGCATCGCGCGCGAGGGGTCATTCTAGAATCTTATCAACATCTATTCATGTCGTTTTTACCGATTTCGCTTCACCGTAGCTTCGATCTCGATTCGCCTTGAAAACTATTTTCAAAAGACAAAGATAACTTGCCAACATTCATTGAATGCCATTGGCTGGCATTGTTGGCTTCGTGAGAATATCGAATTTTTTCAATCAATTTTCCGAATTCCAAATTAACAATTACAACTGCAAATTTTCAAATCGTTCTTCTAAGCTGTTTTGTCCGTCTGTTGTGTAGATCGAGGAAGAAGAGTCTAGCGAAGCAAGTGTTCCAATAAACACAGCTGCGGGAATCCACCTGAGCTAGTCTTTTGCAAACTTTGAAACAATGATATGTCCGAGATGTGGACAGAGTGGCATATGAAGAGCATTGTGTCGCGTGCTGACAACAGTAATTGAAATACGCACATCTTTTATAAGGATGCAGACGATGAATTATTAATGTGTGCGTTAGCCACTGCCGTAGGGTGGGAGGGAAATAAAATGCTGTATAAATACACGTCTTCAAGCTGGAGAAGCCAGAGCGCCGAATGTGCAGCTCAATGATATCATGAACAACAAGAATCTCTTGTCGAGGCTGGCGGTGGGCAGCTTCCTCCTGCTGCAGGTACACTGGGCGCTGAGTTACGACCCGGCTGCCTACAAGGATCCCCACTACGTGGACGGACGGACCAGCATGGTCCACCTGTTCGAGTGGAAGTTCAAGGACATTGCCGAGGAGTGCGAACGATTCTTGGGACCCATGGGATTCGCTGGCGTCCAGGTGAGTGGAAAATATATGTAGAATTAAAAAACAGAGCGTGAAGAAACTTAACCGAGGCAGGTATCACCCATCAACGAAAATCTGCTGATCCCCGGACGTCCCTGGTACGAGCGTTACCAGCCCATGTCCTACGAGATCATCACTCGTTCCGGCAACGAAGATGAATTCGCGGATATGGTTAAGCGCTGCAACAAGGTCGGCGTTCGCATCTACGTCGACGCCGTGATAAACCACATGACCATGGGCGCCCAGGCGACAGCTGTTGGAACCGGTGGCTCCACAGCCGAGCCCGCCAAGAGGCTTTTCCCAGGAGTGCCTTACGGGCCCAGCGACTTCAACGCACCATGCACTATCGCGAACTATCAAAACGGCACCGAGGTACGCGACTGTGATCTTGCTGGTCTGCAAGATCTGAACCAAGGCAAGGAATACGTCAGGGAAAAGATCGTCGAGTTCTTCAACCGAGCTATCGACCATGGCATTGCTGGATTCAGGTATCTATGCACGAGTCCCATTTTGCAATTTTAAACGATACCAATAGAGTACCAATTGTGCCGAATGTCCGCAGGATCGACGCGGCAAAGCACATGTGGCCCGGAGATTTGGAGATCATCTACGGTCGCACGAAGAACCTCAGGTCCGATGTTTTCGGTGAGAACAAACGACCTTTTATCTTCCAAGAGGTGATAGACGTGAGCGGTAATGAAGGAGTCAAGAAATGCCAGTACAACGACCTCGGCGATGTTATCGAATTTTCCTTCGGCATTCAAATAGGAAGCTTCTTCCGTGGTTGGGAAGATCTGAGCCACCTTCAGCACTGGGGCTTCTCTGATCGTGGTCTTCTGCCCTCCAACGACGTCGTCGTCATGGTTGACAATCACGACAATCAGAGAGGACACGGTGCCGGTGGCGATGCTATTCTCAACTACAAGAACCCCCGTCTTTACAAGGTAAATCATGCGATTGCTGCTATTTTGGCACATAGCCTTAAATTCATCCCGTATAAAATATTGAAATGCAAAATATCGCCATTATTCCAGATGGCAGTAGCTTTCATGTTGGCCCACCCCTACGGTCATACACGCGTCATGAGCTCGTTCGACTTTTCCGACCCGAGTCAGGGTCCCCCAGCCGATTCCAACGGCGACATCATCTCTCCCGATCCCATCACCGGCAACGTAGCATCCGGAGCCGACGCCAACGCCTGCGGTCACGGTTGGGTCTGCGAACACCGTTGGTCCCAGATCTACGGAATGGTAGGCTTCCGCAACGTCGTCCAGAACGAGACTCTCGTCAACTGGTGGTCCAACGGCCAGAACCAGATCGGTAAGTCATGTCTCGCAGGCATCATTTCATTTGAATAAAAGGCGAGTTTTGCGTAACGGATTTTGTTCCCATTAACAGCCTTCTCCCGAGGCAACCGAGGCTTCGCGGCTTTCAACGGCCAGTACGGCGTCGATCTCGAGCAGGAGCTGCAGACCGGTCTCCCGGCCGGCGACTACTGCGACGTCATCTCCGGCAGAAAAGTCAACGGAAAATGCACCGGCAAGACAGTCAAGGTCAACAACGACGGCAAGGCTTATATCGAGATCCTTAAGGACGAGGCAGACGGTGCGCTCGTCATACACGCCGAGGTAATAACGAACAACTGTTCATTGTGATCAATTTAATTAAGCTTATAGCTCTTGAGAATGTGCGGTAAAAGTGAGATAATTATAAAAAACTCTCTATTCTAATGCGAGCCATATGTGAATTTTCAGACAAAGCTGTAGAGCGGTGCGACGTCCCCGTTTCCAAAGTGAGAGCAAGCTATTGAAAAATGCACAAGCCAACAGCAGTGGCGCTTTTATTTTCATTTCGCATACTCAAATGACAAAAACAATTCTAATGAGTAGTAGGTAAAAATTTGTCATGAACTGCAGCTTTATTAGATTCTGTAAATTTAGCTCTTCAATATGTGTGCATAAATAAATTGAGAATAAATACGAGGGGAGTCCCATCTCGAATTCCACAATATGGTTATACCCATGTCTATTTTTGGCGAAAATTTCTATTGACATCATGAAAATTTTAAATAATTTTAATTCTAATCGATTAAAGATTTAAACGATCGAGTCTAAATCGTACCGCTCGCCGGTAAAATAGAAATCAAAGATAGCAGCACCTGCACACAAACAGCAACAATTGAACAGGAGGTGGTGGACACAAGTAGAAAATCAAAAAGTCGTGAACGCATAAAATCAGACTCGATGATTAGTTTATATGAGAATTCAACGTGATAAAAAATTTACGTAAAGTTGCTGTACTTGAGATCATATTCAGATTCTTAATACTAGAGAACTGACAAAATAAATTCAGATAATTAAGTGCATAAAACGAGTTTGTTCACCACGATTAAACGAATAAACCAATATTTAAAAAAAAGATCAACTTAATACATGATTGCATCCAGACATTATATAATTGAAAATTCGTAATTTTTCATTTTACAAATAATACTATAATAATTATTTAGACAAATCGAACACGACAAAAGCGACCGTGACTAATGCACGTCGTATAAGCTGAATGGCCTTGTCTGTAAAATTAAAAAAGGAGACTTGAAATTTTATATTTGACGATCCTTTTTTGACCATTTAAAGTTTGCTCGATTGACGTAGACGACAGAAAGAAGATGACATTGAATATTCGTTATAAATCTTTCTGTTTACTGGATTCATTATTGCTGTTATTTTTTGTTTTTGCGGATATAAGTAAATTTTTTTTATCAGAAATAAAAATTAATGGCAAATCGTAAAAACGACTCGGTTTTCTATGCATGAAAAAGTTTGTACATAATAAAAAATATTGGTAGATAAAAGTCATTCTCAGACTCAATGGCTTCTGTGAAAAAGTTTGAACGAGTCAATCTGTATTTTCACAGAAATGATAATCAATCTCAATTTTCTTAGAGTTGAAAAATGTACAAACTGCATGATCAACGAGTGATCTAACTTTGGCGTACGCGTGATAATGCAAGCTGTATAAATATTAGAAATATTCCGCACATTGTATCAGTCAGTATTTGTATCGTGATCATATCAGATTTTACCAAATTTTCGTATTCGTTACAAAACAGTGGATGCAGATGTAAATGTAATTCAGAAAATGGTCCAAGAGATAAAGTATCACGTTAATCTAGCCGCAGTACAAAAATGAAGATCTAAATTTTCGGAAACTTTCCTACCAGCTTGAATGGTTAAAGAATCAAACAAACGGAGGAAGCTTGCCTGCGCCCGGACATGAGTACGATACATGGAGGAAGACGAGCCCGGCGGAACACGTGTTCAAATAGGCGCAGCTGCTGGAAATTATTTGAGCTAGACGTTATGCATACACCGAAAGTATAATGTATCCGAGATGTAGACAGAGTAGCTGTCAAGATCAATGCGTGGTTTATCGAAAGTAGTGGAAATACACGAATTTTCTAGTCAAGCAGACAATAAAATTATTATCAATGTTTGCACTAGCCAGTGTCTCAAGGAGAGGGAAAGAAAATGCTGTATATATACTCGTCGTCGAGCTAGGGGAATCAGAGTCAGATCGAATTAGCTGCACATCAGCATGAATAATAGAAATCTCTTGTCGAGGTTGGCGGTGGCCAGCTTGCTCCTGCTGCAGGTACACTGGGCTCTGAGTTACGATTCGGCTGCCTACAGATATCCCCACTACGTGGACGGAAGGACCAGCATGGTCCACCTGTTCGAGTGGAAGTTCAAGGATATTGCAGAGGAGTGCGAGAGATTCTTGGGACCCATGGGGTACGCTGGTGTTCAGGTAAGTGATTCGAAATGCGAATTTAGCGTTAAAAAATATATGTTGAACCTGCAGTATGAAAACTAAAGGAAAATATATTCAATCGATGCAGGTATCACCCATCAACGAAAATCTGGTGATCCCCGGACGTCCCTGGTACGAGCGTTACCAGCCCATGTCCTACAAGATCATCACTCGTTCCGGTAACGAAGATGAATTCGCGGATATGGTTAAGCGCTGCAACAAGGTCGGTGTCCGCATCTACGTCGACGCCGTGATAAACCACATGACCGGCAACCAGGTACCAGCTGTAGGAACCGGTGGCTCCACCGCTGAGCCCGGCAAGAGGCTCTACCCAGGAGTACCCTACGGACCCAAAGACTTCAACACACCATGTGGTATCTTCAACTACGGAAACGGTATCGAAGTGCGCAACTGCGACCTCAGCGGTCTGCACGATCTAAACCAAGGCAGTGAATACGTCCGAGAAAAGATCCTCGAATTCCTCAATCGGGTGATCGATCATGGCGTTGCTGGCTTCAGGTAGTTACACAATTCATCTTGAATTAAAATAGCTACGTCTGAGTCGTGACAGCGCTTGACAAACATCATTTTTGAAAATGTTCACAGAGTCGACGCTGCGAAGCACATGTGGCCCGGAGATTTGGAGATCATCTACGGTCGCACGAAGAACCTCAGGTCTGACGTCTTCGGCGAGAACAAGCGACCCTTCATCTTCCAAGAGGTAATCGACTTGGGCGGCGGTGAAGGTGTCAGCAAGTGGCAGTACAACTACTTCGGCTCGGTCATCGAATTCGTTTTTGGTATCCAAATAGGACGCTTCTTCCGTGGTTGGGAAGATCTGAGCCACCTTCAGCACTGGGGCTTCTCTGATCGTGGTCTTCTGCCCTCCAACGACGTCGTCGTCATGGTTGACAATCACGACAATCAGAGGGGACACGGCGCTGGTGGCGATGCGATCCTCACTTTCAAGAACCCCCGTCTTTACAAGGTACACGATAGCTACATTTAAAAAAAAACTAACGACTGTGGTCGTGAATAGAACGCAATATTCAATTCGTTCTATCTCGTCATAATTCCAGATGGCAGTAGCTTTCATGTTGGCCCACCCCTACGGTCATACACGCGTCATGAGCTCGTTCGACTTTTCCGACCCGAGCCAGGGACCTCCAGCTGATTCCCAAGGTAACCTCATCTCTCCCGATCCCATCAACGGCGACGTAGCATCCGGTGCTGAGGCTAACCCCTGCGGTCACGGTTGGGTCTGCGAACACCGTTGGTCCCCGATCTACGGTATGGTCGGCTTCCGCAACGTCGTCCAGGACGAGGCGCTCACCAACTGGTGGTCCAACGGCCAGAACCAGATCGGTAAGTTGGTTGTCATGCCCTCTCGGCGCATTCTAATCACTTTAATGGGAGGACATTTTTGCGTAACGTATTTTATTCCCATTAATAGCCTTCTCCCGAGGCAATCGTGGATTCGCGGCTTTCAACGGCCAGTTCGGCACCGATCTCAAGGAGACGCTCCAGACCGGTCTCCCGGCCGGCGACTACTGCGACGTCATCTCCGGTAGAAAAGTTAACGGAAAGTGCACCGGCAAGACAGTCAAGGTCAACAATGACGGAAACGCTTACATCGAGATCCTTAAGGACGAGGCAGACGGTGCGCTTGCCATACACGCAGAGGTAATTACGAACGAACGTTCATTATTGCAATCAATTTAATTGAGCTTAGGCTCTTGAGGATGTGCGGTAAAAGTGAGATAATTATATAAAGACTCTCTATTCTAATGCGAGCGATATGTGAATTTTCAGACAAAGCTGTAAAGCGGTGCGACGTCCCGGTTTCCAAAGTGAGAGCAAGTTATTAGTAAAATGAATAAGCCGGTAGCGCGGCGGTGGTTTTTATACTGATTTTATATACTTAAACGACAAAAAAAGTTTCGTCACGATTAGAAGCTTTATTAGATTTTATATTTTGGATTTTATATTTATATTTATTTAATGCGTATGTATAAATAAATTTTTAATAATAAATTTATATAATATATAAAAGAAAAATCAAATTGCCAATTTATTTTACTACCAACCATACATGTCCATTTAACAGTAATTTTAAACATTATAAAGAGCTCGAAAATGTACAGCTCATCGGTAAAACAGAAACCTGGATTAGACGGTAACACGTAGGTATGATAAAATTAAAACATTTGAAGTTTGTTTGAAGTAAAATAGAGCAAAAAATTCCATTTACTTTTTCATGAATTCATACATGTATTGTCCGCGTGTTTATCAAGTAAAATAATGCATTAAAGACAAACTATAGAAAAAACTTTGATTTTCATACGACTGTTGCAAAAGTATTTGAATGATTGAAACGCAAAAATCTATTTCACTTCTCATAAAACTGATCTAGTATAAATTGTATGATTGTCATCAATTGTAATCCGTAAACGCGTGAATGGACTACATCCTATAAATATTCAAAATATTCCGTACATCATAAGAATATTTACCTATCTTTGAAAAATTCCTTATTTTCTTAGTACGCATAATTGAATTCGATCTTATTGAAGTATTTCGATGAATAGGGCCTATGGGATCAACACTGAATACAGCACAAATAGCATAATGAAAAAAATGAGAAAAATAAGTTCCACAAATTGTATTCGATGCATCCAGAGAACAAAATAGCAAATTTTCGTGTCACGAAATGAGATAACTTGAGAATACTTGTGATTCAAAAATAGCTATTTCAAAAAAGAGAGGGAAACATTTTTTGCGTATAAAGACTGCTTTCGATTAGAGAAAATAGGAATTGAATAAGCTATTGAATAAGTTAGATCGCACGATGACGATGTATAACAGAAAACTTTTAACGAGGGTGGTAGTGCTCGGCTTGCTTGTGGTACAGGTTCACTGGACACTAGCTGACGACGTCAAAGGTGCCGCGTACAAGGATCCGCACTACGCGAAAGGACGGACAACTATTTGTCATACAATTTGTACAAGATAAGCAACGGATCATTTGAATTAGAGCCGAGTTTTGCGTGACGAGTCAAATTATCGAACAGCCTTTTCCAGACCGGTCTACCAGCCGGGGAGTATTGTGACGTTATCTCTGGCAGGAAAGTCAACGAAAAATGTACTGGCAAGACCATCAAGGTCGACAGTAAAGGCCTCGCTCAAATCAAAATCCTTAAGGATGAGAAAGAAGGTGTGCTCGCCATCCATGAGAAGGTGATTAAGAACAATTGCCCATTATAAAATTATACCACGCTCTCTATTCTAACACTTGCCACAATCTATGAAATTTTAGACAAAGTTAAAGCAGACTGGGGGATCCAAGTGGTTTATTAATAAAGTCTTTGCTTACAAATTAAGCACTTCAGCATCAGCAACTGTCGGTATAGATATATATATATATATATTAACCAGTGTGCATACGAGTGTAAAGAAATCTAGACTATAGATGTACACTGTATACTGGGGAGATATACTCAGCATTTATGACAATTCCAGCTTCCAGAACCAGATGGCACTTCAGAGCACTACCTAGTGTATATTTGTGGTCTATTACTTTATGCCCGGTGTATTAATTCTATTACAACATAAGTAAATTATTGATTTCAAAAGTGTTCGAATATTCCGGTCTATTTACCCGAATACCTAGCACGTACAAAAATAAATAAAGAATTTTGAAGTAGAGTGAAGTGAAGTAAGTAGTATATTTCAATACGAGTGCGCAAAAGTTTATTCTATACCCAAGTGCGTGCATCAAACGTTATTTTTCGATCCAGGGGCAGAAAATGCGATTTAACGCGCATTATCGAAAAAATAAAAAAATGGAAAAACGTATATCCAAAGAATTGCCTGCAATGGCCAAGGCGACATCGAAGGAATAGCAATTCCGAGTTAGTAGGATTAGAAAAAGAAATAAGCCACATAACTAAAAAATTTAAAAAATATAATGTTCGTAGATTAATAATGTTTGTGACTCGGCAATAGTTATCGCATAGAAGAGCAAGAGAGGATGCGGGTTTTTACATGTAAGTGCAGTCGCGGATTAGGAAAGACCGAAGTCAACAAAGCCTCACCATCATGTACAGCATAAGTCTCTTAACCAAGTTGGCTCTGGCTGTCTCGATGCTTGTCCGCAGGTACACTGGGCGCTAGCTTACGACCCAGCCGCGTACAAGGATCCGCACTACGCGAAAGTACGAACCAGCATGGTCCACCCGTTCGAGTGGAAATACAAGGATATTGCCGTGGAGTGCGAGAAATTCTTGGGACCAATGGGATTCGGTGGTATCCAGGTAGCTATACTATGACTTCTGTAAAAAAATCTTCGAAACTATAATTTATAATTCCCTGGTACGAGCGTTACCAGTCCATGTCCTACAAGATCGTCACCCGTTCCGCAATGAGCGAGAATTCGCAGACATGGTCGAGCGCTGTAACAGAGCCGGTGTCCGTGCCTACGTTGACGCGGTATTAAACCACATGGCCGGTGACGACGTACCATCTGCTGGAACCGCCGGCTCCACGGCTGATCCGGAAAAGAGAATCTACCCGGGTGTGCCCTACGGTCTCGATGACTTCAACAAAAAAAACCTGCACGATCTCAATCAAGCGAAGAAACACGCGAGAGAAGAAAAATTATCGAGTTCTTCGCGTGGTTCCGCACAATCGCACGACCAACTCGTGGCAGATCTGATATCTTGGCAAATGTTCGCAGAATTGACGCAGCGAAGCAGATGTGGCCTGAAGATTTAAAATGCATTTACGAAAACACGAGGAACCTCAGGGTGGACATTTTCGGATCCGGCAAGCGACCCTTCATCTGCCAAGAAATCATTGATTTCAACAAAGGTAGGAATAACGCTGTGGTCAGCAAGTGGGAGTGCAAGCCTATTGGAGCAGTCGTTGAGTTTTCCTTCGGTAGCGATGCCATCCTCGCCTACAAGAACCCCCGACTCTACAAGGTACTTGTTTTGCTACAAGGTCTTTACCATGAACTCTATGCAACTAACCACCCCTACGGTCACGAGCTCGTACGACTTTACCGACCCAAATGAAGGACCCCCAGCAGACAGGAAGTGCAACATCACCTCGTCCGACCCCATCGTTGGTCCCAGATCCACGGTATGGTCGGCTTCCGTAACGTCGTCGAAAATGCAACCCTCGTCAACTGGTGGTCTAACTGTCTTCTGAACAGGCTTCTCCCGAGGCAACCTGGGTTTCATCGCCTTCAACGGCCAGTACGGCGTGGAAAACAGCTCTTAAACTGGAGCTAGAGACCGGGAGGCCAGCCGGCAAATACTGCGACGTCATCTCTTGGGCAGGAGGGTGAACGGAAAATGCACCGGCAAGACCGTCAAAGTATCAAATACACGCGGAGGTAATATAACGAACGATCACCGAAATTATAGAATCTCACGAAGCTTTTGACTTTAACGCTTGCGATTAATGCATTTCCATCAGACCAAAATAGCGAAAGGACGAGATCGACCAATACTTAGTACGCAAAAATGCCTATGTGAATAAATAAATAAGTACATAAAATGCACGAGAGAAAAGAGAAAGCGCGAATCTATTTTCCAGCAGCAGCGCTACATTTCCGTCAAATCGTCGTTGAAGTAACAAAGGAGATTAGGAACGTAGGTGATTCCGGCGGAGCCGAGATAAGAATCGCTCTCGAGCGCGGCGATGCCGTTCTCCGTCAGAGACCAAGCCGGCTGCAGAAGCTTTCCCTCGAACTTGCACGTGTAGGAGCCGATGTGCCGGTTGAAAATCGAAGCGCGCTCCTGAATCCGACCGATGCTATCTTCCTCGCAGACCTGAGGAGGAGTGTCGCGTCTGTGTCTGTTCGTTTGGGAAAGCTATCAGGGGACGCAGCTTGTCGACTGCTCATTTTTCCGTCCTACCGTTATAACTGCCCGCTGCGACGTGAGCACGTTCGTTATGCTGCAAGTTCTCGGCTTTTTCGTGAGTCGGCCCCGCCGGTACCGCCGGCTGCTCAGAAGGCACTCGAGCTCCAGCCAGCACTTTCCCGTCAGCTCAGTCGCCTCTGTGTACAGTCGGGGCGCGATTCTTTGTTGTTTAATTGTTGGCACAGACGCGTTTGTACAACGAACCAAGCCGCGAATGATCGTCCACGTGGCCGGGCTCGAGGTATCGGGCGCAGCAGCCGTAGGCGGCCGGCTGATGCAGGGGCTTCGACATTCCATCGCCGAGTTCGGGTTTCGGGCTGGCAAATGGCAGGAGAATCTGGCGTCGACCGGTCCTCGGCTCCACGTAACGCCTCAATCTGCCCTTTTACGCAAATTCGAAAAGTGTCTGCAATGCAGAGCTCTCGCGGCTGTGGGAAAGGAAAGAGCGGCTCTTACCCGAGCGTCGAACCAGTGGCTCGCGTCTTTGCCCGCGTGCCCGACCAAGTACTGGCTAATCGGGCTCTCGGAGTTGCGCGTTACGTACTCGCTCAGCTCGTACACGTCGCCCAGGCAGGAGAGCCAGCAATTCTCAGGCCTCTTGTGCAGGGCCACTTCGGACGGCAGAAAGTAAGGAAACTCTCGCGCCGACATTGCGGTCAACTCCAATGCCGCCGGATAACGCAATGAAACGAACAATTGGTCTGCCATTAATTTCAATTCGTATATATAGGCGTTACTCTATCTCGTGTTCGTGCGCGAATGTTGCACTGCACGTATGCACTGCAATACTAATAAATTGACCTATAAGCGAGATCTTGCGCGCTGCGCCGTTATAACGGAAGCGTCAGTCAGTACGCATTTAAAGCGTTTATAAGTATTTCCGTTGCTCAGCCAGCTCGCAGCCTCAATAGCGCATCAATCATCGTGCGACGCTACAATTTCATGTCTTGTACGCGATATTGAATCAAGCCAGCGCGTAGTGCACGATATAATTGATGGATTGAGCGCGTCTTGATGCGTTTTAAGTATAGAGGCATGGGATAAACAAAATTAACGGTTTTATGGGCTTGGATTTATAAACGCGAGTAAAGAGTGGAATTGCTCTTTATACAGAGCACCAGGATCGAATAAATTTATATCACATTTCAGTCAAATTGTGTCTTAAAAATTAACATTCAAGATAGGTGGAGCAAGAGATTTTCCTCTGATGAATATGAATTTACACCGACTACGAAGATATATAAACAACGAGCCCTTTTAGCGGGATTTCCACCAAAGCTGCAATGTCTTATGCGGTGAGTTGGAGGTTATGTTCGTCGACGAATCGACACGCACACGCCGTTTTTTAAAGGCCAGCCGCGACGATTCGCCGGCTCGAGACTGGCGCGAAAACGCGAGCTCGCGCGCTTGCGCCGATCGAATCGAGCAAGTCTTTCCTTGTCCCGACTTCGCGAATCGTGAATTTACAAGGAGAAAGAGGGAAAAGGACAGGCTCTTCGCTCTCCTCGTCGTATACTCTAACGCAAACTCCCGTACGGCTATAGGTTATAAACTGTAGCTATTTCCGCAAACTACTTGCGCGTTTCTCGTTTCGTTAAGCACGCGACTCGAAAGTCGAAGCTCTGGTCTGCTCTGCAGTGTCTCACGCACGTCTTCGTAACAATGGACAATGCCACTGCACAGAAGGTAAATTTTGCACTTTACTCCTTTATTGTCCGACTTGTCAGCCTCGAGTATGGACCGCGCGAATTGCGCCGAGCGCGAGTCGTGGCTCTTGTATACACTTGCGAACGTCTTTCGTTACACCGCTGTAACTACTGCGATTTGGAGGTTATCCGTCAATGGCTTAGCTCTTCCATCGCTTGTTTGCTTCGCGAATGTTCAACTGTTCGGCGTTTCTGGTGTTTCTATACAACTAATACGAACTTAGCGTCAACGTGGTTGACCAAATTTCAGAAGTTCGTCGTCTTTCTCGCTGTTTTTCGGACAGTCATCGGTTTCCGACGCCTGTCCTCTACAGTAATCTGGGCTTTGAGCACTGCTTAACACGCGATGTCGAACCAGGTCTGTGCACGAGCTTCCTCGAAAACTAAGTTAGCTGCTGGTTAGCACGAAGAAAGGAGTCGAGATTTTACGTTACACCGCAACAATGAAGGGGCGCGTGTCGCGAGGTCAAAGTTTGACGAGATGTAGATTCAATGAGTTTAACCCGTCTAAATGCTGCATAGTTGCACAGCAGAGTTGATTGACTGTCATTGATGGAATATAACTACTAGTTTCATCGATACTAATTATCATATAGTTTGTAAAGATTGTTCACAAAACGAGTCGTATAGTTTTGTCGCTAACGTTTAATCTATAATTTAATTTTTTAATACACCAAACTAACACGGATTATTTTTTTTTTTACACATTGTTTTAAATGATATACCATCAAAGTTTGCTTTTCAGGTTCAAGAATACAAGGATTCCTTGAAGACCAAGGTAAATAAAAACTTTGCGCAAAGTCTATTATCTCTGATGAACATACAGCAAAGAACTAATGCGCTATTCGATTTTGCAGGCGGAACAGCTAATAATCAAGGGTTTTCCAGAAAAAATAGTCAAGCTCAATGAGATTCTTGAAACGCCAGGTTTCTGCAATCGAGATTTAAAAGAAGTCCATCAAGACTTAAATGTGCCCATTCCAGATCCGATAGTTCTCAATCATTCCGAAGATGGACCCAATCCTAAAAGACAAAAGTTGGAGAACAGTGTCGATCAACTTCCCTCTGGTACCAAAGTGATGGTTCTACCGAATGGCTCTGTGCCATGCAACAAGCATCTTTGTGATTTGCTTCATATAGTTAAGCCATACATTAGACAACTTTTGGAAGATTCAAATCTTGTGAGTAATTGTTATTACATTTCATGCATTATTAAGATAAATAATTGCATTATTCATGCGTGTATGTATTGTTCATCAACTTCTTATTGCAGTTGAAAATGTGGATTTCATTTATGATTCCTAAAATCGAAGATGGAAACAATTTTGGTGTATCTATTCAAGAAGATACTCTAGCTGAAGTGCAAGCTGTTGAAAGTGAAGCTGCAGCATATTTCGATCAAATTTCGAGGTGAGATAGATTTTTTACTTATACCATGTTAAATTGTAGAATTTCAAAGGTCTAAAATGAATAAAATTTTAGGTACTTTATATCAAGAGCAAAGATGGTCAGTAAGGTAGCCAAATATCCTCACATTGATGATTATAGACGAGCTGTTCAAGAGCTCGATGAAAAGGAGTATGTAAGCTTGTGGCTGGTAATGTGTGAAATTCGTAACCGATACTGTTCCCTGCACGATCTTGTCATTAAAAACATAGAGAAAATCAAGAAGCCCCGTTCTTCAAATGCCGAATCTTTGTACTGAACCTATTTATTTGTGTGCCCAAACACAATGGACATTAATGGTGTATACTTTTTAAATATGAAAACGCTGATCAGAAAGGAGTGCCGAGTTTAGTGCCGGAAAATTCGTTTATTTTATCAGTGGCTGAATTTCAGATCGCTCATACATTACAATAAGTTTAATGGTAATAGTTCTAGCACGGCATTTTTTTTTATGTGGCCAAATGAATTTTAACAATGTCGCGCTTTAATTGTATATAGTATTATCAGATAATTACTCGGTTCTTTTTTCAAGTTCTAGTTGAGCAAACGACGAAAGACGATGCACTATATAAGAATCGCGTGCGACTGGGATAATACTGTAAACAAGTAATAGATACTTCATTCATCATATTAAAGTATTGGTTTAACCTACCGCTTTATATATTTGGCTAATCTTATAATAGAAATACTGTATGGAAACGTGTAGATGAGTGCTTTATCTTATTAAATTGTCAAACTGTATTTTTTTGTAATAGTCACATGGAGATTTTTAATTTTAAAAATAATATAAACATTTCTCCAATAAAACCTCACAAGTTAATGTACTTACAAATCTAAAAACAATTCAACTTAGCATTGAATAATCACAATTCAATATCTAATAGCTAATTGAATTTTCATATGTTTAAAAATTAAGAATATTAATAAACGTATGATCTTTTTTATCAATCATGGAAATGTCGATATCCAATGTAACGTGAAGATATTTATCACTATTGTAAAAAATTATATTACTAAAAGTCATGGATACAATCACCCATTTTCATTTGTATCAATTATTTTTACACAAACAAATCCTGTGGTTAGGTGTTTCATGCTTTCTTAATGACAGTAAAAAAAAGCTCTTGTTATGTTATAAATTTAGTTTTATTCAGCTTTATAAAAATTGAGAGTATGTACGCACTCTCGTACAAAAAATATGTATAAAAATATGGCAGAAATGGTGTAAACATTATTCTTTAAAACAAAATTAATCCACAAATGGCAGTTATAAAAAACGAGGATATTATTTTTCGGTATAAAT